>NC_045959.1:98709060-99366071 GCF_010909765.2 Amblyraja radiata | reverse complement strand
TTTTTTTCGGTCCTTGAAGAAAGGTCCTTGAAGACGTTCACCGAGGGCGGCCCACAGACGTGACAGCGGAACCTCCGGTCGGTCCTCGAAGAAAGGGAAACTAAATCCCCATTCATAAAAGAGAAGGTGAGGGTATATTGCGCGGGAGAGTTAATAATTGACAATCTGCTGCTGCCTGCCCGCTGAGTTAAAAAGTTCCCACGGTAGACTCACGATACACAGTGTATCGTGAGTCTTGCGTGGGAACTTTTTAACTCAGCGGGCAGGTAGCAGCAGATTGTCGCTCCCTTCAGTTTCACCCCACCTACACCCCTCTGCTTCCCGGCCATGTGTGTGACCCCTTCCCTCCCCTCTCCAGCTCCCCGCCCATTGCACCGGCGCGGGGGCTTTGCACTGTCTTCACGTCGGCGATGCCAGCAGGTCAGTGCCAGTCACCGGAGATGTCAGGACCAACGGGACACCGACCCCCGGCCCACTGCAAGCACGGAGATCCCAGAGACCCACAGCCAGCAGCAGCCCAGCCCCATTCCAACTCCATGGAACACGCTCCCCGTAGGTACAGAAGCTGATGGTGTACAAGGTGCGTCTTGGGGTTGCGGATGAGTGGGCGCAGCTCGGGCTGTGACGTCCCCGGCCACCCCTCTGTACAGGAGCTGAGACTGGGAACTGTGGGGTTGTTTGCAGTTGCAGAGGGAGGGGGCAAGGGCGGTACAGTTCCCAGTCTCAGCTCCAGTCCAGGGGGGTGGCCGGAGACGTCAGGACCAACGGGACACCGACTGCAAGCACGGAGATCCCAGAGACTCACAGCCAGCAGCAACTCTAGCCCAGCCCCGCTCCAACTCCAGAGGATCCCGGGTTGCGGATGAGGGGGCGCAGCTCGGGCTGTGGGCGAACTGCCACTTGTCGCTGTAGCGGCCCATCGGGGAACGGGTTCATGTTGGTCCTGACGTCTCCGGCCACCCCCCTGGACAGGAGCTGAGAGACGTCAGGACCACCAGAAGCCGCTCCTCGATGGGCCGCTACGGCGACAAGTGGCAGTTCGCCCACAGCCCGAGCTGCGCCCCCTCATCGGGACACCGACCCCCATGCCCACTGCAAGCACGGAGATCCCAGATCAGCAACTCCAGCCCAGCCCCGCTCCAACTCCAGAGGAACACGCTCCCCGTATGGGCAGAAGCTGATGGTGTGCAAGGTACGTCTTGTTCTTGGGGTGGCGCAGCTCGGGCTGTGGGCGAACAGCCACTTGTCGTCGTAGCAGCCCATCGGGGAGCGGGTTCCTCTGGAGTTGGAGGGACAGGGAGACACAGCGGCTTTTGAGAATGGTGGGCAATCACTTCCAAAGTTCTGCCCACACAGTCAGTACACCTCGCCTACACTTGTCTCCCGCACTAATAAGATCATCTCGCAGAGAATGATCCCAGCCTAACCCTCCCTATTCTCACCTATTCTGCAAGAAAAAACTACATTGAAGACTCAAACTCGCGATCAAGTAACTGCCGGGATCTTGCGGATATGAGCCGAGCACTCTACCACTGAGCCAGCCGTTAAAATCTACGCTAAAAATCTTCCATTCCGAAAGCCGAAAAATTCTGACTTACGAAAAGTGTCTGGCCCCAAGGCTTTTGGATAAAAGGTTGTGCACCTGTATATCACTTATAAAAGCATCATAAATTATATATTTTTTAAACACAATACATAAGTTAAAAATCCAGATTAAAAGAATGATCAATGTCCTACTATGAGACAACGATACCTGGGATTCGTATCGTGTAGTGCTAACCCTTATGTTTGACAAGGCCACAATAATTACATTTTTAGAGTCATTTATCCTGTAAATGAATTTATACATGTGATTTCTTAGGATAGCTTCCAAAGTACTGACTCCTGCAGCCACAAACATATTACTGGCACTACACCATCTAGGTTTCCTTAGCAGTGTTCTCATGGCATCGTTATATGCCACCTTTAGTCTCTGCAAACTTGTCTTTCCTTAGTTCGACCACAGGTGTGCAGTGTAGAGTGGTGTGCAGTATGCTCTAAATAGCGACATCTTCACCACATCTGCACACGCACCAAATTTACGCAAGAGGATATTTGCCTGTACATACAGCATGCGTCATTGCCTATAAATATCCTCATCATCTGTCATTTGTACTGTGATAATATGCCCTAGATATTTTACCTTATTACAGACACTAAGATTATTGTCAGACAATTTAAAATCAGGAAAGTTTAGACATTTATCCTCTTTGGTTCTACAGATCATAACAGCACTCTTACTAGCATTATATTTAACGTCATGTTCCATACCATACACAGAACATACAGTAAGGAGCTGCTGGAGACCAGCGCTAGATGGACTAAAGACCACAAGATCATCTGCATACATAATATGGTTCACTAAAATATTACCAATCACGCACCCAGTGTTACAGGCTTTCAAATGTTTAGACAGATCATCAATATATAGATTAAAAAGGACTGGGGACAAAATTCCCCCTTGTCTAACACCATTGCTAACCCCAAATGGGGCTGAGACCCTATTGCCCCATTTTATTTGCATAGTCTGGCGGGCATACCAATAGGCCAGAATTCTAACACTGTATTTGTTAGAATTGTGTGTGTGTATGTATATGTGTGTGTGTGTGTGTGTATGTATATATGTGTATGTATGTGTGTGTGTGTATGTATGTGTGAGTGTGTATGTATGTGTGTGTGTGTATGTATGTGTGTGTGTGTATATGTGTGTGTATATGTGTGTGTGTGTGTATGTGTGTGTTTATGTGTGTGTGTGTACGTGTGTGTACGTTCATGTGTGTGTGTATGTATATGTGTGTGTATGTATATGTGTGTGTATATGTATGTGTGTGTATATGTATGTGTGTGTATATATGTGTGTGTGTGTGTGTGTATATGTGTATGTGTGTGTGTATATGTGTGTGTATATGTATATATGTGTGTGTGTGTATATGTGTGTGTGTGTATTTGTGTGTGTGTATATGTGTGTGTGTATATATGAGTGTGTGTATATATGTGTGTGCGTGTATATATGTGTGTGTATATATGTGTGTGTGTGTATATGCGTGTGTATATATGTTTGTGTGTATATATATGTTTGTGTGTGTGTGTGTATATATGTGTGTGTATATGTGTGTGTGTGTATTTATATATATATATTCAAATTAAGAATAAAAAATAACAAATTTATATTTTATTCATTTGACGTAATAAATGGGTGTTAATATTCAATGGACTTTATTTCCAATTTGGCTTTCCTGGCAACATCTTATTAAATATTGATTAACAACTTAGCCCCTCGTAAATGAGAAACAGCTATCCTCGCAGCACAGAATGCCAAGTAGCTGTCATATATTTGAGCAGTTTGTATTTCTAATGCAAGCTGTTGCTGTCAGTTCCACTTGGTGGCAGTAAAGGCTGTCTTACTGAGGATGTTCATACACACGTGACTTTATCTTCCGATAACAGAAAAAACATGAGTATTTAAAAATATGTTGAAATGAGCTTAATAGAACCGATGCTGCTTTGGATTTTATTTGACTGTCCCTGGGACAGGATAGATGTCACCTTTACTTCATATTAAGTCTCCATAAGCCTGCGCACTTACTGCATGCGGCAGAGTTCCAAGCAGCAGATTTCCATTGGTTACAGCAACTAACCAGCTCACTAACTAGAGTTGGGGGTTGGGAAAAGAGTATAGGCTTATAATTCCACAGCTTTTGTAAGAGTAGTTACTTTTTGAACTGGGTCAAAGATATAGACATAGATCTTGAAAGTTGAGAATTAAAAGTTAAATCATGGGCATTGGGAATTAAAAGATAAAATTATTAAAATTAAAGATAAAATTATTTTATGGTTAGTTGTATGTTGCTTTTTTCATTTTTTTGATTTGCATATCATACATGGTAAATGGTAGCGAATTGAGGAATGCATTTGAACAGAGGGATCTAGGAATAACTGTGCATAGTTCCATGAAGGTGGAATCTCATGTAGATAGGGTGGTAAAGAAAGCTTTTGGTGTGCTGGCCTTTATAAATCAGAGCATTGAGTATAGAAGTTCGGATGTAATGTTAAAATTGTACAAGGCATTGGTGAGGCCAATTCTGGAGTATGGTGTACAATTTTGGTCGCTAAATTATAGGAAAGATGTCAACAAAATAGAGAGAGTACAGGAGATTTACTAGAATGTTGCCTGGATTTCAGCAACTAAGTTACAGAGAAAGGTTGAACAAGTTAGGTCTTAATTCTTTGGAGCGCAGAAGGTTAAGGGGGGACTTGATAGAGGTCTTTAAAATGATGAGAGGGATAGACAGAGTTGACGTGGATAAGCTTTTTCCATTGAGAGTAGGGAAGATTCAAACAAGAGGACATGATTTGAGAATTAAGGGACAGAAGTTTAGGGGTAACATGAGGGGGAACTTCTTTACTCCGAGAGTGGTAGCTGTGTGGAATGAGCTTCCAGTGGAAGTGGTGGACGCAGGTTCGATTTTATCATTTAAAAATAAATTGGATAGGTATATGGACGGGAAAGGATTGGAGGGTTATGGTCTGAGTGCAGGTAGATGGGACTAGGGGAGAATAAGTGTTCGGCACGGACTAGAAGGGCCGAGGGCCTGTTTCCATGCTGTAATTGTTATATGGTTATATACCTTTCATTAAAATTACTCTAAGAATTGCTATCCTTTAAAGGTAGGAATAGTCACCTTTAATAGTGATTGAGTGAACATATAAAAAGCTGAATGTAAAACTGTAATTTGCAGTGTAATTTTTATCCATGCATTTTGATGGTATTTTGGAATCTTTCACAAGAAAGATTTGCTGCTCTCCTTTATGCCTTGTAAATTGGCTATGTTTTGGTTAAATCCCAGCATTCCTATAAAGAAGTTTTAAAAGGAGGCCTGGCATTATTGCATCACATTTATACATGGAGCATTCTTGTTAAACTGGGCACCAATAAATGAGTTCAGTATTCGGAAAAACGAAGGAATCATGGGATTTGTCAAAGGTCATTTGTGATAAAGAAAAGCCGAATGAAGCACTAGCTGTATAAACTGTGTATAAATTGTTAACTATTCTACCAATTAATTAATCTAGAATTCTGTCAACTCAATGGCTTCATTTCTTATTCTGCTGTTCACACACTACTTAGTCCCAGGTCTAGTTCAGTTCATTAATCTGCAATTATGAGATACTCAAAAAGTTAAAGAATTTATTATTTTCATTTAATCCTTAATCCTGGAATAAGAAAATATTGCTTGTGTTTGAAACATTTTCTTATCTTCATAATTTATTTGTAAAATTATATTTAATCGGTGGAACGGGGGTGCCAGGTAGTGTGAGAGTGGGGTGTAACAGCGAGAGAGAGGGGGCAGATGCGGCTGGGAGATGGGGGAGAGACTGGACCGGTGGAGAGACATTCTCGGCAGCTAAGCTGTTGCGTGTGCACAAATCTGCGTTTCATCTGTAGTCAGGATCGAACCCGGGTCTCCGGCGCTGCAAGCACTGTTAAATTGCTACAGTACCATCCCCGTCCCCTCCCGAGTATCCCATCCCTGTCTGGGGGTGTCCGGATATGTCCTTGGTGACCCTGGACTGACAGGACACCGCCCGGAGCAGTGGCGGCCCCAGGGACCGTCAGCTGCACCTCTCGCCTTATCCAGTGGCTGTCGGTTAACCCCCTCGGTGCCGGCGAAAGCCGAGCACCAGTCATCAACGGGGATACACACAAAATGCTGCAGTAACTCAGCGGGACATTAATACATTTTTTAACAAAGTGTATTTTCAAAAGCCTAGATGAAAGCTCTTAACAAAGTGTCCATTAGTCATAGAAATGAAATTGGTTATTTATTTTGAGAGTACAAATGAAGGTGAGTACAATACAGCAGGTGACTGGCCTTTTGTTAGCTCCAGGAAAGCCTTGCATAGAGCCTACCATCACAGTGAATGGACAGACAATGGTCCAAAAAAGAACAACTGGTTGAACTCAGTGGGTCAGGCAGCTTCTGTGGATGGAAATGAACAGTTCCTGTTTTGGGGGCTCGCCCCAAATGTCAACTCTCCATTTCCTTGCACGGATGCTGCCTGATCCACTGAATTTCTCCAACTGCTTTCCTCTCTTTGCTACAGATTCTAGCATCGACAGTCTCTTCTGTCTCCATGCAGTTGGCAAGTTTGCCAATTGTGATAGTACGCTGTCATATATTCAATTTATAATAATAATAATAATAATAATAATAATATATTTTATTGTCATTGCACATCAGTGCAACGAGATTTGGTATGCAGCTTCCAACCGATGTAAAAAATAAATAAATAAATAAACTGTGCGACATGACCATCTGAGGGAGACAGTCCAGGTGGGATGGGGGGCACTCAGCAGGGCCGGTTCAGAGCCGCTATAGCTCTGGGAATTAAGCTGGAATATAGCTTCATTCTGGGAATGAAGAATGAATTTAGCTATAGCTCTGGGGATGAAGAATTAATTTGCATCTATGATGAATCAATGTCAGAACTGCCAAGCAAGTGTGCCCTTTGGCAGACTATGTACATAAATACAGGAAAGCAGAAGCAGGTAAAAGTGGTTCACTTTGTACATATGCCATGCTATCAAAATGAATCATTTTCTTATGGGCTATCTGAGGAAACCTAAACAAGAACACAAGTAGTAAAAAGGCTGGGCAATTGCAGCTACCCCACCCAAAGCCACATGAGTACTGTGATATTCAATAAATACATGGCTGTAGTTTACCTTGGCACCACTGTCTTGCATCTATTCCATATTCCTTGCTTCCCTTAATATTTAAAAATATATTTATTTATATCTTGAATATACTCACTGGCAGCCTGCACAGCTTACTTAGCATGAGATTCCAAAAAAATCACTGCTTGCCAGCTGAAGACATGTCTCTTCTCATTCCTGGATTGCTATCCTTTACTTTGCGATAGTGACCCTGGTTCTAGCATTCACCTGATTTTAAATCAAGGATGATAAGTTTTATATTGGGCTTTACCGAATCGGAGCTGAGGCGGTGGCGACATCACTTCGGAGGTCCGCTGGACTGGAGGGCGGCATCTTCGGCCTGGATCGCCTCAGCGTAGAGGGAGAACAAGGAGGCAAGAGACAGAGACTAAGACATTTGCCTCCATCACAGTGAGGAGGTGCTTGGTGAACTCACTGTGGTGGATGTTAATTTGTGTTTATTGTATGTTTTGTTATTTATTATTATTGTGTATGACTGCAGGCAGGGAGAGGGAGAGGGAGAGGTGTGAGGAGAGGGAGATGGAGAGGGGGAGGAGAGAGGGGTGGGGTACGGGAGGAGAGAGGGATGGGGGAGAGAGGTGTGGGGGAGGGGGAGGGGAGGAGGGAGATGGGGTAGGGGAGGGAGGGGGAAGAGTGTGGAGGGAGGGGAGAGGGGTGGGGAGGGAGAGTGGGAGGGGGAGTGGGGAGAAGTGGAAGAGTGGGTAGGGAGGGAGGGGTAGGGGGAGTGGGTGAAGAGGGACAGAGGGGCAGGGGAAGGGGTGGGGGGTGAGAGGCGGGAGGGCGGGAGAGAGAGGGGTGGGAGAGGGAGAGGGGTGCGGTAAGGGGAGAGAAGTGGAAGAGTGGGGAGGGGAGGGAGGGGAGTGGTAGAAGATGGAAGAGGGGTAGGCAGGAGGGAGGAGAGGAAGGGGGTGGGGTAGAGAGGGAAGGGGGGTGGGGGAGAGGGATGGGGGTGGGAGGAGGAGGGGGAGGAGAGGGAGAGGGGGAGGGGAGGAGAGAGGGGTGGGGGAGGGGAGGAGAGAGGGTAGGGGGAGAGAGGTGTGGGGGAGGGGGGAGATGGGGTACCACCTCCAGTTTAAATTCCATTTGGAATATTTTGGAGGACCAAGAAACCAAGAACCAAGGGAGCCAGTGTACTTCAGTGAGCATTGGGGTGATGCATGCGAAGGCTTGGCATAATTCAGGATACAGAAAACATTATTTTGGACAAGTCTAATTTTACAGAGTGGATAAGACAGAAGAATACTCAAGAGAATAATTGGGACGTGACATGAAGGAACAGAAGAGCATTTGAATTGTAAAGACTGGTAGGAAAGAGTGGTGTTTACAGATCTGGATGGACATGATCTTGGTGTTGGAGAATAAATGAGATTGGAAACTGCTTAAATAATACATTTGTTATGCTCAAATAATGCATTCCAAGAAAATCAAATTAATCTCATCTGACTGTTCATCTGAGAGAAAAAATTCAATTAGCACAAAATTCGCAATCCGCAATGATCCTTTCATGCTTTCTGCAGACCTATGAGAAAGGTTTTAATTTACATCATGTAAATTCCTGATCGAAACTCTGTTGGGGAGGAATGTGCATCTACCGAATCAGTAAATATTTTAAATGTGGGGTACCTGGTTGTAGATTTAGAACGAGCTTTGCCCATGAAACTGTGGAAAGAAAATGTTACAGCTGGCTGAACAATATGCTAGCGTAGCTCTCTGTCAAACATGTTCCAAAAACATGTTGGAATACAGGAAAGTTGAAAAATATTCAGGATCTATTGATACCTATTCAGACAAATAAATTGAGAAGATGTAACACTTAGTATGACTAAAATAAAGAAGCAATGTAAAAAGGCCAGAGCTGTTAATATTTTTGTACTTTGAAGATATTCCCTTCCTTTGGAATGAATTAATAAGTAATTCTTGTGCCAGGAATAAACTGAAGCAGGTTCTCCATCATATTGTAACATAATTGAAATTGTGAATATACAGGGAGAGATTTTGGAGCCAGAGATTAAAGCTTAATGTGTCATTACAAATTCTGATAATGTCTCATTCAATAAAGTTTTGGTTCTGTCTTCACTAAGGAAGACATAAATAATCTGCTGGAAATAGCAGGGGACCGGGGGTCAAATGAGATGGAGGAACTGAATGAAATCCAGGTTAGCCGGGAAGTGGTGTTAGGTAAATTGAATGGATTAAGGGCCGATAAATTCTCAGGGCCAGATAGGCTGCATCCCAGAGTACTTAAGGAAGTAGCCCCAGAAATAGTGGATGCATTAGTGATAATTTTTCAAAACTCTTTAGATTCTGGAGTAGTTCCTGAGGATTGGAGGGAGGCTAATGTAACCCCACTTTTTAAAAAGGGAGGGAGAGAGAAAACGGGGAATTACAGACCAGTTAGTCTAACATCGGTAGTGTGGGAACTGCTAGAGTCAGTTATTAAAGATGGGATAACAGCACATTTGGAAAGTGGTGAAATCATTGGACAAAGTCAGCATGGATTTACGAAAGGTAAATCATGTCCGACGAATCTTATAGAATTTTCCGAGGATGTAACTAGTAGAGTGGATAAGGGAGAACCAGTGGATGTGTTATATCTGGACTTTCAGAAGGATTTCAACAAGGTCCCACATAAGAGATTAGTATACAAACTTAAAGCGCACGGTATTGGGGGTTCAGTATTGATGTGGATAGAGAACTGGTTGGCAAACAGGAAGCAAAGAGTAGGAGTAAACGGGTCCTTTTCAGAATTGCAGGCAGTGACTAGTGGGGTACCGCAAGGCTCAGTGCTGAGACCCCAGCTATTTACAATACAGTGGCTTGCAAAAGTATTCATACCCCTTGAACTTTTCCACATTTTGTCACGTTACAACCACAAACGTAAATGTATTTTATTGGGATTTTATGTGATAGACCAACACAAAGTGGCGCATAATTGTGAAGTGGAAGGAAAATGATACATGGTTTTCAAATTTTTTTACAAATAAAAAACTGAAAAGTGTGGCGTGCAAATGTATTCAGCCCCCTTTACTCTGTTACCCCTAAATAAAATCCAGTGCAACCAATTGCCTTCAGAAGTCACCTAATCAGTAAATAGAGTCCACTTGTGTGTAATCTAATCTCAGTATAAATACAGCTGTTCTGTGAAGGCCTCAGAGGTTTGTTAGAGAACATTAGTGAACAAACAGCATCATGAAGCCCAAGGAACACACCAGACAGGTCAGGGATAAAGTTGTGGAGAAGTTTAAAGCAGGGTTAGGTTATAAAAAAAATATCCCAAGCTTTGAACATCTCACGGAGCAATGTTCAATCCATCATCCGAAAATGGAAAGAGTATGGCACAACTGCAAACCTACCAAGACATGGCCGTCCACCTAAACTGACAGGCCGGGCAAGGAGAGCATTGATCAGAGAAGCAGCCAAGAGGCCCATGGTAACTCTGGAGGAGCTGCAGAGATCCACAGCTCAGATGGGAGAATCTGTCCACAGGACAACTATTAGTCGTGCACTCCACAAATCGGGCCTTTATGGAAGAGTGGCAAGAAGAAAGCCATTGTTGTAAAAAAGCCATAAGAAGTCCCATTTGCAGTTTGCCACAAGCCATGTGGGGGACACAGCAAACATGTGGAGGAAGGTGCTCTGGTCAGATGAGACCAAAATTGAAGTTTTTGGCCTAAATGCAAAACGCTATGTGTGGCGGAAAACTAACACTGCACATCACCCTGAACACACCATCCCCACTGTGAAACGTGGTGGCAGCATCATGCTGTGGGGATGCTTTTCTTCAGCAGGGACAGGGAAGCTGGTCAGAGTTGATGGGAAGATGGATGGAGCCAAATACAGGGCAATCTTGGAAGAAAACCTGTTAGAGTCTGCAAAAGACTTGAGACTGGGGTGGAGGTTCACCTTCCAGCAGGACAACGACCCTAAACATACAGCCAGAGCTACAATGGAATGGTTTAGATCAAAGCATATTCATGTGTTAGAATGGCCCAGTCAAAGTCCAGACCTAAATCCAATTGAGAATCTCTGGCAAGACTTGAAAATTGCTGTTCACAGACGCTCTCCATCCAATCTGACTGAGCTTGAGCTATTTTGCATAGAAGAATGGGCAAAAATTTCAGTCCCTAGATGTGCAAAGCTGGTAGAGACATACCCCCAAAAGACTTGCAGCTGTAATTGCAGCGAAAGGTGGTTCTACAAAGTATCGACTCAGGGGGGCTGAATACTTTTGCACGCCACACTTTTCAGTCTTTTATTTGTAAAAAAATTTGAAAACCATGTATCATTTTCCTTCCACTTCACAATTATGCACCACTTTGTGTTGGTCTATCACATAAAATCCCAATAAAATACATTTACGTTTGTGGTTGTAACGTGATAAAATGTGGAAAAGTTCAAGGGGTATGAATACTTTTGCAAGCCACTGTATATAATTAATGATTTGGCCGAGGGAATTGTATGCAACATCTCCAAGTTTGCGGATGACACAAAGCTGGGGGGCAGTGTTAGCTGTGAGGAGGATGCTAGGAGGCTGCAAGGTGACTTGGATAGGCTGGGTGAGTGGGCAAATGCATGGCAGATGCAGTACAGGTGCACAACCTTTTATCCGAAGATCCAAATAACGAAAACCTCCGAATAGCGGCCATTTTTTCGGTCCTTGAAGAAAGGTCCTTGAAAACGTTCACCGAGGGCAGCCTGCAGAGGTGACAGCGGAACCTCCGGTCGGTCCTCGAAAAAAGGGGAACTAAATCCCCATTCATAAAAGAGAAGGTGAGGGTATATTGCACGGGAAGGTTAATAATTGACAATATGCTGCTGCCTGCCCGCTGAGTTAAAAAGTTCCCACGGTAGACTCACGATACACCTCTGCGGGCCGCCCTCGGTGAACGTTTTCAAGCGCAAGCACGGAGATCCCAGAGACCCACAGCCAACAGCAGCCCAGCCCAGCCCCGCTCCAACTACAGAGGAAAACTGCAAACTGGCCGGAGACGTCAGGACCACCAGAAGCCGTTCCCCGAGCTGCGCCCCCTCATCGGGACACCGACCCCCAGGCCCACTGCAAGCACGGAGATCCCAGAGACCCACAGCCAGCAGCAGCCCAGCCCCGTTCCAACCAAAGATCGTTGGTTCCAACTACAGAGGAACCTGGGTTGCGGATGACGGGGCGCAGCTCGGGGCGTCGTAGGGGCCCATCGGGGAGCGGGTTCCTGTTGGTCCTGACGTCTCCGGCCACCTGCCATCCTCCGGGAACTGTACCGCCCTTGCAGGAGAGTGGGGTTGTTTGCAGTTGCAGAGGGAGGGGGCAAGGGCGGTACAGTTCCCAGTCTCAGATCCAGTCCAGGGGGGTGGCCGGAGATGTCAGGACCAACGGGACACCGACCCCCAGGCCCACTGCAAGCACGGAGATCCCAGAGACCCACAGCCAGCAGCAACTCCAGCCCAGCCCCGCTCCAACTCCAGAGGAACACGTAGGGGAAGAAGCTGATGGTGTGCACGGTATGTCTTGTTCTTGGGGTGGCGGATGAGGGGGCGCAGCTCGGGCTGTGGGCAAACTGCCACTTGTCGCCGTAGCGGCCCATCGGGGAGCGGATTCCTCTGGAGTTGGAGGCGGATGGGGGTATTGTGCTGTTTGATCGCCCCCTGCTATCCCAGGGACAGGGAGACACAGCGGCGTTTTAGACTGGTGGGCAATCACTTCCAAAGTTCTGCCCACACAGTCAGTACACCTCTCCTACACTGCATTTCATACAAACATTTATTCTGCAAGAAAAAACTACATTGAAGACACAAACTCGCGACCGAGTAACTGCCAGGATCGAGGCGCAAACTCGCGACCTAGCTCGGGGATTCAATAATCCCCGAGCTAGGCCACCTAAGAGCATGTAGCCCCGCTAGGATGACATGAGTGCGAGAGGTGATTCAATGCTGCGGGCACATTTACAAATTCAGGAATTCATTCAACACACTGCATTTCATACAGACATTTATTCTGCAAGAAAAAACGACATTGATGACTCAAACTCGCGACCGAGTAACTGCCGGGATCAAGGCGCAAACTCGCGACCTTGCGGATATGAGCCGAGCACTCTACCACTGAGCCAGCCATTAAAATCTACGCTAAAAAATTTCCATTCCGAAGACCGACAAATTCTGAATTACGAAAAGTGTCTGGTCCCAAGGCTTTCGGATAAAAGGTTGTGCATCTGTATAATGTGGATAAATGTGAGGTTATCCACTTTGGTGGCAAAAACAGGAAAGTAGACTATTATCTGAATGGTGGCTGATTAGGAAAAGGGGAGATGCAACGAGACCTGGGTGTCATGGTATACCAGGCATTGAAAGTAGGCATGCAGGTGCAGCAGGCAGTGAAGAAAGCGAATGGTATGTTAGCATTCATAGCAAAAGGATTTGAGTATAGGAGCAGGGAGGTTCTACTGCAGTTGTACAGGGTCTTTGGTGAGACCACACCTGGAGTATTGCGTACAGTTTTGGTCTCCAAATCTGAGGAAAGACATTCTTGCCATAGAGGGAGTACAGAGAAGGTTCATCAGACTGATTCCTGGGATGTCAGGACTTTCATATGAAGAAAGACTGGATAGACTTGGCTTTTACTCGCAAGAATTTAGAAGATTGAGGGGGGATCTTATAGAAACTTACAAAATTCTTTTATTTTATTAAAAAATATATAAATAAATAAATAAATAATCCAGAAACTTACAAAATTCTTAAGGGGTTGGACAGGCTAGATGCAGGAAGATTGTTCCTGATGTTGGGGAAGTCCAGAACAAGGGGTCACAGTTTAAGGATAAAGGTTAATCTTTTAGGACCGAGATGAGAAAAACATTTTTCACACAGAGAGTGGTAAAATGTGGAATTCTCTGCCACAGAAGGTAGTTGAGGCCAGTTCATTGGCTATATTTAAGAGGGAGTTAGATGTGGCCCTTGTGGCTAAAGGGATCAGGGGGTATGGAGAGAAGGCAGGTGCAGGATACTGAGTTGGATGATCAGCCATGATCATATTGAATGGCGGTGCAGGCTCGAAGGGCCGAATGGCCTACTCCTGCACCTATTTTCTATGTTTCTATAATATTTTATATTTTCTTTACTGCCCAAGGATTGTTTGTCAATATGCTTATTGTTATTTGGTCAGTGATTACTGCAGATGTAATTAGAGAATTTTGAAACGGGAGCAATGAATCACTGACAAACCTCTGGACTTGTTCAACTGTATGTGTGCACGCTTTGCAAGTTTATATCTAATTGCGTCTGTTTTGATGGTGAATGCCAACAGCATCATTGTTACTTTCTTCACAGATCCTGGGTCAATACTCTTAAATATTTTTGGAAGGGGATTTTTTGATTGGAAATAAATTGGAAGAAATTATTGTGTGACGAGTTTTAAAGTGATTTTTTGCTGAATGAAAATGTTGTTCACTGTTTAGCATTGCTGCTGCAGTGGTATTGGCTCATTATATCTGAAAAGTCTGATTACTGGAATTGCAAATAACTTGAGATCTATTTCTCATTAACAAGTGGACAATATTCACATTTTAAACATTTGCATGCTTTGTCAGGTCTAACAGATGCAGATTAAAATTACCTTCAAGCAATAATAAGATCATTTAAGTACTGTGGCACTTATATTTATTGTTAGCTTATTTTTGCAAATAATTTGATTATCTGATGTATTGTTATAATGTTTATACTGTAGCGGCACCTGCTGGCGTACGCAGAGATCGAACCCGGCGTTCGGAAGCCTCGGTCACGTGACTCAGGAGGGGCCGCTTGTTTCGCGCGGTTTTCATTTGCGCGCGTTAGTTCAGCGCTGACCACCGTTGTGGGCAGACGTGTCTGAAGAACCTGTATACTGGCAATCGAACTTGTGAATAAAGTTTTGTTGAAAACTCCAGTAGTCGTTTCTCAGACCACTAAATTGGTGACCCCGACCTGTCTAGCCATCGTTAGACAAGAAGAATTATGCAGGAAGAGAGTCTTCCCGCAGAATCGGCCAGCATGAGGCAGGGCTCACCGGCCTTCAAACTGCCAGCCTTTTGGCCTGACCAACCTGAGGTGTGGTTTGCCCATGTTGAGGCACAGTTCCACCTTCATCGCATCGTGACGGACAACACAATGTATTTCCATGTGGTGGGGGCTTTGCCACAGGACTGTGCCTCGAGGTTGTTGCCCTACATCAGGGACCCGCTGTCCATCGGCAAATACGAAGGGCTGAAGGCCCTGCCATTCCACGATTACGGTCTCAGCCACAGAGACAGGGCAGCGAGGCTGCTGCACATGGACTGTGTCGGCGGCCGGCGGCCATCAACTATCATGGCGAAGATGTTGGCCCTGATGGACGGGCACCGCCCGTGTCTGCTTTACGAACAGGCGTTCTTGGAGCAGATGCCCGACAAAGTCCAGCTAATGTTCGCCGGAGCTGATTTCAGCGAGCCGCAACAACTCGCGGAGAGAGCTGACGAACTGTGGGCACACAGGCGGCGGGATGTTTTCGCTTTCGCCCGCCCCCCTGGTCACACAACGGGTGCAGCCGAGCTGACATCGAGGAGAGGAAGAGGAAGCCCTGCCCAGCGCCGAAGAAGAATCGCCACGGCCAGTGGTCTACAGCCAACGCAGATGGTGCTACTACCAGCAACGATACGGACCCGAAACACGAAGATGTCGTAGCCCCTGCTCATTTCCGGGAAACGCCCCGGCCGATCGTCCATAGAGGCGAAAGCGATTGGTCCCAACGAACGCCTCTACGTACGCGATCGCCATTCCGGCCACCGTTTCCTGGTGGACTCCGTGCCCATGCCAGTATCCTGCCTCCGAGCACCCGGGATATTTGCGCTGGTAAGGTAGGACCCGTCCTCTCGGCCGTTAACAGGAGCGATATTCGCACTTACGGCACGCGGACCGCGAACCTAAATTTTGACTCCCGCCAGTACAGGTGGATGTTTATCGTTGCTGACGTCGCCCAACCGATCCTGTGGGCCGATTTCTTGCGCGCGTTCTCCCTGTTAGTCGATGTGCGAGGTGGACGCATGGTCCCTGTGTCGGACCCATGCCCTGCCAGGCCGCGCAACACATCAACGTCCCTACAGCAACTCGACGAGGTAGCTGAGATCCAGCAACCTTTCGCAGCCCTGCTCGCCGACTTCCCAGGGTTGCTCATGCCCCGGTTCGATGGGGCCGCCACCCTGTCATGGTGTGATCAACCACATTCCCACCAAGGGACCACCGGTACACACCCGCGCGTGCCGTCTCCCGCCCGATAAACTGCGATTTACACGAGACGAGTTCCAAATTATGGACGACCTAGGGATTGTCCGGCGGTCGGATAGCCCCTGGGTTTCCCCGTTACATGTGGTGCCCAAAGCGTCCGGGGGTTGGAGACCTTGCGATGATTACAGGCGTTTGAACACGGTAACCACAGCCGATCGGTACCCAGTCCCGAACATCCAGGATTTTGCGGCCCATCTGGAAGGTGCGACTTTCTTCTCGAAGGTTGACCTTATTCGTGGGTATAATCAAATCCCGGTCCACCCCGACGACGTCCCTAAAACGGCCACCATTACCCCTTTCGGCCTTTTCGAATGGCTCAGAATGCCTTTTGGCTTGAAGAACGCTGCTCAGGCGTTCCAAAGGCTAATGGATCAGGTCGGCCGGGGTTTGCCGTTCATTTTCATCTACCTGGATGATATCCTGGTAGCCAGCAGCTCACAGGCGGAGCATGTCAGGCACCTCCACCTACTCTTCGAACGGCTGCGCAAACACGCGTTGGTGTTCAACCCTGCGAAGTGCCAGTTCGGGTTGCGCTCCATTTCTTTCTTAAGTCATAGCATCACCTCCCACGGTGCGCAGCGACTGCCCGAGAAAATCAACGCTATCCGTCGCTTCCTGATAGGAGTCTACAGGAGTTTATCGGGATGGTTAACTTCTTCCACCGATTCGTCCCGTCAGCAGCCGCCATCATGCGGCCGTTGTTCCAATGCCTGGCCGGTAAGCCCAAGGACCTGGTCTGGTCCAAGGAGGCACAGAAGGCGTTCGAGGGGGATAAAACCGCATTGGCCAACGCCACTATGCTGGAACACCCTAGGGCGTCAGCCCAAACGGCCCTCACCGTAAACGCTTCCGACGTCGCGGTAGTCGCTGGGTGCCGCTGGCATTTTTCAGCAGGCAGCTGCGAGCCCCCGAAGTTAAGTATAGCGCTTTCGACCGGGAGCTCCTCGCACTTTACCTAGTAATCCGCCATTTTCGTTATTTCCTAGAGGGTCGTGCTTTCACTGCATTCACCGACCACAAGCTACTAACGTTTGCTTTGACCAAGGTGTCTGACCCCTGGTCAGTCAGACAGCAACGGCACCTCGTCCACATTTCCGAATTCACGTCCGATATTCGGCATGTGGCAGTTGTAGCTGACGTGTTGTCCCGTCCAGCGCTGCCCGGAGTCATTCTGCGCTCCAAAGAATAAAGACCTAACTTGTTCAACCTTTCTCTGTAACTTAGGTGCTGAAACCCAGGCAACATTCTAGTAAATTGGCCTCACCAATGCCTTGTACAATTACATCCCAACTTCTATACTCAATGCTCTGATTTATAAAGGCCAGCACAACAAAAGCTTTCTTTACCACCCTATCTTCATGAGATTCCACCTTCAGGGAACTATCCACTGTTATTCCTAGATCCCTCTGTTCAACAGCATTACTCAATTCGCTACCATTTACCATGTACGTCCTATTTTGATTTGTCCTGCCAAGATGTAGCACCTCACACTTATCAGCATTAAACTCCGTCTGCCATCTTTCAGCCCACTCTTCCAAATGGTCTAAATCTCTCTGTAGACTTTGAAAATCTACTTCATTATCCACAACACCACCTATCTTGGTATCATCTGCATACTTACTAATCCAATTTACCGCACCATCATCGAAATCATTGATGTATATGACAAACAACAGTGGACCCAACACAGATCCCTGAGGCACCCCACTAGTCACCGGCCTCCAACCTGACAAACAGTTATCCACCATTACTCTCTGGTACCTCCCATTCAGCCACTGTTGAATCCATCTTGCTACTCCACTATTAATACCCAACAATGAAACCTTCTTAACCAACCTTCCATGTGGAACCTTGTCAAAGGCCTTACTGAAGTCCATATAGACAACATCCACCGCTTTACCCTCATCAATTTCCCTAGTAACCGCTTCAAAAAATTCAAGAAGATTAGTCAAACATGACCTTCCAGGCACAAATCCATGTTGACTGTTCCTAATCAGACTCTGTTTATCCAGATGATTATATATATTATCTCTAAGTATCCTTTCCATTAATTTGCCCACCACTGACGTCAAACTAACAGGTCTATAATTGCTAGATTTACTCTTAGAACCGTTTTTAAACAATGGAACAACATGCGCAGTACGCCAATCCTTCGGCACCATTCCCGTTTCCAATGACATTTGAAATATTTCTGTCATTGCCCTTGCTATTTCTACACTAACTTCCCTCAATGTCCTAGGGAATATCCTGTCAGGACCTGGAGACTTATCCACTTTTATATTTTTCAAAAGTGTCAGTACTTCCTCTTCTTTGATCCTCATAATTTCCATAGCTACTCTACTTGTTTCCCTTGCCTCACATAATTCAATATCCTTCTCCTTGGTGAATACCGAAGAAAAGAAATTGTTCAATATCTCCCCCATCTCTTTTGGCTCTGCAGATAGCTATCCACTCTGACTCTCTAATGGACCAATTTTATCCCTCGTTATCCTTTTGCTATTAATATAGCTGTAGAAACCCTCAGGATTTACTTTCACCTTGCAACCTCATATCTTCTTTTAGCTTTTCTGATTTATTTCTTAAGATTCTTTTTACATTCTTTATACTCCGGTCCTCTTTGTTACGCCCGTCCCTCATTCGCATTTTCCGTGCCCCTCTGGTCCTGTTTTACCAGTTCCTACTGTTACGCTCGCCCCGCGACCTCGGACTACTCGTTCCGGTCGAACCGTCCATTTACCCGTGCGTTTCCGTACCACGGATTCTGCGAGGGGGGGCATGTAGCGGCGCCTGCTGGCATACGCAGAGATCGAACCCGGCGTTCGGAAGCCGCAGTCACGTGACTCGGGAGGGGCAGCTTGTTTCGCGCGGTTTTCACTTGCCCGCGTTAGTTCAGCGCTGACCACCGTTGTGGGCAGACGTGTCTGAAGAACCTGTATACTGGCAATCGAACTTGTGAATAAAGATTTGTTGAAAACTCCAGTAGTCGTTTCTCAGACCACTAAATTGGTGACCCCGACCTGTCTAGCCATCGTTAGACAAGAAGAATTATGCAGGAAGAGAGTCTTCCCGCAGAATCGGCCAGCTTCTTGCTACAATTTTACTGTACAACTCAAATTCAGAGGCTTCCAATGGTTGTGGCAGCAGAGTACTGCCCTTATAACCAAAAATGAACCAGTTTCAAACTGCAGCCTGCCTGAACAGCTTCGAGTCAGATTGCAGAAGATACAATGGAATCAACCATGTTCTGCAGAAATACACCGGCCCTCTGAAATGATACAATTATACAATTTATTTGTTGTCATTTGAACCTCATTGAGGTTCAAACAAAATTTGGTTTCTGCAGTCATACACACAAGAAAAAGAACCACAACACAATTTACACAAACATCCATCACAGTGAATATCCTCCTCACTGTGATGGAAGGCAAAGTCTTATCTCTCCCCTGCACTTCTCATTCTCCTCCCGATGTCAGAGTCAAAGCCCCCGGCGGGCGATGGTGAGTGTCCCGCGGCCATTAAAACCGCTCCGGGTCTTGGTGTTGGAGCCCCCCGGCGGGCGCTAGCAAGTCCCACGGCCGTTAAAGCCGCGCCGGGCGATGTAAGGCCCCGCTCCAGGTAATTTTCAACCCGGCAACTCGGGCGGGAGAAGTCGCCGTTGCGGAAGTCCCGAAAAGCGGTCTCCCAGCAGGGACCCGCGGGCTCCCGGTGTTACCGTCCACCAGACCTGCGATTGGAGCCTCCGAATCTCTGGGGTCGGGCCGCAGCAGCGCGCCACCACCGCTCTTCCCGCTCCGAACTCGGCCGGCTCCATGATGGTAAGTAGGTCCGCAGCTCCGCGACTGGAGCCCCAGGTCGTTCCGGTTGGAGGCCGTTCCACGGTGCTCGGCCCCAACGACAACGGAGACCCGACAGAGAAACGGTCGGGTTCTCCGTGCAGGGAAAGATTTTAAAAGTTTCCCCACCCCCCCCCGCCCCCACACACATACCCAGTTAAAAAAAAAAACACTTTAAACTACATTCAAACGAGACAAAAAAAAAAAAAACGACAGACGGACTGCAGAGGCCGCTGCGACGTGAGTCGCGCCGCCCACCCAAAAGCTGTGGACTTTGCAGAATTACAAAGTTTGCCAAAGAAATAATGGCAAAGGGTAGACTGACTTAAAAATGTGCAAGAGTATTTCAAAATGATTTCTGGCACACTTGCCAAATTCTTCTGCAAGGCTAAATTTGAAAAGTATATGGATGCTGCATTTGTGAATAAATATCCATTTAAGCCAGTGAGGGAAAAAAAGGAATTCCTCAACAAACATTTCTGAAGAGAGAAACAGTTAATGGTTCAACTCTATTATCTTTCTCAATCTTTCATTGTCGACAGATTAAAATTTTCAGAGGATACAACAAGTAGGTTCCTAATTGTCTCAACCCTTGCTTATTATCTGCACGGATTGCCACTTAGAGAAATAGACACCTGGAGTTTTATATTCACCAAACAGATTGATCCTTTTTACAGATACGCATAAAATCATCTGTTTACTGAGCAGCTTTTTTCTGTTTGAAATTTAGCTGGAGTTTAAACTTGTCTGCCAGAAAATAACTGAACATCACAACAGCAGTCAAAACATTTGCTGAGAAATTACAGGATCCTCATTTCTTATTCCTCCCTGGGCTCATTAAAATATAGAAGAGAGGCTAAATTTTGCAAATTCAAAGAAAATTTGTCCTATTTTAAAGTTTAGTCCACTTGGGGAATTTAATCCAAGGTTAGATTGGTACATTTATTGGTAAATTCTGGGAAAAAAGACAAATTGGCTCTTATTTTAAAACCATAATATTTCCAGTTGATTAAATTTTTTAGAGGATGCAACAAGCAGATTCCCTAGCTGTCCCAACCTTTGATCAAAGATCGATGTGTCAGATCTGGTAACCAACAGGTCTGATTCATCTTGCTGACATTTAATGTGCAAGATGTTAATGAAGGTTTTTTATGCAATCTTTCTAGCTTACGTTTTACATCAATATATTGTATGCCAGCATTAATTATTGCTGAGAGGAGTTGAACACGAGTATGGGCAAGCCCCTTCCAAACTTGCATATAACTTGAGAAACAAACCATAGCTTGAAACAAGGGAATCATTAAATAAGTTCAGAAAGAGGAAATTGTGCTTTGTTTACATTTCCATCTTGTAATTTGTTTTTAATTGCTATATCATTGATCTTAAGGATCATAGAACAGTCCCAGTGGCAATCGATGATATTGTTCCATTCAGTGTCGATAGCTTTGTTAAGCAGTGAACAGGAAAATATACCAGTATAAGAATTGTTAATGCTACTTTTCGGACACAACTCAGAATTAAAAATGCTTTAAATGTTGGGAAGGCAATTATTTATGGGTGAAATTATGCCCATTGCATAACTTTTGGGTACGATTAACTCTAGTGTGGCCAAAGGTTTCAATTGCAAACCTAATCGTGCCATAAGTCATGCGCCACATGTTCCCTCCCTTGTAATGTAGACCTTCGGGGTGCAAGGTACGAAGTCACAGGCATGCACAGCGTTGTATTGTTGCATTTATGCCCATTCAAAGGAAAGTCTGCGGATATTGGAATATCTAAATGAGCAGCTTCAGAACTCGTAATAGGCTACTCAAACTCATTCTTGTGTTCACACAGTTTACGTAAGTAATGAGGATTGTGTACTCCAGCATTTAATTGCTAAGGTCCTTATTCCTGCCAACTACTGTGAGCTCTCCATAAGCAGCAGCTCTATCTGGGTTATGGTAGGATCTGCAGCAGTGTCAGTTGCCACCTCACCGTTGTCAGTTGTCTGCACAATAAAGACTATTATTTTTACCTAACTGGTGACATGACTCAGCAGAGCCGAAATGGTCTCCTGAAGAAGGGTCTCGACCTGAAACGTCACCCATTCCTTCTCTCCAGAGATGCTGCCTGTCCCACTGAGTTACTCCAGCTTTTTGTGTCTACCCTCCTTATGAATGAAGCACTAATTAAAAAAAGTTATTTCCAAAGGAGGTGGCCATGGAGTTGTTGTCATATGTCTTTGCATAAATGGAAGGACCTTGAGTGAACCAAGTGTTATGGGTACTATGTCAATGGTGGGGTGTGGAGGAACTCTTGGTTGCCAAGGGGATAGTTTCTGCATGTGTGTGTCTGAGGTAGTATTAAAATAAAAGAGCAGTATTTCGTTTGGTTTACAGCTCAACTATATCTCGTGAGATTATTAATTTTCTTCCTGACTTGCTCTTTTGTAGGGGGTTTTTCATTCCTGGAGAATACTCTTCGGGTCACTTCCTGCCATGCTCTTCATGTGATACACCTGGCAGGTCTCCTGACTGTCCCTTGGCACAGACCTCACTCAGGCTTTTATTTCTTCCATTAGGACTGTGATCTCCCTCCTTCTCTGTCTTCCTCTCCTCCATCTAATATGTGTCACTATTTGGCTGCCAGGAAAGTGTTCCTTTAAGGGTTGATGACTTCCTATCACTTTTGAACAGCAAAGTCTTTCAATATATATACCAATTTACATGAGGAGCCATGCATATAATTATTTAATGCATGATTCTGGATATAAACCAGCACAGTGCTGTTTCCAACATATATTCAGCCAATTTTCAGAATTTTGGGGGGGAATCTCACACTACATGCAGCACATACAGGACACTAATAAAAACGTATGAAATCTAATTAAGCTAATTCATTAAGTATAAATGCAGCATTAAAGCAAATGTGGCCATAAATGTGTTATTAAATATATAGCTTTCTACATTGCCGCGCATGTATATAGCCCAGTAACTCACCAAGCATGAACCAATTCTCCAGAGACATCTTTCAATATATTTTCTGTGCATGCACAGAAGCAGGTGTAGATTGTAACGCCTATGGTTTATACAAAGAACAAACAAATCCCCATGGAGCTTGAGCATATTAGTTAGCCATTAAATGTTATCCAAGAACCCAGAGGTTATAACGATCAGAAAAGAGTGAACGGGCTAGCAATTCAAAAAATGGGAAGGGTGAAGGATGATTTTGCAGAGGTAGATAATCTTATCATATATCATATATTTATTAAAACTCTGTGTGTGTGTCTTCTCCCCTCCCCAACCCCCCTCCCCTCCTCCAACCCCCTCTCCCCTCCTCCAACCCCCTCCCCCCTTCTCCAACCCCCTCTCCAACCCTCTCTCCCCTTTCCCCCCCTCTCTTTCCCCCCCCACTCCGCATCCTCTCTCTCCCCCCTCCTCTCTCCCCCCTCCTCTCTCCCCCCTCCTATCTCCTCCTCTCTCCCCACCTCCTCTCTCCCCACTACTCTCTTGGCCCCTCCTCCCCTCCCCTCTCTCTCTCTCCTTCTCTCTCTCCCCCCTCTCCCCTTTCCCCCTCCTCTCCCTCCTCCCCCTCTCCCCTCCCATCTCCCCCTACCCCTCCCCCCCCTCTGTATGAATGGCAGGTGGCTAGTGTGTGTGTGAAGCCGCAGCCCCCCCCCCCCCCCCCCGCAACCGCACGTTGAGGTCTCCCTCCCTCCCCTCTCCCGCCCCGTCTCCCCTACCCCCCTCTCACCCCCTACCCTCTCCCCCTCTGTGTGTGTGGAGGGTGGTTAGTGTGCGTGTGAAGCCGCAGCACCCCCCACCGCACGTTGGGGGGAACAGACCCAGCGGGTCTGCACTTGGTCTAGTAAGATTATAAAAGGGAAGAATAGAAATGTTTCAATTTGTAGCAGGATACAGAATCGAGACCCATAAAGATGTGTGTCACTAACAAATTCAATACGAAGGAATTTCTTTGCACAAATAGTGCTTAGGAAATCGAATTGATTGTCGCATGGAGTAGTTGAGGCAAATTACATAGTTACATTTAAAGTGTGACAACAAGTACATAAGGCAGCAAGGAATTGGCAGCTATCCTGACCGGGTTGGATGAGGAAGAACAGGAGAGACTTGCAAATGACAGCTTGGACCTAATTTTGCTATTGACTTTTTATGTTAATGCACTCTTCCTTTTGTTAGTAACAATCTGCTATTTGACTTGTAAAATGTTGAGTTCAAGACATGATTTAGGACTAGAACAAATGTCTGCTATTTTCACTGGACTGAGTGGGGGACTCTTGCATTGTCACATGTATCATTACTCTCATGTCTCTGATTTATTTTTTACTGTAATTGTTTTACCTTGAGTTGATTGGATTCAAACACTGTGCTCTTGTTACAGTGGTGGTCTGGAAAATGTGTTTGTGCCTGTTTACAACTTGAACTTTCATGACACTTTCAATTCTTGCATGTTTCTTTATTCCAGGATTTAAATCGCACCATGAAATTTCCACAATGACAGCTGAATTAATTTAAGGAGCGAATCCGGTTTATTTTGGTTAGGGTGTCAAATATTCCCAACTGTGAAAGCAGGCAATGGCAAGTCTTCTTCCTTCAAGCGCAGTGAAAATAATCTTCCTCGCGTACACTCTCTTCACTGCTGGTGTTTTGACATTCAATGCTGAAAGTAAAATAATTAATTGTTCCCATTTTCACCACCGGTTATTCAATAGAAATTTATGCAAGATAAGAGTTCCGGAAAACAATGCGGGCTTCCTGTGGCCTCGTCATTACTAATTCCTCCGGGCCTGCCGGTTGTCTTTCCTGAAAATTTTCGAACAACATGCACTTTGAAGACCCGGGGCCCAACAAGACAATTTACGTTTTCTCAGGCGCACCGAGACAAATTGAAAACTTTTCAGAATGGCTGCGACTCTTTTCCTGGTCACCCCACCCCAAGATTTGGCAGTTTTTTCCTTATTCCTTGAACCTGATTGTCGTTGTTTGGGAAATCCTGGGACCAGGAAATGAAAACAATTTTTATCTCAGTCCCGAGGTGAACTTGATTCCATGGATCATGATGGTTTCTTCTGTATCTGATTACACAGTCTCTAGCCAAGAATGTATTTCATCAAATGCACGTATTCTTGATTTATTGTCTTTCTAATTGCATCCTCACGGTGCATTGCTATTGACATCCAGAACATGCATTTATCCAGCACTTTCAATGTGACAGAAAATTCAATGTTTCCTGAGTATTTCCAAACAAAACGTGACGCTTGAGGTAATATTACAAGAGAGAGGCTAAACCTGGGTTGAAAAGAGAAGCTTATGGAATGTCTCAAACTGTTAAACAACATTATTGCAGGAAAAGACAGACTGACAATCAGAATTACATCTAATGTCTACTTATATTTTATTCAAGCGTAACCCAAAAGTTTGCAAATCTTTGGAGATTATTGTATGGGGCTGCATTAACATTAGTTTATTGGCATGTGTACCGAGGTACAGTGAAAAGCTTTCGTTGCCTGCTAACCAGTCAGCGGAAGGACAATACATGATTACAATCAAGCCATTCACAGTGTACAGATACGTGATAAGGGAATAACGTTTAGTGCAAGATAAAGCCAGTAAAGTCCAATCAAAGATAGTCCAACGGTCTCCAATGAGGTGGATAGTAGTTCAGGACTGCTCTTTAGTTGTGGTAGGATGGTTCAGCTGGGAAGAAACTGTCATTGAATCTGGAGGTGTGCGTTTTCACACTTCTATACATTTTGCCCAATGAGAAAGGGGAGAAGAGAGAGTGGTCAGGGTGCGACTCGTCTTTAATTATGCTGCTGACATTGCCGAGGCAGCGTGAGGTATAAATGAAGTCAATGGAAGAGTGGTTGGTTTGTGTGATGGTCTGGGATGTGTCCACAATTCCCTGCAATTTGTTGCGGTCTTGGATGGAGCTGTTCCCAAACCAAGCTGTGACGCATCCCGATAAAATGCTTTCTACGGCACATTTGTAGAAGTTGGTAAGAGTTGTTGGGAACATGCCAAACTTCCTAAGCCTTCTAAGGAAGTGCTTTCTTGGTCGTTGCTTCAATATGGGTGGTCCAGGAGAAGGTGTTGGTGATATTTACCCCTTGGAATTTGAAGATTTCAACCATCTCCACTTTGGCGCCATCAATGCAAGCTGGGGTATGTGTTGCGCTTTGCTTCTTGAAGTCGATCACAATCTCCTTTGTCTTGCTAACATTGAGAGAAAGGTTGTTGTCTTGCAGGACACGAGGTTCTCGATCTCCTTCCTATACTCCGTCTCATCATTATTTAATATCTGCCCTACAATAGTGGTGTCGTCTGCGAATTTGTAAATTGAATTAGATTTGTACTTGGCTGCACAGTCGTGGGTGTACAGGGAGTAAAGAAAGGGGGGTGTGAACGCATCCTTGTGGAGTACCAGTGTTGAGGGTTATCGTAGAGCATGATTTATCCCCTATCCTCAGGTTCGGGTCTGTTGGTCAGGAAGTCAAGGATCCAGTTGCAGAGATGAGTGCTGACTCCAAGTCCCATGAGTTTGGTGATAAACTTGGATGGAATAATGGTGTTCAAGGCAGAGCTGTTGGCTGTGGATAGGAGGCCAGTTGCTTTCTGTGGGGTCACCCTCAAGAAGGCCGATCTAACCTCTGCAACAGTGACCCTGGGTAGAAGCACACTTGAGTCTGAAGGGCCAAGTGTCACTGCCCTGTTAGCCTTCTGCTCAAAGCAAGCATGGAAAGCATTCAGTTCATCAGGTGGGGCCGCTCTATCACCACTGATGTTGCCTGACCTCGCTATGCAACCAGTTATCTTACTCAGACATTGCTACATTCTCCATGTGTCCGAGTGATTTTACTAGGACTTACATATGTCCCGGTATTGTCTCTTGGCATCTTGATGGCTTTGCAGAGGTCATTGTGGGCTTTCTTGTTCCGCATGGATCATTTGACTTGTATGCAGCAGACCTGGTCTTCACCTGTGAACATACGTCGCGGTTCATCCATGGTTTCCAGTTGGAGAACACGTGGATTGTCTTCGTCAGCACACAGTCTTCCACACACTTGTTGATGAAGTCAGTCACGGCAGTGGCATACGCATTCAGGGTAGCTGCAGAATCCCTGAATATGGACCAATCCACAGACTCAAGGCAGTCACTTAAGTGTACTGAATCCTCCTGCTTCAATTTTGTTTTAATTAATTTAAATAATTAGATAACAGATTAATCAGGGTCAGTCAGCATGGATCTGTTAACTGCCGGACTAGTTTGAATTTTTTGGGGGAAATTTTCCAAACGTTCCTTTGCCCACAAACAACCTACACCAATCAACTTTAAAACAGTTCCTGCCTAATGCCATCAAAGTTGGCCTTGCCGCAATTCAGAATTTTAATTTGCAGGCCCATAAGCATTTTAAAGCTAATAGAACAGTGGTCGCTGGCCCCAAAATGCATGCCCATGGCACTTCAATTGTGTGCCCTTCCCAATTTTCTATCTTTATCCTCGCCCTTGTAGGACCCTCTACATATTGCCTGAGGATATTTTCATGAACACATTTGACAAATTACACGCTGTCTGAGCTCTTGGCACTATGACAGTCCCAGACTATTTTGGGAAAGTTAAAATCCCCTACTATGACAACGCTATTAATCTTTTGGGGGTAGACAAAAATGCTGGAGAAACTCAGCGGGTGAGGCAGCATCCATGGAGCGAAGGAATAGGTGACATTTCGGGTCGAGACCCTTCTTCAGACTTTTAATCACTATTAATCTTGATGGTTTCAATGTTTCAGCAAAGTCCGTTGTTTCTTTCCACACTTTGGAGGAGAAACGGTGAGAATAGGGGGAAGGTGGTTCAAAGAAGCAGTTTGGCAGTGTAAAAAGATGGTGTTAACTTCGTAGCTCAGCATGAAACTGATAGTGGAATAGGTGCCCTAGTTTACTTGATCAGCATTTCTATTTTGGCAAAGATATCAGTCCATTTATGGACAGTGCAATCTCTCCAACACCCAATCACACAAGTGGAGTAATATTTGCAATAAGATTTTCTGACTAGACTGCAGTGACAGGGCTGGGTGACTCCAAGGGTGTCTGCACAGTAAGATACAATTTGTGCTCCACAGTTCCAGAAATTGACTAGATTTATGATATCGCAGTGTGCTACGAGATAACCTGGGGTCTGAACATGCTGTGGAGAGAGAGTGAACAAACATACACCAATTTTAATTACGGAAATTGTGTGCAAACAACCTGGAATATAATTTAGAATTTTGCAGCATTAAAATCTATCTAAACAAAACACACACATAGCAGTGAAGAGTCCTGTACCTTTAGTCCAATAGTTTAGTTTATTACGGACACGTGAAAAGCACCTTGCCTGCTATCCAGTCAGCGAAAAGACTATATATCACTATAATCACGCCATCCTCGATACAGATACAGGATGAAGGCTGTAATGTTTAGTGCATGATAAAATCGGATTAAAGTTGGTTTGAAGGTGTACAACTAGGTAGATGGGTGGTCAGCACTGCACTCTAACTTGTGAGAGGAGTTTTCAGTTGCCTGAAAACAGCTGAGAAGAAACTGTCCCTGAATCTGGAGTTAAGCATTTTCAAACTTTTGTACCTCTTGCCTGATGGGAGAGGGGAGAAGAGGGAGTGACTGGGGTGAGACTGGTCTTTGATTATGCTGGTGGCCTTGCCGAGTCAGTGTGAAGTGTAGATGAAGTTGATGGAAGGGAGGTACGTTTGCATGGTGGTCTGGACTGCATCCATAACTCTATAATTTCTTGCCATCATGGTTGAAGCTGCTCTCAAACCATGCTGTGATGAATCCCAATAAAATGCATTCTACGGAGCATCTGTAAAAGTTAGCGAGGGTTGTTAGGGACATTCTGAACTTCCTAAACCTCCAACTGGTATGATACCACTTGGATGATCGTGATCTTCTTGAAGCAGGTGGGTACCTCGATGGAGTAGGGAGAGATTAAAGATGTCCACAAACACTCGCGCTAGTTGGTCCGCGCAGTTCCTAAGGTCGTGGCCAGTGACACCGGCTGGGCCAGTTGCTTTCCATGGGTTCTCCCTCAGGAATGCCGATCTAACTTCTGCAACATTGGCACTGGGAAAAGGCACACTTGAGTCTGATGGGACGGCCTTCTGCTCAAAGCAAGCATAGAATGCATTGCGTTCACCAGAGAGGGCTGCACTATAATCCAGAATGCTGCCTGACTGCAGCCAGTTAAAGTATTCAGGCCTTGCCGCTGTCTGTGCATGTCCAAATGATTATACTGGGACTCAAGTTTGTCCCGATATTGTCGTTAGGCATTCTTGATGGCTTTGTGAAGATTATAGAGAACTTTCTTGTACTGCTCGGGGTTGTTCAAGAGAGTTTATTGTCATGTGTCCCTGATAGGACAATGAAATTCTTGCTTTACTTTAGTATACCAGAACATAGTAGGCATGAATACAGAACAGATCAGTGTGTCCATATACCATTGTATAAATATATACACACATGAATAAATAAACTGATAAAGTGCAAATAATGGGCTATTAATGTTCAGAGTGTTGTCCGAGCCGAGTTTAATAGCCTGATGGCTGTGGGGAAGCAGCTATTCCTGTACCTGGTCATTGCAGTCTTCAGGGTCCTGTACCTTCTACCTGAAGATGAATGTATGGAGATGAGTGTGTGGCCAGGATGGTGTGGGTCCTTGATGATGCTGCCAGCCTTTTTGAGGCAGTGACTGTGATAGATCCCCTCGATGGAAGGGAGGTCAGAGCCGATGATGGACTGGGCAGTGTTTACTACTTTTTGTAGTCTTTCCGCTCGTGGGCGCTCAAGTTTCCGAACCAAGCCACAATGCAACCAGTCAGCAGGCTCTCTACTGTGCACCTGTAGAGGTTAGAGAGAGTCCTCCTTGACATACCGACTCTCCATAATCTTTTCAGGAAGTAGAGGCGCTGATGTGCTTTCTTTATGATTGCATCAGTGTCCTCGGACCAGGAAAGATCTTCAAAGATGTGCACGCCCAGGAATTTGAAGCTCTTGACCCATTCCACCATCGACCCATTGATATAAACGGGACTGTGGGTCCCCATCCTACCTCTTCCAAATTCCACAATCAGTTCCTTGATTTTGCTGGTGTTGAGGGCCAGGTTATTGTGCTGGCACCATATGGACAGTCGCTCGATCTCACTTCTATACTCTGACTCATCCCCATCAGTGATACGTCCCACAACAGTGGTGTCGTCAACGAACTTGATGATGGAGTTCGCACTATGACCGGCAACGCAGTCATGAGTATAGAGTGAGTACAGCAGGGGGCTGAGCACGCAGCCTTGAGGTGCTCCCGTGCTGATTGTTATCGAGGATGACACATTTCCACCAATACGAACTGACTGTGGTTCATGAACGAGGAAGTCGAGGATCCAATTGCAGAGGGATGTGCAGAGACCCAGTCCTGCGAGTTTGGTAACCAGCTTGGAGGGGATGATTGTATTAAATGCCGAGCTGTAATCAATGAATAACAACCTGACATATGAGTTTTTGTTGTTCAAGTGGTCCAGAGCGGAGTGGAGAGCCAGCGAGATCGCATCCACCGTTGATCTGTTGTGGCGGTAAGCGAACTGCAGAGGGTCCAGGTTTTTGTCGAGGTAGGAGTTGATTTGCGCCATGATCAACCACACAAAGCACTTCATCACCACAGACGTTAGTGCCACTGGTCGATAGTCATTGAGGCACGTCACCTTGCTCTTCTTGGGCACCGGTATAAGTGATGCCCTTTTAAAGCAGATGGGAACCTCAGACCTCATTCTTGGCCTTCGCCTGGCTATGAACTCACAATTCATCCATGATTTCCAGGGGAAACACTCGAAGTATAAGAAGTAAAGTAGATGAGCTTGAGGCTCAGTTAGAGGTTGGTAGATATGACATTGTGGGGATTACTGAGACGTGGCTGCAGGAGGGTCGGGCCTGGGAACTTAATATTCAGGGTTATACATATAGAAAGGACAGGCAGGTGAGCAGAGGAGGGGGGGTACCTCTGCTGGTGAGGAATGGAATTCAGTCCCTTGCGAGGGAAGACATAGGGACTGACGAGGTAGAGTCACTGTAGATTGAGTTGAGGAATTGTAAAGGCAAAAAGACACTAATTGGTGTTATTTACAGACCCCCAAATAGTAGCCCGGATGTAGGGTGTAAGTTGCAGCAGGAGTTAAAACTGGCATGTAACAAAGGTAATGCCACTGTGGTGATGGGGGATTTCAATATGCAGGTAGACTGGGAAAATCAGGTTGGTTCAGGACCCCAAGAAAGATAATTTGTAGAATGCTTCCGAGATGGATTCTTAGAGCAGCTTGTAATGGAGCCGACCAGAGAAAAGGCAATTCTGGATTTAGTGTTCTCCAATGAACCAGATATGATAAGAGAACTCGAGGTAAAGGAGGTAGTGATCATAATATGATTAGTTTTCATCTGCAATTTGAGAAGGAGAACATAAAATCGGAAGTGGCAGTGATGCAGTTGAACAAAGGGGACTATGAAGGCATGAAAGGGGAGCTGGTCAAAGTAGACTGGAAAGGGATCCAAGCAGGAATGACGGTGGAACAGCAATGGCAGGAATTTCTGGGCATAATCCGGGAGACGCAGGATCATTTCATTCCAAAAAGGAAGAAAGATTCTAAGGGGAGTAGGAGGCAACCGTGGCTGACGAGAGAAGTTAGGGATAGAATAAAACTAAAAGAAAAGATGTATAACACAGCAAAGAGTAGCCAGAAGCCAGAGGATTGGGAAACTTTCATAGGACAACAGAAGGAAACAATACGGGCTGAAAAGATGAAGTACGAGGGGAAGCTGGCCAGGAATATAAAGAAGGACAGTAAAAGCTTCTTTAGATATGTTAAGGGAAAAAGAGTAGCAAAGTCAAATGTGGGCCCCTTGAAGGCAGACACGGGTAAAATTATTATGGGCAACAAGGAAATGGCAGAAGAGTTGAATAGGTACTTCGGATCTGTCTTCACTAAGGAAGACACAAACAATCTCCCAGATGTACTGGAGGACAGAGGATCTAAGGGGGTAGAGGAACTGAAATAAATTTTCATTAGGCGAGAAATAGTATTGAGTAGACTAATGGGACTGGAGGATGATAAATCCCCTGGGCCTGATGGTCTGCATCCCAGGGTCCTCAGGGAGGTGGCTCTAGAAATAGTGGACGCATTGGTGATCATTTTCCAATGTTCAATAGATTTAGGATCAGTTACCTGTGGATTGGAGGATAGCTCATGTTATCCCACTTTTCAAGAAAGGAGCGAGAGAGAAAATGGGGAATTACAGACCAGTTAGCCTAACTTCGGTGGTGGGAAAGATGCAGGAGTCAATTATTAAAGAGGTAATAATGGGGCATTTGGATAGCAGTAAAAGGATTAATCCAAGTCAACATGGATTTATGAAAGGGAAATCATGCTTGACTAGTCTTCTCTAATTTTTTGAGGATGTGACAAGTAAAATGGATGAAGGGGAGCCAGTGGATGTAGTGTATCTAGACTTTCAGAAAGCCTTTGATAAGGTCCCGCACGGGAGACTGGTGACTAAAATTAGAGCACATGGTATTGGGGGTCGGGTGTTGACATGGATAGAAAATTGGTTGGCAGACCAGAAGCAAAGAGTAGGAGTGAACGGGTCCTTTTCAGAATGGCAGGCAGTGGCGAGTGGAGTGCCGCAAGGCTCGGTGTTGGGGCCGCAACTGTTTACCATATATATTAATGATTTGGAAGAGGGAATTAGGAGCAACACTAGCAAGTTTGCGGATGACACAAAGCTGGGTGGCAGTGTGAACTGTGAAGAGGATGTTAGGAGGTTGCAGGGTGACCTGGACAGGTTGAGTGAGTGGGCAGATGCCTGGCAGATGCAGTATAATATAGATAAATGTGAGGTTATCCACTTTGGCGGCAAAAACAAGGGGGCAGATTATTATCTCAATGGGGTTAGGTTAGGTAAGGGGGAGGTACAGTGAGACTTGGATGTCCTTGTACACGGGTCACTGAAAGTTGGCGTGCAGGTACAGCAGGCAGTGAAGAAAGCGAATGGAATGTTGGCCTTCATAACAAGAGGATTTCAGTATAGGAGTAAAGAGGTTCTTCTGCAGTTGTATAGGGCTCTGGTGAGACCACATCTGGAGTATTGTGTACAGTTTTGGTCTCCTAATTTGAGGGAGGACATCCTTGTGATTGAGGCAGTGCAGCGTAGGTTCACGAGATTGATCCCTGGGATTAGCGGGACTGTCATATGAGGAAAGATTAAAAAGACTAGGCTTATATTCACTGGAGTTTAGAAGGATGAGGGGGAATCTTATAGAAACATATAAAATTATAAAAGGACTGGACAAGCTAGATGCAGGAAAAATGTTCCCAATGTTGGGCGAGTCCAGAACCAGGGGCCACAGTCTTAAAGGGGAGGTCATTTAAGACTGAGGTGAGAAAAAACTTTTTCACCCAGAGAGTTGCGAATTTATGGAATTCCCTGCCACAGAGGGCAGTGGAGGCCAAATCACTGGATGGATTTAAGAGAGAGTTAGATAGAGCTCTAGGGGCTAGTGGAGTCAAGGGATATGGGGAGAAGGCAGGCACGGGTTATTGATAGGGGACGATCAGCCATGATCACAATGAATGGCGGAGCTGGCTCGAAGGGCCGAATGGCCTCCTGCACCTATTTTCTATGTTTCTATGGATTGTCTTCTTTGGCAAGCACTCCTCTACGCACTCACTGATGAGGTCAGCCACAGCAGTGGCATACTCATTCAGGTTGGCCACAGATTCCCTGAATATGGATCAGTCCATTAACTCAAAGCAGTCGCATACAATGTCATCCGTGTCCGCAGTCCAGCACTGAACAACTTTCTGTGCTGTATCTTCTCTCTTCAATTTATGTTTGTACGCAGGCAGTAAAAGCATAGCTAGATAGCAGGGATCACCTAACGTGCAAAAAAATATAATGCGACACGATACTAGGGGAATTAGAAAGTTTTTCTGGAAGAATGTACTTGGATAGAAAGTACTTAATCAGGCAATACCAATCTGTTTATCCAACAGGACCTGAATTGACATTATCAGCCAATTTACAATTCTTAGTTTGACTGCTAGATGGAGCACTTTGAAATCCTGATACATTTTTCTTTGGGGGAAGAGCATGAATAATTTACAGTTCGGTTCCTGTTGCTATATTACGGATACAAGATCTTGATGGCTAATTGCAGAATGAACAGGGATAGCGACTGTGCCAAAGACTCCCATCATGGAACTGCTGAGAGTTGTCTTGCAGTGAAAGGTTTCTGATATCTTTAAACTGCAACTAAAACTGAGGCATGGCTGTTGGCCTCAAACACATTGTGGCAAAGATATTTTTGAACACAGCTCACAATCCAGATCAAACTAAATGTGTTATTTTACTAAATATTTTTAAACAAACCCCTCCTTGATTATCAATTGAATTTCAATTTTAATAATTAAAAAATTATGTGAATGTAAATAGTAGGCAAATGTCATTTGATCAGCTATTTGATGAGTCAAGTCTGAAGCAGCCTTTTGGCGTTTTTGTGGCATGAAGACAATTTTCACATAATACCACTTCACAAATCGGAAAAACTATCCATACAACCAACTCCAAGCAGTAGTGAACGTTCCTCACGCCCAACTCTCAAAGCTATACGGAGGTCAGGCAGGTGAGGACTATTTCTTGGAGCCCAGGAGGATGAGGGGTGATCTTAGAGGTTTATAAGATCGTGAGGAGAATAGATAGAGTAGATGCACAGAGTATTTTGCTCAGAGTAGAGGAATCAAGAACCAGAGGACATAGGTTTAATATAAGAGGGGAAATAGGAACCCGAGGGTCAACTTTTTCACATATATGGAACAAGAGGAAGTAGTTGTGGCAGGTATTATAACAAGATTTAAATTACACTTGGACAGGTACTTTGATAGGAAACATTTAGGTGGAAAAGGGCCAAATGCAGATAGGTGGGTCTAGTGTAGTTGGGGCATCTTGGTCACCATGGGCAAGTTGGGACAAAGGGCCTGTTTCCATGTCATGTGACACGTAACAAACTTTTTTTTGTCTCCAGTTGCAGAGTTCCATTTTAAATTTGCAATCTTTGGCCAAGCTAAGTTGTCAGATTTTACAAATTAATGATGTGGTTAATTTAGAGGTGAGATCATATTTTCATTCTGGAATTTTAATTTGTATGTACCATCAGGAGGAGGTGTTTGATGTCAAATGATGATGACGAGATGGTTCACTGCTTTAGGACATGGTTAAACAGGGTCACATTTTCACCATGGTTGTTCTGAGTTCATTCAATATTTGACTATTACACCGTATGAGCTAGTAAGTTGCTTTTATCATTCTTATCTTTATTCTACCAGCATTCTCAGACTTTGCGTTCTGCTTTCCTATTATGAACTTTCAGGCTTTTGTTGCTCTCTGTGTTGTAAGTCAACAGGTTCACTTTTGATTCCAAAGTCTTAACATAAAGTTTGTGGGAAAATGCTGTTTTCTCCCTATCTTATTTCTTCATTCTTTGACCATTTCATAACCCTGTCTAGTGGGATTTTTAAAAAGAGTTGAAAAATATTGTGCGTTCAAGATATATATCACACATTTGTGCAGTCCAGTGCGGATTGCTACTGGTGAATAGTTAATAGTTGTGTGCTGTACCCTTATTTTGATTAAGCATCAGTTGTACAGTGAGCAATGCAAATGTGAGCTTTAGGGAGATTGGAATAGGAAATGGTGGACAAGCAAGGAGGAGAAAAAATAAAGGATCTACCATTACGAGATGTAAAATCAACCACTGGAAAGATATAACAGCAGGGATTTGTGGAATTCGATGTAGAGCATTTAAAGGAAATGAATTTAGGTTCTATTTTCAAGGTATTTTTCTCCTGTTGTTCTGACAATCTCTTTGGGCAGGTTGTTAGAGAAGCACCAACCATTCTTTTCTTCATTCTTCAGTCTGAAGAAGGGTCTCGACCAAAAACGTCACCCATTCCTTTTTCTCCAGTAAGCTGTCTGACCCGCTGAGTTACTCCAGCTTTTTGTGTCTCTCTTCATTCTTTTCACAACCTACTTGAAGCTAAAGTCAGTTATCACGTCTCCTTTACCCTGACAGTTTAACACAAGTAGTAGAAAATAATGCTGGGTTTAAGAAAGTATTATTGCCAATGTTTAAAATTAGCTAATGCCTTATCTCCTGTTGACAAGTTATGACTTTCAGAGTTTGCATAGCGTAATGGAAATAGTATCTTCACACTTAACTGGTACTTCAATTAAATATTAATGAACAAAGTTGCTCAACTAAATGAATCCAGTGATTGGTGATGATAGTACCTTTACCATAATGGAGGAAACAGCTCTGAGTTTGACACCTTCTCATACCTTTACATTAGATCCAATTTTTATACCTTTGCCCTACATTTACAATCATGGACAAACATGAACATCAGAGGCTTCATAAATAGTCTTTTAAAATGTATAGCTGGATGTATAGATCTTGTGACAATTCATGCTCTGAACACTGCTTTCATCTTAATGTTTGCTTCAATGTATTACCATTTTTGAACTTTGAGTTTCATAAATGAGAATATGGAAACTATTTTTTTCAAAAATATGCCATGGTGTTCCATCATCGAATATAAAGGACACAGAGTGAAGTACGTGCAAACTACAATATAAAACATTCTTATCTGTGCTACTTTATTTTCTTATTTTTAGAAAAGCAACTTTACTGACCCTACAAAGTTTAATACCAACACCACTCAGGTATTTGTAGAATAACTATTGATTTGGTATAACCCCATGGCTATAAAATTTGATAAATATGTTACTTATTAACTTTTTCTGGAGGTCATTTGTTTGTTTCTCATAGGTTATGTTAAAAGCTCCCACAAATCCTTAAATCAGCATTATTGATTTTTTTTTTGTTGGAACTCCAATGATGATGTGTCAACTTTAAAGTGGGCACGTCAAGGTTAATAGTTCAATTATGCATTGCATTTCGGGAATGTAAAGATTTAAAATCTTCTCGTTGCTTAGGGCTATATTCATTGCTTTAAATGCAAACTGTAATAGTATGTTAATTTAATTTGCTGTCGCAATGTTCATTTGGTTTATTTTAAATAAAATGTCTCCTTGCAATTGCTTTTCTCAGGTTTTTGACGATGCTGGGAAGGATTGGCCATTCTTGTGCCCTTTTCTTGCACGTGGCTTGTGAAGTTTTAACATATAATGTCAGCACAATGGCGCCATTCACAAACAAAAGCTGATCAACACAGCTACTTGTCACGTTAGTAGATTGCCTTTCAGCCTGATAACTATTGAAAACTGTCTACCTGAGGTTTTTTAGAATAGTTACCAACCTAATCTATTAATTGAGTAATAAAAGAAGGCAGCAATGAGATGAAGAAAGCTCTGATTATAAATGGAGCAAATAATAGATCTTTCTTATTAAAGCAATATTGAAATAGGAACACGCTATGAAATGTAATGTAATTTTAATGGAGTTGCAAGGTACAGAGGGGAAATTTGTAAATGCAAGGGTAAGTTAGTATCTGGAATGAGAAAAGATTGCTTAATTTTGAAAATGTTGATCTTCACTCAGCACTTTTTAAGTTGTTGGAATGTTTGCAACTTTTTTTAAACTGAAATTCTATAGAAAATGAAAATATTCAATGAGGGAGAAAATCAACTTTCTGTAGTGCAGAGAAAGACCAGACAGCCCATTGAGTTCGCAGCACCTCTCGGAAACAATCTGGTCTTGATTCTTGATTATAATATTTCCCTTGGTCATTACACAATAGATAATAGGTGCAGGAGTAGGCCATTCAGCCCTTCAAGCCAGCACGGCCATTCAATGTGATCATGGCTGATCATCCCCAATCAGTACCCCGTTCCTGCCATCTCCCCATATCCCCTGACTCTGCTATCTTCAAGAGCCCTATCTAGCTCTCTCTTAAAAGTATCCAGAGAACCGGCCTCCTCCGCCCTCTGAGGCAGATAATTCCACAGACTCACCACTCTCTGTGAGAAAAAGTGTTTCTTCGTCTCCGTTCTAAATGGCTTACTCCTTATTCTTAAACTGTGGCCCCTGATTCTGCAGCGTCTGCATCTTTTCAGAATATCATTTATCTAGGATTATTAAACATCCAATATCACCTAGTAACAGACCAAATCTAATATCATGGTTATTAAAACTATATTAAAAGAATATTAAAAATTACTTGATTTACACTGCATACATCTGGTTACAGATACTATCAACATTCAAGAAGTATCTGCATTAGCACTTGAATCATCTGGACAGACAAGATTGGTGAAAGCAGATTCAATAGCAACACTTAAGAGGTACTTGTGAAGACATGGACAGGAAGGGAATGGCAGAATATGCACAATATGGAGGTAGGTGAGATTAATTGAGATTGGCATCATGGTTGGCACAGACATGATGTTTCAAAGAGCTTCTTCCTATGCTGTATTATTCTAGATATGCAATGTTCTGTGATATTCCCATAGAATTACTTACCAATTATAGGTTACATTTCAAATAAACAGTGGATGAAATAAGGTCATCTCTATAATGTAATAAAATAACTTCTCAAAAAGTCTGAAATCAATTCTGAGAATGCAGGCACGTAGGAAATTTGGCTAATGTATATTGTTCCCAGGGAGGGTGCGTAAAACAGGGAAATCAAGAGCGTTTAATTGTCATGTACTGAAAATGAAAAAATAATCATTCTTGCAGCAGCATTACAGGTCTGTGAACACAGTATTCATAGATAACAAAATAAGCAACAAAAAGTTCAATACATTGAATAAAAACAATATTAGTGCAAAACCAAATCCCTAGTGCAACCAAGACAGTGCGCAATTCATAGTTTAGTTGGTGTTGGTATTGTTCAAGAGTGAGATGGTTGTTGGGAAGAAGCTGTTCCTGAACCTGGAGGCCATAGTTTGCAGACTCCCATACCACTTTCCTAAAATCAAAGCATAGGAAGCTAATGGAGAAGGAATAGGTTGCAGCAAAATAAGTAGGGAAATAGACGGATGGAGTTGCTATCAGAGCCTATATAGACTTCATGAGCCAAATGCTTTAGATTTGTTTAAAGATACAGTGCAGAAACAGGCCCTTCAGCCCACCGAGTCCACGCTGACCAGCGATCCCCACACACTAAAACTATCCCTCACACACTAGGGACGATTTTAACAAAGCCAATTAACCTACAAACCCATACGTCTTTGGAGTGAGAGGAAACCGTAGATCCCGGAGAAAACCCTCGCAAGTCACGGGGTTAACATACAAACTCCATACAGGCAGCACCTGTAGTCCGGGTCGAACCTAGGTCTCTGGCGCTGTAAGGCAGCAACTCTACTGCTGTGCCACCGTGCCGTCCTCCTTCATTATCTTCTACATAGTCTTCCACATTGTAGGGAAACATGAAAATATGAAATATGCAAACCAGGAGAGCTGGAGAAAGTTGAAAAACGACAATTCACATGTAAGTTGTTTGAAAAAAGTGCACAAAAAAGACTGGTTGTATGTGGTAGGATGATTTAAGAAGATATTAGGTCAGATAATTACAGAAGCTGTGTTTAGAAATTTAGTAGATGGAGCTAGAGAAATTTAGAAAGTGAATTCTAGAGAATGGGTCCAGGACAGCTGCAACTACAACCATTGTTTATGCAAAAAGGCCAGAAATAGAGGAATGTCGTGATTATGGATAGGCTGCAGAGCAGTATTAGTAGTCAGAATGCTCCCACCTTTTGGAGGGGCTTGATAACAAGGATGAAAATATTACAATTAACTTAGTACTGAACTGGGATCTACTGGAGATGAGCAAGAATGGGAGCGATGTGTGAACAGGATTGCATTGTTAAGGATTGATCCACAAAGTTTTGGAGGAAGTCCAGTTAATGAGGATTGGAAGACGAGACAAAGCAGGCGAATAATGTAGTTGAAGGCAATAAAAGTATTGGCGAGCATCGGTGAGCTGAGGCAGAGGTAATATGATGGACATGGACTTTGGCAGTCTTGGCAATGGTGCAGATATTTTGCCAAACTTATCTAGGTTCACAAATAATATCAAGGGTACAAATAGTTCCAGTTCGAACTTGCACTGTTGCAAGAAGAAGTTTAGAGATGGTGGGAATGAATGAGAGTTTCTGATGGGTTATGAAAAACTCTAGTTTTTTGCCTGTTTGGTAATTATTTAGAGGAAATTTCTGTTCATCCAATGTGCTAAATCAGAGAAAAGGTAGGTGATAAATCAGAGAAAGGGAGAGTGTTGCTGGTGCTGAATCCTGCCAGCTACTGGCATCCAATGTGCTTTCTGTCACTAAAATGGAAGGTGAGAAAAATGACAGGTTAGATCTATGTTAAAAATTGTGATGCTGCAAAGTGACGAAAGGGATGAGGTTCATTCAAATAGAAGCAGAAAAATGCAATGGAAAAGTGGATAAGGGTGGTGTGAATTGTCTCAAAGATTTTAGACAAGTAGAGAAGGATAATTTAAAATACTTACAGCCGCACACGACTTTAATAAAGTCCATTTTGGTACAATGGCAGAGACAAAAAGCTGCAAGGAGAGAAGCAAGTAAGAAGTACTGAAAAATTATGCTCTGAATTCAAGGGCAACAACCCACTGCTTTGGCAGAAAAGATTGCAGAGAGCTAAGACATTGTTTGCAAGAGGCTTTTGAGATGGATGGTAATGGCAGAATAAAAATGGAAGGAGGACAGATAGTAAGGAGAGAGAATTGGTTACAATATTAGCTAAATGAGTGTAGCTGGATTATCAGCAGTTTGCTGGAAATTGAGCTGAGAGTACTGGGTGAATCTCTTGAACAAGGTGACTTTGGAGAACGATGAGAGATATCAGTTGTGACCCTATTACATCCTGCCCTCCAACTGTAACTTGTATCTCCAACGTTGTAATCTTACGTCTAAGGTAAAGGAACCACTAGGAGTCAGAGACCATTATGTGATAAAAATTCAACCTGCAATTTGAGAGGAAGAAGATGAAACCATATATATCCGTATTCCTGCAGAGCAACGGTGACAACAGAGGCATGAGAGAGGAGGTTGGCTAACGTTGATCGGAAAGGGATGGTGGAACAGCAATGGCAGGAATATCTGGGAACAATTCGGAAGACGCAGGATCTTTTCATTCCAAAGAGGAAGAAAGATTCTAACGGGAGCATGAGGTGACCTTAGCTGACAAGGGAAGTCAAAGCAACATAGAACTGAAAGAGAAGATTGGTGGGACGCGAGAGGATTGAAAGGCAATATGGCAATATGGGGAGAAAAAATGAAACATGAAAGTAAGCTTGCCAACAATAAAGAGGATAGCAAACTTTTCTTCAGATATTTAAAGAGTCGGAAAGAGCCAAGAGCACGTTGGGCAGCTGGAAGATAACGCTGGAGTACTGATAATGGGGTATCAAAAATGGCAGATGAATTGAACACTTTTTGCATCAGTCTTCACAGTGGAAGACACTAGCAACGTGCCAAAAATTCTTAAAATTAAAACCAAAGGACATTGCTTAATATTATTTACAATTTACTAAGTCATAGAAAATAGGTGCATGGGTAGGCCATTTGGCCCTTCAAGGCAGCACCACCATTCAATATGACCCTGGCTGATCATCCAAAATTAGTACCACGTTCCTGCATTCTCCCTATATCCCTTGATTCCATTAGCCCTAAGAGCTAAATCTAACTCTCACTTGAAGCCATCCAGTGAATTGGCCGCCACTGCCTTCTGTGGCAGAGAATTCCACAGATTCACTACTCTCTGGGTGAAAATGTTTATCCTCATCTCAGTCCTAAATGGCTTATCCCTTATTCTTAAACTGTGACCCCTGGTTCTGGACTCCCCCAACATCAGGACCATTTTTCCTGCGTCTACCCTACCCAAACCTTTAAAAAATTTATGTGTTTCTATGTGATTCCCTCTCATCCTAAATTCCAGTGAATACAAGCGCAATCGATCCATTCTTTCATCATATGTCAAGTCCTGCCATCCCGGGAATTAACCTGGTGAACATACGCTGCACTCCATCAATAGCAATCAACTTCTTGTGTATGGCGTGCACAGCCTAAAGTTGTAGGACTACTTGTTCTATTTGATCTTATTTGATTGTGCACGGCAGGTTGATTGCATTCGTTGAAACAGGGCGGACTACTTGAAGGTTGCAAGTTACCCTGCAGCCTCCCATTTATGACAGCAGCCTCATTAGCATTATTATAAGAGCCTGGCTGGAGAATCCCACTCTACTCTTCCCATAAAGCATGGGTTAGCTTGGGGTGAGCATTCATTCTGGTTGGTGTGGCTGTAGAAGTTTGTTTGGTCTGCTTCTTACAAGGCACATCGTTATTAGTTAATGATCATGCTGGACTGTCACCACAATTGCTTTGACAGTGATTAATTTGTCTGCAGAGAGAAGAGTGCAATCACTATATCTAAAACAAAGTTTATTTAAGCCTTTCACACTCAAGCTCCTAATTGTTTACCAAATTTAAACATTGGTGTTGCCAACCTCTAAGACACATTCCCAGATACTACATGTTGAGGGTGAATCATTGGGAAAAAGTAATTCCAGGTGTACTGTTGAAAGACCAAACTGGGAGTACCTAATTTTCCATGATACGAAATGCATTTTTTAAATGACTAATCTTGACATGTTTCCAGGTATATTCAAAGCTCGCTGAAGTAATAAAAGGCCAAAGGAGTGCCACCCTCTCTCTCTCTCTTTTTTACAATGAAGGGGTTAGCAGAGCAGTTCATGGGTGATCAGTCCAACCATCCTGTGTATCTATCATGGGTCCAATATCCTTACAATTGCTTGTGTGGGACTTTGTCAAAGGCTTTTTGAAAGTCCAAATACTAGATTTTTGAAAGTCCAAATTCTAGAATATATGAATCTAGAAAGGAGAGAACACGCTTTACTCCCCGCCACGCCTTTCCGGAAGACACCTTTTCTATTCCTGGCACTGAAGCTTTGCAGAAGGCTTAGCTTGATGACTCCTGAAATGTGAGCCTGTGTTTTTCTCAGTGCTGGAGTATCTACTCATACGGTCAAATGTTGGGGCATGTGCACTGATGACTACAGGCAGTGGCAGACTGGCCAGGGTGTCAGCTTGCCCGATGGCAAGTGGGCCCCTGATGAAGTGGGCCCCTGATGAAGTGGGCCCCCTTTGTCTCCTGGCAACCAATATTTTTAGATCCAGTCCGCCATTGACTACAAGCTGCTGGCAACTCCCAGGGAGGTGATGTCAGTGTCAAAGCATCTTGGTTCTCAGACAATGGTAGGAGGTTGACGTTCAGGTCTTCCAAACACCAACCTTCCTCCTGCCCTCCACACCCATGCTCTACACATGCCAACTCTTCACTCCCCATGAACTGCCTTGTGCTGGAGCATATCATAAATGTTCAAATTCTGCCCTACGGAGAGACCAATAGCATCATCAGAGGGAGAAACGGTTACTTTGGGTTGGTCCTGTGCAGTTTCTGCTTACACATGCTCTATTGCAGATGACTTCGAGCACAGAAAGGAAGCACAGCAATGAGTAATAATTGTTTATTTCACAGAATTCAAAGAAGACGGTTTGCTATTGAATTTCAGAATAATCTTCCAAGTTATGCAAATAGTGCAATAAATTGTGAATATAGTGTTAACAGTTCGAATTAATTAAATAAAAGTAATTTTAAAGCAGATGAATAGTTTTAAATGCAACAATAAATTAAAACTGCAAGAAAAAAACAGATTTAAAAAAAATACACCTGGTCTTCAAGGCTGGGAATATAAATGGAAGTAAAATGTGATCAAGAGAGTTAAAAAAAATAGATGCAAATCATTAAATGGCTTGAACACCAGTTGTAGTATTTTTTATATCAAAAAAATACTTCATTTCAACAAATGTTGGCTCTGCGCAGATTGCTAACAATACCATATATTAGAGTCATGAAGTGATACAGTGTGGAAACAGGCCCTTCAGCCCAACTTGCCCACACTGGCCAACATGTCCGAGCTGCATTAGTCCCACCTGCCAGCATTTTGTCCATATCCCTTCAAACCTGTCCTATCCATGTACCTGTCTAACTGTCTAACCAATGTCATTTATTTTTAGTTCCTGCATGCTATGCATTTGATTTTGCCAAATCTTGTTATTGTATCCCTGAAGTTTCTAGTCTTCATGTGAGAAGACCAGAGTGAGGTGCAATGCAGAGATCTGAATGTGAACTTTTATCTGGCCACTCAGAGGCGCAGTTCCTCGTAATACAAGCACATTGCGCCATCATTGCTCAGCACGTTTTTTGCCACACATTCCACCCCTGGCCGAGCACAGCATCAAGTTCAGATGGTAATCACTTTGTGGTTGGGGAAGTATAGGGCTTGAAGAATGGCTGGTGTAAAGGGAAAGTGGCTGCCTTAACTGCATAGGACATTGGATTGGAGTCAATGTACACCCCTTCACTGAATATGTTTCTCCTTTTAACCTTTGAGGGAATGGTTGGGGGGTGATGCTTTTTCAGTGGGGAGTAAGTCAAAGGTCATAAATAAACACTACTGAAATTCATTGGCTGACAAATTTGGAAGTTAATCACTGTTTGTCCAGCACTCTGTCTGAACATTTATTTTTCTTTCCAAAATAGTACATGAGTGTGGATATTACTGCCTTGAATCATTCCACATGGAAGACAAATTGCCCTTGGACATTTGATGGGATTACCAAAGATGTAGAAGTGTGAAAACGCACATCTCCAGATTCAGCGGCAGTTTCTTCCCAGCTGTTAATCAGGCAACTGAATCATCCTACCACAACCAGAGAGCAGTTCTGAACTACTATCTACCTCATTGGTGACCCTTGGACTATCTTTGGTTGGACTTTGCTGGCTTTGTTGGAATCTATGAGCCATTGTACTCAGCAAAAGCTTTTCACTATACCTCAATACACATGACAATGAACTCAAGCCAAAACCTCAGGCATGCATCAGATGATGGCATTCCTGTCAAAATGTTGCTGGGGAGATTGGTGAATATTGCTCCTAGAATCACCTCCTCGTGAGAACTCTGGTAGCAAAAAGTTTTTAAAACGGTTGCTTTGGACTGTGACCCCACTCAGATATCCAATGACTCCTTCTCAAGTCACATCCATGTCCCTTTTTCCCTTTCTGCTGCTTGACTCGGATTTCAAGAACCATTATGTTGGAAGGAACTGCAGATGCTGGTTTACACCGAAGATAGACACAAAAAGCTGGAGTAACTCAGCGGGACAGGCACATCTCTGACCCGGGTGAGTTACTCCAGCTTTTTGTGTCTATCAAGAACCATTGCTGGGTCGACCATCGGTTACCCGTTCACGCTAGTTCTATGTTATCCCACATTCTCATCCACTTCCTACACATTAGGGGCAATTTACTGAGGACAATTAACCTACACTCGCTAGAATTTAGTAGATTGAGGAGGGATCTTATAGAAACTTACAAAATTCTTAAGGGGTTGGACAGGCTAGATGCAGGAAGATTGTTCCCAATGTTGGGGAAGTCCAGAACAAGGGGTCACAGTTTAAGGATAAAGGGGAAATCTTTTAGGACTGAGATGAGAAAAACATTTTTTACACAGAGAGTGGTGAATCTCTGGAATTCTCTGCCACATAATGTAGTTGAGGCCAATTCATTGGCTATATTTAAGAGGGAGTTAGATGTGGCCCTTGTGGCTAAAGGGATCAGGGGGTATGGAGAGAAGGCAGGTACAGGATACTGAGTTGGATGATCAGCCACGAACATATTGAATGGCAGTGCAGGCTCAAAGGGCCAAATAGCCTACTCCTGCACCTATTTTCTATGTTTCTATGTTTTTACACATGCTTGGAATGTGGGGAAAAAACAGGAAACCCACACAGACACAAGTAGGACATGCAAACTGCACTCAGATAGCACCAGAGATCAGGATCAAACCCAGGTCTCTGGCACTGTGAAGCAGCAGCTCCAACAGTTGTGCCACTGTGCTGCCCCATGTTGCTTATGTGATTTCTGTTCCTGGCCTATACCTACTGTCAATACCTACACAACTTCCATCTGGAGCCATCTGGAAACTGGCTTCACAGGCTACTGAACTTAGGACATGTAACTGCAAGCTGAGCGATTCGGAGGCCTTAGATCTCATCCAGAGATAAAGAAAGTTGGCGGTGAGAGTGGCTGGTATGTGCTTTCCTGAGGTTGAGGTCGGCTGCAGGTCAACCTGCTTCGAATGTGTGCATTATGTTCATTTGACCGGAGCAATGGAGACCAGAGGTCTGTGGTAAATGTACAGGAGAGATCTGCTTCTTGAGTAGTGAAGGTGTTTGTCAAGGACATATTATGCACACACCATGCACCAAACAATTGCCAATCTATAAAGAGCTTACCTGTGGATACATGGGTGCATTACTCTTGACCAATGTGAGGAGTACAAAAACCACTGTTAAAACATCTGAAGCCATTGTCTGCTGTGTTACAATATTCTGTGTTAACCTGGTGCTGAATGTTGTCCTAGCAAATGAGTCTATAACAAGTGCGTGAATAAGAGAGCTCGGATTCTGAATGGGGCTTTTGTTTGCCTAAACAATTTGAATATAATTGGAGGGTTGTTTGGAGATAAATAAGACAAACTGTATACTTGGAGACAAACAAAGTTCTTTCTTTGATTGTTTTCCTTAAACCACTTTAGAGCATAGAAAGAAAATCGGGTAAAGCTACGAAATGCCCTGACAAGAAGATTGATAGATGTGTTAAAGCTACTGAAATAAAAAGTGTCCCATTTCAGGAGTAATAATCTTCTGTTTTAAACAGAATATGAAGGGTGGCCCTGTAACGTGTTCTTCAGTACATGTCCGCTGAACCAGGCGAAAATCAGCGGCAACTTTTACAGAGTCACGTCTTATTTCAATTCACCTATGGCATTTTTGGATGACGTTTTTCAGTTGTTGATGAGGATTTCAGAGAAAGTTGTTTCTTCTGAGGAGATGAGGGAGGGGGGAGATGTGCACTGGCTGGGTCAGGTTGTAGTTTGGCTAAAAACGTGTTTCTCTGCTAAGGCAGTCCCTTGCGATTGGGGATGGCTTGCTTTGACAGGTTTAGTGGATTGTGAAGTGGCCAATGTGGGAAACTGCAGATAGCATATGACAGGAAGGTGTATAGTTTGACGTTCCCATTCCGTAATGTGCGGGGCTTCTGTGTGCTCCCAATGGACTTAGGAGCCCTGCCTTGAAGTTCTCAACATCATACTAAATGCTCCTTCTCCACTTTGAACAGTCAAAAGATGCAAGGACTCAGAAGACAGAGGGGACTCATTCACACAGTGATCGACCGGTTTTCCAAAGTAGTACATTATCATGGCTATTGAAAATTGCAGAAAGATGAACAGTTTGCACGAACAACCTGTGAAGACTGGGTGAAGAGGGACCAGAAAATATTATCTGATGTATTTAGCCTGCCTGGAATAATGATGAACTGTTAAACCAATCTCTACCATTCAAATCACCAATTTGAGGAATACTCCTCTTTGACCCTAAAGGCAATCGTTTGATTCCTCAAACAAGCTAACTGCACATTCCTTAAAATGTGGCCATGCAATATCATAGTGGATCTCAACTCGACTTTCACTCCCACTTTCCTGCCTGTTCCCTGCAGGTATGGATCTGCCTTTTGTATAAAATCCCATTAATCACAGCTTTGAATATATTCAATGATTATGCATCCATAGCTTTCCAGGATAGCAAATTCTAAAGAGTCACAAAACAATGAAAGAAGAATTTCTTCCTCATCTCAGTCTTCTGCAACTGAGGATACCCCCTATTCATAGAAACTGATTTAAATCCCCTTCAAAGGTATGTCCTTACCTTGGTATGTCCTGGTGCTGTTTAATATATCTAAATATGTTTTTACCATATTGTAAACGTTTTATAAATATGCTTCCTGTTCTAACCACCTGAAATGCTCTATTCACCATCATCCCTTTCACAAAGATCTGCTTGGATCCGTGGGCAGGTAAGACTGTAATAGAACATAATCTGTGCGACAATTCTTGAGCATAAACTGCAGCAAATCTTCTCAGTATTCTGTTTAGCAGAGTATTGGCTCTGATTTACCTGCTGTGTGCCTGTGGACTCATAGATTCCACCAAACCAGCACCATCCCTTATAGATTTTCCAGCTCTTGGACTGAGAAAGCTGGCTACTGAGTCCTTACAAGGTTAAACTAATTCCAGTATAGCAGTCCATTAAAATGAGTGGGAGAAATCGGTTGGTGGATAGTCAAACTTTTAAACTGTTTTAATTTAGCTAATATAAATATTTATGATTTGTGTATTTCGGTGTGTCCGCATGTGTATTTTAGTCTGGAAGTATGTTTAATTTTTTTAGTCTGAACAATGTTAACTTTTTAAATATTAATTTTATTTTTAACAGGTTTTGCATGATTTTGAATGTTTGTGAGATTTTCAACACCAATGGAAGCTGAGACAAATTAAAGGCAAGGATGGAGTCTCATTTGCTGTCAAAGCCATTCCGTCATTGAAGCCTTCGTTTACACTCACTGATGTTGACTGCTTGGGCTTTGCCGATGATAGTCTTTGGGAATGGCTGGAAAGGCTGCTCCAAGACCAGGTCACAGTTCTAATAGTGTTTGCTTGGGCAGTTCTATTTTGTTTATCCAGCTTTGGAGCTATTGTTTAGCCCTACTTTATTTGGGGGGAAAAGGCCTGGGAAAATCTGTTTTGCCATTCCTGTTTGTAAAATCCTATGTGGGCTTCAATGTTAGGAAGTCATCCGCCAATGCTAATGAGGTCATCCACTGTTAAATGACTCTCTCTCTGGTGATCAGATAACATTTGATGTAACCTAAATTTGTAAAATATTTGTGAAGCCTGTGTGAACCTTGAGATTGTGATGAAAGTAAATGTAAAATGACAATCTAGTGCACTGCATTGTGTATTCACACTGTGGTTCCCTCCACATGCTAGAAACCAATTGCAGATTAAGTGATCACATTCAGTTCACAGCTGTGATCCAGAACTGCACATTGCCTGCCACTTTAATTCAAGTCAAGTCAAGTGAGTTTATTGTCATGTGTCCCTGATAGGACAATGAAATTTTTGCTTTGCTTCAGCACACAGAACATAGTAGGCATTTACTACAAAACAGATCAGTGTGTCCATATACCATAATATAAATATATACACACACATGAATAAATAAACTGATAAAGTGCAAATAACAGATAATGGGTTATTAATAATCAGAGTTTTGTCCGAGCCAGGTTTAATAGCCTGATGGCTGTGGGGAAGTAGCTATTCCTGAACCTGGTTGTTCCTAATGCCTATACATAGGTATGTTGCAAAGCCTACCTGAAGCATCGCTGAATATCTGCCGCTGAGGTTGTGCGCGATTTTGGCGCCGTTTAGAGGGGGCGGGTTTAAAACGCGATTTTCTCTAAGCTGTTCCAATCGAAAATGTTCAGCCTAGTTAATTATTAACGAAAAATCGCTGATAGACCCCGTCGCAAAAGCTATTATTAGGTTTAAAGGCCTTGAATAATAGTTATAGTAGTTTAAAAATCAATCTTTAAACCCGCGAGCGTCAGCAACCGCAGGGTCTCATAAAGAAAATAGCAGAAGGTAGGTTGTATATTTTTACATTCAAAAGGGCTTCTAAAGATCCTTTTATACAAAATTTAATATTGCGAGTAGCTCAATTTGGGCCCATTATATCGCGCAGTATTTTTCTCGGCATTTGAGGCACAAATCTACCGCAATGTGAACGTTCTAAACCAGCGCGTTCCACAGGGACCCACTGGAAAGCTGATTTAAATGGGCATTTATTTACAGCAATTGAACACTAAATTCCTTCCATTTGGCCTATAAATTAATGTAAATGAGATTTTAAAATCATGTTTTATTGTGAATTATTTGTGAATATTATTTGGACATTTAGGCTATTTAAAAATGTTAATCATTTATTAAGAAATGGATAGATGTTTAGATCTAGTAGTTGAAGTCTGAAATTAGCTACAATTAGGTAACTAACTAATTATATGCTTTAATTTCAGGTCATCCAAGTAAGATTATTTTATATTTGTTTCAGAATGCTTCAATCTATGATAACTGAAAATTTCATTCAGTTCTCTTAATTTTTAAGAAAGTTATGGGCTTTTGACTGTTCACGATCACAGCTTTTTTGTTATGTCCATAGAAAATCAATAGGGAACAAGATGCTCATTTCCGAGTATGAAAATGGCCATAACTTTTTAAATACTTGAGATATGAAAGTGAATTAGATGTCAAATTAAACTTATTTTTATGCTTTATCTGATGGGATAAATTACAGACTTGATTTTTTAAATCTCAAAATTTTGTAACATTGCTACTATACACTAAAGGGCCTGTCCCACTTGGAGGTTTTTTTCGGTGACTGCCAACGTCATACCGGTGTCGCCAAAAGATTTTGAACATTTCAAAATCCAGCGGCGACAAAAAAAATGTTGCGACACTTGAAAAAACACCGCACGTCATACGTCATCATGCCGCGTCACGCCACAAAATATTTAGTGACCTGATACGTCAGTCAATGATGCCGGCAGTCGCCGAAAAAATCGCCAAGTGGGACAGGCCCTTAATGCCACTCGTGGCTTTTTCAACAATGTATCCGTTGAGTATATGAAGGTGCTGTAACATTGTATTCAGCCCTTCAGTGCCCAGTGGTGGTGGGACCTTAGATTGCAGTCCTTCTCCATAAAGTTTTTGTGTCCCAGGCACTGGCATTCACTTATGGCCATCTTGTACTGGGACATAAACAAGTTTCCAACATACTGTACCAAAATGCATCTTTCACTTAGTTGATGATTTTCCAGCAGCCCCTCATGTCCGTTTTCAAATGTATCCCTGGGAACAACCCGTAATCATCCTCTTATGGAGCTGTTTGTGACAAAGATCTTGCATCATTCTCCAGATGATCTTTGCAAATCCACACTCAGCAAAGAGAGCAGCCGTCCCAAGGGCAGCATGCATTGGTTGGCCAGGAAGGATATTCATCCCTAGGACCAGCCTGGAGTTCCGTATGTCCTTTGTAACACAGCAGTCTGGGACGATCTTGACATGGACCCAAGTGTTCTTTCCCAGAACTTTCTTTGCAAACACACAGTCGACAAAGAGGTGTGTGTGATCACCTTGTCTTCACCACAGCCATCTCAGAGGCAGAGTGTATTGGGAGTAAGACTCTGATCATCCATGTTATGATGGAGAGGGCTCTTCTCGTTAGCAAGTTTCACCTTTAACCTATATTTCTACTGGGTCAGATACCTCCAACTACAATGGTTTCCTCCCACACCACCAGAGTGTGGTGAATTGCAGAATCTGAGATAGTTTATGGGAAAGTAAGAGAATAAAACAAGATTAGTGTAGGACTAATATTGATGAGTACCTCATTATTGGCGTGGTCTCAGTGGATCAAAGGGCCCTTTCTGTGCTGTATAACTATGCAGCTCCGTCATTCTATAAACATCTGCCAGTTCTAGTCAAAGGTCACAGATCTGAAGTGTTGACTCAGATTACAACAGTGCTGGGGAAATCTGCCATATCTTTGTGAAGAAGTTATATTTCTCTCAATTTCTGCCACCGCCACCCAGAAATGCCAGCAAAAAGGTTGTGCTGGGGGAACCCACCCATGGAAGCCGTGACCCGGGACGGCCAATCAAGACGATGCTGAAGATGTTGATGGAAGACGCATGTTAGAGACAAAAGAGGAGCTTACAAACTGTATGGAGGTCAGAGATGTGAGGTGCGTCTGTCACCGTGCCCGTCGGAAACCATCACCACTGCGTTGCTAATGGTTTCAACAGTTTAATTAAAAAATGGGCAGTGGGCAGGTGCTATAGACCTGCAGGGGAATGTAGACGCTCCCGCCCCCACGAATCTCGGGCAGATGGGACTCGTCAGCCTGGGAAGGCAGTCCATCTAGGAGAGGGAAAACTATACCCAGTCATGGAAAAGGCTCCAGGAGCAAACCACAGGAAAATCCGGAGTCGGAGCCCCTAATAAGGCATTTTGTCGTTGTCTACAACCTCGCTCTGGCAGCTCCTGCCACGGCGCTGGTGCCAAACTGTAATGGCCCTGCTTTCCTTTAGATCGATCAGCGACGTGGAGAGGGGGGACGTGCTGCTTGGGCAACAGCCTGTCCTCCATATGACATCGCCCAGGCTTGCATCCGACCAGGATGCATCACCCATGGTCAGTCAGGACCAAGACGACGACGACTACGACGACAACGACGACGACTACTACTACTACTACTACTACTACTACTACTGCTGCTGCTACTACTACTACTACTACTACTACTACTACTACTACTACTACTACTACTACTACTACTACTACTACTACTACTACTACTGCTACTACTACTACTACTACTTCTACTACTACTTCTACTACTACTTCTACTTCTACTTCTACTTCTACTTCTACCGCTACTTCTACTTCTACTTCTAACCAGGGCCTTTATTTGTGCCAAGGTCACTGACACTGAGGGGACATATTACATTGGAGGTGTGCATTTTGTGGAGAGATCAGTGAGTGGCAGCAGGTGGGAGGGAAAGGGGCTCCATGTGGCTCCACAGAAGTTCAGTCCCAAAAGGAGGCATTTAGAAAGAGGTACTTGATTAGAATGTGGCAGATTTGGGCAGCATGGTGGTGCAATGGCAGAGTTGCCGCCTTATAGTGCTTACAGCGCCAGAGACCCGGGTTCAAACCTGGCTACGGGCGCTTGTCTGTACAGAGTTTGTATGTTCTCCCCATGACCTGCGTGGTTTTACATCGAGAACTTTGGTTTCCTCCCACTACTCCAAAGATGTACAGGTTTGTCGGCTAATTGGCTTGGTTTAAATGGAAAAAATTGTCCATAGTGCAGGAAAGTGTTAATTTATGGGGATCGTTGGTCAGTGCGGATGCAGTGAGCCATAGGGCCTGTTTCTGTGCTGTATCTCTAACCTAAACTAAACTAAGGCTGGGAAAGCACATCTCGGACCCGCTGATCAGCATAGGAGCACCGCAAGGCTGCGTACTCTCTCCTCTCCTCTACTCTCTCTACACCGATGACTGCACCTCCACAGACACATCTGTCAAGCTTCTCAAGTTTGCAGATGACACAACCCTGATTGGACTGATCCAGGATGGGGAGGAATCTGCCTACAAACAGGAAGTGACACAGGTGGCATCCTGGTGCAATCACAACAACCTGGAGCTCAATGCTCTTGAGACAGTGGAATTGATTGTAGACTTTAGGAGAGCTCCCCCTCCCCTCCCCTCACCCCACTCACCAAGAAACCAAGAAACCAAGAAACCAAGAAACCAAGAAACCAAGAAACCAAGAAACCAAGAAACCAAGAAACCAAGAAACCAAGAAACCAAGAAACCAAGAAACCAAGAAACCAAGAACCAAGAAACCAAGAAACCAAGAACCAAGAACCATCAACAACACCATAGTCACATCTGTGGAGTCTTTTAAGTTCCTTGGAACCATCATCTCCAGGGACCTTAAGTGGGGGCAACCATCGACTCCACAGTCAAAAAGGCCCAACAGAGGATGTACTTCCTGCGGCAGCTGAGAAAACACAATCTGCCACGGGCAATGATGGTCCAGTTTTATACTGCCAACGTAGAGTCTTCCCTCACCTTCTCCATTATGGTCTGGTTTGGCTCAGCCACCACGCATGGCATCCGGAGGCTGCAGCGAATTGTTCGATCAGCCGAGAAGGTTATTGGCTGCAACCTTCCCCCCTTCGACGAACTGTACACTGCAAAGGCCAGTAAGCGAGTGGGTAAGATCATCTCTGACCCCACTCACCCTGGCCATAAATTCTTTGAAGAACTACCCTCTAGAAGGCGACTCCGGACTGTCAAAGCCGTGACAGCCAGACATAGAAACAGCTTTTTACCACAAGCAGTAGCTCTACTCAACAGCCAAAAGTCTGTAGCCCCCTTTTGCTCTGGTATTTTATTTCATTCTTCACATTTAAATTATAATGTTTTATTTTAATTGTCTATTGTATATCTACTGAATAAAGCACCAAGGCAAATTCCTTGTATGTATACATACTTGGCTAATAAAATGTATTCAATTCAATTCAATTCAAGACGATAAGCGGGGTGCTGTTTCCACTGATGCAGAGTCCCAGCCGCATTCCCCCAGAGGTGCATTGACTGTAAATCAGCAGTAGGCCGAGGTCCTTGGAGAGCAGCACACAGCTTTACTGCTAACAGGGAGCAGGGGGATCTCTTGCATGCTGCTGCATGCTGTGACAGCAGTTGTGCAGTCTGGGTGGCACCCTTTACACAGACCGTTATCAGCAAGGTACCATGAGAGCCCAGCTAGTGGTGTGAGTACAGGTCTCCGGCCTGCTCCCATGATGTTCAGATCAGTGTTCGCCAGCGCATCCAAGTCTCCCACCACAAGCTGCAGGCATAGCAGTTGGCACCTCTCTGCCTGGCTTGACCCATCAGGGACAGAACATCAGAGAGTACCAGTATATAAGTATCTCTGAGCAAAGAGGAGGGTCAGCCTTCCACCAGCCATGGTGACCAGCCATCTTTGACCGAGTGACCAGGTCAATGACAACACGGAAAAATCACAAAAACTAATAGACGTTGGTGGTAAATTAAGAGTATAAGAAGTAACTGCGGATGCTGGTTCACACCGAAGAAGGAGTAACTCAGCAGGACAGGCAGCATTTCTGGATAGAAGGAATGGGTGGCGTTTCGGGTCGAAACCCTTCTTCAGACTGAGCTTAAGAGTCACTGATTTAGTAGTCATCACATCAGTGGGTGTTGTATGAAGTGTGTTGCAGCTCCATCTTTCTTTTTTTTTAAAATATTTTATTTTATTAGAAGTAAGTACAGTCATATGGCACCAAAGTGCCTAATATATATTTTCATAATACATTTTATGTACAACTTCTTTTTTTTTTTTTTGTTACACTGAAAAAAGATTAGAATAAGAAAAAGAAGTTAGATAGTAAAGGATAGAAAGATGTGAAATATATAGTGTGTGAAAAAAGAAAACGAGTAAATGAAGAAAGTTGAGAGAGAGAATAGAGAAAAGAAAAGAAAAAAAGAGAAGGAGATCATTATTTATAGTCTTGACCAACCCTCGTCCAGTCCTGAAACAGTTATTTTTTACAATTGTGTTGCACCATATGATTCCAAAAAAACGACGAATGGAGACCAACTCGTTATGAATTGGTCTGATTTATCCATTAGGAGGAATCGCATTTCCATCTTTCTAAATGAATCCTTTCAATTTCACAGATTTCAGATTCTGCTTTTGCTTTTCATTCCTCAGTTGCTCAGTTGCTCACTCCTGTTTAACCATAAGCAAGTCAGGTGCCTGCACACGGGAGTGTGTTTGTGCAGCTGTCACTGCAGAGCACAAGCCGAATGCCAATGTAAATTGATGCAAATTGCACCCTCTGATCATGTGCTGCGGGACTTTTAGTTCTCATTCTTGTGTGATGCTTGTCCGTTCCTCTGCTAAGCTTTGCAGACTCATTCAAAGGAGAGGACAATAGGGGGGATAAACCCTGTGGAAAAGGTTCTCAAACACCAGAAGTGTGTATTGTGTCCGAAGAGACCACGAGAAAATCACATTGCCTTGTGCCTAGAATGTGCGATCGCTACAGATATGTAGGGCCAATGACACCACATATATACAGACTAGAATGACACTGAATGTAAAAGAGCTATGCACTTTTCTGTATTTCCTGCATATTACTAATTAAGAAATGTTATCTTTAGAAAACAAAAGGGAAGGTGAGCCTAGTTTTAAGATGCCAATTTCAGCTGTGTGTCCTCAGGCCACTCAAGTCTGCATTATGGTCTGGGTCAAAGACCAATCAATACGGCACGATGAGTTAATGTCAGCAAAATCAGTGGCTCATGTCAATTGTTCAAAACATTGCAATGGTGACTCACGACAGAGGCAGAAGAAATCTAACAGTAGTACTGAGTGGAGCCACGATAAGTCTAATCTTATGGTCAGAGACGATGACTAGTTTAATACGATACTTATGAAAATGTGGGGTTGATCTCAGTTGGGTAGGATTACACTGGAAGATGGCAGAGATCAGAGGGACAGTACATGATTCATATCTGGATGGCTGAGAAAGGTCTGCCATTCATTTCCATGCCAGATACTGGACTCATGAAACAAATCCTCCCCCCCCCCCCCCCCCCCCCCCCCAATCTCCATCACAGCAAAAGGATGGAGGAAACTCTTATCTGAAGAATATTCTCAAAGCAGCACGATGGCATTGCGGTGGAGCTACTACCTTACAACGCCAGAGAGCCAGGTTCGATCCTGACTACGGGGGCTGCCTGTGCAGAGTTTGTACATTCTCCCCGTGACCGCATGAGCTTTCTACGAGATCTTCGGTTTCCTCCCACACTCCAAAGACGTACAGGTTTGAAGGTAAATTGGATTGACATCAATGTAAAATTGGCCCTAGTGTGTGTAGGGTAGTGTTAATGTGCGGGTGATCGCTGCTCGGTGTGGACTCGGTGGGCCGAAGGGCCGGTTTCCACGCTGTATCTCTAAACTGAACTAAACTAAAGCCTCCTTGACAAAGTTTGAGGTCCTTACTGACGTAGAAATCCCTGGACTCCTCATACGGGAGAAAGCGTGTTCGGCATGATGCCGCGAACCTCCAGTTCTTTATTGGAAGTCTGTGGAAGGTCAGCAGAATGGTGGAAGGAGTGCAGCACCTACTGGGCTGCCGACCAACCTGGCCCATCTCCTGGCCCACCTCCGGCAAAAGCTGTGTGTCCTGTATAGTCCTCAGCAACCCTCAGGGTTGGAGTGGAAGCAACTCGTCTCCCATCCCAAGGGATTTTCATAGAGAAGCTTGTTGGGAGAAGCTTGTTGGGAGGGTGCAACTTTGAAGCAGTCGTACCATTGATCAACGCCAACATTTAATTTCTTCTGTAGCACCTCTGTGGGAGTATGAAGGACTTGAACGTGGATGTCAAAACATGAACATAGATCTTTAGTTATACAAACAAGGAATTTAAGTTGTGTAAGGAGGAACTGAAGATGTTGGTTTAAACTGAGGATAGACACATAAAGCTGGAGTAACTCAACGGGACAGGCAGCATCCGGGAGAGAAGGAATGGGTGACGTTTCGGATCAAGATCCTTCTTCAGACCTTAATTCAGAATTTAAGTTGCTGGTTTGCAAAAAAAGGCACAACCTCACCACCCCCCCCCCCCCTCCCCCCAACAATCAGCCTGAAGTAGGTGTTCTGACCCGAAATGTTACCTGTCCATGTTCTCTAGGGATGCTGCCTGACCTGCTGAGTTACTCCAGCACTTTGTGAATTTTTTTGATTTTTAGTTGAACAGATGTATGCCAATGTCAAAGAACTCTCTCTCATTTCAGATGAGATCGTGAGGCTACTGAGTGTTTTGCTTGTCCAAGTAAAATGATGACCATTTGCAGTTGAAATGCCTAAACATTCCTTTAAATCAAGCTGAGATTAGTTGCTTCCCTTCTGACCTCATTGAGTAGTTCTGCTACTTTGTATTTCTCTGTCCACGAGTGTACTTGACTGTAAATGGCCTTAAATAGGCAATTTAATTTATGCCTGTAAGGTTTGTAAATGGGAAGACCTGCATGATGTACTCAATCACTGGCAAGATTAATTCCAGATACAGCAGATGTTACATATGAAATGTGATGGTAATATCTGTATAATGAGAAATTATATTCGGATGTATACACAGTTGCGATGAGAACAATATTTGACTGATTAATATATGTCTCTTGGTCTGAATAACCTTTATTACAATATTTCCCACTGACTGAGAACTGTTTCGGGAGCTTCAGGCTGCTGTTTATAAGAAAGTATGTGTTTATCTTAGTCTAAATAATTTTCTTGAAATCATTAATACAGTACAACGCATATAATCCAGCACCCTCAAGACTTTGATGGTATCGAACCAACGGATTTTCCAGATTATTTTGCTGCTACTCCTTTTAATGGTACATTCTCCAGTTAATCCAATGAGTTTAAAGCAAACAGATAATGTCCAAGCTCCAGGCACAAATCTACCCACGTTCCCGACCTCTGAAGTTCCAAATCCCAGCCTCAGCTCTGGCCATACACCCATCCCTCATTCCGGACTCCTGCTCTGCCTCACACCCCCCATGCACCCTGGATCCCCAGCCCACGGGGGCACAGTGGTGCAGTGCCAGACACCTGGGTTCGATCCTGGATATGGGTGCTGTCGGTATGGAGTTTGCACGTTTTCCCTGTGATCCGGTGGGTTTTATGTCGGTGCTCTAGTTTCCTCGCACATTACAAAATATGTGCAGGTTTGTAAGTTATTTAGCTCCTGTAATATTGCCCCAATGTGTGTAGGATAGAACTAGTGTATGGGCGGTGATCACTGGTCGGAGCGGACTTGGTGAGCTGAAGGGCCCGTTTCCACGCTGTATTTCACAATTAAGCTAAACTAAACTAAACTCACATTCTGGACTATTGATCAAGTCAGATGCAGATCGCCTGGATTTCCGAACAATCAGACGCCGGATTATCAAGGTTTTACTGTAGTTCCAGTATGGTTATGATTTAAAGGTGTCAGAAATTAATTAAATTATACAGTCTGAAAACTTGCCTGAGATCTGTGCTGGCTAAATTACCTTTAAAGTGTTTGAGATATTTGAAAACGAGTGAATTGGAAGAGGGACACTAAATGTGGAGTAACTCAGCAGGACAGGCAGCGTCTCTGGATAAAAGGAATGGGTGACGTTTTATGTCTATCTTCGTTGTAAACTAGCATCTGCAGTTCCTTCATACACATTAATTGGACAAGGAGAGTGTTTTGGTATTTTTGGGTTTGTTTCAGATTTGTTTGCAAAAACGTGGTTGAGGATATTAGGAAGATTAGTCTCGTTGTGAAGAGTATACAGAGTCACGGGAGTTTTGCAACATCCTCTGATCGAATGTGACTGGCTCTTTAAACAGCATAACAGAGTAATCAACATTGATAAAAGTTGAAGTCTGTAGAAGGATCCCAACCCGAGACATCACCGTTCTGTGTTCTCCAGAGATGCTGCCTGACCTGCTGGGTTACTCCAGCACTTTGTGGCCTTAAAAGTTGATTCTATGAGTGAGCAATTACTGAAAAATGACAGACACAAATTGCTATGTTGTGTTGTTCACCCACTCTGGATCTGCATTGATAGACAGACTGGAGCACAGCACCCTGCAGGTAGACAGCTTACTCTGAAAATCTTACTGATGATAAGCTCGGGGAAGTTTTGTGCTGGTAAACAATGCTAGTGAACATTTTGTTAGCAAATTAGGAGATGATTTTACCAGTGGGTGCAAAGGCACCTGTAAATGTGTGTGAGATTTCTCCAAGTTCAAGTTCCATTTATTGTCACATGCACCAATTGGTACAATGAGATTTGAGTTACCATACATCCATACGAATAAAAAAACACAATACTCGATAGAGTTTAACATGAACATCCCCACACAGCGGAATCAACGTTTCCCACTGTGAGGGAAGGCAACAAAGTTCAGACATCTTCCTCTTTGTTCACCTGTGGTCGGGGCCTTTCAGCCCTCCGCAGTCACCGCTACGGCGGCCCGATGTTCAGGCCCTCTCGCCGGGATGATCGGAGCTCCGGCGTCGGAAAGGAAGAACACTCTCAGCGGCTTGGAGTTTCCGAATCGGCCGCTTCTTACCGGAGACCATGGCTCCCGAAGTCCTCAGGCTGAGCTGGGTGGAGACTCAACACTGGCGACCATTGGCAAAAGATCCCAGGACTCCGCGATGTTGAAGTCAGCGCCTCCCGCGGCTAGAAGCACCACAAAACCACAGTTCCACGGTGTTAAAGCAGCAGGCCCAACACTCCAGAGCTTCAACAGACGATCCCCGGTAAGGCATCGTCCCACTCCGCGATGTTAATTCAGGGCTGCTGAAGCTCTGGCTGGTCTCTGGCATGAAAGACCACGCCAATCCAGATGGTAGGCCGCGGGGGGGGGGGGGGGGGCGAAGATGCGACTCAAAGAAAAGACGCCTCGACCAGAAAATAACTGGGAAATGGTTTCCCCCTATTCTCCCCCCCCCCCCATCCCCCACATAAAAAGGTCTTAGAAACCTTTAAAAACATACTTTTAGACACACAAAAAAATAACAAAAAGGCTGAAAGGACGGACTGCAGCTGACGAGGCTGCCACAATCGATGGCGCCACCCGATAACCACTCCATATTAACACCATGTTCAACAGAACAACCCTGATTATTCCAGTTGCGTGAAGAAATTTATAGCCCAAGAATATAGTTTTATTGAGTCCCTGGAATAAAATGTCATTTACATTGCTTAAAGTTATTTGGAAAAAGTAATTTCCCTGTGAACAGTTGCCTTGTAAGTAAGTTGTGTTCAGTCGGTTGTGTCTGGCTTTACAGTTATTCAGAGTTTTTCCATCTGCACAAGTTATATTGTAGCTATTGGCCAGAGTCCGGTACTGATGTGCAGTGATCTCGATTTGGAACAAGTCTCCAACTTTGCGGCACTTTCTTCCCAGAGTAAATGCCCTAGTACAAATTATTCTGCATACTTCTCTTCAAATTATTAATTGTCACCAAACAGTTGAATGCTGTATAAGTTCTTGGCTGGTTTAAAAAAAAAGATTAGGAATTAAATTTTAAAAGTTTTAAATTGCTGTTGAGGCCCATCTGGGAACTGTTTAGATTATGTTGCATTGCCTGGGGCAGAACTGATGCTAAATCAGTGTGAGACTATCTCCTGGAGCTCTTCCTACGTTTAATTGAGCTGACTCCACAGCCCAATTACAAAGATGCCACAAAGCTGAAAATGCTTCTCGTTGACAGACTTGGCAGTCTTTAACTTCATTCATCTCGCACCTCTTGTTCTTTACTCCAGGTTAGAAGGTTGTTGATTTGAGTTGTCGACCAGGTCCAGATTGGAAAGGGCAAAATCTGGACCCTTGCTTCTACTGAGCTCCAAACAGATTTAGGGATTCATCAGAGGGGATGGAAGGGTTGCCTACCTTTTTATATGCCCATATTTGGAAACGTTCTATGTCGAAACCAGTCTTTAGTAATTCATAGGTACACAAAATTGCTGGGGAAACTCAGCGGGTGCAGCAGCATCTATGGAGCGAAGGAAATAGGTGACGTTTCGGGCCGAAACCCTTCTTCAGACTCTTGTCTACTTTAGTAATTCATAGCCGTTACCAACTACCTGCAGGAGCAACATGCCTCCTGGACATGGGTTTGAGCTGCTTGTGCACTTAACTCACACCTTACGTCTCGAGTCAGTTGTAGGGGGTGACAGGGACTGGGAGACAGCATACTATTTTATGTATTACAACCACAGTACCTCTGTGGATATTGGCTCCCGCAGGAGAAGCTCCGCTCAAATAGATTGCTCCTGGATATTTTTACATTTTCTTTGGATTGTTGCAGCTATGTTATCAGGTAACCTCCAAGCTGTAGACAGTGATGGGTTTATAGTTGATTGGTCTGAAGGTCAGGACAATATATGTAGGAAGGAACTGCAGATGCTGGTTTACACCAAAGATAGACACTGGAGTAACTCAGCGGGACAGGCAGCACCCGAAACGTCACCCGCAGCACCCGAAACGTCACCCATTCTTTCTATCCAGAGATGCTGCCTGTCCCGCTGAGTTACTCCAACATTTTGTGTCAGGACAATATAGTTGGTTTCCATCCTGCTGATATAACTGATGTAGGATACTAATTCAGTATAAATATCACTCTGTCCACATTAGCTTATTTTAGTGATCAATAGGATTCTCTTGGGCAATTAATTTTGAAGAATAGATTTTCACATGTTTTTTTTCTTTGTTGAGAAAAGGCATCTTGCATTCCCATTTAATATTATTCAAGTCAGGCACTCTCCTGATATTAGGCAATATTTCATCCAAGCATCCTAGTGAGAATAATCAGAATGGCAAATACCTTGCAAAATATTCTTTGGTCGTGAGTCAGAATTTAAACTCGGCTTCCTTCTCTGGAGCTATGAAGCAGAACTTCACCCCTAAATGGAAGTGAGAAAGGAACAATCTTATTGAGCCACTTCATTTTCTTTGTTTTGAAGTTAACAATTATTGGAAATGAATTGGTATATCAAGGATATATTTATACCAATGATGTGGCAATATCTCCCAGCAGTTGTAACACTATAGAAACACCCTTCACTCAGTTGACAGTTTCGCATATTATTCCTTCTGGTTCCTTTTTAGAAACAAAACAATTTAAAGTACCCTACTGTTTGTTTTGATTAACTACAATAGACTATGAGACAGAATAGCAACCAGTCCCCTTCCTTAGTGTGATTGTACAAGCTTGTTTGTTGTTCTTTGTCACTGCATTTTACATTGTTTATGTTATTGCCCCATACTGTCTCCTTTGCAATGGCATTCATGAGAATAAACAAAGGAACATTATATAGTAAAGGAATTCTATAAAAAATGTTCAGATCTATTTAGGTGACGCTGACAATGGCAAAGCTTTTTCGAAATGGGATAATTTCCACATTTTTGTCTTGTTATTTCTTACTACCAGTTATACTAATACAATCATCTCCTATCAAGGTGTGGAGTTTGTGAATAAAGCTTAAATCCTTTTTGGAATGAGGGTTTCTCTCATCTCTAAACTGGGCTATTTCAAGGAATAGGCTGAGAAATGGTCTTCCTATTTTGGATGTTTTTAGAAGGCTTGCTGAAGATTAATCACTCGGTAATTGTTATGCCAACGAGCTCTTGTGATCGATTGGGAAGTAGATACAAGAACATTAGAAAATACTAAATAAGGGAAAAAATCTATAAAACTACTCCTTTAAATCATCCAGCTCAGATTGACCAGGAGCCTACACTGGTGTTGCAGAGATATTAGATTAGATTAGATTAGATTAGATTCCTTTATTGTCATTCAGACCTTTCGGTCTGAACGAAATTATGTTGCCTGCAGTCATACACAGAACCAATAAAAAACAAAACATACAATAAACACAAATTAAACATCCACCACAGTGAGTTCACCAAGCACATCCTCACTGTGATGGAGGCAAAGTCTTAGTCTCCGTCTCTTCCCTCCTTGTTCTCCCTCTGCGCTGAGGCGAGCGATCCAGGCCGGAGATGCCGCCCTCAAGTCCAGCGGACCTCCGTGGTGATGTCGCCGCCGCCGAAAGCCGCCACAGTATCAGCTCCGGGCAGCCGCCCCAGCTCCAGGCCGCCGCCCCAGCTCCGGGTCCCGCAGTCTCCGCTCCAGGCCGCCGCCCCAGTTCCGGGTCCCGCAGTCTCCGCTCCGGGCTGCCGCCCCAGCTCCAGGCTGCTGCCCTAGCTCCGGGTCCCGCAGTCTCCGCTCCGGGCCACTGCCTCAGCTCCAGGTCGCTGCCCCAGCTCCGGGTCCCGCAATCTCCGCTCCGGGCCGCTGCCCCAGCTCCGGGCCACCGCCCCAGCTCCGGGTCCCGCAGTCTCCGCTCCGAGCCCCGCTGCATCAGCTCCAGGCCGCCGCCGAAAGCCAGAACGCCGCACCAGCAAGTTGGGCCACCGCTGCCTCAGCCCCGAAGACGGCCAGCCTCTCGTTGGTAAGTCCTGGCTGGCTCTGCCTCCGGAGCCTCGGGGTCGGTCGCAGGCTGGAGGCCGCCAGCTCCGCCATTAGACCTCAGCGCAGACGGAGGCAGAGAAGGGGGATACGACACAAAAAAGTTGCATTCCCCCGAAGGAAGAGACAGAGAACATGTTTCACCCCCCCCCCCCTCTAACACAACCCAACAAACTAAAACGTAACCAAAATAAGACAAAAAAAACAACAGAAAAAAGTAAAAACAGACGGACTGCAGGCGAGCCGCAGCTGTTAATAGCGCCGCCACTTCCGGATGTTCAAGTCTCAAGTGGGAACAAGAGAATGTAAAAGAAGTAACATTTGAAATGTATAGTTTTATATTGATAATGATAATAATAAAACCACTGGACTTTGAAGATATATTTAGTTCACTAATAACCTTTGGGGATGCAAGTCTGCTGTCCTGACCTGATTTAATAAACCATTCAGTTTGAAGACATCAATCCAGGGTCACAATCCAACCCATCGACCACCACTTAGTTCAGTTCAGTTTAATTTATTGTCACGTGTACCGAGGTACAGTGAAAAGCTTTTGTTGCATTACAGCCAGTGAAAAGACTATAAATGATTACAATCGAGCCATTCACAGTTTATAGATACCTGATAAGGGAATAACGTTTAGTGCAATATAAAGCCAGTAAAATCCGATCAAAGATAGTCTGAGGGTTCCCGATGAGACCTCTCTCAGCCTCATATGCTGAATTCCTCCAGCAGTGTTCCAGTGTTCCAGTGCTCCTTCTGTGTTCCATATTCCAACATCTGCAGTTTCTTGTGTCTCCATTTTAAATGCAATAAAAAATAAAATATGTGTTGACAATTATTAGAATCTTTAAAATGCGACCACAGACCATATCTTATTTACTTGTTGACTTAATTACATTTTCGGTGCCAATATCCATCAGATTTCATGAAGAATAACAGCCTTTCAAAATGCACCAACTTCCATGTTCCTTGTGATCATTTTGACCCATTGATTTTATGCCAGCTAACTATAATTTTACTTCGGAGTCACGTGAGTGACTACATGAAGAAGCCCGCCAGGACGCATGCGTGTCATATCGCTACACGCATTGCGAAACGTCAGACGCGGTGGAATGACGTTCCCCCGCAGCGGCAGTTTAACAGCCGCAACTTGCAGGTAAGAGTTTACTCTGCGGTCTTTTTTGTTTCCATTTCCAACTACAGGTGGGAACATGGACAAAACAAAGAAGACAAGGTCTGCGACAAAGCTGGTGAGGGAGGACCGCGGAGCAGCGGGCAGCCAGCAGCAGCCAGCGGCACTTGGATCACCGATAGTGGGATCAGCTGTGCCCGATGTCGCCTCCGCACCGGCCAGATCCACGTGGCCGGGCGGTAAGGCTAGACAAAAAACAAACAAAGTCGTGGACTCAGAGGAGTCCGACTTTGAACAACCGCGGGCGGCCAGCGACCGTGAGCGCTGGAGCCGGATGGAGCGGTGTGTGGAGCATTTGCTCCAACGTGACAGACTCCGGGAGATGGAGTCGGGTCACAGTGGGCCCTATGATAAACCCACAGCAGTACCTCTTGAAGGGCTGCACAGTGCTTCTACCTCATCAGAGGGGAGCACTGCGGGTCAGTTCTGGGCTGACCTGGAAGATGGGTCCGCAGAAGGAAAGACAAGTGTGCAAGGGGTGCAGGAACGAAAGAACCTACTGGACATGGGCAAAACTTTGGAATTGGCCAAACAAACCGTAACAGCCACAAAATAGTTATTTGAAAAAACTGGGATTTATTATCCATCCAGTTAAATCTAAACTAACGCCTTCCACTACTATGGACTATTTGGGGTTCACCATTGACTCAGTTCACATGTCGGTGACTCTACCTAAGGGAAAAGCTAGAGATTCAATAGAGGCTTGCAATAACCTCATTGACATCAGCAAACCATCCATCAAAAAAAAAAGTATTTGCTGATATTACAGCAAGATATGGAACACCAGATATCGATCTATTCACATCCAGACTTAACCACCAGTTAGCAAATTATGTTTCATGGGAACCAGACCCTGGGGCAGCGGCGACAGATGCATTTTCGCTGCATTGGGGGGAAAATGTTTATTTACGCATTCCCTCCTTTCTGCCTCATCAGTCGGGTATTAAGGAAAATACAAGAAGACTCTGCGTCTGGTATTTTGGTAGTACCCAGTTGGCCTACTCAACCATGGTTCCCAGTGGTACTAAACATGGTATTAGAACCATGTATCACCATCCCACATAGACCAGATTTATTGCTACATCCCGTAACAAGGGATAGCCACCCATGCCATAACCATTTGAACTTATTAATTTGTAGAGTTTAAAAACACCTCTACTACAACTGGGACTGACGGACCGAACAGTGAACATGATCTCGGCGGCCCAAAGACAGTCAACCAAAAAACAGTATCTGGTCTATATCAGGAAGTGGGAGATGCAATGTCACAAAAACAACATCACCCACAGAGACATGAACATCCCGTCTGTTCTGGAATATCTGGCAGGCCTCCACTATGATGAGGGGCTCAGTTACAGTGCCATCAACTGCGCCAGAAGTGCCCTTTCGACTTACCTATGGCAGTGGACAGAGCGTTACTCTGTTGGGACTCACCCACTGGTAACAAAACTTATGAGGGGAATTTTTAATACTAATCCCCCAAGAACCAGGTACTCCCAAATATGGGATGTAAGTATTGTCCTGAAGATGCTCAGGAATTGGTCTCCAGCAACAGTTCTGTCCCTACACAGACTGACATTAAAAACAGTCATGCTAATGGCATTGGTCACGGCACAGAGGGTACAGTCACTGCATAAACTAAGACTGGACAACATGACTTCCTCAACTGAAAATATTACGTTTCATATCTATGAATTAGTAAAGCAGAACAGACAGGGATCAGCAGGCCTCAATATACAATTTAGGTCATACCCAACAGATGACCGTCTCTGTATAGTAAGACATTTGTCGTTATACATGGAGAAAACGAAAATCATAAGAGGCAATGAGAAGGCACTTCTGGTCAGCCACTAGCAAACACACAAAAGAGTGACGGTCCAGACCATCTCAAGATGGCTGAAACAGGTGCTAACACAGGCTGGGGTGGATACTAATATTTTTAAATCTCATTCCACCAGGGCTGCAGCTACATCGGCAGCGATACAGTTGGATGTACCAATGGACCAAATCCTCAAGGCAGCAGGATGGTCAGGGGAAAAAACATTCCAACTATTTTACAACAAACCAGTAATGAAACCTGGAACGTTAGCAGAAACAATTTTAAGTTCTGTAAATTAATTTAAACCCATAAAAAGGGGTTATAATTTTGTGTTCATAAATTTTATGATTACAATGTCGAATTCATGTCCAAATTATGTTAACACAATTCCTCCTACAGTCATCAAGGCAGACGTGAAGCATGGACTCGTTTCTACGGCATGAAATCACAGAGCTTTAAAATCTTCACGTAGTCACTCACGTGACTCCGAAATAAAATAGTAAGATTAAACAAGAACTTACCAGTTTGAAGTTTGATCTGTATTTTATGAGGAGTTACGATGAGGGATTACGTGCCCTCCGCTCCCACCCTTGATCATATACTCAACTGGTATCTCTTCTCTAATCTTACTATGTTTAGTCATTACAGTTATCTGTGATTTCACACCGCTGCTTTGAAGAATGACACGCATGCGTCCTGGCGGGCTTCTTCACGTAATCCCTCATCGTAACTCCTCATAAAATACAGATCAAACTTCAAACTGGTAAGTTCTCATTTAATCTTACTATTCTATTCCTCCTCTACTTTTTCTGAAAAATCTATTATGGCCATATCCCTCTCTACTCCCCAAAGATTCTACCACTCACCTATACACAGTTTGGGATAATTATGGTGGTCAATTAATGAATCAAATGACACATCTTTAGGATATGGGTGCACAGCGCGCTGCCTGGAGGAATCTCATGTGGTCATGGCAGGCACGTGCCGTGAGTAATTACTCAAGATGGGCAGTCAGTCGGCTTTTTAAAAAAAACACGCATGCGCAGATTGTTCTCTCCGTAAAAAATAAAAATAAAGACAGTAACAATTCAATTTGCCCAAGGCTTCCAAGTCTCTTTTATTCTGAATTACTGAATAGGTGGGGGGGTGAAGGATGATGGCAGGTGGGGAGATGGTGTGAAAAAAGGGAGCACAGGGAAAAATTGAATCAGTTGTCATCTAATTGAATGACAACACTTGTTCAAGGGACCAATTGGGGGGAGAGTTCCTTTCACAGAGTCTGTGCCAGGGGTAAAGTTGCAGGGAGGGCAGGAACGTTGAGAAGGAGGTGGTCGGGGATAATGCCAGTAACTCACTCACTCACCGCTGCTGTGGCGCTCCGGGCGCGGAGCCACCGCATTGAAGCCAGGGATAGAAGCAGCTTGGGTAGCTGCGAGCAGAACTGGCCGCCACTTCAGCGCCTTTTGCCGGCCCACTCACCTCTGGCAGTGCTCTCCGTCTGAGCACCTCTCACCTGCCGATCGCCGACTTCGCTCATGTCAGTCGCTTCCCGCAAATCCTTAAATTCCCACAGCCGAGTAACCTCAATCACGCTGTCAAAATTTAAGGATTTGCGGGAAGCGGCTGACATGAGTGAGGCTGGCGAGCGGCAGGAGAGAAGTTTTTAGACGGAGAGCTGCCAGAGGTGAGCGGGAGCCGGCAGAAGGCCCTGAGGTGGCGGCCGGTTCCGCTGTCCGGCCCGGCGGCCGCTCGCAGTCACCCGAGCTGCTTCTCCCCCCCCCCCGTCCTCAATGCAGTAGCTCCGTGCAAGGAGCATCGCAAGTGGCATGATCCCAACCAAAGATTATAGAGCAGAGCAAGATAGACCACTCCTCCGAAATCCAATGGACTGACATGTAGAACGTAACGGAACATCATGGCCGCCATTTGTTTATGCCAAACGCGACATCTTTGGTAGCGGGGACGGACTCCACAGTTCTACAATCTGCTCTTACATCAGGTCCCCCGCAGGAAAAAGCAAAGATACTAGAGGCTCCTCTAGTATCTTTGGGGGAAGAGGACGTTTCCTCCACTCCTGAGTTGATCCAGGACTGACTCTCGGTCCCCCCGATACCAGATGAAGGCGACCGGCGGGAGAGCCTCAAGCGTCTGCCCGCGGTCGACACTCCCAAGGCAGCCGGCAATGCTCCTCTAGTATCTTTGGTGTAATCCGTTCCAAAGATTGATCCGCACAATAATCTTTGGTGTAATCAGTGTTTTAGGGAACAGTATATAGGATATAGGAGAACAGGATATAGCATTGAACACTTCACATATTTAGTTAAAATTATTGTAAATTTTATTAATATTATTGTAAATTGCAGCTCAATAAAATGGCGCCATGTCATACCCATGTCATACTACACTTTTTTCGCAGAGTGGTGCATCTTGCTCTGCTCTATAATCTTTGATCCCGACCCCCTCCTTCACAACATTCGTGCCCTCCCCGCAACTTTACCCCGGGCCAGACTCCCCAAAATCTGTGAAAGGAACTTTCCCCCCACACCCCGGGAAATACGGTATTTAAAAACATAAACACAAAATGTACTTACCACATTATCAGTACACGAACTTCATTCTTCTCTCTTTGTTTCCTAAGATACACTTAAAATAATGGCAATCCATATTTGAAAACCCCGCCAAGAAACCAGCGCTGCGCATACGCAGTAGGCTGTTGCGCATGCGCAGTGCTGCAAAGGCAGAATTTCAGCTGCCTTCAGCTCCCCTTGAAATTGACGGCTTGAAGCAGCGCCGACGGCATGTGGGCTGCACAGAACTTCGCGTGTTACAAGTGCTGCGGATGAAAGGCACGGAGAATTATGCCTATCTAAGAGATCGATCTCTTAGATAGGCATAATTCTCCCATTCCTTTACTATTTATATTTAGTAATTACCATTTTATCATTTTAGTCGGGGTAGGCAGTGCCTACCTTGCTTACCCTGACGGCACGTGCCTGGGTTTGATCCAGGCACGTGCCTGGGTTTGATCCAGACTAAACGTGCTGTCTGTATGGAGTTTGTACATTCTCCCTGGGACCTGCGTGGGTTTTCTCCGAGATCCTCGGTTTCCTCCCACACTCCAAAGACGTTTGTAGGTTAATAGGTTTGGTGTAAATGTGTGGGGTTCGCTGGTCGGGCGCGGTCTCGGTGGGCCAAAGGGTCTGTTTCCGCGCTGTATCTCTAAACTAAACAAAACTAAAACTTGTAAATTCTGCACAGGTAGCACTGGAGGTCGGTATTGAACAGTGTCGCTGGGCGTATGATCTAAAATTTACCAGCTGCATCGTCGTGCCGCCCACATTGTTTTTGAAGAATGTTATTGGGAAACATCACTATTCCTGTCCAGCACAAAAAGGGGAAATTTACCAGTTTAATTCCTACGAAGATAGACAACAAGCTGGAGTAACTCAGTGGGACAGGCAACATCTCTGGAGAGAAGGAATGGGTGACGTTTTGGGTCGAGACCCTTCTTCAGACGAAACGTCACCCATTCCTTCCATCCAGAGATGCTGCCTGCCCTGCTGAGTTACTCAAGCATTTTGTGTCTATAGAGTGATACAGTGTGGAAACAGGCCCTTCAGTCCAACTTACCCACACTGGCCAACATGTCCCGGCTATACTAGTCCCACCTGCCTGTGCTTGGTCCATATCCCTCCAAACCTGTCCTATCCATGTACCTGTCTAACTGTTTTTTAAACATTGGGATAGTCCCAGCCTTAACTACATCCTCTGGCAGCTCGTTCCATACACCCACCACCCTTTGTCTTTGGTTTAAGCTAGCATCTGCAGTTCCTTCCTACACATTGATTCCTACGACACATATACTTCCTAAGCTGAATAATTTGTCTAGGTGTTATGGCACATATGGCCAAGAAGCCCATGTCAGTGTTTGTGCTCCACTCGTGCCCTCTCCTGCCTTTCCTTGTTTAAACCTCTGACCACGTCCTTTAGTTCCTTCCTTATATGTTTGTCCATATTCTACCATAATATTTTTATACAGTTTACTTCAACTTCTCTCTTGTGTAGTGAGTTCCACAATTTTGGGACAAAGAGTTTTCTTCTGAATTACAATTCAGTTTCTTGGTGTCTGATCAGGTCCAGTCACTATCCTACTTTTTCCTAACAAACTTTCTCCAGCTCTGTGTGTCTTGTCTTTTACATGGGCATTCTTATTGTAGCTTTTAGTGTGGAGAGCCGTCTCAAGGTACTTCACAGAAATGCATGGACAGTGAGCCAAAGACCTTGAGGGATGACCAGGGTGTTGATGGAGGAGGGTATGGATGTTAAGGACGGTCTACAAGGAGAGACAGAAAGAGATGGAGTTTAAAAATAAATTCTAAACCCTGCATTTGAAGGCATGAAATTGATGCCAAAGTTGGAACAAGGAGAGTGGAGAATAAAACCCCACAGTAAGAGAATTAGAGATTTCAGATGGATCATTGGGCAAGAGAGAGTTAAAGATCTCTGGGGACTGGATAAAGCTTTTTTCCATAATTGCTAATGAAATGCCTTTTATCATAAACATATTTGCTTTTTATTGGCCTTTTTGGCAAACTTTATACTCATTTTCATAGCCTGTATACCAAATTGTCACTATATTTTTGAGCTCTCTCCGTTTTGATTGATTTATTGAACAATACAGCTGGTAAACAGACCCTTCAGCCCACTGAGTCCATGCCGACCATTTATCACTTGTTCACCCTGGTTCTATGTTATCCCACTTTTGCATCCACGCCCTACACACTATGAGGAATTTACAGAGGTCAATTGTCCTACAAGCCCACATGTCTTTTGGGATGTGGGAGGAAACCCGAGCACTCGGAGGAAACCCATGTGGTCACAGGGTGAGCATGCAAACTCCACACCAACAGTATCCGAGGTCAGATCCGAACCAATGTCTCTTCCACATCCACTCCCTACAAATTCAGGGCAATTTGCAGAGGCCAATTAACCTGCAAACTCGCAGGTTATTTGAGAGAATATAGACAAGAAATAAAATAGGTGTAAAAAGACTGATATTGCATCTTATAGAATTATTTAAGTTTGCAGTACAAAAGGAGACTATTTAGCCGTTATATTGTGTTCAGTTCTGGGCACCATGTTATAGGAAAGATGTTGTCAAACTGGAAAAGGTACAGAGAAGATTTACCAGGACTAGAGGGTCTGAGCTATAGGGAGAGGTTGAGTAGGCTGAGACTCGATTCCCTGGAGCGCAGGAGGATGAAGGTGATCTTATAGAGGTGTATAACATCATGAGAGGAATAGATCTGGTAGTCCCTTGCCCAGAGTAGGTGAATCGAGAACCAGAGGACATAGGTTTAAGGTGAAGGGGAAAAGATTTGATAGGAATCTAAGGGGCAAAAACGGAAAGGAAGGGTAGTAAAAATCATCTGAAAGTGCTTTATCTAAATGCACGGAGTATTCGAAATAAGATAAATGAATTAACGGTGCAATTAAGTATATATAGTTATGATATCGTGGCCATTACGGAGACATGGCTGCAAGGGGATCAGGACTGGGAGTTGAATATAGAGGGGTACTCGACGATTAGAAAAGATAGACAGGAAAGAAAGGGAGGAGGGGTGGCCCTTTTAATAAGGGAGGGAATAACGGCAATAGAGAGGAAGGATATTGCGTTGAGGGATCAGGATAGTGAAACAGCTTGGGTACAGATAGAGAATAACAAGGGGAAAAAAACACTAGTGGGTGTAATTTATAGACCTCCAAATAGCTGTGACGCTGTTAGTCAGAACATAAATCTGCAAATAGTTGACGCATGTAAAAAGGGAACTGCTGTAATCATGGGGGACTTCAATTTTCATATTAATTGGGCAAACCAAACTGGGCAGGGTAGACTAGAGGAAGAGTTTATAGAATGTATTAGAGACGGGTTCCTAGAACAGTATGTCACAGAACCGACAAGGGGGGAGGCAATCTTGGATCTGGTCCTGTGTAATGAAGCAGGATTAATTAAAAATGTCATAGTTAGGGACTCGTTGGGAACAAGTGACCACAATATGGTCGAATTCCATATTCAAATAGAAGGGGAGCAGGTTGAAACTCAGGCTAGGGTGCTTAGTCTAAATAAGGGGGGATTATGAAGGTATGAGGACTGAGCTGATCAAAGTTGACTGGGATAGCAGACTCAAGAATAAGACGGTACATGAGCAGTGGTGTACGTTTAAGGATCTGCTGTATAACCTTCAAGAAAAATTTATTCCTATGAAGAAAAAAAGGGGTAAGGGTAAGAACAGTCAGCCATGGCTCAGTAAAACTATAAAGGATAGTATTCGGCTGAAGGCAAGGGCATATAAGGTAGCCAGAGATAGTGGGAGGGTAGAGGATTGGGAAGCATTTAAAGGTCAGCAAAAAATAACTAAGAGATTAATTAAGACGGGGAATATAGACTATGAAAGGAATTTAGCGAACAACATAAAAACTAATAGTAAGAGTTTTTATAGCTATATAAAAAGAAAAAGGGTGGCTAAGGTGAACGTTGGTCCATTGGAGGGTGAGACTGGAGAGTTGTTGGTGGGGAACATGGAAATGGCAAAGGCATTAAACGAGTATTTTGTATCAGTCTTCACCATAGAAGACACAAAAAATATTCCAACGCTGGATAAACAGGGGGCGGTAGGAATGGAGGAGCTAAATACTATTAAGATCACCAAGGAGGTGGTATTAGGGAAATTAATGAGACTGAGGGAGGATAAATCCCCTGGGCCTGATGGATTACATCCAAGGGTCTTGAGGGAGATAGCGGTGGGGATTGTGGATGCATTGGTGATAATTTTCCAAAACTCCCTGGAGGCAGGAACGGTCCCAGTGGATTGGAAAATAGCCAATGTAACACCTATATTTAAAAAAGGAAGTAAACAGAAGGCGGGTAACTATAGACCGGTTAGTCTAACATCGGTGGTGGGTAGAGACATTTATTAAAGAAACACTAACGGGGCACTTGGATAAACATGACTTCATCAGACAGAACCAGCATGGTTTTGTGAAGGGGAAATCCTGTTTAACGAATCTGCTCGAATTCTTTGAGGAAGTAACAACCCGGGTGGATAAAGGGGAACCGGTGGATGTGGTATACTTGGACTTCCAAAAGGCTTTTGACAAGGTGCCACATAAGAGACTATTGCTAAAAATAAAAAATTATGGGATTGGGGGTAATATATTAGCATGGGTAGAGGATTGGCTAACAAATAGGAAGCAGAGAGTGGGGATAAATGGTTCATACTCGGGATGGCAACCGGTAACTAGCGGGGTTCCGCAAGGGTCGGTGCTGGGACCCCAGTTGTTCACAATTTATATAAATGATTTGGAGGAGGGAACCCAGTGTAATATATCAAAATTTGCGGACGATACAAAAATGGGAGGAAAAGTAGGGGATGAGGAGGATAGGAAGAGTCTGCAAAAGGATATAGATAAGCTAGGTGAGTGGGCAACAACTTGGCAGATGAAATTTAATACTAATAAATGTGAAGTCATTCACTTTGGGAAAAAAAATGATAGGGCAAGTTATTTTCTAAATGAGGAGGAGCTGCGTTGTAATGCAACGCAAAGGGATCTAGGGGTATTAGTACATGAATCACTAAAAGTCAGTATGCAGGTGCAGCAAGCAATCAGGAAGGCCAATGGAGTTTTGGCCTTTATTGCTAGGGGGATTGAGTATAAAAACACGGAGGTCTTGCTGCAGCTGTACACAGTATTAGTGAGACCACATTTGGAATACTGTGTACAGTTCTGGGGTCCATACTTAAGAAAGGATGTACTAGCCCTGGAGGCAGTGCAGCGAAGGTTTACAAGATTAATTCCTGCAATGAGGGGATTGACATATGAGGAAAGGTTAAGTAAGCTGGAACTCTACTCTTTGGAGTTTAGAAGAATGAGAGGCGATCTCATTGAAACATATAAGATCGTGAGGGGCCTTGATCGGGTGGATGCACCGAGGATGTTCCCAATGATCGGGGAAACTAGAACTAGGGGACATAGTTGCAGAATAAGGGGGGGCTCTTTTGGAACTGAGATGAGGAAGAACTTCTTCACCCAGAGGGTGGTTAATTTATGGAATTCACTGCCCCAGGGAGCAGTGGAAGCAGAAACGGTAAATATATTTAAGTCTAAAATAGATGTTTTTTTAGCTGCCAAGGGGATAAGGGGCTACGGGGAGAGGGCAGGGATATGGACCTAGGTATGGTTAGTATAGTAAGACCTGAGTGATCTCCTGGACAAGTGTCGATCGCCTGGATTGGGGTCGGAGAGGAATTTCCCGGATTTTTTTCCCGAATTGGACCTGGGTTTTTATCCGTTTTTTTGCCTCCCCCAGGAGATCATGCGGTTCTTGGGGTGGAGAGGGGTGATAGCGGTATAAAGGGGAGGGTAGTGTCTTGTGTTCTGTGTCTTGTGTCTACTGTTTGTGGGTAAGTGTGTCTGTTTAGTGTTCAGCCATGAGCGAATGGCGGTGCGGGCTCGACGGACCTGGTGGTCTACTCTCGCACCTACTTTCTATGTTTCTATGTTTCTATGTAACATTTTCACACAAAGGGTGGTGGGTGTATGGAACAAGTGGTCAGAGGAGGTAGTTGAGGCTGGGACTATCCCAACTTTTCAGAACCAGTTAGACAGGTACATGGATAGGACAGTTTTGGAGGGATATGGACCAAACGTTAGCAGGTGGGACTAGTGTAGCTGGGACATGTTGGCCGGTGTGGGCAAGTTGGGCCAAAGGGCCTGTTTCCACACTGCATCACTCTATGACTCTATATGCCTGATGGTAAAAAATAGACATTAAGTTAATGTCACTTCCCAAATCTTGGTCTGTTGCTCTGTAGGCTTTGGCACTTTCAGATCTCATCCAGGGGGGACCTCTTAAATTAGGGGACAATTTTCAGCTCTTCTTTCAAGCAAAACCTCATTACTTGAATATTTATTTCCTCACTACCTTCTTATCCCTCTATCAGTTACTTAAAAAAAACACAAAATGCTGGAGTAACTTAACGGGTCAGTCAGCGTCTGTGGAGGGAATGGATAGGCAAAGTTTAAGGTTGGAACCCTTAATTTAAATGGTGTGCTCCAAAATATTGTTTTCTCTGCTGTCATCCCACAGTCCTCTCTCCCAGTTTCCTCCCCTTCACATTCCCCGATCTCTCAGTTCCCTCCCTGTTCATCCTCCCCCGGCAGTTCCCTCCTCTCACACTCCCCTCTGATCCTTTGCGCTAAACATCCTCTCCCTTCTCTCACTCAGCGTGCACCCAGGTCTCTCACTCCCTTCCCAAGACTTGCACCCCTCTCTGCAACCTCTCCATTCTGAGTCAAGCACTCCAGAATCTCTCTGTTCCTCTTCAGCTCTTCGTATCCTACAGTTTATCATGTAATCCTTCGTCTTGTTTGCCGTTTCCTAATGCATTACCTCAGGATTGAATTCTATTTACTTCTTCTCTGCCAGCCTAACCAGATCTGCCTGTAGCTAAAAAAAATTATGTTCATTGTCACCACACTGCCAGTTTTGGCAACAACAGGAAACATATAAATTAATGTGAGACCAAGTTATTTATATATATCCAAGAATGAAAAGAACAAGTGGGACTGGCAGCACCTCTGGGGGAGAAGGAATGGGTGACGATTCGGGTCGAGGCCCTTCTTCATAGAGTCTGAAGAAGGGTCTCAACCCGAGTCTGAAGAAGAGTCTCGATCCAAAACGTCACCCATTCCTTCTCTCCAGAGATGCTGCCTGTCCCACGGAGTTACTCCAGCATTTTGTGTCTATCTTCGGTTCCTTCCTCCACAAAGAAAAAAACCCAAAACAGGATAAAATAATATAAAGAAATCTATTGTGACGATTATTAGTTTTCCCACCGTATCTTTTCGAATTCACAGGGACAAATGATCACATTGCCTTTGCCTTGTGCATGAAGAAAGTCAGTGGTAAACGTTGATTAATAAGCAGAGTTGCATGTTATTTTAAGAGATGCATTTTCCTGGCTGTTTTATTTTTCAAATTTTCATTGACGAATATGCTGCAGGCTTGTGGGACTCGGAAAGTTAACAATTCAACATCTTCTGTGATGCCACTCTGACCCCGTATTTCATATTAAGTTTATTTGAACTACATACATAAACAAATGCAGGAACTTTTAAGAAGTAGGCTCCTGCTATCCGTTAGAGGTGGCAGCATGTTAAAACACATTTTACTACCACTTGGATTGACTCGGGTAAAGTTCAATTCAGGTATCACAAAGATAATGAACAGATTTTGCCCTGTTTACACTGCAGGCTCACCAGGGCACCTTGGATTGTTGATAACACTGTGGTGATGGACAGATACCAGCAGGATGACATCAAGCACAGCTGATTCTACCTTATTAGCAATCTCTGTTGCCAAGTAAAGGTAACGCCTTTTGGGACAGGCTCTAGAAATTATTGACATTTCTATGTCTGAAACCTGCTGAAGCAATTGATTACATTGCAAGCAGGACTCCAGCCTAACGCCGAATGCTGATTTCAGAGGCACAGTGGGCTTCACACTGGGTAGACACTACATTTTAAAGCTCACCTTAGGATTTTTTTGGAATGATTTAATGTTATATCATGTAAATGAAAATGAGAATATGTAGCGTTTACAGAAGGAATCAGTGGAATGTACACAGCTTATTTTCAGCTGGTTGAGTAATTATTGTGTAATGCTGCAAGTCATACCACATCATCAGTATTTAAAGGGTGGACTGTCAGAATCTTTTTCCCCCGAGGTGGAAATGGCCAAGTTTGGAGGGCTTAGCGAGAGGCAAAAGGCAAAGTTGCAAGAGGCAAAATGTAAAGAAGATCTGCAGGCAAGTCTTTCACACAGGTCTGTGGGTGCTCTGTGCACGCTGCATGTGGTGGTGGGGAAGGCCAATCCAATAGTGGCATTAAGAGGCTTTTAGATATGCAGGTCTGAAGAAGGGTTTCGGCCCGAAACGTTGCCTATTTCCTTCGCTCCATAGTTGCTGCTGCACCCGCTGAGTTTCTCCAGAACTTTAGTCTACTTTAGATATGCAGGGTGTGGAAGGATGTGGATCATGCGCAGACAGAGGAGATTAGTTTAACTCTGCATGATGTTCAGCATGGATATTCTGGGCCGAAGGGCTGCTTCCTGTGCTGTACCTTTTCATGTTCAAAATAAATGGTAGTTACTCAGCGTATTTTTGGTTAATAGTAGAAGTGTTGGATAAGATAATCAGGGAACTCTTGAAACTTCAAGTAACTCTTCTACTGAAGTGAATGGAATGATTGTGGAGGCAGAGTATAGCATGCTGAAGCAACTCCATGGCATGTTTACCACCATTGACTGGAAGCCAATTGCCTGACACATATCCATTCAGGGCATCCATGGAATAATTCACCCACCCAGACCTCGGTGAAGAAGTATCTGTGAGATGTCTGTGCTTGACTTAGGACATCTTCACTGATACTGAGTGCAGCCACAGCACTAAGCAAGGCCCACACTGCCAATGAATGTCAAAAGGTCATGAACTCCCTGATGGAGGTGGAGATAACTGCAATATAGGCAGAAACTGTCATTGAAGAATTATTTTCAAGGGGAGATGTCATCATTTCATTCCTTCTCGCCAAACAGTACCATGCAGATTGAAAAGGATTTTAGGCTTTCCTTGCATCGGATGCCTGCATGTAAGCTTCTTGTAATGCTCCACCTATCTTAGTGATGTGGGTGGAAACTGGAGCACTGGGGGAAATCCACACTGCCATAGGGAAAATGTGCAAACTCCACCCAGACCGTTCTAAAGGTCAGGAATGAACCCACGTCACTAGAGTTGGGAGGCACAGATTACTAGCTGCGTCACTGTACCATTATTGATTTTGTAAAACAAATTGTTTTATCATACGTAACAGTGAAAGCATCCATATTCATTGATTGAATACGATGCAAAGACATTTCAAACTGGTATACTTATAAGCTGTGGATGGTTCACATTGAAAATTCATCTTGCCTGATAAAGGTAGAGTTTTCTTCTATCCTGCTGGTTGCATTGATGGAATAAATGCTCTCTCATGGGATTCATTTTAGAAATACTAGTCAGCAAAATGCAACATCACTGCTTTAATGGCCTGTCCCACGAGCATGCGACTTGCATGCGGCGAGCGCGACCAAACCAGAAGCGGGAGCCACGCGGAGGTCGAGTGATCCCCGTACAGGGCCAGTCCCACCAGCATGCGCCTGCATGCGGTGAGCGCGACCAAATCGGAAGCGGGGGCCGCGCGGAGGTCGAGTGAGTGATGTGAAGTTCGAGCGAGGCGTACGGCGTCGAGACGCTGCGCACGCCTGTCGAGGCAGTGCGTACGGCGTCGAGGCGGCTGCGGGCCGGCTCCTTACGGCTCCGGCGATCGAAGTGGGACCGGCCCCGCGAGGCCGTACGGCTCAAGCGACCACGTTAGGTCGCGCTTGCCGCATGGAGTCGCATGCTCGTAGGACAGGCCCTTTAGGGCGGCACAGTGGCGCAGCGGTAGAGTTGCTGCCTTACAGCGCCAGAGACCCAAGTTCGATCCTGACTAAGGTGCTGTCTGTACAGAGTTTATACGTTCTCCCCGTGACCTGCCTGATGACCAATTTTTCACGGTAATCAAGATTGAGCGCTCTCCACTGACCCAGTTTTTGCCTGACTGACCTTGGATATCTGCTCTGGTCAGTTTTTGTTGCACACCTCAGCCTCTCTGAACCAGATCCCCAGATCCGTCAGGTAGTCAGATCTAATGGTGAAGGGGACGGAAGATCGGTGACGCCAATTGCCCAAGAGCATGGCCTCGCTCTTCCTGTAGTTGACTCTGGCTCAGGATGCCAACTCAAACTTGAACGCAAATGTTAATCAATCTGCAGACCAACGGTGAATCTGAGAAAAAGCCGGTGACATTGTCCATGTAAGGGAGGTTTTGATATGAGTGCCCCCACTGCCTGGCAATGTCACCCCTCTCGTTCTTCCTGATGGATTCAGTAAATGGTTCTACACAGCACACAAACAAGATAGGGGAGAGTGGGCAACCCTGCCTGACTCCAGGATGGGGAAGCTATCCATTCCCCACACGTTGATTTGGACTGCAGTACAGATCTCAGTGTTGGATCTAGCTCCTCATTCCCTCCCCAAAGCGCATATTGGAGAGCACGTCCATCATGTACGTGTGAGATATCCAGTCAGTGGCCTTCTCCTGGACCAAGCTGACCAGGCAGGCATCACCTTCGCTCCTGCACGTAGGCGATGGTGTCCCTCAGCAGTGCGAGGCCGCCCGAGATTTCCATGCCAGGTCCAGCACAGGTTTGGTGTGGGTGAATCACCTGTCCCAGAGCAGACCTGACCCAGTAGCCGATGGTCATAGACAGGGGAGGATCTTGTAGCCCACATTCGGCTACGAGATGGGCATCCGATTCCTGATATTATCCTCCCCTCCCCACCCCTTCCTTCTACTTGTTGAATGGGGGTGATGATATCCTTCCTCATGGAGTCTGACAGGCTGCTCGCCAGAGGCTTAGCATTGTATACTTCCAGCAGGATAGACACAAAATGCTGGAGTAACTCAGTGGGACAGGCAGCATCTCTGAATAGAAGAAGTGGGTGACATTTTGGTTTGTGGTGTAAACCAGCATCTGCAGTTCCTTCCTATACTTCCAGCAAGTCCAGGCCCTCACAGTCTCACAAAGCCAAGTACAATTCAGCTGGTAAGCCATCACTTTTGGGAGTTTTATTCAAATCAAAGGAATGGATGGAGCCTGGGAGCTCCTCCAGGGTCAGTAGTTGGTCCAGACTCTCCTGCTTCCTGTCCTCCAAGACCTCAGTGATGGAGGACAGGAAGTTCTGGAAGGCTCTGCTGTTTGGGGCCTTTCTGTCATACAGGCCAGTGTAGAAGGATCTGCATATCCTCAGGATGTGTCTGCGAGGTTGTTAGCGAGCTGACCTCTCCCCTAATGCTGTGAATCACAGAGCTCTCCATGTGAAACTTTTGGAAGAAGAAACGTGAGCATGCCTTCACTGACAATGCCTGGCTCTGCTAAGTCTGCTCATCTTACTCCAGTTGCACATTAGCTTTGGTCTCATGATCCATAGGCTCCATGTCTCCTTACTGCTCTTCATCTGGCACTGGCTATTGTCCTCAGGGCACTGGGTTGTGCAGCAAGCAGCCTGGAATCATGAAGCCATCACATGTATGCAACAGAACGTGCATGGGCTGATGCAAGTAATGGCATCTCATTTCTGGAACATTTTCCATAACAATGTTGGTAGTTGCATAGCTCTTGTAGTATCAGTATTCAATTAGACTTTTGAGTTTGGAGATACAGCGTGGAAACAGGCCCTGCGACCCACCGAGGCCGCATTGAACAGCGATCACCCTATATACTAACCTACACACACTGGGGACAGTTTGACAATTTACGGAAGCCAATTAGCCTACAAACCTGAAAGCCTTTGGAGTGTGGGATGAAACCGGAGCACCGGGAGAAAACTCACACGGTCACAGGGAGAACGTACAAACTCCATACAGACAGCACCCGTAGTCAGGATCTGGCAATTTTAGATAGCAACTCTACCGCTGCGCCACTGTGCCGTTCTACAGGGCTAAGGTGTGTGAATTGTTGTGTGGAGCCAGGGGGAAAAAAACAGGCTCAGCGAAATGCAGGTCATGGAAAATCCCTGGTACTCAGGCACTCCTCACATATTGTGAGAGGAGAACCTCTGGTGTTGATAATAATGCTCTGGTTCTCCCGGGGGGGGGGGGGGGGGGGGGAGGGTCTTATAGACAATTAAAGACTGTCTACCCTTGTGGGAATCGTGAGTGCCGGCAAATCCCAATGTCTGCAATGTCTCCTGTACCTCAATGAGATCAAAGCAAATTGGAATCATGAATATAGTGTTGGGTGACCTCTCTCCAGCAGCCCCCCTGGGCTTACCCCACTGAGAGTCCAGAACAGAGGAGGACTTTCAAAGGAGAGGGAGTTAACACCCACTGGAAAGACTGTAGATGGAACTAGCGTCCTTCATTTTATCAAACATTGCAGCATAGGAAATAATCTCAGTGTGACCACAATACCACCAAGCCTACAGCATTTTATGTATGACTAAGCAGGCTGTGCTATACTGAGGAGATTTTGAACTGATTAAAACATTCTGATGAGTCCTATGCCACTATTAGGATGAAACCACTCTGACACACTACTTCATTAGAATTAGCTATGGAGACTGGCACGTTGTGTTTTTAATTGTTAAAAGCTAAAATAAAGCTCTCTCATCGTTAGAAAATTTTAATTGGATCTTCTAATAAGAGAGTTGATGTTCCACTGTGCTTTTTGTTTGCAGTTTAATGGAGATATCAGAGCTTTGCACAGCATCAAGTTGTAAGCTGCAAGCATCACAAGGTCACACACGTGCTTGCTCAGTGACGATTTTGCAGGCCTGTTATCTGCAATGTAACAATTACCAAGGTCATTCCGTTTGTTAGCGGCCGACCCAGTTGAGAGGCAAAATTGTGTGGAGATAGTAGTCTCCGCCAAAGACACAACAATAATTTCAAAATGAGACAAAGTACAACAGTAAACACAAAAAATTAAAAACATTTCTTTAATGTTAAAGATCAGCAGTTACCGCAAACTCAATTTACTTTCAATCAAGATAACTTTATAATTCTGAACTTTTCGCACTCATGAATTGGAGTGCAGAACAAGGAGAAGAAAACTGGATCGAATACTGATGTTATAATTAATGATTAACAACTCACCAGAATTGGTCAGTAACCTAGTAGCAGACGAACACATGGCTTTCATTATTCACTGCATAATTCCACTTCATGCTGTAATTAACACTAAAGCTAAAAAATAACAAATCCTCTGTGTGAAACTTGGAAAACAAACTAGGATAAATGGGACAAGTTCCTGAGAGAATCAGAAGAGAAGCAGAACCGAATCAAATAAAGCAGCAAAAAAGAAATGTGACTAAAGGCTGACAAAAGTGCTGGAGAAACTCAGCGGGTGCAACAGCATCTATGGAGCGAAGGAAATAGGCATAGTTTTGGCCCGAAACGTTGCCTATTTCCTTCACTCCATAGATGCTGCTGCACCCGCTGAGTTTCTCCAGCACTTTTGTCTACCTTCGATTTTTCAGTATCTGCAGTTCCTTCTTAAACACTGTAACTAAAGGCTTCTGTCTTGTCAGCACAGTGTCACAGCGGTAGAGTTGCTGTCTTACAGCGCTGGAAACCCGAGTTTAATCCTGACTATGGGTGCTGTACGGAGTTTGTGTGTTCTCCCTGTGAATGCGTGGGTTTTCTACGAGTGCTCTGGTTTCCTCCCATATTCCAAAGATGTACAGGTTTATAGGTAAATGGGCTTGGATAAAAATTGCAAATTTTCCCTACTGCGTAGGATGGTGCTAGTGTATGGGGATCACTGGTTGGCACAGACTCAGTGGGCCGAAGGGTCTGTTTCTGCGTTGTATCTCTGACGTCTAAAGTCTGAGTTAGAACAGAGCAGGAATATGGTAGCAGAATAAAGAGATTAAAAATCAAGCAGATAATGAAAATTAAACTGCAGATGTTGGGAACCTGAAACAATAACCAAAAATGGTGAAAACACTCAGCAGTCTAGCAACATCTGTGTAAAGAGACACTGAGCAAATATTAGAGGTCCAAAATCCTTTGTCAGATTGTGAGCAATGGCAGTAATGCAAACATCATTTGAGGGTAATTAACAATTAGTATAAGAACATGGACCACGTGGTGCAGCACACAAACAGGCCCTTCAGCCCACAAAGTCCATGTCATGTTAAACTAACCTTCTTTGCCTGCACATGATCCGCATCGCTCCATTACCTGCATAACCATGTGCTTACCCAAAAGCCTCTTGAATGCCACCATCATATCTGCTTCCACTATAACCCCTCGAAGCACATTCCAAGCACTCGTCACTCTCTGAGTCTCACACATCTCTTTGTCCCTTTCACATTAAAGCTGTGTCCTCTAGACTTTAACATTTTCACCCTGGTTCAAAGGTTCTGAATGTCCACCCTATCTATGGGGTGGGAGATTGCAACCTTCACGTGGTCCACCCTGACTTGACTAATGGAATCAACCCGACGTGCACAAACAAGATCAAATAGAACAAGTTGATCTACAAGTTTAGGCTGTGCAGGCCAGACGCAAGAAAAAGACCCTATCTATGCCTCTCATAATGTTATCTATCAGGTCACCCCTCAGACATATGAGACAATAGGAAAACCCTTTGTACATAGTATTCAAAATATTTTCTCTTCTCTACTCACAGATACAAGACAACTGGTCCTTTAAGAGGTATTTTGGGTAGAACTAATAGATAGAACAATAAAAAGTAGTTACATTTTTTAAAAATTAATCTTCCAAATGGGAACCTATGTAAACAATTAAATGTTGACCATTTCAGTTCATGAATCACTAATGCATTAAAACACAGTAAAGGCTGCTGTTGAAATGCCAACAGTAAGATTTTCCCTTTTGAGCAAAATGTATATGAACTGAGTGGGGGAGGGGGTTGGAGGGGAAGGGGCTTGGTGAGAGAACATGTGTAGGCAAATGGTGTAAGTGAGGAACAGCATGGATGAGAGGGGTAGGAGGGATGTTGAGAATGGGAAGAGGAGTTGAAATGGTTAGCAGCTGGGATATCCAGCAGGCCTCGGCGGGCCAAGCACAAGTGTTCAAAGAAATAATCGTCTTGTCTACAGGTTTTAACCAGATTTGAGATTTGTTCAAGTGAAGAAGTTACCAATCGACAGTGGATATAATGAAAGATATGCATGCTCAAAGCCTTCCTGAAGAAATACAACATCCCCACTGACTGCAGTGAATCTCTGATCCATGACTGCTCAAGATGGGATGAGATGGGATGAAGAAGCTTCAGGAGCACATAGGTACAGGCTTAAACAACAGTGGGAGTTTGCCAACCCACAGACTGTCCACCCCCGCCTCCCCCATCGGGCACCTCCTGCCCCACCAATGGATGCATGCGATTGCTGCATTAGCTTCATTAACCCACCTAAGCAACAACACTGAATGTAAACCATCCTTAAACCAGAGGGACTGGTTATGAAAAAGACAACAGCTTTTTAGACTTTCAGACCTTTTTTAGACTTTTAGACAAACCAAACATCAACTAGTTCAAAGGTACACAAAATTGCTGGGGAAAAATCAGCGGGTGCAGCAGCATCTATGGAGCGAAGGAAATAGGCGACGTTTCGGGCCGAAACCCTTCTTCAGACTGATGGGGGGTGGGGAAAGAAAGAAGGAAAAAGGGGAGGAGGAGGAGGAGCCCGAGGGCGGGCGGATGGGAGGGTGGGAGGAGACAGCTAGAGGGCGAAGGAAGGGGAGGAGACAGCACGGGCTAGCCAAATTGGGAGAATTCAATGTTGATACCATAAGGACGCAAGGACCCCAGACGGAATATGAGGTGCTGTTCCTCCAATTTCCGCTGTTGCTCACTCTGGCAATGGAGGAGACCCAGGACAGAGAGGGGTCTGAGTTTCCCCAGCAATTTTGTGTACCTTCGATATTCCAGCATCTGCAGTTCCCTTTTGATCAACTAGTTCACACTAGTTATGTTATCTCGCTTTCTCATCTACTTGGGGGGAATCTACAGAGGATAATTAACTTACCAACCCGCACATCTTTGGGACTCGAGCACCCCGAGGAAACCCACGCCGTTACATGGAGAATGTGCAAACTCCACACAGACAGCACCCGAGGTCGGGAACGAACCCGAGTCCCTGACGCTGCGATACAGCAGCTTTAGCAGCTGTGTCAATCAGTGGAAATGTCCATTTAGGAAATGAAGCATATTTGCAAAATCTTGGTTAACATTGGCTTATGATCAATCTAAAGCCAACCACGGCTCCAGATATTTACATTGCCATGGCTTCAATTACCTATTTAAACCTGGATGAGGCCTGTACAATAATCCAGGAACCAAATAAATTTCAGAACTGTAAACTTCTCTATGGCTCTTGAAGTGTAAGTATTCCACTTTGTTATGTGGGGTTAATCCAAGAATGGAAATAGAATAAGCACTTGTGAGAGAATGAATTGCAGAACCACAGAGAAAGTGTGTGTGTGTGTGGGGGGGGGGGGGGGGGGGGGGGGGAGGATGGGTGTGACAAGACAAAATTCACTAGGCCGAGACCTCTGTGTTATCACAATTCAACGACTCTAATGTTACCTTAACATAACTATTCCTGGTCAGCATTGCTACCATCTGATAGATGTTTTGACAGTGTGTACAATTCCCTTAAACTGCCAACATGTCAAGGGGTTTTCTGTTTAATTAAATAATGCTAATGAATAATAATGAAGATTTTCACATATTTTGTGCACATTGTGCAGTTTGGGTGCAGCTGGTAATCCCTACTTTATATTAATTAAGTACCTAGTTCAAAACAAACGGCAGTAATTGCACGATACAATGATAATGGAGTTGTAGATTAATTGTAGCAATTAGCTTTATAACAATTAAACCCAGACACTACACAAACAAGATCCTTTGGCAAAGAGCGTCAGGGACAGTATCCCTGATTCATCTGTACCTCCTGTGCATGTTATATATACCTTACTATAAGTTTTAAATTATTTGTATACTCCATCCTAATATATTATTTTCTGAAGAAAATATATCTAACCTGGAATTGAATGTGTCAAACCGTCTTTGGTATGTCCTGATGATGTTTGTATTGCCTGATCGCTGAGGTAATGAATAAGTTTATAGCAAATGGGATATTAAGATGTAAAACTATTCAGTCTGAGCCCAACGCATTTTGACCTGTCTGCAGATAGACACAAAATGCTGGAGTAACGGGTCAAGCCGCATTTCTGGAAAAATAGAATAGTTGACGTTTCGGGTTGGAACCCTGCTGCATCTGGTTCTAACAATAGTTGGACTGTTCATAACCTGGTCTATGGTTATTCCATTGTTCAGGTGAATATCTTAATGAGTGCTTCTGGTCCAGGTTTGACAATGGGTCATTGGTCTATTAGAGTGACAGTAAAAAGGATGTTGGGCAGCTGTATGCAACAGACTGGCGCTTTTCCAGCACTACTTGTTGGCCGAGAGAATAAATATGCTGGGGCATTTTGAAATTAAGAAGGAGGTTATGTTGCATCTCTTGAAGAGCATGAAGGTGGATGTCCCCAGGGCCTGAAGTGATCCATCCTAGGTAGTTGAGAGAGGCAAGAGAGGAGATTGCTGGTGCCATAACAAAGATTGTTGTATCCTCTCTAGTCACAGGTAAGGTTGCGACAGACAGAAAGAATCCCTGGAATATTTACATCCTGCACCTCAAGCTGATCTCACTCTGCCCCATGTCGTTTTCCTTGGTGAACATAGATGCAAAATACTCATTCGGTACCTCACCTACATCGTCCTGGCATAAATTACCTCCTTTATCCTTGAATAGTTCTACACTCTGCCTAGATACCCTCTTGTTTTAATGTATTTATTCATGCCTTGGGATTCTCTTTAATCCAATTTGCCAATTATATTTAATTGCCCATTTGTTGCCCAAGAAGGGAAACAGGGGTAATCCAGGAAATTATAGACTGATCAGCCCCAGATCAGTGGTTGAGAGTCTACTGGAGAGGATTCTTAGGGTTAGGATTGACTCGCATTTGGAAGAACATGGGCTAATTATGAACAATCAGCTTGGCTTTGACTGGGATAGGTCATGTCTTACAACTTGGATTGAGTTTTTTGAGTATTTGGCAGAGGTGATTGTTGAGGGTGGGGGAGTGGATGTTGTCTACCTGAACTTTAGTAAGGCATTTGACAAGGTCCGTCATGATATGCTGATCCAAACGATTACAGTGCAGGGGATCCATGACGATTTGATTGTTTAGATTCTCCAGAACTGGAGTTGCAGGCAGTGAAGAAAGCTGTCAAATAATGTATCAAGATATTGATCAGTCACAGATATGGCAGAGAAATGGCAGATGAGGTTTAATCAGGGCAAGTTTGAGGTATTGCATTTTGAAAGGTCAAATGTATGGGGGGCAGTCTGTAGAAGGGGCTCCAAATGAAAGCATCATCTGTCCATCCCCTCTACAGCTGCTGACTGGCCTGCTGAGTTCCTCCAGCACTTTATTTTTTGCTCAAGGCGTACGCTATACTTATTTTCATCAGTGGAGACATTGAGTATAAAAATCAGGAAGCCATGTTGTAGCTATTTTAAATATTGGTTCTACCGCATTTGGAGTATTGTGCGCAGTTCTGATCATCCCATAACAGGAAGAATGTGGAGGCTTTGGAGAGGATGCAGAAGAGGTTTACCAGAATGCTAACTGGATAAGAGGGTATTAACTACAAGGAGAGGTTGGACAGATTTGGATTGTTTTCTCTGACGTGTTGGAAGCTGAAGGGAGATCTGATAGAAGTTTAGAAAATTATGAGATGCTTAGACAGCAAAAACCTTTTCCGCAGGATGGAAATGTCAAATACTAGAGGGCATCGCTTTAAGGTGAGGGAGAAAGTGTAAAGGAGATGTGCAGGACAAATCATTTGTACAGAGGGTGACAGGAACCAAAGGTGGTGCAGGAAGCAGATGCAATAGCTGAGTTCAGAAGTCTTTTAGATGGGTACATGAATATGCAGGCATATAGATTATATGAGGCCAGAAAGGATTAGTTTAATTTGACATCACATTTGGCACAGACATCATGGTCCAAAGGGCCTGTTTCTGTGCTGCATTTTCCTATATTCTATGTAAATGCTTTAAATATTAAAGCACATAATTTCAAAACACCAGAACACAGAATATTCACAGTAGTAATTGGGAATTATTCCATTCCTGATATGATCATTTTTATATTACATTGGGGATTAATAATTGCTTATCTCACTCAATTTGGCTGGGTTCAGTCCTTCTATTTTCAAGTTATTTGATATTGCACAAGTCAGGAACAACTGAGCATTTCACAAGGCCTATGCCCTCGCATAGTTCATTAGGAAACAAAATGTTCCAAGGTTTCAAATTAACACTGCTTCTCCAGACGGGGACCAGTAAATTTGGCAGCAAATCGACATGAGAAGGAATGTGATCATCCGATGGGCCACAAAAATACCCTAATGAACATTGCATTCTTTTGGACACAGCAGCTTGTTTTCACAACTCATCTACAACACTAAACTTCAATGCAAAATATCAAGAATATTTTTCTTTGTGATTTTGTCTTGATCCTGCAATCTGATTTTGTACACCAACATCAAGATTTCCCTGTTTTTTTGTTAATCCTTCAATGATTTAAAGTTTCAGTTCAATTCAATGATCTTTAATTCTCGGCTGCATTTAGCATAGTTAACCATTCAACTTTAATCTTTCTATGCTGGTATAAATGTTATTAATGTGGCCAAAGGCCAAAACTTCCTGCCCTGACTGACATGTTGGCACTAAAGAGGACTTTTACCTACTATGAAGGGTAAATGAGGGGGGGAATGGAGTGTGGGGGAGAGGATTGGGGAGAGAGAGGACCTGAACTTGGTGAGCGGGCGGCTCGGACGGGACCTACTGCGAATGGGCAGCGGGCCTCGGCAGCTCTCACGAGCTCGGGCGGGCGTGGGAGTCCAGCTGCGGGATGCTTGGCGGGAGCGTACTTGGGCTGGGCGCGGGGCTTTAGTCCACAGCGGCGGGTGGGGGGGGCCTGGAGGCAGGTGGGCCTCGATTGGTGGGAATGTGGGCATTGTAACGTCAGCAGCTCAAGCAAAAATTATTTTATTTTTTTAAAGTGAGTTTTGTGATCAATTTTATTCAAAATCTGGGGAGATAATTGACCAAGGAGTAGATTTCTGAACTCATAAGATTAATCCCTACCGAGGAAATACGTTTCAAAGGCAAAAACACACACACACACACACACACACACACACACACACACACACACACACACACACACACACACACACACACACACACACACACACACACACACACACACACACACACACACACACACACACACACACACACATAAAAGAATATCGATAGATAGATATAATTATTTCTTTCAGGATTTGAACTAATTGAGCTGAATTCAAATATCAGTAAATTAACTTTTATAGCAAACACTTTTAATATGATTTACACACAGAAGGCTGTAAAACGTGAGACGCAATGATAAATTTGTTTCATGTCTGATCATGAGGTCATGTAGGTAATGTGTAAAGCTTATCATCTGTGATACTCTTAATGATAAATATACTTTTAATAGTGATTAGGGTAAAGTGGTATAATATTTATATACTATTGCTTATCATTTTGTCATTTTGCATCTGCCAGACCTAAACCTGTTGTGCTTTAAACTACTTCAACAATAGGTGTGTATCGTTGGGCATTCGCATATCTCTTGAGTGATAAAGTCAATATCACTCACTGGAAAGTAACTGCCGAGCATCCTGATTTCCTCCTGTATGTGTTTCTATGTAAGTTTATAGTAATTGATTCAAATGAGAGAAGGGAAAAGGGGTCCATACTTAAGAAAGGATGTACTAGCCCTGGAGGCAGTGCAGCGAAGGTTTACAAGATTAATTCCTGCAATGAGGGGATTGACATATGAGGAAAGGTTAAGTAGGCTGGAACTCTACTCTTTGGAGTTTAGAAGAATGAGAGGCGATCTCATTGAAACGTATAAGATCGTGAGGGGCCTTGATCGGGTGGATGCACCGAGGATGTTCCCAATGATCGGGGAAACTAGAACTAGGGGACATAGTTGCAGAATAAGGGGGGGCTCTTTTAAAACTGAGATGAGGAAGAACTTCTTCACCCAGAGGGTGGTTAATTTATGGAATTCACTGCCCCAGGGAGCAGTGGAAGCAGAAACATTAAATATATTTAAATCTAAAATAGATGGTTTTTTAGCTGCCAAGGGGATAAGGGGCTACGGGGAGAGGGCAGGGATATGGACCTAGGTATGGTTAGTATAGTAAGACCTGAGTGATCTCCTGGACAAGTGTCGATCGCCTGGATTGGGGTCGGAGAGGAATTTCCCGGATTTTTTTCCCGAATTGGACCTGGGTTTTTATCCGTTTTTTTGCCTCCCCCAGGAGATCACGCGGTTCTTGGGGTGGAGAGGGGAGATAGAGGTATAAAGGGGAGGGTAGTGTCTTGTGTTCTGTGTCTTGTGTCTACTGTTTGTGGGTAAGGGTGTCTGTTTAGTGTTCAGCCATGAGCGAATGGCGGTGCGGGCTCGACGGACCTGGTGGTCTACTCTCGCACCTACTTTCTATGATTCTATGATTCTATGAAGGGAAAATTGATACATTTATTTTAATTGGTGATAGGTAGACAGAGGAGAAACTTGTGGGGCTAAATTTGCTTCCTATTCCTTCTCATGCTGAAATTCTTGTGATGATGATGTTTAATGGCTACAACTGAGTGCAGCATTAAGCGGCTTTCTGGACACTCCAAAGAATATAAAATTCAGTCATTTTGATGGAGGCCTAATTTAGCTGAAGTTTTTTGGAGCATTTTATATCTTTTTGTATAAGTCAAACAAAATGCAAGCTTCACTTATTGAAGTGATAACTTTATTTTTTCTGATGCTTATTGTAAATCAACCGAGTCTTGCAAATGAACTTCAACCTTGATTCTTACTTTCCTTCGCAACACTAAAAAAAATCTCTATATTTATTGAGATCAGTTTTATAACTTGCAAAGGAGAGGTTCAAATTCTGAAGCGCTATGCTGCGTAAACCAAAGCCACAGCAGCAGTACACTTCAGCTTTAAATCCTGCCTCTCTACTTTTTCCCCATATGATAAAATGATCCAAGTCACTTCTTGTTCCTTTCTTCGTTATAATAAATAAACTAAACAAAACAAAAAAGTAAAAACATTTAATTTGCATTTATAATATTTGATAAATATTGCTTTTCAACCCTTGGCCTGGATTTTAGCCTGGTAACAAGATCTGTGGAAGATGGCTGTGGTTATAAAGTCATACAGCATGGATACAAGCTGTTTGGCCACCTATCAACCACTGATCCCACTTTGCACTCCACATATTCCCAATCACTGCTTCTCCTCAACTATAAGCCACAGATAACTTACAGTTAACCTACCAACTGGCAAATATTTGGGGTATGGGAGGAAACTGGAGCTCCAGTAGGAAACCCACGCTGTTAAAGCAAAAGGTAAAAACTCTGACACAGGAGATCAAGATTGATCTTGGGTCACTAGAGCCATGAAACAATAGCTCCAATGGGCACCGTGCAGAATTTTGCATTGGGCTTTCATGCACCAACTTGTTGACTAGAGAAGCTACCAGGTTTTCACATTCAAAGTCAGCTAAAAATTTCAGGGGAGAAATGGCAGGAGTGGAGGGGTAACACTGCAAAACTCAATTACAAGTGCAGGTTGGTGCCATAAGCAAAAGTGTGTGGGCAGATCAAGGCTAGTGGCTTCCGATGGTGGTCAGAACAAGCAGACGGTAGTAAGGGATGCAGAAGGTGATGATCCGTGTAGTTCCATGGTTGACACAGCTTGGTGTTTGGTGGATGGTCAACGAAGATGCAGGTAATGTTTGGGACAGTTTGATTTTGTCAGCAGAGATCAGACAAAGATTGGGAGAGTCGCGTAGTGGTAACAGCCCAACGGTATGAAGATTGTAATCTCTAATTTCTGGTAACCTGCTCCCCCACAGTTCCTCCATCCACACAATCCCTTCTTTCCCACACACTCCGATCGATACCTCTCACCCACCTTCTTCCTCACCCACTCCATCTGGCCACCACCTCCACACACTGCTGATAGGGTCCTCCTCCTCCCCAATGTTCCCACATGCCCATCCCACCTGTAACGAGACCTCCTTACTTCCTTGTGCTGTTTCTTTGAAATTAGTGCAACTTAGGGCTAGAATGCTACATTCTTTCCCTTCATTCACACTTCAGGTGTTATTTCTCACACTGATGGGTTGGAATTCTCCTTGGGTGAAATAAGATCCTGAAAATAATTAGATGAATAACCATTTTGTCCATTTTACATTGTGCTGGTTTGGAAGCCAAGACTGACAAAAACAACAAAGGGTTTGAATATTTCCTCAAATAATACAAAGGATATTTATTGAAAAATTAAATGTAATGCTCCGGCACTGTGAAATCCCTGATTGGAGAATGCCCACGCCTGCAGTCAAATGCAGGTAAATTAGCATCAGAGTATATTCACTGCAAGATGAAGACAGGAGGGTATGGAATTGAGGGGGGAGTACCTGGGACGCCAGGTATCACCGTTGAGCCCTCTGGAGATGTTGTGGGCTTATCAATGAAACGTTAAAGAAGGAGGGTGCCCACCTGAAGACCCCAATGACGTCCCTACCCTACCTTTCACCACTCCAATCCCACTGCAAATATCAAGAGTGCCGATTTACTACAGGGATTGAAACATCAAGTCCTATTAGCTGTACTGTTTCATTCCAAGAACGTCTGCGTAATAAAACCACAAAGTCCTGGAAACACTCAGTAGGTTGGGCAGCATCTGTGGAAAGAGAAACAGGTTTACATTTCATGTTCAGGACCTGAATTTTACAGAAGGGTCCTGGACAAATCGTCCCAGAACTGAAAAGTTGCACCGTTCATAGATATTGCTCGTAATGCAGAATTTATAGTTTGCAGCATTTATAGACACAAAAAGCTGGAGTAACTCAACGGGACAGGCAGCATCTCTGGAGCGAAGGAATGGGTGACGTTTCCTTCATTTCCAAACATCACCCATTCCTTCTCTCCAGAGATGCTGCCTGTCCCGCTGAGTTACTCTAGCTTTTTGTGTCCATCTTCAGTTTAAACCAGCACCAGCAGTTCATTCCTACACACTGTTTCCAGCATTTTCTACTTTTTATTTCAACAGTTTAATGGACTCCCTGCACTGCCCATAATCTGATCTATTTGAATAAGATAGCTAACTTGTCCAAATTAGAATTTATTTCGAGTTTAAATCCATTTTAATTTTACATCTGAGCAATAGTACATCTGCCATTGTAACATTTCCTCAGTGTAACATATGATGGACCTTTATTTTTAAAATAATGTAAAATAACTCTCTGGAAAGCAATAATACCATCATTGTTAACAGTGCACAGAGTATTTTACCCAGGATAGGGAATCAAGTCCCCGAAGACATAGATTTAAGAAGAGAGAGACAAGATTTATTAGGAACCTGAGGTGCAACATTTTCACTCACAAGATGGGGAGTATATGGAACATGCTACCAGAGGAGGTAGTCCAGACACTTGGACAGAAATATAGATAGGAATGGTTTAGATGGATATTGTCCAACCATGGGCAAATGCCACTAGCTTAGATGGAGCATTTTGGTTGGCATGAACGAGATGGGCTGAAAGACTCATTTTCCACACTGTAAAACTCTATAACTCTATGAGTGCGAGGAGAATCATTAAAATCTTCTTATTCAATTTATTTTGTGTCAAGGTTTAATGCTGCAAAATGATCTTAATTATTTTTAATATCTACTTATTAGAAATCATTTTTTGAGTTACCCATAGGTTTTTTTTCTGCTGGCATCCTTCTTTCCATGATGCCCTTGTTATTTGAGCCCTGGAATTTTTTCCAAAATTTGGAATCCTAGGTCAAGGTTTGTGTGGTCCACTGCCAAGGCTGGAATGAGTGGAGAACAAAAGATAAACAGGAAGTATTGGTTAGAAGACGCCAACCTTGAGATTACAGCAGGCAGGAATGAAAGGGAATAGAATGAAAGCTTTCTAAGGAAGATGATAAATAGTTGGGCAGCAGAGTTAGCAATGTACTGGATAAGTGAGAGATGGATAAAGGAATATTCTTAATGAATGATTGTCCAGGCATATCTGAAGCTCGTGAAACTGGTTATGTGTCTTTCGATGGAGTTAGTTCTGAAATTTTTGAACTCTGCCCACTCCCATTTTTTTCTCTTTATTACATTGTGTTATGGTCCTTTTATAGCTGAAAAACAATAGGGACAATTATTGCCAATCTACTTCTAAACGAGTGCAGGAATGACCCTTGTCTCTGGTGTAGTGAAATTATATGAATTTAGGTAATTTGTTCCAGTGCTGCTCCACTGCTCCACGGTTATAGATTTATTTTCATTAAAAGTACATATATTTTTAATTACACTTAAAGCAGCCCTCACAACGAGTTTCCAATGTTCTCTGAGCCATTGGAATGAATCATTTTCACTGGGGCCTGAAGGGACAATGAAAGGCAATATTAATCAAGGCCAACTCCAACTTGCTGCAAGCAGATTGCAAATCATTTTGGCTTGAGCACTGAACAGTGAATGGAAAGTGTAGGAACACCGACTGGGCAAGAAAATACTTGGAAATGGAGTCGGAATTTAACACAATATCTGTTTTTATCTGTACTAACAGCACTCCTGTGGCACTGATTGTGAACATGTTACATTTATATTGTACTTTACATGGGACTAAAACATCTCAGAACATTTCACAGGAGTGTAATTAGACAAAAAAAGCAAAATATAATATTAATACATTGGTGGTTAAAGAGTGAGATTTTCAGGCACACCTTAAAATGTTTTCAGGGACAAGGAGCCAGATGGAATTCAGAGCTTATGGCCTTGACTGTGGAAGGGAATGGGCATCAATAGATTCAGATTAATTCATTCTCACATACATCAGGGTGCATGAAATTTCTTGTTCATATGAAGCTCACAGCAAACATTATACATACGATAATGATAAAAAAAAAAACAATAAATACAATGATGAGTGCAAAGCAGCAGAATGATTCAAGATTGTAGTGCAATCAAAAGTAGTGTAAAAAGTATTCGAGTATAATAACAATAACAAAATAAGAGTAAGAGTACCTGGTACACTTGCAGGAAGGGGGTGTGCAAGTGGCGATTGGTTCCACAGTTCAATAGCAGTAGGGAAGAAATTGCTCTTCACTGTGGACGTCCGAGCTTTAAACTCCTGTATCTTCACCTGGAAGTAGAAGCGAGAAAAGGGAATGGCCAACGTGGCAGGCACCCTTGATGATACTTCTGGCCTTCCTGATGCAACGCACTGTGAAGATGGATTGGACGAAGGAAGGGCAAACCTGCGATGGACTGGGCTGTGTTCACCACTCACTCTCTGCAGGCTCAAGTGATGAAGAGCAAAGCATTTGACATATCATGCTGCGATGCATCCTGCCAGAATACTTCCTATGGTGCATCTGTAGAATTTCAAGAGAATTCTTGTGGACATGCCAATTCTTCTCAGATGTCCAATAAAGTAAATATGCCGATGCGCTTTCTTGGTCACTGTATCAGTGTGAAGGGACGAGGTTAGGTTGCTGATTAGTAAGTTTGCAGATGGCATTTAAATGGATGGTATCGTAGATGGTGAAGATGGTTATCGGCAATTACTGCGGCATGTTGATTAGCTGGGCAAGTGGGCCGAGGAATGGCAAGTTCATTTCAGATAAGTGCGAGGTGTTATATCTTGGGAAATCAAACCAGGGCAGGACCTTCACAGTACAGAAGTTATGAAACCTTTGTGTACATTTTGGAAATTCAATTAGTGAGGCAGGACAATGAATAATGCAGAACCAAAGGTATATTGGTGTAACTCTGTGGCCTGCAATGACTAATATGCTGACAAAATATTAGCATGACCTCTATAATATATATACACATAAGAGCGTTTAATTGTGCAAAAATAATTTATAGGACTAAATAAATTTTGCTTCCGTGCCTCATTACTCCACTTGTCTGTGGTGCCATTACAGAAAATCTTGTGGCTCCTTTCTCTTTACGCTGACACTGTACACAACCATTTACTTTTGTACCCAAGCAGAGTTGATGCTAAATTGCTTCAACAATTTTTAACTCTTGCTCGTCCTTCTTGTGAAGAAAGGACTTGAAGCGATGCAATGAGCACCATCAACCTGATCACAGAGTCATAGTCATTCAGCAGAGAACCAGGCGCTTTGGCCCACCATGTCCACACTGCCCATCAGGCATCCATGTATGCTAATCCTACACTAATCTTATGTTATTTTCCCCACATTCCCATCAACATCTGCCAGATTCCACCACTTACATTGTTCACTGGGGGACAACCCACATGTCTTAGTTTAGTTTAGTTTAAAGATACAGCACGGAAATAGGCTCTCCAGCCCACCAAGTCTGCACCGACCAGCAATACCCGCACACTAGGGACAATTTACATTTATACCAAGCCAATTAACCTACAAATGTGATCGTCTATGGAGTGTGGGAGGAAACCGAAGATCTTGGAGAAAACCCACACAGATCAAAACCCACACAGGTCACAGGGAGAACATACCAACTCTGTACAGACAAGCACCCTTAGTCAGCATCGAACCCAGGTCTTTGGCGCTGTAATGCCCCTGTCCCACTTAGGAAACCTGAACGGAAACCTCTGGAGACTTTGCGCCCCACCCAAGGTTTCCGTGCGGTTCCCGGAGGTTTTTGTCAGTCTCCCTACCTGCTTCCACTACCTGCAACCTCCGGCAACCACCTGCAACCTCCGGGAACCACACGGAAACCTTGGGTGGGGCGCAAAGTCTCCAGAGGTTTCCGTTCAGGGTTCCTAAGTGGGACAGGGACATAAGGCAGCAACTCCAACGCTATGACTCCATGCCGCCCAATGTCCTTGGAATGTGCAAGCAAATCTACACAGTCACAGGGAAGATGTGAAAACTCTGCACAGACAGTGTCGGACGTAGGATTGAACCTAAAATGCTGGAGCTGTGAGGCAGAATCTCTACCACTGTGCCTCCTCAAACATACATTGTGACAAAGTTATCTAACATAAATCAGCACCTGGGACAGTAATACCTGAACCATTTTAATTGCTTCCGGTGGTCTTAGCATAAATATACATTGCAGGCTAGTGTACATCACAACAATTTACATTTCTGGAGCCCTTATAAGAAAGTAAAATGGAACAAGAGCGCTTTCAAATAAAATTTACATGGAGCCATTGAGTTATTGGGGTAAATGACCAAAGGTTTGATCAAAGATGTAAATTTAATGGAGCAGTTCTGAGAGGCAGAGATTGTTAGGGTAGGAATCGTAGGTGCAGGGCCTGAAGAGATTCAGCAGAATGTTACCTGGTATAAGTTATCTCTGGTACCACCAGGAGCACCACCACGATTGGCAGCCCCGCCAACAGTCTGTCTGTTTTTCCATCTTTTTAAAATTTTCAGTGTATGTTAAAAGTTTGTGTAAATGTTCTCCGGCTTGTTTTATTTGGGGGGATGGGGGAGGGGGTGGCGGTCAGGGGAAACTTTTTTTCAGTTTCTTACTTTGGGACGACAGATGGCACAATGGGCTAAGTGTTCGGCTGGCAACCGGAAGGTAGCCGGTTCGAATCCCGCTTGGAGTGCATACTGTCGTTGTGTCCTTGGGCAAGACACTTCACCCACCTTTGCCTGTGTGTGAATGTGTGTGAATGTGTGTGAGTGATTGGTGGTGGTCGGAGGGGCCGTAGGCGCAGATTGGAAGCCACGCTTCCGTCAGTCTGCCTCAGGGCAGCTGTGGCTACAGAAGTAGCTTACCACCACCGAGTGTGACTGAGGAGTGAATGAATAATGCGATGTAAAGCGCCTTGAGTATTAGAAAGGCGCTATATAAATATAAATATAAAATAAATCCCATCCATTATTACCTTGCCGGAGACGCAATTATTTTCCGGATCGCAACTCCGGTCACTCTGTGGCCTACCATCGATGGAGCTGGAGCCTCCACAGACTGACCTTGAGCCCCACTGCAGGCGTGGACCTAACATTGGAGTCGATATCTTGCCTGGGATCGCTCCAACTGCGTCCTGCGGACTTTACCATCGCGAGCTCGCAGTCTCAGGAGAGGCTAGTTGGGACCTCCAATGTCGCGGAAGGTTCAACCAGCCCTGTGTGTTCCGTTGCTTTTTAGTTGTATGACTGACTTGGCAAATGAAATTCCTTGTATGTTGCAAAACATACTTGGCTAATAAAGTATTATTATGATTGTGATTGTGGCACTGGATAGGTTGGATTGGTTTTCCTTGAAGATGAGAAGGCTGATCGAGATACACAAATTTATGAGAGACAGAGAGGATAAATAATAAGAAACCTTTTCCTTTGGCAGAGATGCCTGAGCCCAGAAAGCATTGCCTGAGATGGTGGTAGAGGCAGTACTGGAATCGCAGAGTGAAGCAGGCCCTTCGGCCCAACTTGCCTACACTGGCTAACTTATGCCATCTTTTGTCCCACCTGCCTGCATTTGGCCAATATCCCTCCAAACCTGTTCTATCCATATACCTGTCCAAATGTTTCTTAAATGCTGCCATAGTATCTGCCTCAACCACCTCCTCCGGCAGCTCGTTCCATACACCAACCACCCTTTGTGTGAAAATATTACTCCTCAGGTTCCTATTAAATCTTTCCCCCATCACCTTAAACCCATGTCTTCTGGTTCTCGATTTCCCTTCTCTGGGCAAGAGACTCTGTGTGTCCACCTGATCTATTCCTCTCATGATTATGTACATCTCTATAAGATCATCCCTCATCCGCCTGTGCTCCTTCTGATTTTCTTTTTTTTAGTTTTCTCTTGAATTCCCGAAACTCCTTCAGGGATACGCTTGATCCCAGCTGCCAGTACCTGTCCCAGGTTTCCTTATGTGTAAGAAGGAATTGCAGATGCTGGTTTAAACTGAAGATAGACACAAAAACCTGGAGTAACTCAGCGGAACAGGCAACATTTCTGGAGAAGGAATAGGTTACATTTCGGGTCCCATCTCCACCCCTTTCCGCCTTCTGCAGAGACCGTTCCCTCCGCAACTCACTGGTTAACTTCCCACCCATACCACCCCCTCCCCAGGTACCTTCCCCTGCAACCGCAGAAGATGCAACACCTGTCGCTAAACCTCCTCCCTCGACTCTGTCCAGGGACCCTGACAGTGCTTTCAGGTTAGGCAGAGGTTCACTTGCACCTCCTCCAACCTCATCTACTGTATCCCTTGTTCAAGATGTGGACTCTTATACATCGGCGAGACCAAACGCAGACTGGGCGATCGTTTCACAGAACACCTTCACGTAAACCAACCTGATCTCCCAGTTGCTGGACATTTTAATTCTCCTTCCCATTCCTACACAGACCTTTCTATCCTTGGTCTCCTCCATTGTCAGTGTGAGGCTAAATGCAAATTGGAGGAACAGCATCTCATATTTCAGTTGGGCAGCTTTCACCCCAGTGGTATAAATATTGATTTTTCTCACTTCAGGTAGCCCCGGCATTCCCTCTCTCTCTCTATCCCTCCCCCATCCAAGTCCCCCACTAGCTTCTCATTTTCACACTACACACAGCCTGTTTGTAGTGTGGTCTGTTTCCTTTGTCATCATTACTTTTTTTGCAAATCTTTCATTCATTGTTCTTTATCTCTCCACATCACCGTCTATATCTCTCGTTTCCCTTATCCCTAACCAGTCTGAAGAACGGTCTCGACCCGAATCGTCACCCATTCCTTCTCTCCAGAGATGCTGCCTGTCCCGCTGAGTTACTCCAGCATTTTGTGTCTATCTCCAGGCTTCCTTATGTTTGCCTGCCTTGCTCTTCACTCTAACAGGGATGTGCATGTCCTGGACGCTTGTCAGCGCTCCTTAAAAACATCCCACTTTCCTGAAGTTTTCATTTTCCATCAAACAACCTACCCCAATCAACTCAAGCGAGTTCCTGTCTCATACCCTTAAAGTTGCCCTTGCCCTAATTTAGCATTTTAACCCGTGGGCTCTGTTCCTGTCCATAATTATATTATACCTAATAGAACAGTGGTCGCTGGTCTCAAAAGGGAGACAGGGATTGGCCAGAACACATCTGGGCTGGCAAGAGATGACCAAGGAATGGTGCAGCTCATAATAGCCCATTGTTGGCTGGGGAAGAGATGATATCAAAGGGACACAGGGATGTGAACAGTGGAACTAGCAGGACGACAAGGGTGGGAGGGAATGCAGGGGTTACTTGAAAAAGAGAAATCAATTTCAATACCGCTGGGTTGTAAGCTGTCCAAGCGGAATACGAGGTGCTGTTCCTCTGATTTGCGTGTGGCCTCACTCTGACAGTGGAGGAGGCCCAGGACTGAAAAGTCAGTGTGGGAATGAGAAGTGGTGTTAAAATGGTTGGCAACTGGGAGATCATGTAGGCCCAGGCAGACTGAGCGGAGATTGTCAATGAATCGTTAGCCCAGTCTACGCTTGGTCTCGTCGATATATAGGAGCCCACACTGAGAGCAATGGATACAGAAGGTTGGAGGAAGTGCAAGTGAACCTCTGCCTCACCTGAAAGGACTGGCAGGGTCCCTGGATGGAGTCAAGGAAGGAGGTATAAGGACAGGTGTTGCATCTCCTGTGGGTCTGGGGGAAATGGAAAAAGGAAACTGCCGTGTGTAGGCCAAATGGATTGAGTGAACCGTCGCCAGAATGAGTACTGTAGATTTGAATTTCAACCTCAAACATAACAAGCTGCTGAAATCAACACTGTTTTGTGATATTACATCACGATTCAGAGTAATTATCAGACTAGCCTTCTTTAAAGATGTGTAACTAAAAAGAACAATGTTTTAGTTCTCAGCCAAGGCTACAGTTAAAGTGTTAAGCACCAAAAGATACTGGCTCGTCAGTGGGATCAGCCGGTGAAAGTGAATGCACCCCCAGCATTTCCCACATACTTGCACCTTTCCTGCATTCCTTCCTGACAACCACCTCCTTTAATGTGATCCAGACATTTACCAGAAAATGCATGTTGACCTCGCGAGTGCTCAAAGCAAGAATGCCCAGCTCACAGAAGTGAAATAGGTTACAGATCTGCCTTTAATACTGCTGGAAATCAGGCTCATTTCTTTGTGACAGCTTTAGGAACACTTTGCCCTTTGTTGTTTAAGTGACATTTTTAATTAATTCGAACTCTTTACAAAAGCACATACTGATTCATGACTTTTGTGTATAACAGTTACTGTTTTTTCGTGAAGAAAATAACGTTAATCGCTACATTTTACTGTTTCAAATGATGCAATGTTAATAAAATGTCATAGTCATAGAATCACAGAGAGGTTGAGTGCAAAAACAGTCACTGTCAACTATCCATTTACACTATTCCTACTTTAAACTCATTTTTTTACCCTCTATGAATTCTCATCAACTCTTCCCAGATTCTACCTATCAGCTATATACCAGGGGTCATTTATAACCTGCCATCCAATTAACCAAAAGGGCGCAAAGTACTGGAGTAACTCAGCAGATCATGCAACATCTCTGGAGAACATGAATAGGTGACATTTGGGTCGGAACCTTTCTTCAGTCCGCTGGGTTACTCCAGCACATTGTGTCCTTTTGTGTAAACCAGCATCTGCAGTTCCTTGTTTCTACATCCAGTTAACCTCATCTTTGCAACGTGAAGGGAAATAGAACACATGGAGGAAATGCGTTATTGTCTTCTGCATTGTACAGTTTTCCAATTAACATGTCTGACCCACCACAAATTATATATTTTTCTTCTGATAGTCCCTTTCAACCAATTAGGTTAATGTCTAATAGACCTGTCCCACTTATGCAACTTTTTCGGCGACTGCCGGCACCCGTCATAGGTCGTTGCAGGTTGGCGAAAATTTTCAACATGTTGAAAATCCAGTTGCGACCAGAAAGACGCTACGACTCTTTGGGCGACTGAGGAGACTACACACGACCATACAGGCGACATCCTGGCGACATGTCGCAGGATGAAGTCTGTATGGTCGTGAGTAGCCGCCCAAAGAGTCGTACCTTGTTCTGGTCGCCGCTGGATTTTCAACATTTTCGGCGATCTGTAACGACCTGCCAGCAGTCGCCGAGAATGGTGTGTAAGTGGGACAGGCCCATTACAAACATTATATTAACAGTTACATCTGAAATGTAGATTTTATCTGACGAGGACATATCAAGGAACTAAAACACGTTGCTTGGTTTATAGCAGAGAAACATGAGCAAAAAAATGTTGGAGTAACTCAGCGGGCCAGGCAGCATCTCCGGACAGAACGGACGGGTGACGTTTCAAGTCGAGAGGGTCGAGAAGGAATGGTTAACGTTTCAGGTCGAGATGCTCTCAACCCGAAACGTCACCCGTTCCTTCTATCCAGAGATGTTGCCTGTCCCGCTGAGTAACTCTAGCATTTTGTGTCTATCTTCAGTGTGAACCAGCATCTGCAGTTCCTTCCTGCAATGAGCAAAAACACACGAAGAACACTAAAGAACTTGAAAGCAGTAGTGAACACAAAGATATATGCTCTTGTAATGCTTGTTACAATACTCTCTCATGCGTATTCCTTCCCAATCCCCCAAGTCATTTACTTTATCCTTTACTTTACTATATTTACTTTACCTCCCATGTTGATGAGGTGTTAATTTTTCCATTAGTGACAGGAATAAGGAACTGAATACCTTATTCTAAATGTACTTAGTGGTTCCAATGTCAACTCATCTGTTAAATTTCCAAATGAAATTGTAATGCATTTAGACTAATAAAATGATACAATCATATATAAAAATATCCTTGTCTTGCCAAATTGTGACTGTACACACACAATGAAGATATAAAACTCTACAAATGTAAATGCCTTGTAAGACCTGACAAAGCACCCCACGGTGTAGGGTAGTTCAAGAAGAGCTGGTTATTTGGATTCAAAAGTGTTTTGGTTACAGGAGACAGAGGGAGTGGTGGAAGGATGTTTAGAAATCAGTACTGGGAATAGACACACAATGCTGGAGTAACTCAGCAGGACAGGCAGCATCTCTGGAGAGAAGAAATGGGTGATGTTTCGGGTTGAGACCGTTCAGCTCCTTCCTACACAACCAGTAGGATAAGATTATTAAGGGTTTGGACACGCTAGAGGCAGGAAACATATTCCCGATGTTGGGGGAGTCCAGAATCAGGGGCCACAGTTTAAGAATAAGGGGTAAGCCGTTTAGAACGGAGATGAGAAAAAACTTTTTCAAATAGGGAGTTGTGAGTCTGTGGAATTCTCTGCCTCAGAGGGCAGTGGAGGCTCGTTCTCCAGATGCTTTCAAGAGAGAGCTAGATAGGGCTCTTAAAGATAGTGGAGTCAAGGGATATGGGGAGAAGGCAGGAACAGGGTACTGATTGTGGATGATCAGCCATGATCACATTGAATGGTGGTGCTGGCTCGAGGGGTTGAATGGCCTACTGCACCTATTGTCTATTGTCTATTGTCTAATACTGGGACCCTTGTTTGTGATATGCAAGACGTGGATATAAATGCAGCAGGTATGATTTGTTAATTTGTCAATGACAAATAAATTGGTGGTACTAAGGATGGTGTGGAAAGTTGTCTTAAGATGGTAAAGAAAGCTTTTGGTGTAACTGTGCATAGTTCCATGAAGGTGGAATCTCATGTAGATAGGGTGGTAAAGAAAGCTTTTGGTGTGTTGGCCTTTATAAATCAGAGCATTGAGTATAGAAGTTGGGATGTAATGTTAAAATTGTACAAGGCATAAGTGAGGCCAATTCTGGAGTATGGTGTACAATTTTGGTCGCCTAATTATAGGAAGGATGTCAACAAAATAGAGAGAGTACAGAGGAGATTTACTAGAATGTTGCCTGGGTTTCAGCAACTAAGTTACAGAGAAAGGTTGAACAAGTTAGGGCTTTATTCTTTGGAGCGCAGAAGGTTAAGGGGGGACTTGATAGAGGTTTTTAAAATGATGAGAGGGATAGACAGAGTTGACGTGGAAAAGCTTTTCCCACTGAGAGTAGGGAAGATTCAAACAAGGGGACATGACTTGAGAATTAAGGGACTGAAGTTTAGGGGTAACATGAGGGGGAACTTCTTTACTCAGAGAGTGGTAGCTGTGTGGAATGAGCTTCCAGTGAAGGTGGTGGAGGCAGGTTCGTTTTTATCATTTAAAAATAAATTGGATAGTTATATGGATGGGAAAGGAATGGAGGGTTATGGTCTGAGCGCAGGTATATGGGACTAGGGGAGATTATGTGTTCGGCACGGACTAAAAGGGTCGAGATGGCCTGTTTCCGTGCTGTAATTGTTATATGGTTTATATTATATGGTTTATTAAACTACAGCAACATATAGATCAGTTTGAAAGTCAGGCAGAGCATTGTCAAATGAAAGTTAATTCTGACAAATGTGACAAGTTTTTGCCATTTAAATGGATTGATTTCTGGACCTAGATTTAATGATAAATCAGTTCAAGATTTTATAATTAAAAAGGTCCAAAGCAAGATTGGTGAAAATTATTGGTGAAAATTGAATATGGTGAAAATGCAGATTTATACTTAGAATAGAGATAATTGGATAATACCCTTTTCAATCAAACTTGGTAACAACACATCTGTAAGTGACAACATTTTTAAGCACATTATTTAAAATATTAGTATGCTCCACCTTACTACACATGACAATCAATACCAATACCAAAACGACAATTTACTCTATCTACCCAATCCATGCCTCTTGTCATTTTATCTACTTGTATTAGATGATCCAGTGAAAACAACCCAAGGTTGCTCACCTTAAGTAAGTTTGCAGATGACACAAAAATTGCTGATTTGAAGATAGTGAAGATGGTTGCCGAAATTGTGTGAAGTGGAAGCAGATGGAATTTAATCCAGATAAGTGGATTTTAGGTCATCCAATACTGACAGGACATGTATCGTAAATAGCAAGGACCTTAGAAGCAATGATGTATAGATCAGCCTTGGGGTGCAATTTCATAGTTCTCTTAAAATGGCCACAAAGATGTATGGGGTAGTGAAGAAGGTAATTCACTTGCTTCCAGGAGAATTGAGTAAAAGGGTTGATACATCATGTTACAGCTGAAGAATACATTGCTGAGGCCACAATTTGAATATTGACCACAGTTCTGTTTACTCCACTATAAAAGGAAGCAGTAGCACAAGAATGTGTGCAGATGAAATTCACCACACCATCGACTTCACAGTGAAAAAGGTGCAACAGAGGATGTACTTCCTGCGGCAGCTGAGGAAGCACAATCTGCCACAGGCAATGATGATCCAATTCTATACGGCCATCGTAGAGTCTGTCCTCACCTTCTCCATCATGGTCTGGTTTGGTTCAGCCACCAAGCACGACATCCGGAGGCTGCAGTGAATCGTCCGATCAGCTGAGAAGGTCAGGGCCGGCCTTAGGAGGTGTGGGGCCCAATTGGGAACAATTTTGGTGAGCCCCAGGTTCCCAGCCAAGGTCTGTAGAATCATAGAAATACAAATAAAGTCATTATATCTCTATGGTAGAATGGAAAGTAATCAAAATGTACGCTTAAAAAGTGCCTGCGAGTTAATAGACCAAACAGATCTAAGCTACATTTTAATATAAAATTGCATACATGTAAGCCTACAAGTAACAAACAAAATGTGTAGATCACCTCTGAAAAGTACATAGTTACAATACCACTCGTTTTAGTGACTGTGAAATGAAAATAAAAGTAATTTAATTAACTAGATCGTGGCAAACCAATAACTATTGGCGAAAAACCAGTCCAGGCATTAGATTTTGGGCTTCAGCCCCATCCTACCCTTTGGGCTTCTACCCCATCCTAACTTAGTTGTGTTTGTGTGTGTGTATGTTAGTTGTCTGTGTGTGATGTGTGTGTGTGTTAGTTGTCTGTGCGTTATGTGTATGTGTGTGTTGGAGGGAAGGAGAGAAGGGAGGAAGAAGAGAAGGGAGTGAGGGAAGTAGAGAAAGAAGGGAGGGAGAGAGGGAGAGAAAGAAGGGAGGGAAGGAGAGAAGGGAAAAGAGAGAGATGAATGAGAGAAAGAAGGGAGGGAGGGAAGGAGAGAAGGGAAAAGAGGGAGAGGAAGGAGGGAGGGAAGGAGAGAAGGGAGGGAAGGAAGAAGGGAGGGAGGGAAGAGAAGAGGAGAAGGGAGGGAGAGGGCTGGCGGCGGGAGCAGATCCTGGGGTCCGGGCGAACGCGTGTGAGCTGAGGCCGAGGTTTGTAAACGTTGCTTAAACCCAGGCCCAGTCCTCCCTGTATTGTTCACTGCGTCTCCCCGGGGAGAGGGAGGGGTGGAGCCGGGGTCGTGTGCGTGCAGCACGGTGACTGGAGGAGCGGGAGTGCTGCCCTGGGACCGTGAGGGACCTCCCCCTTCTCCATTCCCCCTCACACCCCCCTCCCCATCTCCCCCTTTCTTCCCCCTCCACCCCTCTACTCTCTCTCCACCCCTCTCTTCCCCCTCCACTCGGGGTAGATCTACCCGAGCCGAGAGTAGATTACTCCAAAGATCCTAGAGCGGAGCTTTGGATTACTCTAGCGCCGGGGCCCCCCTTAGGCACGGGGCCCAATTGTGAGCAATCGGTCCAATCGGCTTAAGGCCGGCCCTGGAGAAGGTTATTGGCTGCAACCTTCCCTCCATTGACGAACTGTACACTGCAAGGGCCAGGAAGCGAGCGGGCAAGATCATCTCTGACCCCTCTCACCCTGGCCACAAACTCTTTGAAACACTTCCCTCTGGAAGGCGACTCCGGACTGTCAAAGCTGGCACAGCCAGACATAAAAACAGCTTTTTTTCCCACGAGTAGTATCTGTACTCAACAACTAGCCTCATTTTGCTCTGGTATTTTATGTTTAATCAATGTTTAGTTTAGTCACAAGTTTAATCAATAATGTTTTATTATTAATATTTAATGTTTTATGTGTCATTCCTAACTGTCAATGTATGTCATGTTGTCACTTGCAGGCAGAGCACCAAGGCAAATTCCTTGTATGTGAATACTTGGTCAATAAACTTATTCATTTATTCATAAACTTATTCATTCATAAACTTATTCATTCCTTCTTTGGTTACAAGGAGAGATTGGATCGGCTGGGATTGTCCTTATTGGAGAGCAGCAACCAGAGCTGGTGATCTTTCAGAGGTTGAAAAATCTCTGGAGGGCATAGATAAGGGAGATAGTCTTTTTCCAAGATAGGAGAATCTAAAATTAGAATCAAGAGTCAAGAGTATTTATTTGTCATATGTCCTGGATGTGAATTGAAACAAAGCAATTCTTAATCGCTGCAGTTTAACAGGCTCATTAAACGCAACAACGAAAACAAAAAGTGCCCTTTCCTCAAGATGGCGGCAGCAGCAGATGGAGGAAAGGGGCACTGTCGGTGAGCAGGCTGGGGTGTCACTCCCATGCCCTTGGAGGCGTCCTGGCTGTTCTGGGGCACACCAGGACACGGAGGCTGAATGGTGGCCACGTGAGCCAAGGCACAGCGTATTCATGGGTTGACGTGCCCTGAACGTTGCTTTCGTGGAGTGTGCCGTCGGAAGGCTGTAGCAGCCTGGGGCTCGATTAGATTGGGCGCTGCTGCAAGCGGTTGAATGCTTGCATGGACGCAGCATGCAGTGGCTCAGAGTGGTGGAGCCATGGTGGAGGTAATGGAGGTAATGCCTGGCCAGGCCAACCCTGCAACTTCCAACCCAGTGCCAGGACAAAGGTCATTTATGGCCAAGTTAGGACGCTGACATTTTTAACAATTTTGAACTTGAAGGGCTCAAGATGGCACTGGATACGTGGCCACTCTTGCATACTGCCTCAGAGTAATCTACCGTTCCGATACACATGAATATGAATGTGCCTATATTAGTAAGATTCTTACTGAGTGATATGCAAAAAAGGAATCTCACTGTACCTGGGTACGTATGAAAATAAAGTATCATTGAATCATTGTGCAATAAATTAAGTCATTCTAACTGCAATAAAATAAGTCATTCAAGAGATCAGGTCAGGGTAAAAACCAAGTACATAGAACAACCATAACAATGCAAAGGCTGCAGTGACTTGGTGCTGTGATCCGGTTGTGAAGACTGGTTGAAGAACCTGATGGTTCAGGCTGTTTTTAAACCTGGAGGAAACTGTTCTCAGGCTCCTGTACTGTACCTGGTACCAGTGAGAAGAGAGTGTGGGGGGTGTGGGTCTTTGATAATATTAGCTGCCTTCTTGAGTCATCTCCTCCTGTGAATTCCTTTAATGGTGGGGAGGTCAATCCCTGTAATGGATCTACCAACCTTTGTAGCCTTCTTTGGTCCTAACCATTCAAATTTCCGAAGCCGTCAGTATGCTCTCTACTTGGGGAAGTGTGATGGAGTCTTCAATGAAATGATGAATTTCCTCTGATGAAGCAGAGATATTGGATATGATAACTGGATAAGGGACTTCCCTAATCCAATAAGGGAATTGGATAAGGGAAACATTTAAAGGAAATTTGAGGGACAAGTTCCCTTGTGTTGGAAGGAACTGCAGATACTGGTTTAAACCGAAGATAGACACAAAATGCTGGAGTAACTCAACGGGATCACGGGATTGAAGGAATGGGTGATGTTTCGGGTCGAGACCCTTATTCAGACAAGTTCCCTTATTGGATATGGGAATTGGATAATGGGAACATTTAAAGGAGATCTGAGGACCAGGTTTCTCACACAGGAGGTCAGTGTTTGAAACAAGCGCTATATGAAACAAGCTGCCAGAGGAGTTGGTAGAAGCAGATGCATTCACAGTGTTTCACACAGCATTTGGTGTGGTGCATGGATAGGAAGGGAAAAGAGGAAGATGGGCCAAATGCAGGGAAATGGGATTAGTGTAGCTAGGTACAACTCGATAGACATAGATGAAGTGTACAGAAGAGCATGTGTCTGTGCTGAAGGACTCTGTGATGCTCATAGGTCATAAGGTCATAAATGAAAAGAGTAGAATTAGGCCATTCAGCCCATCAAGTCTACTCCATCATTCAATCATGGCTTATCTACCTCTCCCTCCTAACTCTATTCTCCTGCCTTCTCCCCCTAACCTCTGACACCGGTACTAATCAAGAATTCATCTATCTCTGCCTTAAAAATATCCACTGAATTAGCCTCCACAGCCTTCTGTAGGCAAAGAATTCAACAGATTCACCAACCTCTGATTAAAGACATTTCTCCTCATCTCCTTCGTAAAAGAACGTCCTTTAATTCTGAGGCTATGACCTCTAGTCCTAGACTCTCCCATTAGTGGACACATCCTCTCTACATCTACTCTACTCTATCCAAGCCTTTCACTATTCTGTATGTTTCAATGAGGTCCCCCCTCATTCTATGACTCTCCTTATAGCTAAAACACTCCAACCTGGCAAGCCTGGAATACATCTTGTGGACCCTCTCCAAAGCCTCCACATCCTTCCATTAATTTGAAGTTTATTATCATAAGCACAAGCATGGTAAGTACAGGAAACATACAATTCATACCCGTGGCAGCATTCCTGGCACATACTCAGCCAATTCATTTCCAGAGAGTGTTCTTCTGTATTCTTGTTTCAATTCGGCCCCATCTTTGTAAAAAAAAACAATTCACAGTGCATTTCCCAAGCCTCTCAAAACGTTTATTTCAGTGTCTGAAAGTGCTTTTGAAAATGACTGAGGAGGTGAAACCAGCCCCAAAGTAGGACACAGCCAAACCGATGTGGCAAGAGACATAGAACAATAAAGGAAAGGCATAGGCAGAGATTAAAAAGGAGGTCACTCAAACTACATCTACACAGTGATAAAACTGATCTACCCCAACATCAGCATTTTCTCCAAGTCTATGAACCTTATGAACTGCTTTCTGAATGGTATTTGCAATCATTAGCTCAGTGGGTTTCCACTTGTTCTATAACAACAAGCAATTGACCAGGAGCTTCAGACCATTATTCACTTTAGTTATCAAATGCTGTAAATTTCACTTTAGTTATCAAACGCTGCAATAGAGTATACTTTAAAAAAATATTTTTTATTTATTTTTTTATTTTCGAGTATACTAATTTTTCACAATAAATAGACTATGATTGTTGTTATTGTTGATTGTTATTCTACTGGTGTAAATCTGTCCAATCTTTTTCACTGTACCTACATTATAATAATAATAATAATAAATTTTATTTAATGGGCGCCTTTCAAACATCTCAAGGACACCTTACATAGTATATCAGAATAACATATAATCGGAATATAACAAGTAATAAAGACATCACAGAGACACAAATTAAAAACAGGATTCAATCCAAAAACAGAAAATCAAAAACACAGTGTGAAGAGGGAGCAGCGGCAACCAAATCGTGCCAGCGTCCACTCTCTCTTCACGGCAGCCATCTTGGACACAGACCTACAAGACTACAATTAGACATGGTGTCTACAGTTATGGTGAGTTTTGAAGCTGTCTTGGAGTTTGGATGGAATGATATCTAGCACAGCTCTGGATGCTGACATAATCAAACAATGCTGTCAGCATTAAATGTAACCTGTTGCTTTGTCTAATCCTCAGGGCTTCAAACCTACAGATTTAAAGCTCCTCATATGGAATGTCACTGCCCGTAATCCAGTGAAGGTGGAAAAATGCCAGACCTGTATATTAATGATTGGTACAATGGTAATATAATTGTTTTTGTAATGGAATTTAGAAAGAAGTAGATTAGTTAGTTAGTCTATTATTGATATAATTTGAGGCTGGAATGTTAATTACCATCTTGATTATCCTTTGGTGATCACCTGAACCTTATCATTAACCCGTTATACAATATTTTCACTGTTGAGGTAAGCATGCCATTACAATTAGCGTAAATCTGCACCATACAATTTAGACCTTTGAAGCACTTTGGTCAACGAGAGTTGTTTTTAAATGTGCTATAGAAATAAAATTGACTTGACTTGACTTGACTAGACATAACAGTACCTAGACAATAAAATATTCAATAAAAATATCAAAAAAGTTAAAATATTTAACTAACTTTTTAAAACTGTATATGTTGTTAGATTAAATATTACTTTAGGTTCAGAGTTACATAATCTATTGCCTACCTTATCTATTCCAAACAAAGGGTTATGTATAAAATTGTTTAATTTACAAAGGCTACCTTTCTACCTTGCTTTACAGCTTAATTATCCACCTAAGCACGTCTGGGGCCCTCTGAAAAAACGAGCAAAAGCCTCAAAGCAAACTGTTGAAACACAGTTGGAGGGATGTTAACTTTACGTTTCACAAGATTCAATATCAAAAAAATGTGAGATCTGCTGGTACAAGATCCTTGGCCAACAATCGGATTAATCTAAATTTTCACTTGCGTTGGCTGATTGTCAGTAGTGGGAAATATACACATTTAGTGTCCGTTTTGCAGGGATTTACAATGCATGCATGCGACTTCAAGTGGGTGCACATAAAATGCAATGAGACCTGATGAAACATCTGCTAAAGAAGGCCAACTATACTGGTGAATTCAGAGAAGTGACATTTAAAACATTCCTTAATTAAAACAAACTCAGCTGAGTTCTGCTTTAATTGCAATACATATGAAGGAGCCACTTCTGTACTTAAGGGCTAGTAGGTCAATATGTGAACTGTTCTGTCTTTTGGCAGACATGCTGCAGTAGGCAGAAGCAAGCAAGGGAAGCAAGAAATAAAAATTGGCTCCTGTACAAAGACTAATGAAGAAATAGTTGTGACATAAGTCTTATGATCCCTAGTGGAGACAATTTATGTAATGTAGCAAGAAAATTAAGCCATCAAAGGGAACTTCAAAATTATTGTCCAAAAGACCTTTGCTTCAGTACCTCTGAGTGATAACATGTCTTTTTTTCTTAGTCCTGGAATTTTTAAGATTGTAGCCATCGCTCCTTCCTTAAGTAACCTATCCTCAATCCATTTATAATTCCTCATCAAATTCCTCCCAATGGCAAGCCTGGCATGTTTCTCTTTTTGTACTTATCATTGCAATCCTATTTTGTATTATTTTTGTAGTTATCATTGCAACCCATCTCTATTTTATCACCTGTAGTTTAGATTCTGTCCTGCTCCAATATCAGGTGCAGTTTACATTTATACTTGTGACGCACCAACAGACATTCACAACTAAATATTATTTCCCTCATAGATTGAAGTTTCTGCCTAATTTCCTTGCCACACATTAATTAAAACCCAGTGGTGTTCTTTCAAAGCTCAAAGGCAATTGTTGCCATTATCATATACAATGTTTTTTCTTTTCTTGTTTATATGGGAACACTTTGTAGATTGGGGGGTTTCATGGGTGATCACAGAAGTCATCGGAGCTTATCACAGTCACAATATCCATTTTACAATGTTTTGGCTGCCATCGTTTTGAACTTTCCCATCAACGTTGAGTGCATTCACAGAAATTCAATACACTTGGGCCGCATGGCGGCACACAGAGGCCATTCCCTCTGCAACTCTTCATTTTCGTTCTTCCCTTCCCCACCTTCTTCAGTTACTTATCTCTGCAACCGTATGAGATGTAACACCTGTCCCTATACCTCCCATCTCACATCCATCCAGGGACCCCAGCAGTCCTTCCAGGTGAGGCAGAGATTCACATGAACCTCTTCAAACCTCATCTACTGCATTCAGTACTCCTGACATTTGTCTCCTTTACATTGGCGAGACGTATAGATTAGGCGACTATTTTGCTGGCCTTCTGAATCTCCCAGATGCTGACCATTTTAACTCCCCTTTCCATTCCCATACCGACCATTCTATCCTCAGCCTTCTTCATTGCCAGAGTGAGGCCTCATACAAACAGGAGGAACAGCACCTCGTATTGCACATGGTTGGTTTACAAAACAACAATGTAGAGTTTAAGTAACAACCTCCCCCTTCCTCCTTCCCCACCCTCTTTCCTGTGGCCCACCCCACCCTGGTGTACATCTATTTCTCCCTTCACCCCCCCCCCCCCCCTCCCTCTGGGTTTGCATTTCACTACTCTTCTCTCCTTATTTGACATCCCTTTGTTTCGTTTTCATCTCTAGCCTTTGACCACCCATTTGACAATCAAACCCCCCTCAACCATACCCAACTTTCAATTGACAGGCCCTGACCCAACCCCACCTCTATTTCAAATCTCTCTCCACTACTACAATCGGACTGAAGAAGGGGCCTGACCTAAAACATTGTCTATTCTGAGCTGTAGAGAGAGGTTGAGTAGGCTGGGTCTCTAATCCTTGGAGGATGAGGAGTGGTCTTATAGAGGTGTATAAAATCATGAGAGGAATAGTTTGGATAGATGCACAGAATCTCTTGCTCAGAGTAGAGGAATCGAGGACCAGGGGACATAGGTTCAAGGTGAAGGGGAAAATATTTAATAGAAATATGAGGGGTAACTTTTTCACACAAAGGGAGGTGGGTGTATGGAACAAGCTGTCAGAGGAGGTTGTTGAGGCTGGGATTACCCCAAAGTTTAAGAAACAGTTAGACAGGTACATGGATAGGACTGATTTGGAGGGATATGCACCAAGCGCAGGCAAGTGGGACTAGTGTAGCTGGGACATGTGTGAGCAAGTTGGGCCGAAGGGCCTGTTTCCACACTGTATCACTCTATGACTGTGACTCTATGAATATTCATTCTTTCCACAGACACTGCTTGACCTTGCTGAATAACACCAGCACAATGTGTGATTTCCCTGTAAAAATGCATTTGCTTCATTACCAGAATAAAAATTGGCATCTTTCAAAATTCACTTCTACTTGTTTTTAAATGATTAAAGTATTTACTGAAATAAAAGAGGAATGTTACATTATGTCATAAGACCATAACTGATAGGAGCAGAATTAGGCCATTTGGCTCATCGAGTCTACTCTGCCATTCAATCATGGCTGGTCTATCTCTCCCTACTAACCCCATTCTCCTGCCTCTCCCCATAACCCCTGACACCCGTACTAATCAAGAATCTATCTATCTCTGCCTCAAAAATATCCATTGACTTGGCCTCCACAGCCTTCTGTGGCAAAGAATTCCACAGATTCACCACCCTCTGACTAAATAAATTTCACCTCATCTCCTTCTGATCTCCACAGATTCACCACCCTCTGACTAAATAAATTCCACCTCATCTCTCCACATCCACTCTATCATAGCCTTTCACATACTGTTCAGAGTTCAGAGGTTGTTCATCCTTTTGAAACATACAGGTCTAACCACAGAGAGTTTGATTGGATTGTGGATTACATGTGTCTCTAAAAATGTTTGACATGTATTACCTTGGTAAAGGTTTACCTATCTTTAATTAGTGAACTGTTTTGAGAGTTGACATAGCTGAAATTGCCTTCTTGTCATCACACAGGTGATTCTGAGCTGGAGTGTGTGAGAATGAATGATTGATTACAGGTAAATGACACTGCTGGATAACAAAGGTAGACAGGCTTTGTTAGAGTAAACAGGCATAGACTATGCATATACATGGAAAATAAGTGGAACTGTTTGTTTTATAGCTGACATTACAAACACAATATATTTTAAGGTAAGGTGTAAATTAAATAGTGCAAAAACAGAAATGTATTGTCCATGTCCAATTTTGACCAATTTTTGCATTAGATAAAGGCCAAATGTGTAGCAAGGAACCGCAGATGCTGGTTTAAACTGAAGATAGACACAAAATGCTAGATCAGTAACTCAGCGGGACAGGTGACATCTCTGGAGAGAAGGAATGAGTGACATTTTGGGTCGAGACCCTTCTTCTTACATAAAGGCCACCTTTTCATCTTTCCTTATAAAACCTTTTTTTTGCTTTTAATTAACAACTGGGTTTAATCTGAAGCATCAATTTTAAGTTGGGAACTTTCTTACTATAGATGTGCATGCTATTGGAAAACTATGAATTTATTTTAGTTTAGTTTAGTTTAGAAATACAGCATGGAAACAGGCCTTTCGGCCCACTGAGACCACGCTGACCAGCAATTACCCATACATCTTTTCTATCTTACACATTAGGGACAATTTACAGAAGCCCATTAACCTACAAACCTGCACGTCTTTGGAATGTGGGAAGACACCCAAGCACTGGAGAAAACCCAGGCAGTCACAGAGAGAATGTGCAAACTCGGTACAGATAGCAAGCGTAGTCAGGGTCGGGTCTCAGGACTCTGTAAAGGGCCTGTCCCACCAGCATGCGATTGCATGCGTCTAGCGCGACCAAACGTGGTCGCTTGAGGCGTACTGCCTCGCGGGGCCGATCCCAATTCGAACCGCGGAGGCGTATGGAGTTGTGCGGGGCTGGTCCCGACATCATACTCACCAATCAGCTGGGCAGCAGGCGGACCGACTGAATTTGGTCGTCGCACGGCGTCGGGCGGTGACGTCATCACACAACGGCACGCCGGGCGGTGACGTCATCGCGCAACGCCACGCACTAGGCGTACGCCATCATGACGCTGTGTACAACTTCAAGATGCTGCGTACGACGTCAAGACGCTGCGTATGCCCGTCGAGGCGCTGCGTACAACTTCAATGCGGCTGCGGGCCGACTGGCCGTTGTCGCACGGGATTTTCGGACAGTGCAAGATTTTTGGAGCCCCGTGCAATGTCGGGACCAGCTCCGCACAACTCCATACGCCTCCGACGATCGAAGTGGGACCGGCCCCGCGAGGCCGTACACCTCAAGCGACAATCGCATGCTGGTGGGACAGGCCCTTAAGGCAGCAACTCTAGCATTACGCCACTATTGTTTTAACTAGTATATCAATAGGGGCACAGCTCCATTAGGTAAATTGATTGTCGATACATACTGCGGACTTTGTTTCTGTTGCAAAAATCAATATCGAGTCTGAAAAATGATTACCTGATAAGTGTAATGATTGCAGATAACAATACTCTGACAACTCTTCTTCAGCATAAAATCATACAGCACAGGAACAGGCCAACCATGATATCTATCTATGCTAATACCATTTGCATCTATTAGGCTTGTATCCCTCTACTCCTTTCCTACCCCAATACCTGTCCCAATGCTTTCTAAACATGGTAATCGTGTTTACCTTGACTACCTTCTCTGGAAGCTCGTCCCAATTATTCACCATCTTCTGTGTGAAACGCTTCTTCCCCAGATCTCTGCATTTTAATTGTGATCAGTATTATTATCAGCAAAACGCAATCAGTATGAAGCAATTTTCTTTTAACGTGTCATTTTTTAACTCTACCACAAATGATTCATCAGCTTCTTGGCAAACGTAAACATTTTTCTGGCATTTCAATGCTTCTGAGTACCTTAGTATAAATACGAACAATTGAGCTTCGACCAGATTGTGGTGTGTAGCCAAGAGTGTTACTCAATGGTGACCACTTGTATAGGTCTTGAGCAGTTATAATTTTTAAACCACTGTTCCCCCTTAACAAAACCCCTCTTCCTGCATACTTGACTGAATGAAGTCTTATGATATTATTTTGTATTGCTGCATATTTAACATAGGGTCAATTCCAGAAACTTTGAGACTCCTCCATCCAGAAGGACAAGAGTAGCAGTTTACAGAACATCTTCGCCTTCAAATCATAAACTATCCCAGTTAGAAGAAGAGTCTCGACCCGAAACGTCATCTGTTCCTTTTCTCCAGAGATGCTGTCTGACCTGCTGAGTTACTCCAGCTTTTTTGTGTCCATCTTCGGTTTAAACCAACATCTGCAGTTCCTTCCTACACATCGCAATTTATCATCCTTTCCTTTTTGCTCGGTCAAAAATTCAGGAACTAATACCTTTAGGAGTGCCTTGACCTCAGTGATTGCAGCAGATGAATGAAAAAGGCTGAAGAAGGGTTTCGGCCCGAAACGTCGCCTATTTCCTCCGCTCCATAGATGCTGCTGCACCCGCTGAGTTTCCCCAGCAATTTTGTGTACCAATGAAAAAGGCTCACCGTCTAACTCATCTTAAGGCTAACCATTGTCCATGAACGAAAAGCCTAACCTTGTTGGTATTGGCAAAATAAGGAGGATGAAAGATAAACATAAATGACAATGGCTTTCTTTCTACCTAGTTGGAAGAGTTCCTTTTGCTCGCAGTGTATGCTTTGGAAAGTAGCATTCTGGATAATTCATATCACATGAGATTCTGACACCTTGCAAACCTGCACTAAACCAAATAAAAATGAGGGAGATTCATTACAACAAAATCAAACCAACCAAAACAAACGCAGGTCAAGTGCGAGCTTGCCAGAATGTTTTTGGTTTGAAATATTCAGTTTTGCAAAATATAAGAAAATATTCTCCTATAAATATTGAAATTATTTGAAATTAATATTCTATGCAGCACTGTGGCGCAGTGGCAGTATTGCTGCCTTACCAGAGACCCAGATTCGATCCTGACTACGGGTGCAGTCTGTTCAGAGTTTGTACATTCTCCCTGTGACTGCGTGGGTTTTCTCCGGGGGCTTCGGTTTCCTTCCACACTCCAAAGACATGCAGGATTGTAGGTTAATTATCTTTGGTAAAATAGGAAATTGTTCCGATTGTGTACCAGATCACTAGTCGGCACAGACTCGATGGGCCTGTTTCCATGTTGTATCTCTAAAGTCTAATGTCTAAAGTTTAAAATAAAGCATCAATTTATGTAGATGAATTATATAATGAGGAACATTTTTTTGGGAGCAATGGACCTACAGATGCTGGTTTGCAAAACAAGTCACAAAGTGCTTGAGAAACTCTGGGTCAAGCATCATCCCTGGAGAATATGGACAGGTAACATTTTGGGTCGGGACACTACTTTCGACTGATTGTAGGGAGGGGAAAGAAAGTTGGAAGAGATGAGGGGCAGGTCAGAGCATGGCAGGTAATAGGCGAATACAGGGTGAGGCAGGTTTGTTAGGCAGATGGTTGGACAAAGGCCAGAGATGAGAAAAACATATTGTCTGGAGTTTCACACAGCAAAAATAACATCCAATGTATCAGTTAACTACGATGAGCAAGTCGGGTAGTCGTCTGCATGCCTGGTACCAGACTCATGAAACAGACACTCTACCAAGTGGACAAGGAGAAGATTCAAGGAAGCTCTCAAATCCTCCTTGAAAAAATGTAACATTCCCATTGACAGGCATGAATCCCAGATCCATGGAAAGTGGGCTGACATTGACAGCCTTGTGTCCATTTGTCAGAAGCACACAAGGTAAATGTGTAGGAAAGAACTGCAGATCCTGGATTAAATCGAAGGTAGACTCAAAATGCTGCAGTAATTCAGTGGGATAGGCAGCATCTCTGGAGAGAAGGAATGGGTGATGTTTCGGGTCGAGACCCTTCATCAGACCAAGGTAAATGTTGGAAAGGGCGGGATAAACTCCCAAACTACCCACCCACCTGCACCATCAAACACCTCCTGCACATTGTCTGTGGTTCCAACATTGGTGACATAAGTCACCTTGAAACCCACAAGGCTGGAGAAGAAGCAAGACACAAAAACCTAGAGTAACTCAGCGGGACAGGCAGCTTCTCTGGGTGATGTTTCGGGGTGAGACTATTCTTCCGACTGAGAGTCAGGAGAGAGGGAGACATAGAGATGAGGAAGGGTAAGGTCTGAAGGGACTGACCAAGAAAAAGAGAAAAAGGAATCTTTAACTCAAAAGGATTCTTGGTGCTACCTTATGTTGTTTACAATGGTCATTACATCACATTGAACTATTATTATAAAAGCCTAATACGCTTACAATTTGACAGCCTATCCTGTTTTTGTTGTAATTCTAAACATAGAAAATAGGTGCAGGAGTAGGCCATTCGGCCCTTATCGCCAGCACCGCCATTCAATATGATCATGGCTGATCATCTAAACCCAGTACCCCTGTTCTTGCTTTTTCCCCATACCCCTTGATTCCATGAGTCCTAGAAGCCCGAAAGATGGATTAAATTTAAACAGAAGGCATTTTATTCGTTTTTCTCAGAAGGCAGTGTTGTCTTTTTTGGCAGTGGGATTTTTTTCCAATGTGAGCAACACAGACCTTGACATGTTATCTCATGAAAGCAAAATACCCACTGTTACAAAATTCAGTTAATATGTTGCTTCTGCTGTTGCAGACTTGGAGTGTTTTGTATCAAATTAGTCCTCAATTCCTTGCATACTTGTGCAGTAAATCTGCACTTTTGTTTCAATATCTCAAGGTTGAGAATGGCCATGCAAACATAATGAGCACATTATTAGGAGAGCAATGTTCTTTGTGAACCTTGTAAATTTTAAAGATAGGATTTTTCACAAGATAAGGTACAAAAAAATGTGCGCATGCAAGTAAAACACAGGTATCAATAAAAGCATTACCCAGTGAACCCTGAATATAAAATCCATTAATGTTGGAGTTTAACCAATAAATCTATTTGCATAATTAAAAAATGCAAATGCATGTTAATTACGAGCGATTGAAGGAACTGCAAATAATTTTCCACAAAGTACTTTAAATGAAGAAATTATTAAATTGCTTGTTTATATTTTCTATCAGCAGCACCTATTTTATGATATGTATAAATGAAGCACTCTAACTCAGTGCAGGGTACCACTGACCATACACATTGCATAATTACATTATTACAAAATTAATTCTTATAATTTGTGCAGTAAGCATAAACCGTTCCCTATCTGCTCCCAGTTCCCAGGCTCTCATGAGCTCTCCTTATCTTGCATCTGATTCTGAAGGAAAGTCTTTCACTGCTGCCCTGGACTTAAAGTTACCTACTTTAAGGGGCTGTCCCACTGCGGCGACCTAATTGGCGTGTTTAGAAAAGTTTAGAAGAGTTTGAAAAAGTGTCATGTTGAAGACCTCCTTCGACTATGTAGAAGATCTCCTCCAACTATGTTGAAGACTAGCTATGACTAGCTTCGGGAAAATTGGACACCAAATAGTGGAGAGTGAAGACGACCTCCTTTGATCTCCTTCGACCTCCCTTCGACTATGTTGAAGACTATCTACGACTACCTTCGACTACCTTTGATTACCTTCGACTACCCTCGATTACCTACAAATAACATGCCGGCCTACTATGACCTACTTTTACTAAACCTACGAGTAAAAAAGTATGGATCTTTTCCATGGCGACCTTTTTTTGCTCGCTGGCATTTTTCAACATGTTGAAAAATTGGACACCAATTTTTCAACATGTTGAAAAATATACGCCCCGACCTAGCTGAGGCCTCCAGTACGCGGGGACTACTATCGAGCATGAAGGAGAGTTACAAAGACCTCGTGTCGACCATGCTGCGAGTATGTCGAGGGCAAACTCGCCAGAACTCGCGGATTAGGTCGCCCAAGTGGGGCAGCCCCTTAACCCACACAGTAAGAGCACGGTCCTGAGTTGAATTTAGTTTATTGCCACATGTCCCGTGTTACAGTGAAAAGCTTTTGTTGCGTGCTAACCAGTCAGCAGAAAGATAATCCTTGATTACAATCGAGCCATCCACAGTGTACAAATACATGTTACAGAGAATAATATGAATAGCGTTTAGTACCAGGTAGAGCCAATAAAGTCCAATCAAACCACTGGTGGTTGGGGTAGGTGAGAGGTTAGTTTGCATGCAAGAAACGAGGAGGTATTTAACTTCAAGCACTGCATTACCAATATATTTTCTGCATATTCTAAGCAAGAATCCATTCCATCTTTGGTCACTTGATGGGCTTTTGGGACTGGATGCACAAGAGAAAGCAATGGCAGAAAGGATTCCCGTGGTGTTCAAAGATTACAGCTGGTTTTAGTGTTATCAGAATCTGCACCCAGGGTTGGGAGAACCCACATTACCTACCAAAGTCCTGTCCTGAGCCCAGCATATAAATGGAGTCATGAATTGTTTAGGAGTTTGAAATTTGGCATGACACCAAATACGCTAAACTAATGTCAGCTGCAAGAGAGTAGCCTAGCCTCAAGCAGGTCATCAGCAGATGATCTCTCACTGGCTGGCTCTCCATTCTGCTCTGGACTGTCTGGTTAAGAGGACCACGTAGGCCTGCTATTCATTGACTACAACTTGCCGTTCAACACAATCATCCCCTACAAACCCATCACCAAACCCCAAGACCTGGTCCTCTGTATCTCCTTTTGCAAGTGGACCTTAAAAAGAAATCCCATAAAATTCTTAAGGATTGGACGGGCTAGATGCAGGAAAAATGTTCCCGATGTTGGGGGAGTCCAGAACCAGGGGTCACAGTTTAAGAATAAGGTGTAGACCATTTAGGACTGAGATGAGGAAAAACTGCTACACCCAGATAGTTGTGACAAAGTGGAATTCTCTGCCACAGAAGGCAGTGGAGGACAATTCACTGGATGGTTTCAAGCGAGAGTTACATGTAGCTCTTAGGGCTAACGGAATCAAGGGATATGGGGAGAGAGCAGGAACAGGATACTGATTTTTGATGATCAGCAATTATCGTATAGAATGGCGGTGCATGCTCAAAGGGCCGAATGGCCTCGTCCTGCACCTGTTTTTCAATGTTTCTATGGACTCTTGACCGAAACGAGTGCAGATCAGTAACAGCATCTTCTCATCACTGACCTTCAACATAGGTGCAGGTCCAAGCGATATGTTAGCCCCATGCTCTACTCTCTTTACACCCATGACTCTGTTGTGAAGCACAGCTCCAATGCCACCTATAGAATCCCCGTTGACACCACTGTTGGTGGATGAACCACAGAGCGAGATGGAACATATGGTTGACGTACCCGTAACAAAAACCTCTCACACAATGCCAACAAAACCAAGGAACACTTTCATTGACTTCAAAAAGGTAAAATAGGGAGATCGCATGCCAGTTTCCATTGGTGGGTCAGTGGTGAAGAGGACAGCTGTGAATTAAAATTTTGGGTGACCTGTCCTGAGCTCAGCACATGAATGGAATCATGAATTTATTAGGAGTTTTGAAATTTGTCATGTCACCAAATACACTAAACTTCCAAAGATGTACTGCAGAAAGTATTTTGACGTGTTGCATCATGACCTGGTACGCAATTGCAACGTTCAGGGACGTTAGAGACTGCAGAGAGTGGTGGATTAAGCCGGGTCCATCACAAGCACTGCCCTCCCTCCATCTACATGTGAACAATCCAAATCCTGCCTCAGCAATGGAACACAGCTGAACACCTCTTGCACTACCATGGACTCAATTTCCAATTGTACTTTGCTCTAATGTTTTTTTGTTATTGCACAGTCATTTTATTTTCAATGTTTGGCACAATTTGAGTAACTTATGTATAATTTAAGTTTGTGTGTGTTGGCTGAGTCTATGTCCTGCAATGCTGCTGCAAGCAAGATTTTAATTGAATCAGTACCTCAGCATACTTGTGCAAATGTCAATAAACTCAATTTAGCTTGTAAATCAGCTCTTGTGATATAAATGTGCTGTACAACAATGTAGATCTCCAGCAAATTCTAGATTATTTAGATTGAAACAACGAATATTGATAATATGGTGGGTAAATTGATGCATCTTGAAATAGCCATTATATTTGCCCTGTTTCCAGAAAAGAGTAATGAGATTACAGCTGGCTTGTTAGTAAGGTTTCCTGATTAGTTTATGACTTGTGACTTGCAATATTGAACTTTGTTCTTAGTCTTCCACGCCTTTTGTGGAGAACAGTGGCTGCAGTTATTTTACTAATTAATCTTGTTCCAGATCCTAGATTTTTGGAACACAAAACAATGACCACATGGTAACGCCTAACCCAGACAAATATTTTAAAGAAGATTTTTTATATTCCTGATAGGATGTCACTTATACTTAGATTTATCAAATGACAATGTGGTAAGACAGGATCCAAAGAGATTTTCAAGCAATCATATGTAGGAAGGAACTGCAGATGCTGGTTTAAACCGAAGTGTTGGAGTAAGTCAGTAGGACAGGCAGGATCTCTGGAGAGAAGAAATGGGTGACGTTTCGGGTCGAGACAGCTCTGACGAAGGGTCTCGACACAAAATGTCACCAGTTCCTTCTCTCCAGAGATGCCGCTTGTCCCGCTGAGTTACCCCAGCACTTTGTGTCTATCTGCAAGGCAATCATGTGATTGTCTTTGGACCCAAAGGAATTGCCACTGCAGGTGTTTTAGTATCTAATATTTTTGCATTAAAATTAGTAACAATTTAATGTTTTTATATTTTCCACATGTCAACAGGGACGAAATTTCAAAAATATTTAATTGGGTGCAAAATATTTTGGGGTATTCTGAAGAATGGATGTTCAGTACAAATGCAAATCCTCTTTTTCTTTGGTGTATTTCTACAGATGTAATTAACTGAACAACCAAGGTAGATTAATTGCTGTACTGCAGGAGAATTGAAGGTTATGGGGATTATTGGGCAGAGAAATGGGGTGGAAGTTCAAGGTGAAAGCAGCTGAGATCTGATTTAATATTGGAGGAGGTTTGAGGAGTCTCGTTGGCCTTCTCCTGCTCTTATTTTGTGTGTTCTCATTAAAAGTTATTCAGGAAACTTCACATAAAATAAAAGTTAAATGGTTACATATATCTACGATAATATGATGTCATAGAAACACAGAAACATAGAAATTAGGTGCAGGAGTAGGCCATTCGGCCCTTCGAGCCTGCACCGCCATTCAATATGATCATCCAACTCAGTATCCCGTACCTGCCTTCTCTCCATACCCTCTGATCCCCTTAGCCACAAGGGCCACATCTAACTCCCTCTTAAATATAGCCAATGAACTGGCCTCAACTACCCTCTGTGGCAGGGAGTTCCAGAGATTCACCACTCTCTGTGTGAAAAAAAGTTTTTCTCATCTCGGTTTTAAAGGATTTCCCCCTTATCCCTAAGCTGTGACCCCTTGTCCTGGACTTCCCCAACATCGGGAACAATCTTCCTGCATCTAGCCTGTCCAACCCCTTAAGAATTTTGTAAGTTTCTATAAGATCCCCTCTCAATCTCCTAAATTCTAGAGAGTATAAACCAAGTCTATCCAGTCTTTCTTCATAAGACAGTCCTGACATCCCAGGAGTCAGTTTGGTGAACCTTCTCTGCACTCCCTCTATGGCAATAATGTCCTTCCTCAGATTTGGAGACCAAAACTGTACACAATACTCCAGGTGTGGTCTCACCAAGACCCTGTACAACTGCAGTAGAACCTGCCTGCTCCTATACTCAAATCCTTTTGCTATGAAAGCTAACATACCATTCGCTTTCTTCACTGCCTGCTGCACCTGCATGCCTACTTTCAATGACTGGTGTACCATGACACCCAGGTCTCGCTGCATCTCCCCTTTTCCTAATCGGCCACCATTTAGATAATAGTCTGCTTTCCTGTTTTTGCCACCAAAATGGATAACCTCACATTTATCCACATTATACTGCATCTGCCAAACATTTGCCCACTCACCCAGCCTATCCAAGTCACCTTGCAGATGTATCATACTTTGATACATCGAGATATAACATTATACTATTTTTAATGTGATATTCTTATTATCTTCACTGACTTATCTATTATCTGCACTCTAAATTACACTGCACTCATTTATTATAAATTACTTATTCATTTGTAAATTTCTAATGCAAATTAAAATGACAGATTTCTAATTGCAAATCAAGATTTTTCTTAACTTGTATGTTGTGTAGTTTGCACATTACCTGTTATTGCATTAACTATAGCAGTTGTGGCTGAGGGATGAACAGTGGGAAGAAAAATAAGGAAACGCAGATGCTAGAATCATGAACAGTGCGGGTCTGCGGAGCGGAGAGGCGGCGTGCGGAGAGGCGGCAGTGCGGAGAGGCGGCGCCGACTTTTTCATCGGGAGCCTGGGAGCTCCAAACCGGCGCGGCCTTGTCGGCTTCGGCAGCTGCGGGATCCAACCAAGAAGCGGCCGTTCCAGGTGGCCCAGCCGCTGAAAGGACTCTCCCGACGCCGGGGCAAGACCACCCGGTGAGAACGGCCAGGGACATCGGGCCTCCGTAAAGGCAATTGCGGTGGCCTCAATAGGCCTGACTTTGGGGTGAACATGGGGTGGGGACTGGACATTGTGCCTTCCTCCACAGTGCTATCCATTGTGGGGGGATGATTTTTTTTGTCTAATTGTAGTCCTGTAGGTCTGTGTCCAAGATGGCTGCCGTGAAGAGAGAGTGGACGCTGGCGCGCTTTAGCTGCCGCTGCTCTCTCTTCACACTGTGTTTTTGATTTTCTGTTTTTGGATTGAATTCTGTTTTTAATTTGTGTCTCTGTGATGTCTTTATTACTTGTTATATTCCGATTATATGTTATTCCGATTACTATGTAAGGTGTCCTTGAGATGTCTGAAAGGCGCCCATTAAATAAAATGTATTATTATTATTATTATTAGAGTAACTCAGCGGGTCAGGCAACGTCTATGGAGAGAATGGGAAGACAACGTTTTGGGTCGGGATGCATCCTGCATCCCAATTATGTGAACATTGATTTTTTTCAACTTCAGGTAACCCACGCCGCCAATTCCTTTCCCATTCTTACCAGTCTACCTAGGGACTCACAACATTTGTCCGCCTTTTCTCCCTCCCATCCTAATTATCCAGATTTGTTTCCCATTGTCCCATCACCACACACCGTCACCCTGGGTTTCCTCTTGGTTATTCTATCTTTCCTGTTTCTTCTCCCAACTGGCTCTATCAACTTATCTGATTCCACTAATCATCTTCGAGCCTCTGTATTGATCTCCCCCCGTTCACTTCCCCCAAATGGCTGCTTCTGACCATTTTCCTCCCCTTATTTGTTTCCACCTATCACCCACCAATCCTATTTCATCCTTCCTCTCCCTCTTCAATCCAGCTATCTTCCCTCTACGGGGGAAGTGGAGGAGGACTGGCCAATTGTTGTGCCTTCCACCACAGTGATGAATGCTGTGGTGGATGTTTGTGTTAAATTTTTATTGTGTGTTTGTGTTCTTTATCATTGTACCGCTGCTGGCAAATTCATATCACTTGCACTTTATGTGCAATGTGATGAATAAAACCGTATTGTATTGTATTGTATTCTACACTATCAGTCCTGATGCAGGTCTCGACCGAAAATATTCACTATTCCTTTGTCTCCGCAGATGCCATGTGACCTGCTGAGTTTCTCCAGCAGTTTATGGTTTGTTATAATACATACATTGCTGTTACCTTGCAGAGAGTGGACAGTGGCTAAACTGTGATGAAATTCTAGCTAGATGACTACATATATCATTGCATTTTCAGGTATGGGTGCGAACTAAAAGCTGTGTCCAGGCAAGAGGTTCACACTTCAGGTGTAATCCTGCTTGGCTAGAGGCCGACATGATGGGATTGACTGCACATTTTATATCTTGCTCAACCTTTCCCTCATCTTGCAATGTATAAAATGTACAGAGAACCCCACCCTTGCTGTGCAGGACAGGTCTTAATGCGGTAACCTTCATGTTGGATTGTATCTTTCAACAGGGTGTGACTTTTCCTAGAGGAGGACTTTTACCGACTGCCCAGAACTCACCATAGCACTGAATTGGAGGGAAGACTATTATAATGCTAGCTTACTAGCGAAACGTGGACCAGCAAATAACAACTTCCCCGCAGTTGGCAAGAATATCTGGGAGGTGTTCTCGAGGCATTTACATGTTACAGCAGTATAGATGGGAGCTAAATTAAAAGTATTATGTTAAAATTAAAGTGCTGTTAAGTGTCAGGATCTCAATAAAAAGAAGGAAAGCTTCAACCAAACTCTGTGCCTCCAACAGCTAGTTAGGGTTGATGCTGGGAGCTCCCACTGATGATCCTCATGCATAGGAAGGAACTGCAGATGCTGGGTTAAACCGAAGATAGTCACAAAACGCTGGAGTAACTCAGCGGGTCAGACAGCCTCCCTGGAGATAAGGAACAGGTGATGTTTCAGGTCAAGATCCTTCTTCAGAACTCAGGCCTTTAGTTGTCACTCCCAAGCAATGCCTGAAACTGAGGCAGAGAGAAGGCAAGTATGCAAGGAACCTATCCCCTGTCTTTATTGTTGTTTGCGTGGAGGGTGTGGCAGAGAAGCTGGCATTGGGGTGGTGAGGCATGCTGATATCAGACGCCTGAAACAGCAACCCTATTCAAAGCTCTAGCCCAGCAAAGGATTACCAGATGGAGAGAGTAATTTATTTTTTATATTTAGAGAAAAAGCGCAGAAATAGGCCTTTCGGCCCACCGTGTCTGCACCGACCAGTGATACATTAACACTATTCTACACACACTAGGGACAACTTTACACATACACCAAGCCAATTAACCTACATACCTGTACGTCTTTGGAGTGTGGGAGGAAACCGAATATCTCGGAGAAAAGTAATGCAGTCATGGGGAGAATGTACAAACTCCGTACGGACAGCACCCGTAGTCAAGATCGAACCCGGGTCTCCGGCGCTGCAAGTGCTGTAAGACAGCAACTCTACCATTGCCAAGTGTAATTATTTCACTGACCTTTTGGGAATTCCTGACCTGCGACCTCTCAAAATGGAGGAAGAGTATTCGGCGGGGGCTTTGAGAACCTCAAATGCACGTCAGAAATGCACAGAAGTCAGCTTAAATGGTGGAAGGAATGTATGTCCTCCCACATAACTTCCCTTTTGTGCACTTCTGGTCTAATTTGCAGCAGAGTCTACAGGTTTTATTGGCCTCGACAGACATCTCAAAGCTAATGGAATAGGAGAGGAACCAAATTATCAATGACTCCAAAGGACTAACTAGTGGAAGTAAGAAGAAGGCAAAGATGGGTGTTAGTTGAGGCCAGATTCGTATCTACAGTGAGAATTTTCATCTTTATCTATGTCTTTTAAGATGGTTTATTTTAGTTTAGTTTAGGTTAATGCCTAAGCAAGAACACGTGGGTCTATGTTTAACAACAACACCATAATCCTATGGTACTTAAAATGCTTGTAGTAGACCTACCATTTCCCTGTCATTCAAGTATTTTGTTTTGGATTATTGTGTTAACATCATTTAAACCTTTATGTATAAATAATTCAATCATATATGCATAAACTATAAATCTGATTTATGGCTCTTCATGAAGGAGGGAAGCTTTAAATGAAGACCTGTGTTAATGGCTTGACTCATAGAAATGAAAACCCCAAATAAACACTGGGCTGATGATGAGGGCTTCACGTGCTCTGTTAAAGATTACCCAGCATTGAATACCGCTGTCCACATTCCATTGAATCTTAGCAGCCAAGCTACAATGACTCAATTTAATTCATGCTATCTCGACTTCTATGGAACTATACAGATTCTACTGTGACCATCTCCCATATCAGTACCTTGGAGACAATAGTAAGCTTTGCACTTTAACCACCATGTTCACTTTAAAATATTTCAATTGTCACATCAACATCTATGTAACAACTCATATTGAAAATTAATCATACTGTTAAAATACATTTCATGTCCCTCCCTTTCCCCATCTCCTATTTAAGTCCATTTCATCCTTCATGTAATTTTCCTTATAACTATCAGATTTAATCTATAGGCTTTAGAGTCAATGACCACATGCGGTTTTCTAAAATGTCTTTGTATATAAAGACTCTTTGAAATGTGCATTCTTATTATATTCAGAGTACAAAATCCTTTAAGTATCTTTTTTCCCTTTGGAATTAAACTTTACATGAAACATTATTCAACCGTGGCTGATTTTATTCTTTAACAATCAATTGCTGGTAAGTTTTTATATCTAATGGAAGCAGGTGTGTCCACTCAGCTCATCATTCCTGTTCTATCATTCAATAACATCATCGTTGATCTTTCACCTGACTTCCATTTGCCTGCACTGATCACATATGCTCTCTTTTAGTTTTTAGTTTTATTTTTTGATCTAGAGCGCAGAAACAGGCCCTTTGGCCCACCGTGTCCACACTGACCAGCAATCCCTACACACACTAGGGCCAATTTTACATTATATACCAAGCCAATTAACCTACAAACTTGTACGTCTTTGGTGTGTGGGAGGAAACTGAAGATCCCAGAAAAAACCCATGCAGGTTACATAGAGATAAGCACCCGTGGTTTGGATTGAACCCAGGTCTCTGGCGCTGTAAAGCAGTAGCTCCACCGTTACACCATCGTGCCGATCTGAATTCCTTAAAATCAAAAAAATTATTGCTTTGAATATACTCAGTGACAGGATCTTCACAAATCCTTTGTGCCAAGAATTCCAAAGATTCACCACCTCCTGTCTGAAAGAATTCTGCTCATCTCTGACTTGAAAAGCCAAACCCATATATGAGGCTGTGATTCCTGGTTCTCAAGACGACAGCCAGGAGAAACATCAAGTCTGCACCTATTCTGTCGAGCTCTATAAGAAGTATGTTAGTATGTTTTATTGAGATTACCTCTTATTCTTCTATAGGGAATAAAGGCCTACATTGATTAATCTTTCCTCATACAACAAAATGACCACCCAGGGATCAATCTGATGAACCTTCATTGCTCTCTGGCTTGGCATGGGCAGGTTAGGTCGATTGGCCTGTTTCCATGCTGTGTGATTTTATGACTCCCTTGGCAAGTATATTCCTCCTTAGCTATGGAGATCAGACCAGGACACTATTTATGGAAATCAGACCAGGACACTATATAGCCAACAAGGTGCCAAAAGCAATATAGGTCAAGCAAGATGTCTCTATTGCTGTAATTTTGTGCTGTGACAGAGCTCAGAAGAGAGTGTTTCAGTATAAAAGTAGCGATATCTTGCAATAAAGACCAACATACCATTTGTCTGCCTGACTGTCCTCCTCCGTGGCTTTGATAATAATAATTTATTTACCATGGACCCAATTTTACATTGTGCTGTTTCCCTCCTGCAATCATTATTTACATTCCCAGATTTCTCACATTTTCTTTGGGTGTCGCCAGAAAGACCAACTTGCCAGATAGACGCCTCCCAGTCTTGATATGAAGGCCATGTGTGGGATCAGGGCCACACGCCATATAATTGGCATCTGCTAAAGCTGTGAATCTTTCCACTGTCATTCAGAACCATTCAAAAATCAACTCAAAGTCACTTACAGAGAGAGTGATTGGTGCGTGGAATGAGCTGCCAGGGGTGGTGGTGGAGGCAGATATGGCAATGACATTTAACAGGCTTTTAGGTAGGCACATAGATATGCAGGTAATGGAAGGATATAAATCACATGCAGGCAGAGGAGGTTAGTTTAACCTGGCCGCATGTTCAGTACAAACATTGTGGGCCAAAGGGCATGCTCCTGTGCCATACTGTTCTATGTTAAAAATTAAATTAAGAATAGAATACTAAAGTTATAAAAATATTTAAAATCTTTTAAAATAAATAAACCAAAACAATTACAACAGCAAAATAATTAAAATGAAATGTAACTTCCTTGCAGCCATAAAATTAATTAGCTCACTAATTTCGGATTGACAAACAGATCCTCTACCTTAAATGTTGAATGAATTTGGCAAGTTCTGCTCCCACATGGGACCCTTCAGTGGAGTGTACTGACAGAGGCGATGGCTTGAAGCTCAAGGCTTCCATCTTTGACCCTAGTCCGTATGTGCTGGCATTTATTATAATTAAACACCAACTGTTTGCCACAAAACAGTTGGCAAAACCCATCAAAGTTGAACACTGGTAATGATGCTAGCTGATGATCTTGGATGCTAGTTGATGATCTATACCAGTTGGGTTAGAGGATACTGCCTCGTTAAGTGTGCTGTGACAAGGGAAATGGGCAAGAAATTATTGGCAGCAGCTGAAGAGATGTCAAACATTGCCAGATAACTAGAACTAATTGGTGGTTGGTTATGCTTCAGGTTCTAAGGTAGACAAAAATGCTGGAGAAACTCAGCGGGTGAGGCAGCATCTATGGAGCGAAGGAATAGGTGACGTTTTGGGTCGAGACCCTTCTTCTTCTAAAAATGCTGCCTCACCCGCTGAGTTTCTCCAGCATTTTTGTCTACCTTCGATTTTTCCAGCATCTGCAGTTCTTTCTTAAACATGCTTAAGGTTCTGTATAGATCTGATGCTTCACAAGAGGAGACATTTATTTTATTTATTACCGCTTACAGGAAGGACATAGGCGGACACAGGGAGATTTCTTTTATGTTGTGGGTCACAGAAGTTTGCTTAAAATCTTGGCAACATTTAGAGATTTCCAGCAAGCTTTCATCCTACCCAATATCTGTTCTGAGCCTTAGCAGAGGTTGCCATGGTAAATATCAAGTGTTTAATTTGTTTAAAATAAACTTTGATCTTCAATACCCCAAAATGAAACCACCAGAAAAATATCAGAGGACTCCTAAAATCAGGCTTCGACAATGGGAATAGAATGCTTAATAGACATGCACAGAAACCTTGTTCAACTTTCTTTATTTTATGCAAAAGTAAATTATTCAACAGATTGTGCCTCTTTGAAATAAAGAAAGATGTACAAATATTTCTCCTTGCTAGCTTTATTGATCAATCATGTACAACAACATGACAAAACATTTTCACCAAATGATCCATGATCTTTTTGCCAGCTTTAATATTAGGTTTAAAAGAAAGCTACAGTAAGTGTAATGCTAACCAGAAAATATAAAAATCTCCAAATCAAGATGAAAGGGAGGTTTCAATGTGATACACAGTAAAGGTTACGCATGAACACTAAGTATCTCTGTTAATTGATAAAGTTGCTGGAAACTGTAAACATTAAACATGAAAATAAATTCAGAGAATTGTTTGAAACTTCCACAATATATATTTTTTTAACATGCAGAACACCACAGATTCCAAAATATTTCTTCGCTATTTTTTATTGCAAAGTGCTTTGAGGTATCTTTGAGAATGTGATATTGCATGATTAAATGCATGATATTCCTTTCTTTTAACTTTGCCATATTTTTAATGCTTGATTGAGCCTGACAGTGAAGTTACGTGAAAAACTATTGGGTTTTGTGGGAATTTTTCATATTTTGTTGTTTCTTCAAATGTACAAATGTCAAATGCCAGATTCTTCGAGGAATCCAGCGACAGAGCACAATGTTAATGTGGTTTACAACCACCCAGGCTGAGGTATTTTTTGGCATCCCATACCAGCCTAGAATTGATTCAAGGATGTTGAACGGAATGCCCACAAGGGCCAAGTAAATCACTTTGATATTTTAAAATGAGACTATTTAAGGCTTCAAGTGTTTTAGGTTTTATACCTTGTCCTTATTTTTTTCAGTATAATCAACAGATAGGGATTATTTTTTTAATGTCTCTGAATGTTTTTCAGTGTCAAGAAACATTCAGAAACATTCAGAGTATCACTCAAGGAATTCAGTCAGGCACTTCAGGTACAATTTGCATCAGGGGCATTCAAGATATTCTCATTCCCTTTTGGAACTCTGCAAGCCAACTTGCACCGTTCTGCCCATGAGTGGTATTTTCTTTGACGTTATGATGTTTGTGGCGTAATATTGGACTAGAAGCTCCATCAGGTAAGCCAATAACTTACCATTAATCATTAGGCTACTCCTGCAACATCCTTCCAGAGATAACTCCATCTATAACATAGAAACATAGACATAAAAACATAGAAAATAGGTGCAGGAGTAGGCTATTCGGCCCTTCGAGCCAGCACCGCCATTGAATATGATCATGGTTGATCATCCAAAATCAGTACCCTGTTCCTACTTTCTCCCCATATCGCTTGATTCCGTTTGGCCTAAGAGCTATATCCAACTCTCTCTTGAAAATATCCAGTGAATTGGCCTCCACTGTCTTCTGTGGCAGCAAATTCCACAGATTCACAACTCTCTGGGTGAAAAGGTTTTTCTCATCTCAGTCCTAAATGGCCTACCCCTTATTCTTTTTTTTCTTTTTTTTTAATCTTTCTCTTAATCCCATCCTAAAACTCATTCTGTCTACGTTCTCAGACCACAATTGCCCCAGTTCTGAACAATGATTCTCAATCTGCCATATAACGTCCACCCCCCCCCCCCCCCCACCCCACCACCTCTCTTGGGCAGCACAATGACGCAGCTACCAGACTTGTTGCCTTACAGCTGCAGTGACCCAGGTAAAATCCTGTGGTGTTTGCAAATTCACTCTATGACCATATGAGTTCTCTCTGGGTGCTCCGGTTTCCTCTCACATCCCAAGATGAGCAGTAGGCGGTTGGTTAAATCACCATAGTAATTTATCCCTTATGTACAGCTGGGAAATAGAATATGAGGGTTGAGTTGATGGGGATGTGGAGAGAATCGATAACAGGGAACAATAGAGAGAGAGTGGGATTATCCTGTGAGCCACATAGACTCGAAGGGCTGAAATGACTTGTTTCTGTGTCATTAAGGATAATAGAAATGTGGATATCCATCAGTGTCAGTGTACGTCAGTGTCTGAACTTTAAATTCCCAACATGTTTGAAGTTTGTATAATCCAAACATGTCAAAGTTGCTTCACATTCTTCAGAGAATGAATTCATGGACCAAACTCACTTATAATTTTTTGTGTGGATTAGGTACAGCAAAACTGAAAAAAACTCTGTAAGAAACATATTTTTGATGTCAAAATTAATATTCAAAATGAATCTTGCCTTGATGCCAAAATTCTTCTGATTTATCAGTTTTTAGAAATTATTGATTAGTATTTTTCACTGCAGATTTATCCAAAGTTATGTTCAACAATACAAATTAAACTGGAAGTATTTTGTGGCCTAACTCAGCACTACGCTAAAATATTTTGCTCATGCAAGAAAACATATTCGATAATCAAAAACGCAGATCTTTCCTATCAAAATTCTAAGCCACACAGGAAGGAAATAATTGTCCTTGTCCTTATAAATAATATTTTCCTAGTCGGATAAGTGGACATTTGAAAGTTGTGCATTTTAACTTAGAAACGTTCAGGAAATCAATGGAGCACCAACATAGAATTGTCCAGAAGCTATTATCCAATACAGTGAAAAATATTTATGTTTCGGCCAAACACTGGGAGTAATGCTAGGATACAATATCACATCAGTGTCATCTAAACCAACCTGCGCTTTGAGTAGAACCAGACCAACGCACAAGCCAAACCTCCCTTCCATTGACTATATTTATACCTCACGCTGCCTCGGCAAGGTCAGCAGCATAATCAAGGATGAGTCGAACACTGCCTACCACATCTTCTCCCCTCTCCCATTGGGCAAAAAGTATAGAAATGTGAAAATGCACACATCCAGATTTGGGGACAGTTTCTTCCCAGTTTTTATCAGGTAACTGAACCAACCTACCACAACCAGAGAGCAGTCCTGAACTCCAATCAGACCATCTTTGATCGGACTTTACTGGTTTTACCTTGCACTAAACGTTACTCCCTTATCATGTGTTGGAAGGAGCTGCAGATGCTGGTTTAAACTGAAGATAGTCACAAAATGCTGGAGTAACTCAGAGGGCCAGGCAGCATCTCTGGAGAGAAGGAATGGGTGACATTTTGGGTTGAGACCCTTTAGACTCCCTGAGTTACTTCAGCTTTCTGTGTCTATTCCCTTATCATGTATCTGTACACTGTGAAAGGCTCAATTGTGATCATGTAATGACTTTCTGCTGACTGGTTAACATGCAAGAAAAGCTTTTCATTGTGCCTCGGTAAATGTGACAATAAACTAAACTGAACTAGAATATGGTGTCCGTGTAGGAAGGAACTGCAGATGCTGGTTTAAACCGAAGATAGACACAAAAAGCTGGAGCAACTCAATGGGTCAAGTAGCCTCTCTGGAGAGAAGGAATAGGTGATGTATCGGGCCAAGACCCTTCTTCAGACTGAACCCAAGCTGACGTCTTGACCTGAACTGTTCATTATTCTATTCTATGAACTTACTGTTCATTATTCTATGTTCGCCCTTCTAGGCGAGATGCTAACTGCATTTCGTTGTCTCTGTACTGTACACTGCACAATGACAATAAAGATTGAATCTGAATCTGAATCTGAAATGTCCTGCTCTACCTCAGTCAGACTATGTGAGCAACCTATGGGTGGAAACATATGACATGAAAGAGCAGGTTGCTGATTCGCAATGGCCTGCAAGATGTTGATCGAAACCTTTGGCGTTTATGGTGCTGTTTTTGTGGGAGTCTGTTAGTACAGCAACAAGTCTGAAGAAGGATCTCCACCCGAAACGTTACCCATTCCTTCTCTCCAGAGATGCTGTCTGTCCCGTAGAGTTACTCCAGCATTCTATGTCTACCTTCGATTTAAATCAGCGTTTGCAGTTCCTTCCTACACAACAAGCCCCCTTCAGTGGCTTGAGTTCCATTCCCATTTCTGGCCAAGGAGTTGTGGGGGGATGTGAGGCAACACCTGGTAGAGCTGTTATCTCACAGCGTCAGAGACCCAGGTTCGATCCTGACCTCGGGTGTTGTCTGTTCAGAGTTTGCATGTTCTCCCTGTGTCTACGTGGGTTTTCTCCAGGTGCTCTGGTTTCCTCCCACATCCAAAAAGTATGCGGGGTTGAAGGTTAATTGGCATCTGTAAATTGTCCCCAGTGTGTTGGGAGTGGATGCAAAAGAGAGATTACATAGAACTAGTGGGGTGGGAGATTGCAACCTTCACCTGGTCCACCCTGTTTCGACTAATGCAATCAACCCGACGTGCACAAACAAATAGATCAAATAGAACATAGAAACATAGAAACATAGAAATTAGGTGCAGGAGTAGGCCATTCGGCCCTTCGAGCCTGCACCGCCATTCAATATGATCATGGCTGGTCATCCAACTCAGTATCCCGTACCTGCCTTCTCTCCATACCCTCTGATCCCCTTAGCCACAAGGGCCACATCTAACTCCCTCTTAAATATAGCCGATGAACTGGCCTCAACTACCCTCCGTGGCAGAGAGTTCCAGACATTCACCACTCTCTGTGTGAAAAAAGTTTTTCTCATCTCGGTTTTAAAGGATATCCCCCTTATCCTTAAGCTGTGACCCCTTGTCCTGGACTTCCCAACATTGGGAACAATCTTCCTGCATCTAACCTGTCCAAGCCTTTAAGAATTTTGTAAGTTTCTATAAGATCCCCCCTCAATCTCCTAAGTTCTAGAGAGTATAAACCAAGTCTATCCAGTCTTTCTTCATAAGACAGTCCTGACATCCCAGGAATCAGTCTGGTGAACCTTCTCTGCACTCCCTCTATGGCAATAATGTCCTTCCTCAGATTTGGAGACCAAAACTGTACGCAATACTCCAGGTGTGGTCTCACCAAGACCCTGTACAACTGCAGTAGAACCTCCCTGCTCCTATACTCAAATCCTTTTGCTATGAAAGCTAACATACCATTCGCTTTCTTCACTGCCTGCTGCACCTGCATGCCTACTTTCAATGACTGGTGTACCATGACACCCAGGTCTCGCTGCATCTCCCCTTTTCCTAATCGGCCACCATTTAGATAATAGTCTGCTTTCCGGATGTGCGGGAGTGGGCGCCGTCTGTGTATGGCTGCCTGCCCGCAGTCCGTCTCTACTCCTTTTTTATTTTATTTTATTTTAAGTCCTGTTAAAAAAAATAAATAAATAAATGTTAGTGGAGGTCTTCTATGTGGGGGGGTGGGGGTGGGGAAGGGGGAAACTTTATTTCTTAGTCCCCTACCTGGTCGGAGAGGCAGCATTCCTCCAAGCTGCTTCTTCACCCCGTCCTCGCGGCCTACCATCGAGAATGGAGCAGCGTTTCCTGTCGGGACCGGCCGGGACTACAGCTTCGGCGGCGGTGGTGCAGCGTTGGGATACCAACAGGGAGCGGGCGATGCCTTACCGGGTCGCCGTGCGGCAAGCTCCGGAACACTGTGGCTGTCGATCCCAACATCGCGGAGCTGGGGCTGCGGGCGTCCGGCCACGGGCGGCGCTGGATTTGGAGCGCCGCAGAGCCAGGGTTCGAGTTTGCCGGGGTCGGAGCTACAACCGGCGCGGCCTGAGGACTACGAGTGCCCCGGTCCCCAGGGAGGAGGCAGCCGCTCCAGACTTCACCAAGCCGCTGAGGAATGTTTCACCCGACGCCGAAGTTCCATCTTTACGGCAAGAGGGCTCTGAAAATCATCGGACTGGCTGCAAGGCCACAAATGGGCCCCGACCTCGGGTGTCTCACAGAGGAAGAGGACTTAACTTTCTGGTGCCTTTCCCCACAGTGGAAAGTTTTGATTCTGCTGTGGGGGGACGTTTGTGTTGGACTCTAAAATGTGTTGTGTCCATTTTATTCATTTTTTTTTTAACCTTTTTCTATGTTTGTAATGGAACTTATTATTTAATTTATGTAAAGAACTTTGCTGTTATGTTGTCTGTTTATGATGTCTTGTTTATTCTTCTGTACAGCACTTTGGTCAACATTGGTTGTTTTAAAGTGCTTAACAAATAAAGTTGGATTGGATTGGATTTCCTGTTTTACCACCAAAATGGATAACCTCACATTTATCCACATTATACTGCATCTGCCAAACATTTGCCCACTCACCCAGCCTATCCAAGTCACCTTGCAGTCTCCTAGCATCCTCCTCACAGCTAACACTGCCCCCCAGCTTAGTGTCATCTGCAAACTTGGAGATATTGCCTTCAATTCCCTCATCCAGATCATTAATATATATTGTAAATAGCTGGGGTCCCAGCACTGAGCCTTGCGGTACCCCACTAGTCACTGCCCGCCATTGTGAAAAGGACCCGTTTACTCCTACTCTTTGCTTCCTGTTTGCCAGCCAGTTCTCTATCCACATCAATACTGAACCCCAATGCCGTGTGCTTTAAGTTTGTATACTAATCTCTTATGTGGGACCTTGTCGAAAGCCTTCTGGAAGTCCAGATACACTACATCCACTGGTTCTCCCCTATCCACGCTACTAGTTACATCCTCGAAAAATTCTATAAGATTCGTCAGACATGATTTACCTTTCGTAAATCCATGCTGACTTTGTCCAATGATTTCACCACTTTCCAAATGTGCTGCTATCCCATATTTAATAACTGACTCTAGCAGTTTCCCCACTACCGATGTTAGACTAACTGGTCTGTAATTCCCCGTTTTCTCTCTCCCTCCCTTCTTAAAAAGTGGGGTTACGTTTGCTACCCGCCAATCCTCAGGAACTACTCCAGAATCTAAAGAGTTTTGAAAGATTGTTACTAATGCATTCACTATTTCTGGAGCTACTTCCTTAAGTACTCTGGGATACAGCCTATCTGGCCCTGGGGATTTATCGGCCTTTAATCCATTCAATTTACCCAACACCACTTCCCGACTAACCTGGATTTCACTCAATTCCTCTAACTCCTTTGACCCGCGGTCCCCTGCTATTTCCGGCAGATTATTTATGTCTTCCTTAGTGAAGACGGAACCAAAGTAGTTATTCAATTGGTCCGCCATATCCTTGTTCCCCATGATCAACTCACCTGTTTCTGACTGCAAGGGACCTACATTTGTTTTAACTAATCTCTTTCTTTGTTGACCTACAACTTTAGGCTGTGCACGCCATACACAAGAAGAAGATAGAACTAGTGTGAACGGGTGGTTAGTGGTCAGTGAGGACCCGATGGGCCGAAAGCCTGTTTCCATGCTACATCTCTAAATTATACTAAACTAAAATACCAGTGCATTGTAACAATTGGCAACAATGAATATGGAGTGGTGTGGGGTCAGATTCGTTTCACACCTGCTTATGGCCTGTGTTTATGTGGGTGCAGGTATGAAAATCGCTCATACCATCTTTTATACAAACAAAATTTAAATTTGTTATTTAATTTAATGGCATGAATATTTCTGAACCTTTATTAAAACATTAAGGAATCAATGGTCAAATTTGAAGCTTGCACACTTTGCAACTTAAGCAGTAATCTAATGATATTTCTGTGGCGGATATACTCTATTTACTTAATGTTTCATGATCATTCCTCACAGTCCTATATTTTGAAGCCTTTGCGAATGTCAGATCAATTCCTTTATGTATTTAATCCATTTATTTTTGACACAGCTGTAACTCTTAACTACTGTTCAAAAGAAATCAGACAGAAGATAATAGATGCTGACGCACATGTTTAAAAGGAACATTTATTTACAAAACAGGTTTTAATAGGATTACAAGTTGCTTTTGCCAAATTATTTTATTTTGGTTATGCATGAAGTATAACATAAATTAATCAAAGGACGGTTTTGAAGTAAATATTTATTTTCTGAAGCCAACTATTGGGACAAGTTAATTTTTGTTGAAAGCTTTTGGTGGTCATTGGGTGCATAAATTCTTCACGATAAAACTTGTTTCCCTTTTTACAGGTTTACCTACCAGATTTTGAGTATTCTTTTAAATGATCTAGAAATATGATAAGTTTAAGAAGGAACTGCAGATGCTGGAACAATCGAAGGTGGACAAAAAAGCTGGAGAAACTCAGCATCTATGGAGCGAAGGAATAGGTGATGTTTCGGGTCGAGACCCTTCTTCGAAGGGGTGAATGGCCTACTCCTGCACCTATTGTCTATTGTCTACTGTCTATTGTCTATAGGAAGCTAGAGGAAATTGTAGATATACACCTCCAGTGATGTCTGTGGAAGTGCTGCCATGTTAGACATGCTGTGAAATTTAATAACAAGGCATTTAAGGGCCTGTCCCACTTACGTGTCCTTGGTACGCAAAGTACGCAACCTCGTGCCGCGGCGGTCCCGCGAAGGTCGCGCGTGATTTTATGCGTGTGCACACCCGTCTGGAGCGCGTGACGTCATTTGACAATGGACACAATGCTGGAGTAACTCAGCGGGACCGGCAGCGTCTCTGGAGAGAAGCAATGGGTGACGTTTCGTGTCGAGACCCTTCTTCAGTCTGAAAAGAAGGGTCTTGACCCGAAACGTCACCCATTGCTTCTCTCCAGAGATGCTGCCGGTCCCGCTGAGTTACTCCTGCATTTTGTGTCTATCTTCAACTTTCTTGGCCCTGCTCTGGGAGTGCGGATCCGGACGCAACGGCCGTGAGCCCCAGGCCGAGCTCGCCGATCGTTTGCCTGCTTCTGCTGCTGTTGAAGGTGTGACATTGCGTCGCGTCAGGGTCTTGGGCCTGTCCCTCTTTGGCTGTCAGTTACGCGACAGGCCGTTGGCGTGCAAAGATTTTGTTCACTACAAAAATTTCTGAGACCCGCACGATGTCACGCACAACTGCATACCCCTCCGCGCTTCTAAGTGGGACCAGCCCCGCGCTGCCATACGATGCCCATGCGCCTCAACGCAACCACGAGGTTGCGTACTTTGCGTACCAAGGACACGTAAGTGGGACAGGCCATTTACTGCTCCTTACCCAGCCAAACTGAGGTTGGCTGGCTAATAGACAGAAAGGCTAGTGACTGGGGCTGCAGCTGGTGTTTGCTGGGTCAATGGTAACTGGAAAAGGTTGTGGCATGGTCGGTAGCAAAGAGATTTCTAAACATAGCTGTGAAGAGGAGAGAGCAACGGGGAAACTAAATGCTCGGGGTTGATGGGCAGAAAATGGACAGAGAGACAGACTGGGGTGGAAGATTTGTTTAAAGGGTCAAGGAACAATTCCTGTTTGGCGTGGTCATCTGGACCCTGACCTCTTGCGTCTGTCTACTCTTGTTTCCCTTTAATCTCTGACTGTTGGCAAACCCAGACAGCTAACCGTAAATTGTATTGATTGAAAATGTTTGACAAATGGAACCTGATTAACATATGAATCTAAAAGAAGAGTGCTTGAGGAACTCAACGGGTGAGGCAGCATCCTATGGAAGAAGTAGACAGATGACATTGCAGGTTTTGACCCTTCTTCAGACATATTATTCACCAAACATCAGTGCATTAGCTATATCTCTCCAGGGTGTGTTTTCTGGAATCGACAGTAGTTAAACTAAGTACATGCACATCTGCAGTAGGTTGGTCTTGAAATTTGCATATTTAGTATATGCATAAGTAGACTGAATACTACTTAAAATCAGACCATAATAGTGAAAAAAAACAGAGGTTCATAGTGCAATCAAAACAAAGCTCAAGGCAGATCATAGTTGGTAAGATGGTGGTAGGAGTTGTGCATTGTTCAAGGGCCTTGTTGGTTGCTGGGAAGAAGTTGTTCTTGAATCTGGAGGTTACGGTTTTCAAGCTCCTGTACCTTCTTCCACATGGCAGTAGCCAGATGAGAGCATGGCCAGGGTGATGTGGGTCTTTTATGATCTTAGCTGCCTTTTTTTGAGTTAATGCCTCCTGGAGATCCCTTTGATGGGGTGAAGGTCAGTACCCATGATGAACCAGGAAGTGTCTACCACTTTCTGCAGCCTCCTTCATTCCTGGGTGTTTGGGTTACTGAGCCAGGCATGATGCAAAGGACAAGATACCATGGGGTATTTAGTTACATCACTATCAGCTGGAGTTCTGGACCTAGAATTCAAATGGAAAAAAACCCCCTATCTATTGATCAATGATCAAGAAAATTTGACATCCCCACCTATTCTGATCAATATATAATTCCTGGCCCATCAACGTGATTCACTCTTATCAGCCTTCTCAATTAAATAGTAGCTGGTTAATAAATGCTGACATTGCAACTACATCGACAGACGGTGGGAGTAGCTGAGACTGGGCATCTTGGTTGACATGAATGAGTTAGGCCGGAAAGCCTGTCTCTGTGTAGCATGACTCTATGACTGTGAATGAATTGTTTAAGTCTGTGTCTGAGCCCAAAGGGAAATTCCACTTCCGTGCAGTGACTGTGTGGCAAAGACAGTGTATCACGGAGGTCCGTCCTGGTGTCCTGGAAGCTATTGATCAGCCATGATCAGCCATGATCATATTGAATGGCTGTGCAGGCTCGAAGGGCCGAATGGCCTACTCCTGCACCTAATTTCTATGTTTCTATGTTTCTATTCTGATCACTTCATTCTGCAACAGTCCACCATGCAATCTACATTGCAATCACCAGGATAAACTAAATATTAGCCACTGGACCTTCCATGACCACCTGACATTAACTCTGGTGTGCCGTTCACTATCAGGTGTGATGTTATGTATGCCGTGGGAATCCTGCTGCCACATAGAATGTGATATTGGTCACCATGCACGCCTGAAGAAAAGTCTGCAACAGTCAGGATCCAGTGGACACAAAACTGCATAGCCTAAATGTCAGCCCTTCCCAGCAGTTATATTATGAGGAGCAACATGATGAGATGCATTTATCAAATATCATCTGAGTGGTGTAGATAAATGGTTGAAATTTGGGGAGGATTTTGGTTACAAAGTGCAGAACTACCCATTCATCCTCTGGGTTAACTCCAATCCAGCTGTCTGAAGAAGGGTCTTGACCCGAAACATCACCCATTCCTTCTATCCAGAGATGCTGCCTGTCCCGCTGAGTTACACCAGCATTTTGTACCTATCTTTGGTATTACCCAGCATCTGCAGTTCCTTACTGCACAGCTGGATATTTGTCAGAGATGAAGTGCTGTATTATAGTGAAGAAGATTGAGAAGATCTTTGCTTGACCCCGTTTGCATTGGGATTGAGTGTGTGTTAGTCTTGTTGGTTAAGACTGCAGCTTGTATGTTATTATTTATCTCAGACAGAATTGTCATGAACTTAAGATAGACACAAAGTGCTGGAGTAACTCAACGGGTCAGGCAGCATCTCTGGAGTAAAATGATGGGCGACGGTTCAGATCGGGACCATTCTTCAGGTCTTCATTAACTTCTCGGGATAACTAAATTTGAAAAGAATTTTCTATAATCCCTCTGAATTTATGGAGTAAAAGGCTTTTGTGAGGTTGATAAAAGCTATGTACTGTGGTTGCTGCAGCTCTTTTCATTTGACCTGGATTTACTGTGTAGTGAATTGGATGGCTTCTTGTTTAGAACAATGAAGGCATCTGAAGAAGGGTTTCGACCCGAAACGTTGTCTAGTTCCTTCGCTCCATAGATGCTACCTCACCAGCTGAGTTTCTCCAGCATTTTTGTCTACCTTCTAAGTAACCTGGCATTTCTTCTCTTCGCAGATGAGGCAGATGATGATAAGACTAGAAACTTCTCAGCCACATTTTAGTACTCGCATAATCATAGGCCAAAACTGATCTGAATCTCCCCGAGAGCAGTCTCACCTCAACAGCATCTTTGAAATTACGTAATAAAATCCTGGCCTGCTGTATGTTTCTAGCATTTTCTGTTTTATTTGAGGAGGTATTTGAGGCTGGGACTAACCCAACATTTAAGAAACAGTTAGACAGGTACATGGATTGGACAAGTTTGGAGAAATATGGACCAAATGCAGGCAGGTGGGACTAGCATAGCTGGGACATGTTGGCCGGTGTATGTAGAAGGGCCTGTTTCCATGCTGTATGATTCTACTCTATTTCATATTTCTGGCATCTGCAATTTTTAATAAATAGCATTCTTTGAAATTATGTAACTGAGATGGTAGATTTTCAGAAAATGATGCATAGCTTTAATTTATAAATTTAGTTAAACCTCCCCCCACTTTGATTGAGTAGAGTCCGAGTCTTCTTATAGACATGCCTAAAATTACATTCGGTGAGAATTAAAGCATTAATTGGGGAGCTGATGTGTCTGTCTCCCTCACAGTCATTCAGTCACTTGTCTTCCTTGTGACAATCAGGTGAAAATGAGGTGCAACATTACATTGTCTAACAAATATTGGTTGCTACTAATCCATTGAAGTCCTTCCCGGAAGCTTCAGACCCTCAAGATTACACAAGGTGAGACATGGTTTCCCTCTGCCATGCCTTCCTACTATGAACCCCTAATTCCATACACCATGGGAACATTTTTCTTAGTTTATGGATGATGCAGAGAACACTTACTGAAGGTTACAATGCAGAATGTTAGTTGCCTAACTTTTTAGGCAACTGTCTGAGTTCTTATCCATGAGCTATCCAGACAATTTGTACAAACAACCAGTAGTGTATTCAATTGGATGCTTTGTCTGGTAATTAAATAAAGGTGAAAGACAATCAACTTACTGAACAGAACTCTTTCACGATTTGTTTAAGGCACTGTCTCACAATCAATATGTCTCAAAGTTACTGATGACAAGACCATTTCTGCCGGTTGCATGTATGTGGTGTTCTGTTGATTGTTTTAACGAAGAGTAGCATTTAAAGTAAGTAGGAATGATAGACAGAAAATGCTGGAGAAACTCAACAGGACAGGATGCATCTCTAGAGAGAAGGAATGGGTGACGTTTCGGGTCGAGACCCTTCTAGCCTGAAGAAGGGTATCAACCCAAAATGTCACCAATTACTCCTCTCCGGAGATGCTGCCTGACCCGCTCAGTTACTCCAGCATTTTGTGTCCATCTTCGGTGTAAACCAGTATCTGCAGTTCCTTCCTGAACAAAGTAAGTAGGAAGGTAGACAAAAGTACTGGAGAAACTCAGCGGGTGCGGCAGCATCTATGGAGCGAAGGAAATAGGCAACGTTTCGGCCCGAAACGTTGCCTATTTCCTTCACTCCATAGATGCTGCCGCACCCGCTGAGTTTCTCCAGCACTTTTGTCTACCTTCGATTTTCCTGCATCTGCAGTTCCTTCTTAAACAAAGTAAGTAGGAATATGGACTTTGAGCAAGTATTGGTCAGCTGCCAATACTGCCTGATGCAATGTGGAGACCATTGTGTTCTCCTCAGATGTGAGAAGAGTTGATTAGATTTTCTGGCTTCATATCACCTGAACAATAATAAAACTACACAGCACCAGAAATGTTCATCATAGATTACCATACCCTACATACTTCCATTTATTAGAGAAAAAATGGAAAATTGCATATTAGCATACTTATGAATAATGAATAGGCTAGATGTGTTGGTCTGGTCATCCATCCTAGAATCAGCCTGACAAGGGTTACCAAAGATTCCGTCCAGCAATAAATTAGACACTTGGTGGAAAAATCAGCTGTTCTTGTGGCAGTGGTACAGGGCACCAACCCTCACAGAAGTGGAGGTTATTGGGATGTGGCTCCCATCAGAGTGTGTGCTCGGGAACATGGTGCAGGCTGCAGTTAGTGTCACAGATAGGGCTCGACTTTCCCGATCTCTCTGGAACTTATAACATTGGCTCTAGTCACTGAGGGGAGTCAACTTAGACTGGGTCTGGTCACTGAGGATGAACCAAAACTGGGTAAGGTCTGAAGGAGGCTCTCGACCCGAAACATCACCCATTCCTTCGCTCCAGAGATGATGCCTGTCCCGTTGAATTACTCCTGCATTTTGTGTCTCTCTTCGGTTTAAACCAGCATTTGCAGTTCCATCCTACAACACTGGGTCTGGCCACTGGGATTCACCCGTCACTATGTTGGACACTAGATCATTCCGACTTTAGACATACAGCATGGAAACAGGTCCTTCGGCCCAGCGAGTCCGCGCTGACCAGCGATCACTCTGAACACTAGAACAATCCCACACTCTAGGGACAATTGACAATTGACAATTTGCAGAAGCCAATTAACCTAGAAACCTGTACGTCTTTGGAGTGTGGGAGGAAACCGGAGCACCCGAAGAAAACCAACGCAGTCACAGGGAGAACGTACAAACTCCGTGCAGCCAGCATCTGTAATCAAGATTGAACCCGGGTCTCTGGCGCTGTAAGGCAGCAACTCTACTCTACTAAACCATGCCGCTTTAGGTCTGGTCAGTGGGATTTCCCCGCACTGGGCCCAGTTCCTGGAGCTCTGCCATGTCATGGTCATGTTCCCTGAGTCTAACCAAAGCTGGGTCTAATCCCAAGATCCACAATGCAGGATCCAGCACATGGGATATTTATTGTCCAGCATTTATCGTCAATCTCTTAATTATCTTTGAGGAGGTAGTAGCGTCTTCTTGAACGATTAGAGGTCTTTTGGCAAAGGCACTCTATAATCCGTCAAGTAGGCAGTTTCAGGATTTAGACCTAGTAAGGACAAGGGAATGGCAATACTGTATATTTCCAAGTTAGAGTGATGTGGGACTTGGAGGAGGCAGTATTCCTGTGCTCCTGAAGTCCTCACATGGAGATGGGATTTTACACAGGTTTCCACAAGGTGACCTCTACTCATTTTACCATGAGCAGTTAATCTAACACAGATAGATTGGTGAGTACGTCAAGGAGATTGTTCTGGTACTTTGATGACCCAGAATCCAAGAACCAGGCTGGACCAGGCAGCAGCAGGGACCAGATAGTGTGGCATCAGACCCAGACTGGACTAGGTAGCAGGGACCATATTAGGCAGAGATCAGACGCTCATGGACACGATGTGCCTGGAAGAAAGAGATCAGACTGGGTTTGGGGCTCGGACATAGATAAGCTGACCGGCCATCGCTTCTACTTCTTCTTGCGTATGGCGTGCACAGCATAAAGTTGTAGGACAAGTTGTTCTATTTGATCTATTTGTTTGTGCATGTCGGGTTGATTGCATTCGTCGAAACAGGGTGGACCACGTGAAGGTTGCAATCTCCCATCCCACCAGACATCGCTTGCGACCAGCCATCCCTGTTTTGAGCCCAGTCTTATTTTTTGTGTATGTGTCCGGATTGAAGTCTGTTGTAGACCCAGGGTATCATGCTGTTGAGCACGGGAATCTGCTATTACAATCCGAGTACGGTATTGTTGGACACAGGTCTGTCACTATAACGGTTAAAGTCCCTCTGAACACAGGTCTGTCACTATATATTATTGTTTCAGTGCGCCTGGATACAGGCCTGTCACTATAACATGGTTACAGCTGCTCTGGATACAGGTATATCATTATAACCTAATTACAGTACTGGTGGGTATCTTTGTTACTGTGCATCTGAGCATAGGTTTGTCACCTTAACATGGTAATAGTGCCTCTGGCAATGGCTCTGTCATTATAACAAGGGTGCAGTACCTCTGGGCAGGGCTTTGTCACAACATGGGTCCAGTACAGTAGCCGTGGGCTTCGGTCTGTCATTATAATACTGGGCGTAGGAAGCAACTGCAGATGTTGGTTTAAACCGAAGATAGACACAAAAAGCTGGAGTAACTCAGCGGGACAGGCAGCATCACTGGAGAGAAGGAATGGATGAAGGGTCTCGACCAAAAACGTGCGGTGCAGGCTCGAAGGGCCAAATGGCCTCCTCTTGCACCTATTTTCTATGTCACCCATTCCTTCTCTGCAGAGATACTGCCTGTCCCCCGCTGAGATACTCCAGCTTTTTGTGTCTATCTTCACTATGATACTGGATTCAGTTTCAAAAACTGAACACAAATGATTTGATCAGAACTGCTGGAAAAAGTCGGCATTGTTCAACAAAGCAGAACTAAGTTGGTAAGTTCAAACATCATCAAAAATAACCATTATAAGTTTTTTTTTATATCTGTAGCTTTATCTCTAAATGTTATGTTTGTTAAATCATTTTTAAGTCTCATTTTTCCTTCTAATTACTTACTTTCTATCTATCTCTTTAATCACTGTTTCTACTTTCCATCCAATCACACTCCACCAAAATAAAAATTCTTTAAGCTGTTGCTGCCTTGACTCATACACTGAGCAGTCCCCTCCCCCACCCACTGTCATCCTCCCAAGCAGCTGAACTTTGAGAGAGCACTTCTAATCTCCCACCATGACTTCAGTCAAAGTCCAGCTAAAATCCTGTGGTTAGAGTGTAAACTGCCTTTTAAACTGCAACCAACCCCTGTGCTTTCTTGCCAGAGTTACAATCAGAGCTCAGGAGACCATCAGTGGACCACCAGGTGATAATTTGCATTGCTTTCACGTTAATGGAAGCAGAGATTGTTGAAGGCAGTCAAGTGGTCTGCACAGCTGTGAAGGAAGATAACATGATCTTGGAAAGTGGAGCCAATTGAATAGTTCCCAAACAAACCTGTGGAGGACATATTGTGTCTGCTTTTATTCCACCCAGAATACTGAGAACGAATTGGATCATTTTATTATTAAAATGACACCCAGAGGGTGTAGAAAACAACAACCAGACATTCAATTTATTGAATGCGAGCTAAAAGGAGGGCCTGCACTCCAGCTCAAGCTGACTCCATTGACTAGAGCGGATAGGCCAAGAGTCAAGAGTGTTTTATTGTCATATATTCCAGATAGGACAATGAAATTCTTACTGAGGTGTAGATGCAGGAGCAGTGTTCCATCTTGATGACTGGTAAGAACCAGGCTCAAGATGCTCTTGGTGTTGCTGTACTTGCTGATGGTGTGGCCTAGGCCCCTCTCCTCTGCTGTGGCAGTCACTGAGTCATTCTCTATACCATAAGGGGATCTCAGATGGTCAAGGTGGTCATCGGGTCATGATGCATGTCCCCAGAAGCGAAAGGGGGTGGGGGGGGGGGGAAACACATTGCATAACGCCCTAATCCTGATGGCCACCTTTGTGTGTAGCTTCATCAAGTTGGTTGTAGAATCCAAGGACATGATCTTAGATAACATTAAGCGCTGCTCGAAGATCATCAACCTGGTGACTTTGGTGTCCCTGAAATTTGTTGGTTTTCCAGCCTCACATGATGTCCTTAAAGAAAGGCTGCCACATGGGCCATTCCAGGCTACAGAAGTATGTGCTGAGGGATGACTGAAGCTTGGTGCAGCCGACACAAAGGCTTTGTCATGTAGGACTGCATCTGGATCCTTCTGTCACTAGATGTTTAAAAGCTAAGCTCCTTGTTGAAGTCTCCCAAACACCTGACATAGTTTCATCCTAGGAGCCCACATACATTGTAATGATGCTCAGGGTGGCACAGTGTGGCAGCGGTAGAGTTGCTGCCTTACAGCGCCAGAGATGCTGCGTGAGATTTCTCTAGGATCTCCGGTTTCCTCCCACATTCCAAAGACAAGTTTGTAGGCTAATAGGCTTGGTATAATTGTAAAGTGTCCCTAGTGTGACTAGGATAATAATAATAATAATGGATGGGATTTATATAGCGCCTTTCTAATACTCAAGGCGCTTTACATCGCATTATTCATTCACTCCTCAATCACACTCGGTGGTGGTAAGCTACTTCTGTAGCCACAGCTGCCCTGGGGCAGACTGATGGAAGCGTGGCTGCCAATCTGCGCCTACGGCCCCTCCGACCACCACCAATCACTCACACACATTCACACACAGGCAAAGGTGGGTGAAGTGTCTTGCCCAAGGACACAACGACAGTATGCACTCCAAGCGGGATTCGAACCGGCTACCTTCCGGTTGCCAGCCGAACACTTAGCCCATTGTGCCATCTGTCGTCCCTATAGGATAGCGTTAGTGTGCGAGAATGGTTGGTCGGCATAGACTTGGTGGGCTGAAGGACCTGTTTCTGAACTGTATCTCTGAACTAAACTAAACTAAACGGAATGTGCTAACACTACAAATGTATAGAATCATTAATGCTACGATTGTATAGAGCAGATGACTCATGTGATGAGAATGCAAAGAAAGCTATGCAGTTTCAATAAATGTCTTGTACATACTTAAATGAACAAAGTTTACTTTGAAATAAATTAAAGCTCCATGCGACAGGGAGTAGTCCTGTGCCCAGAGTGACCTAATACGTGGAGACTGAGAGTAGTGACAAAGAGTAGCAGTAGTGGAGACAGCAGGTATGGAGAACCAAGCTTATATCCCCCCAGAAATACCATTAACTTCACCACACGGGGAACCCACCCCTTGGGGTGGTCAGAGCATGTACCTCAGCCCAAAACAAGTACCACCATTCACACAAGCTTTGGGCATGTTGGCACAGAATAATAAACTGTGGTAATGCAACTTTAAATCTTCAAAACAATGGACATAAAGGTCACTTCAGTCAATGTTCACAGATGGAAACGTGCTTTTTGATGTGTCGTGATTCAGTTCAGTTTAGTTTAGTTCAGTTCAGTTTAGTCAAAGGTCAAGGCGGCTGTGCAATACTTTATGCACTTGAACAACTATCAGCACAGACATTGTGGGCCGAAGGGCCCATTCCATGGTTATACTTTACTATGTTCTATGTAACAAACAGCTTGCTCTCTTCCAGCAGCTCTTCACGACGTTGCAGTGGAGATCTCCATGAGTATTGTTGACTTCAACTGCATCGTCAGTGATCATGGATGGTCTGGCAGGGCCACCAGCAAACCCAGATGTCACCTCTTGAGCTACAGATGGAACGAGTAAAATATGCTGTGTGTCTTGTCTTCAACAACCCTGTGAATGGAGCACCATGTCTGAAGAAGGGTCTCAACCCGAACCCGAAACATCACCCATTCCTTCTCTCCAGAGACGCTGACTGCCCCGCTGGGTTACTCCATCATTTTGTTTCTATCCTTGGTTTAAACTAGCATCTGCAGTTCCTTACTGCACACCATGTCAATTCATCTGAACAAGACCAGATGGCTCAGTCGAGACCAAATCATTCCTGGTCCAAACCACTGACATCAAGCTGGTCTTCAAATCTGACCAGTGTCTCCTTCAGGCTGATTATCACCCATAGGAAGATGAGGGCACTGGCAGGGAGAGAAGGAAGATGAACGGTAAACTGACAACCACAGTAAACAGCAAGGAACTGAAGAGGGACTACACAGATTGGCAAAATATGAAGATTTGTTCTAACTCCCTAGTGGTTAGAATTCCAGGAGAATATCAAAAGGTTCTTCATCCTGTGAGGTGTTTAGAAAATGAAAGAGAGTCAAAGTAAAATGCATCAACTCTAGAAAAGCATGCAGAATCTGATCCTGCTGCAGTTGATAGAAGTGGATACAGAGGAGTAAATCATAGACTTGCACTTTGCTTGGGAATCTTCCGAGATCGTCTCCAGATCCAGAGGCTGCTCCGTGGAGCAAGGTGAGGGGTTCTCATGCTGTTTCTTCCAAGGGTTCACCGCAGGAGCTCTGTGATCCAGGTCCTCAAGGAAAAGGAGGACTTATTAACAATCTTCACAGCTGAACAAACTGAGGACCTGGCAAATGCCTCCATGCTGGTCTATATGACAGAAAGGTCAAAGCAGCACAGCCTCCCAGAACTTGCTGTCCTCTGTCTTGAAGGGTTTCGAAGGAAGACAGAGGGAAAGCTGCTAACCCTGTATGAGCTGACATGTTCCATCTTCATGGACAAATTTGTGTGCGATTGTATCAAGCTGTGTACAGAGCCAGAGTACACAAACACCCAGTGCACTACATGCTGGAGTTCTTCCTGTATCAGCCAGTGACAACCACATTCTGGAAATTAATGTGCAGCTGGAAGTGGGATATTCATATTTGTTTTTAAGTGATATGTGAGGAAGCACTGCATTTTAATTCATTTTATAAGTGTATTACATGAAGGCAAGTTGTGACATTTGAATCGTAAGTCTATTCAAGACCAGGCTGCAAACGGAATCAAATTGCCAGCCTCCAGCACCAGTCTTCAGTTTCAGTTTATTGTCTCGTGTATCGAGGTACAGTGAAAAGCTTTTTGTTGCGTGTGAACCAGTCAGCGGAAAGACAAAACATGATTACAGTTGAGCCATTTACAGTGTATAGATATATGATAAGGGAATAATGTTTAGTGCAAAGTAAAACCAGTAAAGTCCGATCTAGGATAGTCCGAGGGTATTAACTTCAGAAAGATTGGTAATATACTTGTATTCAGGAATTCTCCACATTACAAGAGCTTTTATTGCAAATGACATGAGCTATGCCATTGCATACTTAACAACACGAGACCTGTAAGAATATCTATTGGAATTATGCAAGTTGGAACAGTCAAGTATTGGGCTACACATATTTACATATGTGCAGGTGTGTTAAATTAATATAGACAATCTCATTCACATTGATGAAAAAAACAAAGCTGTCTTAATTTTATGGAATATCTAGACTAAGTGGGACCCGTTGGGTCCCATGTTCACACGGGAGGGCTGGTCCCCCAATGCAATGTTCCACCTCTCCACCAATTCCAATATTGGTGGCCAGTGGGGGGGGGGGGGGGGGGGGGGTGGTCTTTCTGGAGCACTAGTATGGGGTTGTGGGCTGAAGGGACTGGTTTCCAGAGGGCTAGTATGGACATTGTGGGCCGAATGGATTCTTGGGCTGGCAGCTCAGTCACTCAGACCTGGTGGGCTGGCAGCTCAGTCACTCAGACCTGGTGGGCTGGCAGCTCAGTCACTCAGACCTGGTGGGCTGGCAGCTCAGTCACTCAGGCCTGGTGGGCTGGCAGCTCAGTCACTCAGGCCTGGTGGGCTGGCAGCTCAGTCACTCAGGCCTGGTGGGCTGGCAGCTCAGTCACTCAGGCCTAGTGGACTAGCAGCTCAGTCACTCAGGCCTGGTGGGCTGGCAGCTCAGTCACTCAGTCCTGGTGGGCTGGCAGCTCAGTCACTCAGGGATGGTAGGTTGGCAGCTCAGTCACTCAGGGCTGGTGGACTGGCAGCTTAGAAACTGCCAGAAATTCTGCCCAAAACAGGTGAGAGACTCCGTGAGAGAGAAGGGGGAGAGGGTGGAAAATCAATTTAGACATTTTTCATCTATTTCTGTAGATCACAGCAATGAAGGAGGAAAGTCTATCCTGGCCTGGATCTCACAGGGAGCCAATGAAGGGAGGGAGAAAAATAATGGGGTGCGTTTAATACTTGCAGGGGGAATACTTACTTATGGGCTGAAGGGACTCCTCCTGGGCTAGTACAGGCCTGATGGGTTGAAGAGACTCTTAAAAAAAATTCTGAGTGAAATCTCAGTGAAAGGCACTTTTTCTGGACTTTTCCAGGCCTGGCACGGGCCTTTTGGGCCAAAATGTTATTCCTGGGCTAATACGGGCCGAAATGAGTGGTTTCAGGCAGGCCAAACAACATTTCATTTCATTTCCATTGCCATTTCAGTTTCAAGTACAGGGCAGGCCAAACAACTCATCTCATTTTCATTTCATTTCATTTCCATTGCCATTTCAGTTTCAAGCACAGGGCAGGCCAAACAACTCATCTCATTTTCTTTTCATTTCATTTTCATTGCCATTTCAGTTTCAAGTACAGGGCAGGCCAAACAACTCATCTCATTTTCATTTCATTTCATTACCATTACCATTTCAGTTTCAAGCACAGGGCAGGCCAAACAACTCATCTCATTTTCATTTCATTTTCATTGCCATTTCAATTTCAAGCACAGATCAGGCCAAACAAGTCATTTCATTTTCATTAAGGGCTAACAAATCATTTATTGCAAGTACATTGCAGACTCACTGTTCAGTAGACTCACAGTTTAGTTGACTCACAGCAGAATCAGAGATGAGGCCTCTCCCTCGCGATCTTCCAGAGTGACTGACTCACGTCCAGGCATCTGGGGTTTTATAGTCCTGCCCCCCCCCCCCCCCCCCAGAAGGGGCGTTACCTTCATCATGGTGATTGACAGGCGAGAGGACCAATCAGCTGATTCCAAGATTTGTTAAACACTCATAACATTTTCATTTTTCATCGATCAGAAAAATCCTTGAGGCTGCCTTAGCAGAGGAGGACTGTGAGTAAGATGGCCAAAAATCATAGCGATATATACAGTAGCATTTTTTCTAAAATCAATATACAGCGCAGACAGGAAGTGGTCAAGATGAGACTTTTTATTTAATTCTTTATTTTCGAACGGAATAAAAGAATAAAAAGCAAGTGTGAAACAAAAACAATACAAGAATATTTATAAAGTGTCATAAACAATATCTATAAATAAATGAAATCGTATGTGTCCGAAAAGGAGCAGGAAGAAGCCAAAGCTTATTAATTCCCACCACTTATTCAACTGCTTATAATTATCTTATACAAATTCAGCAGCTATATGTACACCATATGTACACCGGCAGCTATATGTACACCAAATTATTTATATTTATACACTAATCAAATATTTACAAAGCCATACAAAAAAAGAGAGAAAAAAATAAAAGAAAAAACCCTCATATACTATACAGTATATCTTAGTCATATATACAACCCATCACCTAATAACCACCCTTCCCAATATAATCAGTATAACAAATATCCCACTCACAATCACCTATCCTCATCCCAATTTCCTTTAAAAAAGGTGTTTTTGTACATCTTTTTGAACTGAATTATGTTTGTGCTAAGTTTTATCTCCTGTTCCAGACCATTCCACAAATTCACCCCACAGATTGCTATGACTTTTAAGAGTTGTTCTGACATTGAGTTTTTTAAAATTATGTTCCCCTCTCAAATTATACCCACCCTGTCTTTCCATCTTCTTCTTTTCGTGTCTTTGAAGCTGGTTGGTTATATGACAGTTTCCCATTCCTTTACACAGTCCTTTGCGTTTTTATTGAACACTGCAAGATCCTTTGGGCTGCACTGGTTGGGTAGTAGGGGGCAGACAAGGCAGTGCTGCATTATATGGTCCTCTTCTCCACATTCACAGGTGGTTTGGCCAGTTTCATAGCCCCATCTGGCCATGGCAGCTTTTGATCGCCCTGTTCCTGTTCTCAGGCGGTTGAGCGTCTTCCACTGGACCCATGGTGCTTCTGAGCCCGGAGGGAGGGCTTCAGAAGGAGGGATACCCATGTCAGTAGGAGGGGGCTCGTCCTCAAGCTTTTTTGTCCATAGTTGGAGTCTGGTTTCTTCCCGTGATGCTATTAGGGGCTGGACATGGCTGAGAAAGCTTCTCCTGGACTTCAGCCGTTGGGCCGGGGGTACACGTCCGTAGAGGAGGTGGCGTTCATCACTGGTGGCCTTGGTCATCTCTACTCGGCTGGCACTTCCCGTCTCACATCAGCAGGGGCAATGCCAGCGAGGAGGTGCAGGTTGTTTATGTTGGTGGGCTTCAAGCAGCCAGTGATTGAGCGGCAGGTGTTATTCAACGCTGGGTCTAGTTTCTTGGCATGGGATGATCTCTCCCAAACAGGACACGCATACTCCGCAGAGGAGTAGCACAGGGCCAGAGCAGTAGATCTTAATGTGTGTGCTGTGGCTCCCCATTTGGAGTTGGTCAGCTTCCGGAGGATGTTATTTCGGGAGTTAACTTTCAATTTGGTGTTTTTTACGTGTTCCTTATAGGAGAGAGTGCGATCCAGTGTTACACCGAGGTAGGCAGGGTTGGTGCAGTGCTCAAGAGGTGTTCCAGACCATGTGATGTTAAGGGGTCTGTTTGCTTCCCGGTTCCTGAGATGGAACGAGCAGGCTTGGGTCTTCGCAGGGTTTGCGTGTAGGTGGTTGCGCTCGTCGTAGAGGTGTAGCTCATCTAGGGCTGAGGTGAGATTCGCTTCTACAGCTTCAAACGTACTCTCTTGGGAGGTTACACAAAGGTCGTCGGCGTAGATGAACCGCTCAGTGTTCTGGTCCATTGGCTGGTCATTGGTGTAGATGTTATATAGTAGTGGAGCCAGCACACTACCTTGAGGCAAGCCATTCCGTTGTCGTCGCCAGCGACTTTGCTTGTTGTTAAGGACAACATAGAAGCGCCTATCTTTCAGGAGGGCTCCGATGAGGTCCGTGAGTGCCAGGACTTTGGTATTCTCCAAGATCTTTTTTAGGAGGAGGCGGTGGTTCACAGTGTCATACGTGGCAGACAGATCAACAAAGACGGCTCCTGTCACCAGTCCTTTCTGTAACCCGTCTTCAATGTGCTGTGTGAGATTCAGAAGTTGACTTGTTGTGGATTTGCCAGGTCGGAATCCAGCTTGTTGAGGGATGATGGCTGGTTCAGCGACTGGGGCAAGCCTGTTGAGGATCAGGCGCTCAAACAGCTTGTACGGGTGGCATAGCAGGGAGATTGGGCGGAAGCTCTTTGCATATGCTGGATCTTTACCGGGTTTTAGAAGAGCGATGATTTTGGTTTTCCTCCAGATATTCTCTAAGCACTTTTCATCTACAAAATTTTATTTTATTAAACTTCATAATTTTGTATTAAGTCTTTCGATTATAAACTTTTGTGGCTACATTTATAATGGCAATTGCCTAAGTAATATATCACAAACTGCTCAAAATGAATACTGATTATTTTCATGTTTATTTTCATGCAGATTCATCAAATCTTCTCATTCAATCAATTCTAAAATGTCAAAAATCATTTATTAAACACAGGAACCACCATAAATCATCTGTCAGGCAAGAAACAGAAAAAAAAATGTTCGGCCACTTCTGGAAAACCAATGCAAAATTCTTAGGCAAACAAATAAATGCCAAGAGATTGCAGTTGTTGAAACTATATCTAACCAGCAATTTAGTTCAGAAATATAGTGTGAAAACAGGCCCTTTGGCCCACCGAGTCTAGGGAGAGCTGCAATCTATGTACATTAGTTCTATCCTACACATTAGGCAGAGTTTACAGAAGCCAATTTACCTACAACATGCAAATCTTTTAGACTGTGGGAGGAAACCAGAGCACCCAGAGAAAACCCACATTGTCACAGGGAGAACTTATAAACACCATACAGACAGCGCCTGGAGTATGGGGATCGAACCCGGGTCTCTACCCCTGTTCCACTTCGCAACCCCCTAACACCTCTCTTGTCTTAGGAACTTTTAAGGATTGTGTAATTCAATCTTGAATAAATAGCCCTGCATAGTGTTTTTCAAATATCAAAACTCTGTCACTTGTGTGACTGTCATAGTTGCCTTTTCTGTACAAATAAAAAGACTGCTTGTTGGAAATAAAATTTGTGAATTAACATAGAATATTTATAATCATTTAAAAAATATTTCCAGAGCTTCACTTCAATTAACATTGGAATTGCACCTCTAAGAAAGCTATGTCAATAATAAAACATGTATTAAAACAAAACACAGATTTTATACACTGTAAAATACCAAGCAAAGGCTTCTGGAGTCATTTAATCATTCACATAACCAAAGATAAAGAATGATGCCTTTATATAGTCCATTTATGTGAAAATGATAATGCAGGTGCATAATCATTGTAAGTGCTGAGACTGATGTACAAAAGCTTGATCCAAAAGGCATTCCATGAGGATCTCCATTAAGAAGCTGACACTCAGAGAGCTTGAATTAATATAAGGAACATTCTAAATCTTGGATCCTGGACAATTGAAGGTATGAGGCTAATTTTGGAACAATTTAAAATGAGAGTAATAATCTAGGGAAGACTTCGAACACAAGACTTAGAATTCCAAATATTATAGTTTTGGAATAGGTTGGAGGGATAAAAATTGATTAAAGCCATCAATTGCTTTGAAAATAAGGCTAGGGAATTTAAAGTCATGGTTGGCCCAAAAGCCGGAGTAAATTAATGAGTACTGTAATGATAGACAAATGAAATTAAATGTGAGTGAGTTTGGGTGAGTTTATAATTACAGATGCAGGATTATAAAATATTAGTTGAGAAAGCTTTGGAATAGTTGCATATGTAAAATTAAATGCAAGGGTAAGGATGAGCAGTGGGTAATGCAACATGAAAGCATTTCCCAGAGGTAAATTGGATGGTAATTTTGTGAAGAATTTTATTAAAGCACAGTCAGCAAATTACCTAAATTTGCTATTGTTGTTAATCCAGTCTATAGCTATTCACCTAATTCTAAAGCTCCTCATTATTGGCAACCAAATTCATTGGTATTATCAAAATATATTATAACAGCACTGATAGTGATCATCTTCTCATTCTGAGAAGGATGAAATAATTGCCTGCTTAATTTGTATGATCAATTAAATAAAATAAAATTCCTTATTTGTTATCAAGCAAGATTTGTTGAATTTATCACAAATGCACTTGAAGAGATTTGATTGATTCACCCTGTTTTCACATTATCCTGTAATTCAATGGCCCATGTTTGAAAGCAGAATAAACTAATCCGATAAAAGTGTCGTGCCTCTCTTGTGCTTGTAAAGAATCTTTATAAATGAGTTGTAGAGCCAATTCCTGACAGGTATGCACCAAAGTAAACAATCTTCCACATTTACATTTATATTTTCACTTTGGCTAAGGAACACAATTAAGAAATGGAAAAACGTATTTCTCTACTCAGGTTCACCCCTGACACTGAAAATCTTTCTGTTCCAATGCATTTTCCCTAATCTGGGAAATGTGTTCATAAATGTTTTATAGATTGTGTTTCTTCCACCAAATGTTCTCAATATACCAAGCTCAAAAATTCTTGACATAGTTAAATAAAAAGAAAGCACTTATACTGTTGATAAAAAATACTATTATCAAATGGTGCATTATTGTGCAAAAATCACATATACAGTATAAATTCTATAATTATTATTAGAAAATGCAGAAAAAATATTTACCACATATTATCCCCAACTTAAACATCAACTAGGCCAAAACCAAGTGCCAAATTATTGACCGTTTCTCATTTCACATATACTGTCTGACCTGCTGAGTTCTTGATTTCCAAAATTTGCAATTTATTTTTGCTTTTCATTAACTCATAGCTTTTGAACTTAACAGAACTGTAGTATGGATTTTTAAAATAAACTTTGGTGGCATCACCATGCAATATTAAACTATATTGAAAATAAACTGCTCAATAATTTATACCAAATTGTCACGTTTACCATTTTCCTTTTGTTATTTTTTCCATGAAGTATAAGGCTCCACGTTTCCAATGGAAATGTAATGGATGGACATCTGGGAATTTAGTCCAAAAAACATACACCCGGTCAGAGCATAACCACTTCAACACATGAAACCACCTCAATTGCCTGATCTAAGTCAAATAGATTCTAATGTTCCAACCGTAACATTTTATAACCGTAAAATGGAACACAGTTATCTGGCCTTGTTTGGTATTCCTGCCATTATTATATTCCAAATACAGCATCTTTTGCACTGGTAAGACAATGATCTGGTTTTTTTTTGCAAAGTATATCTTTATTTGCTCAGCAGCAAGGTACACAAGGTGATTGAACAGCAATCTCTTGCCACAGATTTCAGCCTACTTGTTAAACTGCAAATTTTCACATGATCTTTGTCAGCTTTGGGAAGGAATAGAATAAAAATGTCATTAGCCAATCACTGGACAGATTGCCAAACAGATTCAGCTGATAGTAAGTGGATAAATAAACAGAAACAATGACACATTGTACATACGATGACAGGACAGCATAAAGTAATATGTGAAGTAGGCACATCTGCAAACTCCGTTCTCCCAAAATAGTCCATTTCAGTGTTTACATTTCTATGGAGACTCGTGGTTGGCATTGACTTAAATATTCCTCTTTGGAAAGCAAAATCATAATGTGATTACAAATTGTGCCAGACATGGAGTTTCAGGGCATTATAATTTCCATGAAAATATTTTGCTAACTAGCCATAGTGTCCATATACTGGAGGAGATTATTTCTCTCCTCCTATCACATTATCTTTCTCTTTCTCTCTCTGTGTTATCTTTAGAGGGAATGACTGAGAAACTCCAAAATCATCTACCAGGATAAGAAATATCCAATTGTACATCACACTAATTCAAGCCAAATTGATAACGAAAACAAAACTCACAAATGTTTAATTTTTAATTGGTTTCTCCTGCTAGCAAACTTGGATGTAAGTTCCGATATTATGGGCGTTTCTATCACAATAAGCATGCCAATGTTCTCTGGGTGAACCTATACGGTTAACACAAAATGGTGCCTGTGACTGAGATATGAAATGCTTTGTAGTTCTAATGTTTTAGGTTCTAAGCAGTGGGACATTTAAGATATATTGAAAACAAAAGCACTTTGCACCTAACATAAAAATAGCCTTGTTTACCATTTTTATTTTGGTTGCCTGTCCAATGAAAAGATAACAGACGAACATATTCAGATGAAGATCAGGGAGACACACCAAGTCTGAGCAAAATCACTTCATCAAAACAAAATAGCTTCATTATGCATGTTCACTGATCATAGCAAACCAATGAATAAACTGTGTATTGTGATCTTGGTAATACGTTCACAGATAAATTAAAATATTTAAGTTTAATGTATAAGTTCACGTTCCACTGTCGATAGTAAAACAAAAGTCAGTTTACATGTAAGATGGTGTAAATCTTTCTTTCGGAAATCTCCTACATTTGCTAATTGCAATGTGATTAAAACATTTTCATCTTGATATATTGGATTAAAAAAATGAACCAGTTTTGTATTCAGGTAGAATGCACAGGTCTATTTATTCTGCAGCAGTTGAGAAAGCATATGTTTTCTGTTTTTGATTCTCAGTTAAATATTGTGATCATGAATTGCAGATTATTATTATAAAAATGGTAATGGAATGATACACTGAATACGAGCTTACCTTGCAGTTTTGTAAAATTTAGGATTTAAAATAGTTATTGATCCAATTACAGTATGCCATGTCAAATTTTGTCACACCATTGTATAAGAAATCAACTTTTCTCATTGATAAAAATATTAAATATTGAACAGTTGAACAATCAATATTAAAAGTTTCCTTCTAAATGACATTAATAATTAGACATTTCTGATGCTTAATCTCTATTTGGTTGTTCATACCAAATAGGTGTAAACTTTTCACTTAAAATGAATATGATATGACAGTAACATTAAAATTACAGCTAGTGACTTTAAATTCTGGTCTTATGGATAAACTATTGTGGATAAACTATTAATTACACAACTCTACTATCTGCCTCAGAACTAACCAATGTTCAGAATTACTCAGGGATTATATACATTCTCTTGAGTATCTGTAACCTTCAGGTCAATAGTTTACTGCTTTAGCTCTAGGCTGTAAACAATATTTATATTATTCACTCAAATTCACATGATCCCTTTCTAAAACAAGTAACTTTTGACAATGCCCTGACAATGAAGCACAGGAAATGTTAACAAATTGGAATTTTCCTTCCACCCAGAATTTGGTCATCCTGTAGAACAACTACACACGTGGGAGGTCACAACTATCAGTTACACTGTGACTATTTTGTTTTACACAGGGACCTGACGAAAAAGAGCAGAACCCTTTCTGACTACAGAACAGAAAGTCTGACTTTACGTGAGTCAGATAGGAATGTACTTAGCGAAAAATTGAGACACGGGATCAAAAGAGAGGTCCGTTTAAAGGATTATTTTGCATGGAAGAAGAAAGCACTAGCTGTTTGGTTTATATCTGGATTGGAAATAATGGAAAGATAAGATGACCTATGACAGTGCTAGCGCCAACTCTATCTTTGTTCGTTCTCCTTGTTTACCTTCCGTAGAACATGGGAAGATACGATATTCCGTTTACTTATATATATTTGGATTTAGTCAAAAATCTGCTTATTATATTTCACCCAAAGATGATGAGCAGATTTAAATGTAAGACTCAATGCCACCTTTTCACAGAGACAATGTAAATGCAAATCCCTGGGTCAAAAATACTTTTAGTTGATCTGTATTATATCGGTTGAAAATGTTGACGAAAACTTTGCAAAATATATACTCTAGCTTTGAGTAGCCCCAAAGTATCTCCAAAATCTATACTGTAGCGTTCTATAGTAGCCCCTAAGAGGACTTGAAAAAAGTTGCGTTATGGTTATCAAATTAAAGTTTGCAAATTAACGTTAATATTCATTTTTCAGCAACAGTCGGTTGTTTCTTTTATTTTAAAAAACATTAAAAAAAAGATTAAAATTCATTTATTTATGGTATTTTCCCCCCAACGATTGCATGTCATAAATTGTCCTTTTTGTGTTGAAATCTAAGAGTAAGTAACCTTTGTAGGGGTTTTGTAAATAACGAAATTCTACCTGCGGGAATTGGAAATTATTAGATACCTCAGTCTGAAGAAGGATCCCGACCCGAAATGTCACCCATTATTTTTCGCCGGTGATGTTGCCTGACCCGCTGAGTTACTCCAGCACTTTGTGTCTCTCTTTGGTATAGACCAGTATCTGCAGTTCTTTATTTCTAGATTTTTAATTTACTATTCTGTTGACTCATAAAGAAATAGTGATTCTACTACCATCGATGACAATATAGTTCCTCTTTGACACCCAACCCTCCTGCACACGAATATCTTCGTTAAAATGTTCAAATTTAGTGAATCTGTAATAAATTCTCCAGTCCTCTTTAAGCAATATATAATGCGACATCAACCTTCTATATAGTGCTGTTTCAAAGGCTGTGGGTGTCTAAGCTTGAAAGAGACAGATTCCAAAGGCGGATCTTGATTTCACCCACTCTTTAATATTACAATGTCCACCCGCTATTTGATGGCGTTTCGGATCGCTATCCTGTATCAGGCTGATGCAATTTATCGATCCGAAAAGTCGACGTTCGTGTGCCTTCACGAATGCTGCTTGATTCGCTGAATTCTTCCAGCAGGTTTATCTTTGCTCCAGATTCCAGCAGCTGCTGTCTCTTTATATCACCAGATACTGACGTTCTATAAACTGAGGGTTACTCAGCCTTTCATACAGTATATTTGTAACTGAGAACAATCCCACATAAATAAAAAAAACAGCAGTTAATGTTAGAAATCTGAAATAAATGCAGAAAATACAATGGGTACTCAGCAGGTTAGAACTCTGCTATGACATGAGAAATGAAAAGAATAAGTCACAAACTTATCTACGTAAAATATTTTCAAGGAAGGCGTGTCAACAATTAGTTGCAATTGAATATGTCTGTGTTTTGTTTCGTTAAATGCACCACGCAAAAATAATTATTAATAGATTACTAGTTTAATTTTCCAAATACGTACTCGTCCATGCTTCTTTCTCAGTGAAAGTTAACACCGACATTTAGCTGATTTTAACATTTCTAACTTAAAGCCTCCAAGGATTTTCCATAGTCGAAGAACTTGGGAGAAATCATTGTGTAGGAAGGAACTGCAGATGCTGGTTTAAACCGAAGATAAACCCAAAATGCTGGAGTAACTCAGCGGGACGGGCAGCATCTCTGGAGAGGAGGAATGGGTAACGTTTCGGGTCGAGACCCTTCTTCTGACTTCAGAAATCATGTTCTCTACAGATTTTAAAACCTTGTTTCCTTATTTTTCTTTAAAGGACCAGCATCACCCATGGAAATAAATATTTTACTGAACCACCGACCCGACCAACACAGGCACGTGATTTTCAGAGAAAGGTGAATCTATAACGGAACTTGTGACTCAAACTGTCCCCAATTTCAGCCTTGAAAAGTAGAATCTAAGGCATTTTTCGATACGTTGGATAGTAATATATTATTTTCATTTTAAGTGTATGAAACTTCAATGTGGGTGGGTGTGGGGGGGGGGGGGGGGGGGACGGCTCAGGGTCTAACCGAAAATCGATTTATATGAATGCAACGTTTTTTTTAGTGGAATCAGCCATGATCCTAATTTTATTTGGTGATGAATAATTGAAGAGGATAACTAATGCCTTCCGTTATACAGTTTCATAATAAAGGCGCTCAGAGAATGGTGTATCTCTCCCATATTTCGCTCTTCCGTGTTTTTTGATGCCAACATCTCTCTGTTGTTATTTTTGCTTTGAGATATTGGTTGGATGTTTAATTAAAAGCCAAGAATGTAGCCAAGCTGTGAAACTAAGCAACAACAAAAAAGCCACTATATAAAACCACCAATATTTGATGTATTTATTTCAGCATCAACTATGTCACGTCGACTGCACTGAACAACAGATAAATTATTCATCTTTTGCAACCCACTGTAATTTCGAAAGAGAGACAACATTATTTTATCTGAATATGAGCAAAATGTCTTAATTTCGCTAATTTGATTGCGTTGGCAGAAATTTTATGGGATCAGTCTTTCCTTATCCTGTTGCATCTAAAAGTGTGAATGTAAATCAAAATAATGTATTCGGGAAACATTACCTTTTATTCATTACCTTGTATGCAGCACACTAACCCCAATTTATTTTAAAACGAGCTTTGCTCCGAATATATGATTTTGAACACAAACGTATGTGCCTTCGATGCATAAAAGAGTTGCCATATTTTTCCGATGTACTTTCTGTAATGTTTAGCAAATTAGAAAAGAGAAACACACTTCGCGAGATCATTTAAAAAAAAGTGATAGCCGCGCTATCAATGTCACCACGCGTGTAAATCGCTAATTTGAAGTTCGATTAAATCATTGCGTTTCACTCGCTTTCATTATTTATTTCATTTCTAAACGTTAACAGTCATATTTCAGCTCACTAATACTTTAAAAAATGTGGCTACACAAAATCTGGCGCCAATCACCAGTAATGCTCAGACGAAGCAGCGAACAGCCAATGTCATTGGTTTTCAGGTCATTTGTGGAAATATCTCACTGTTCAATGTTGGCTCCCTCTTAAAAATTTAAATAACGCAAATGAATTGTACAACGATTGGGTTTGAAACTGATGTGTCACTGGACAGCGATGTAACATGGATGTCGATGCAATAATTGCTGAATCGAGAGGCATGCTTGCAAAAGTATTTTGCACATTAAAAATCATATTAAAATGTACATTTTAATGCAATGTTCGTCTGCCTCCTATCGAATAAATACTGCATGAAACACACAATTATTGTAATCGTTTAGGATGAAGAAATGAGAATGGTTCACGGAAAACATATCAAAAATCTAATTTTGTTATGGCATGGTTCGTGCGTTAATGACAGAATAAAATAATAAATTATATTTTGTGTGTAAGTCGTTGGATTGAATTGTATAAAGCGTACTGTAAATTATCGTGAGAGTGTAGATTTGTTGATGTTATTTTCCTTTCTTCCCTGTAGCCTGTTAAAATGCGAGAGAGAGCTCTCGGATGGGGAGACAGTACGGCGTCCAACATTCATTCCTGTGTGCCGTGCTTTAACATTATTATCAGAGGAGAACACACACAGCTTGTTCTGTTTAGTTCAGCCACCTCATCACTCTTCTACTGACCGCGGCAGCACCACAATCTTTACACTCGTTTTGGAAGCGGCGCAGCCGTGCTCGGCTGCAGGAAAGTGTCAGCCACTCAACCCGGTGCAAAGTCTCAGCCTTCCTCTTCTGCGCAAAAATAACCGATGCGGGAGAGCATATTTTCCCCAATCCTTCACCGCGTGAAGCAATCGGAATTAAAACCGACCAAAAATCATTCGGCAAACAATTCGCATTCACGCATCCGAGGTGGTGCAATCTTCCCTGCCCCTCTACTCTAAATTTTACACACTCCTTCAGTACTGAAATAATCAACCAGATTTGCCATTTAGAAAACAAAGTGTAAATTACTCTCGGACCTATCTTAGAAAAGTTATTCAGGAAAAATCACGAGAATTGAATACTTTAAACGTGTCAGCAGTACAAACCGCAAGGATATTCTATAGCTTTTTTAAAAAAAAACTATGCTTTAGATGAGTTATCTATATGACAAGCCGACCAACCACACGGAATGAACACATAAAATAAACTTTTATGCAAGTCAAGTGCACAATTAAGGCATTTAGGATGAACTCTTTGATTGTAGAAGAAGCTGCACTGTTATGTGAACAGGTTCGTGTTACGTGAACACGTACACACATGCATATGTACAAATATACTAGATCCATGTCGTTATATATATTAGTTGCAGCACACTTATTCCATCAATTATAACACTTTTAACATATAATCCTGGACCATTTCCTGAACACGATTATCGTTGAGCTTAGTTTTCGATACATACATTTTACCTGTATAGATGTTATACTTTATAATGCATAGACATATAGTCAAGGTATGGTCGATTTTCATTCTTACGAATGGGAACACACAAAAATCGGCCTCATTACATTATCATCCACAACTTAAAACATTTATTTAGTCGCTATGGTGATTATTTGACTACTTGTTTATTCCCATTTGCATTCTGTCGGCTATGCAGTTTGGGTAATGAACCCAGGGAGTAAATTATCACTTACTTTTAAGGTTCAAAGGAGGATCCCCTGGAAAGTCAATGGAAGGTGTCAGGCCCCTGACGCCGAGATGGTTTAGCTAAACCGATAGACTTTTACAAATATTCGAATCCAGTCGCAGACAAATTAACAGGACAGACTATTAATTAATTAGCTCTTCTCGTGCAGCCAGCAGCGAGCGATACTAAAAGATTTTAACTCCCTCGTAGGGTCGGACGTAAGGATTTTACAGAGCTGATAACGAAATCAAACGCATGTCTCTGTTGTTGGATAATGGTGACCACATTGCAAACCACTTAAGAGTCAGAATTAAACACCCGCATTGCCAGAGATATGATGGCGCTTGAATATCGATATTTCTGAAAGAGTAACGGCAGTATCGATCGGGTTGTGTGTGGGATATGCCAGCGAGAAATGGAGATAACTGCATTGTTGCTTTTAATACGCCAGGCTTGCTGCAAGAAGGAAGCACAGAGGCTGGTAGTTCTTGCAGAGCAGACTAGACAATATTTTGAGCGTTTGGAATAAGACTACACTTTGAGGGATGCGGGCTCTGAAACTAGGTCTGCATTGAGAAAGTGTCATTGTCTTGGTTTGTAGTCAGCTGTTCAATGCCCGGGTCTGAATTTTCTGGTGTGGAAAGGGTGACGGACTCATTTGCTATCCAAAGGGTTTCCACAATGGTCTTGAATCGGTCCCGACCCCCTCCCTGATTCTAACAACTGTGCACCGGGGTAAAATATATGGATATCCAGTTAAAACGAAAACACCGTGAAGTGATCTTGTAATGACCACATTTAGTGAAACTGTACCTCTTTAAATGTTCTCTTTCATTTTAATCCTTGCATTTATAGATCTTTGTGCGGCAAATATCGTTCGGACTTTGGACACCGCCAGCGGCTTGGCTAAGATTGATGAAAGAAATTTGAACTGCGCACCTGAACTCAAGAGCAACCATTTTTAAGCGGGCAACGTGTCAGTGCGAGGAAGCCGCCCGTCCTTTATAAGACAATGCAGGCAAAGTAGTGTTTAAACTGTGCCCGCCAAACTTTGCACATTGTGCCCTCAAGCGTATTCATTCCGATCAGTTCGAGCCCAAAAGTAACTGAAATCGTCACACGACAGGTGGAATGAATGTTTATCAGCATCGCCTCATTGATTTTCCTGCGACAACGCATTATAATGTATGTACATCTTTAATTTAAAAATGTCTACGAGTATAAGGTCGGTGTCACATTCCTTTCCTTGAATGTAGTCCGCCGTGCTTTTAGTTAGCGCGTTAATGCCGGAGTTCAAAGGCTCTGCTGTTCCCTCTCCACTCAATCATTTTCACATTATATCCCAAGCTATCTTTTTTTTGTATCTGGCAGCCTGTCTCTGATTGCTGCAGTCTTCCCGTCTCTACCTATCTGTGAGACTGGAGATATAAACGAGACGCGCAGAGAGCTTCAGTCTATCTGCGGGCCAGTTTTGCTAGGGTCATGCTGTTTGCTGGGACTGGCACCACGGTGGAGGCGCTGCGGAGTCCGTGTTTAAGTCAGCACCGTGTGAATCCAATCAGGATCTCCAGTTTTCCAGTGAATTGTGTTAAAGGCGCTGCCTCCACTCAAATAGCTCAACAGAGAGCAGAGACGCGCACTCTACCGCCCAGCACCTAGACATACTGGTCTTAAGACACACTGGACTTCTACAAACACCTGACTGATGGCAATCCACCGTTAGGTCGGCACCTTACTTTCCACACTTCTTTCTGATGCTCGACGGACTGGTTCAAGCGTAGCATGCCGGCTGTGATAGTACTGGATCATTTTGTGGTTATTTATCGTGCCTTTAGCTCTTATCTATTATATTTCTTATCTCGGAATTATCTTTCTCTAGTCTGGCGTAACTAAGACATATTACTTACTGTTCGCTTTGGGCCTATCTGTATCGGTGTATGGAGTTCTATCATTTCTGACCGATTTATCTTTTGAAACCTCAGCAGTTTCGCAGCGTTGGAAATCTTTTAATTACTTTCTAATTCGCGAGTCTTGGATTTCTCTGGGTTGGATAGGGACACTTGGTTATTGCCAGGATTCTAAGTGCAAGCCAACTCGTATTTGATATAGTCAGTGCTTTTATCTCGTTTTATAAATCGAGGTCTTCAAATGGCACAGCGCTAAGGGGGGGGGGGGGGTTACATGCTATCGCCGAGGCTGCAGTATGCTCCGTCGCACGCTTGGCTTGCGAACTCGGTTCGCAAGGAATGCTAGAGATCTCTTAAACTTAACATTTAAAGGCAGAGTTTGCGGTGGTTCGGGTGGCTATCGTATAAAAACCTATGCTTGTAAACCAGGTGGGTAAATGGCGATGTATGGGCGATTCTACAGCTTTATAGTCCACCCGACTGTCGCTCTCTCTCTCTCTCTCTCTCTCTCTCTCTCTCACTCTCACACCACACACACGCATTCTCTCCGTTAACATTACGGCCGTTGGTTTAACTTTTCGCTGTTGTTTTTAACTCGCCTATCTTCCGTGTAAGTAGGCGAGTGTTCTGACAATTTAAAAAGCAATCTCCTGGCGCGGCGAAACTTCATGACTGCGCGACTGTTTCTGTTCTTTTTTTTGAGCGGTAGTGAATATTCTCTCGGGCCAGCGGAAAAAGGCCGCCAGTAACTATTTCATGGTCAACATCAGGAGACAAACGTTTGGAGAAATTGGAAATAGTCCGTGAACTTTAAAGTGGTGTACTCTCGGGACCTATCGATTGAACCACACAGAGCAGTCTACCGAAGGATATGGGCCCTAGGTGACCTCTGGATAATACGTCAACTCTTTTCCTATTATATCAAATTGCATTGTACTGAAAGAAAACACTCAGAATTGTTCGGGGAGTTTGTTTTGCAAGAGGTATTTAAGTGTCTGATGTCTCGTTTGTCTCCTGGGCGTTAGAACGATAAAAATAGATTCGAGTTAATTTAATTAACAGCGAACCCGCGAATGTCTATCTTGCTCTGTGTATTCTTCTCCCTCCACCCCCCCCCCCTCCCCCCCTCCCTCTCTCTCTCTCTCTCTCTCTCTCTCTCTCTCTCTCTCTCTTTCTCTCTCTCTTTCTCTCTCTCTCTCTCTCTCTCTCTCTCTCTCTCTCTTTCTCTCTCTCCCCTCTCTTCTCAGTCATTGATCCTTTACGCTTACAGTCTATTTGTTTTCTCTAGGACTACACTTTGGCGTTTGGACTCTTCGGAACCTGGATGGACCCGAATGAACCCGACTGGTCAAACGTGGCAAAGCACCTCGGACCAAACGGCCTAAGCTCGCCGCCTGACCAGCCTTACCTAAAATTTACTGGCCGCCACCATAGTGGAGGAGAAGGAAGCTCGGGATCAGAAGAAGGCCTGAGATTGGCGGAAGCCTCGGCTCCCACTCTGGACATTGATAGGAATCACCTCCTGCAGCGGAGGCCAGTAGACGCCTTTGGGCATTCTTCACACGAACTCGCCACCTTCATGGCGGATCTGGATCAAACAGGCAAACTCTTTCTGCCCAGAGGAATAAAAAGGGAATTTGTGGCACATCCATCGATTGAAATGTACCAAAGTTTGCCTGTGGCATCTGTGCAGGGTCCGAGTACCTACCCACACGATGTTCCTAACAACTTCATGCACTCCAGTACAAGTTCTCCCGTCTACGTTCCTACCACCAGGGTTAGCTCCATGATCCAGACCATCCCCTATCTCCAAGGTAGCGGATCAAGCCAACAGAGTCACCCTGTTACTAACCACTCGGTCTGGACTCAACCTGTCACGGAAAGCTCGACATACAGCTCCAGCAGACCTCACGATATGGTTTCCAGCAGGTTCACCTTTTCCCCCAGTCCTCCCATTTCCAACGGAGCCGCTCGAGATTCTGGCTACAGTAACAGTCTGAATGGCAGAGATCAGTACACTGGCCCTTTGACCAGACCTCTTAATGGATCTTATCCCAGCCCTTACGCTTCTTACGTTGGGCCCCAGCTGGCTTCGGCTTGGACTGCTACAGGTTCCTTCGAAAACCCTATGTTGCAGAGTTTGCAAAGCAGACCTACAAATATACCTGTTCGGGGACCCAATGGAGGTAAGTCGCCCTCTGTGTGCTAGACAACCACACGTGTCTTGTATTATGGCCGACATCCATGTATATAGTCTCTCCTGTGTAAGAAGGAACTGCAGATGCTGGTTTAAACCGAAGATGGACACAAAATGCTGGGGTAACAGCGGGACAGACAGCGTACCTGGATAGAAGGAACGACTTAATCTGAAGAAGGGTCTCGACCCGAAACGTCACCCATTCCTTCTATCCAGAGATGCTGCCCGTCCCACTGAGTTACTCCAACATTTCATGTCTATCTTATAGAGTTTCTCCTGTTCTCTCTTACACAGTCATGTTTGATCAACATTGACGGGATGGTTTCAGCCTGAAATCGAGAGCGTCCCTTTTCAACTATAATAATGGTAAATTAAACGTGGTAGTTTTGTGCGTCGCTCTTGCTTGTGAAATCGAGTGGTCTTTACTGCAGTTTTCCAGCCACTCACTCGTTCCATTGTTGGATTTGTCAGGAGTGGTTTTCGTGCACGAATTTTTTGTCTTTTTAACAAGCAGCGAACGAAATTCTGTACTGGCCTTTTAGCTTCGTTCCTGCTTTAAGCCTCGATCCTGTCGGACCACAGAAACTGTGGGCGGATACACTATAGTATGTGACTGCAGAGCAGTCCGTGTACATCATACAACATAAGTGGGCATCGTGTACAAAGCATGGGCAAAATCAACAAAAATCACATCGATTAATATAATCCGAACAAAATCCAAGTTTAGTATTTTGAGGCCAGTTCATTTCTATACATTTAATTCACTGAGAATGTCCATCTCAATAACTTAGACATACCACCAACGGCTGTAGATTTTTAAGTTACTGCAGCTGATAAACCTTGGTAATATTGGAGCATATTCAAGAAAAGAAAGCATAACAATATGCATTTTTTTTAAAGTCTGCGACACCACCTAAATGGCGAGACCTGACAAGAAAGAGCAACGGGTTACATTTCCGAGACGCAAGCAATAATTTTGAAATACACAATGGAGACTCCTCCAAAGACGGCAAAACAACAAATTAGCAGTTGGTTTAGCTGGCGAATTCACACGTCAAATAACTCGATAGTGTCAATTCATGTTGCCAAATAAACGCAAACGACAACATGCACAATTAACTGTATGAACTTGTACGCTTGTTTCTTTTTTGATGAATTCACAAGTGTCACAACGCGCATTGAAATATATTTGTATTGGGAGATTTCGGTTGTTAAGTAACTTTATTTTGGTAGATACGCGGAATTTTAAGACCGCGCATTCACATCGATTGATAGCCATTGAAAAACACCTATTCTGGTGAACAAGGGTTATAATAATCAAAGTAATGTCATAATTTTCACCCAAATTTGGTGAACTTTGACTTCCCTCTATACTTGAATCATAATCCCAGGAATTGCGTTTCTGATTCATTCCTACTACTCCAAGGGGGCCGATCGGCCCATCGAGTTGATGTCGGCTCTCACTTGCATAGCATCCGGTGCCATTCTCCTACTTATTTCCGCGTAACACTATCCAATACTCATGGGAATCCTATTAATCTTAATCCTAATCATAGGTGCGTCGTATACTGGAACTGACACCAAATTAGACTAATTTATTGTATTAAATGATTATATTTTAGGAGTGTGAGCAATTTCGCCTTGCAGAAATTCAACGAAGGCTTTCAGAAGTTAAGGAGACGGGTTCATGTCATAAGAGTCCATACAAACACGTACACAGACAGTAATCTAAATCTATTTTCTAGTCCATCGAGTAGTAATAAACGAATCTGAAACGTTACTGTAGTACTGGTTATCAAATTCCGATTTTTTAAGGCATTTATTTTTCCCCAATGCAGGGTTTGCAGGGTTCTCAAATCAGAACAAGGTGAATCTGAAATGCACAAAACCATCCAGCCTTGCAAACAGACTTAAAGAAATGCCCACCTTTTAAGACATGTCTGGCAAAATTGAACTCCAATGGGAAATATTGTAGTGAATATGAGCTCCCAGAGGGAGTTATTATGTCAGTGACGTCTTAGATTGGTTACGGCGAGTCCTTGTCAGTTCCCCGCCAACACAACTAGTCTTACTCTCCGATTTATGAACAAGATAACAGATATTACAATAAAAGGAATAAGCGTTCATCCCCATTGCCCATGCTAACAGGTAATACAATAAAGTATTTCAAGTAAAAATAAAAAGGACAGTGTCTACCAAAGATACTAGAGCTATGATCCAAAGATACAAAGATTCTATGATCATTGGTGACTACTTCCATCTGCATCCATGTCATCGGAAGGTTATAACTTATTTGATTTGGTAATTTTGAATAAGTAATTTTGTTATATTTATTAAGGAGTAGGGCAACAAACTCCACCCACTCCCCAGCCACCCACCCGATAACTGTTTACCAATAGTGTACGAAGAAACTGCAGATGCTGGTTTAAACCGAAGACGGGACACGAAATGCTGGAGTAACTCAGCGGGTCAGCGGGCCAGGCGGCATCTCCGGAGAAAAAGAATAGGTGACTGAAGAAGGGTTCCGACCCGATACTTCATCTATTATTTTTTCTCTAGAGATGCTGCCTGACTCGCTGAGTTACTCCATCATGTTGTGTCTATCTTAGTTTTGTAATAGTAGCGATTTGCTTTTTTTGAATCCTGCACCATGCAGGTCTGAAGCTCAACTCCGAGAGTGCAGGTGACTTATATTGGCCTCACATTAAACTCTCCGCGGATGCATTTTGTTCACATGACATTTCTTTAATATGAATAGTGACTGTTAAACGACTTTCCTCCAGGAAAGATGCAGAAAAACAAAAGTGAGCCAAATCCGAATCAATTTGACGAGCTGAAAATCTAGGTTCAGAAATTAAAATATCGGCATTTGAAGGTCATTACTTGAAAATAAGCGAGCTTTAGTAGTTAAAAAAACATGTTATAGTTCCCAAATTTAAACATCATTTTAGTTGAACACACGATATTTTTTATCCATGTAAAAGATGCAGATTTTAAAATGTAGCCCCTTTCCAAGCAAAATAAAAAATCATTAGGCCTACAACGTTCGCCTCAATAAACTCCTGAGCAGCAAACAACCGACACTAAATATAAATGATTATTTGGATGAACGTGTAGAAAGAAGTTGTCATAATGCTGGCGAGTTGTCAATGGCATACTTTTGGCGTTGTAATGTTGACACCTCCGAGGCCATAGAAACCCATAGCAGCGATGCAGGAGGTTGCGAGCTATCGTAACGGTAGGCGTGTTACCGTTTTACGCCTCTTACGGAAACATATCTGGTTCGGACCAGTAACGATTCTTAAAACAGCCCTGCTGTCGAGGTTAAACCGCAAATCCGAAAATCAAGTTTAATTTCTTCCACATGACATTAGTCATTCTTATCTTGTCGGACCAGGTTTTAATAGATAAAATGATTTCATTTCAAGATCACAATGTAATTGCAGCTTGCAGCAAAAACAATCTTTAACACAGTTGCACTGCGTACGTATGAACTGTCAGCAGTAATAGAATTCTAATAGGTAAATCACCTTTATGTATCAAATAGGTATTTCCTTTGGATATTCCACAGTAATATGCCGTAACGCATCTCTAAGTCCCCAGGCTGGTCTAACATTGGAATTGGCTGATGAAGGGTTTCGGCCCGAAACGTTGCCTATTTCCTTCGCTCCACAGATGTTGCTGCACCCGCTGAGTTTCTCCAGCACTTTTGTCAACCTTGGAATTGTCAGTATAGGTACTTGTGGACAATGCCATGTTCATTCTAAAGATCATAGTTTCCTGCTGTCTCTGAGTCTATTGATGGCAGGGGTTATGGCCAAGATTGCTTGGAGAAAGTCGAAGGGGTAAAACTCATGAGCCATAGATCGGGTTGTAAACCGAAGTCTCAGATTAAGCGGAAACCAACAAATTAAATACAACTTCAGATGCATTCAAATATTTCACAACATAAATCGTTTAACAGAAACAGCAAATTATATTTTCATCAGTTTAGTTTAGTTTAGAGATGTTGAAACAGGCCCTTCGGCCCACCGATTTCGCGCCGAACAGTGACCCCTGCACACTAACACTATCCTACACAGACTATTGACAATTTACTATTTTACCAACCAAATTAAAGTACAAACCTGTACGTCTTTGGAGTGTGGGAAGAAGCCGGGGCTCCCGGAGAAACCCCACGCGGGTCACGGGTAGAGTGTACAAACTCCATACAGAGAGCACCCGTGGTCAGGATAGAACCCTGGTCTCTGGTGTTGTAAGGCAGTAGCTCTACCGCTGCGCCACCGTATCCACCTTGCTATAGTTACTTATAACAATTGCTTCTTAACTTAATTCGTAATTAAACGAATATTTTTTTTGCCAATCAGGTAAATAAGATAAGGCCAGGTAAATTAAAAAAAAACACAGTTCACAACCTAAGTTTAAATCTATAACGTGAAGCCATTTTATGAATCATTGGTTGTTGCTACAATATTTCACATTAGATGGATTCACAATTTATAGTGAACAGAATATTTCTGGGTTAGGTTTTTATAAGATCATTGCAGATAGGTATACAAGTTATTGTACTTGTTATTGTAAAATGAATTATAAACAACTGAGAATGGTTCAGTTTGACGAAATATGGCAGCTAGATTTTTGGATCTGGTGAAAAATAGGAAACGACGACAAGGAGATGGGATTTAATTATTTTCACTTCTCAGTGAATTAATTATAAATACTTTCAGTCGGAACCTTTTGAAATGTAAAGTATTTCATACTTGGAGCCACTGTGCAGCTATATGTGAGATGGGTTAAATAAATGTAGTCTCCTGTTCCAATGCAATAAGGCAGCTGCTTTCTCAGTTTTGTTTAGAGTTGGGGGGTTGCCCAAGAGTTTGCAGAGAAAATGTAATCATAACCAATACGTGGTTATGAGCGGTATTTCGCCTTTGGGATATGAATTCTATCCAGACGGAATATGGTCCAAAATATCTAAACACACACTCCAAAAATCGGAACTGACAAAGACTATTTTCTTTACGCATTGCTGAATGCTGACATAATGATGAGTTGTTGAATCAACGATGTCTTGTTTGAATGGAGGAGACGGTTCTGTACATTGAAACAGGCCTTGGGGGTCTGGCATCCTGGCTGGCTCCTTTTTCTGATGTCTCACACTTCTAGAACTTGGAAGTGTTTTGCCTTCTGCATTTAGCACATTGTCGTTTTTAATTATATCCATCTGCACCATACAGCCGAGACCGTGGATAGTCACCTTTCAACGTAAACCCGCACCATTTGGCAATGGATTTCGACGTTCGTTTGCTAGCTCCCTTTGGAGCCACATTGTTACATCTCTTCAGTTAGATATTAAAGCGAATTGTAAATGTAGAGACAATTGCGTTAAACCAATTAACTTTTAAACTACCCGCAAAGTAAACTGTTAGACTGTGGAAACACCTCAACTGTTTGAAGGCAGCGTTTGTACAGCAACTGCTGCGAATATATATATGGAGGATTAATTCTCTCCTTTCGCTGCTTTGATGTTTGTTGTTGCAGTGATCAATCTCTGGGAGACATTGTCTCGAGTAATTCTTTGTAGTGTAGGCTTGCAGCTTACATATAAATCCTCCAGCATTTTGCAGCCCCTTAGCAGGACGTTACACCTCTCTCTGTCCCCTCGGGCCATCTTCGAGATTTTGAAGGGGATGAAAAAAGGTGCATTTTGAACGTGTTACATTTTTAAAATTAAACACGCTTATTACAATGGTACAACATAATTTGTAAATGGATTTGCTAGCGTAAAATTATTTCGTCCCATGGATCCCACGGGGATTCCCTGTTCATTTATCATCATTATTAACTAGGACAATTATAGGAAGGTCCAGCCGTCTTATTTGATGGCATTATAGCGCAAATGATTTATTGCCCGAGGCTGTAGGTCGAGCGTTTTTATAAGGTCGGAGAAAAGTGCAAAGAGCGCGTGTTCCTTCACTTGAAAACTACCAGATAACCGTGGCCCTGGCCTCGACAACTCCAGCAATCTTGGGAAGGAAGATGAGGATGCCGAATGTCGGTGGCGGGGATGTGGGGGTTAATTTATTTCGCGTCGAGTGTTTTGTTTTAATTAATCACCGCACAAGACGTTGACAATTTGAAGTATTGCGATTTACGAACATTTATTACAAAAAATGTAGCAACTGTTAGAGACTCAGAGCGGAACCGCCAACATTTTGGAATAGGAAAGGGGAAGTTTCGCATATCACTGGTACACGTGACAATAAAAGACCTTTGAAACCTTTGAAGTTTATTTGCCCAGATGTTTATCTGACAACATTCATATTTATGTCATATACACAAATATGAAAAGACGAGAATTATTGCAGGACATGCCGCAGTCTATTTCACAGGAGTAGATTGCGCAGCTACAACGTGTTAACAATTAGAATCTTTTTCACCAATTGTGGAACAATGCGGATATGCTGAGGATTTCCATTTGAATTGAAACATCTATGGCGTCTGGTTCCCTGTCTCTGATGTTTCCATGTCTGTGGAATCAAATACTCCATTGCTGGAAATACTCAGAGGGCCAGGCAGCAGGCAGTGAGAGGGAGGGACACACACTCATCTTCTTTCAAACGTCCCCCATTCTTGGTATATGTCTTTTGTAGTAATCAATGCAGTATATATAGGCACGAAGATTTAAAAAAAAAAGAAACTGTAGATGCAGGAAATCTGATAAAAAATTGAATACTGGAATTACTCACTGCATCTGTGGAAAGAGAAACAGAGGAAAGATTTCCGATGGGAGATCATTGACACGCAGATGCTGCACGATCTGTCTGTCGAGTATTTCCAGCATTTGCAGTTGTAATCACAGCATCCACTTTGGGACTTAAGCAATAGGTGAAATTTTAATCGTTACATTTCCCGTTTGACCTAATTTGTAGGATAATATTTTCTGTAAGATGCATCTCCAAGCACATCAACACTGAACGGCTATCCAACGAGAAAGCAATACACGTAATTAACGTGTAATTAACGAAATGCACGTAACTCGGTGACTTGCCATTTTGTATCATGTTATGTTCACTGGCCAGCGCCTTGCTTTCAGTGACTGCATTGATTAACGGAAAGGAAGCTTCTGGTCAATTTAGAACCGCTAGTTGTCACTGCAATCGATAGAGTAATACCGGAAGAATAAATGGATATGAACACCATTAGAATACCAACGAGTAAACTCTCTATTTAAAATGATTTGTATAAATCGAAGGCAGAAATGTTGCCAGTCAGATTGAGAACTGATGTTCCATTTATCCATGTAGCACTATTTATTTTAAACATCTCTGCATCGTGTAGCTGCTCGCTAGATTTGTGGTCGGTTTTGTTAGCTCGCTACCAAGCGTTTTCTTGAGTCACCGGTTAACTAAAAATCACTAGCAGCGGAGAATTGGAGAAACAAATAACTGCAGATGCTGGTTAATACTCAAAAGGGCACAAAGCAGGTCAGGCAGCATCTCTGGACAATATGGTTAGGTGACGTTTCTAACCTATCCATGTAGAAACCTATCCATATAGAAACGCCACCTATCCATGTTCTCCAGAGGCATGACCTGACGTTGAGTTATCCTAGCACTTTGTGTCCATTTAAGCGGAGCATTGGAGTCAGCTATTCCCCAGCTCAACAGAGAAAGCCCAGGGTTCACCGCTGGTGCTGTTTTGACTTGGAATTAGATGTGGTATAATAGTTTAGGCGGGAGGTCGTGCTTTGTGGAAGACAAATCCTTCTCCAATAAGCACGAGCACCCATTCGAGAAATCGGAGAGATAAATCCTCTGCAGTAACGCTACCCGATATTTAAGGTGATGCATTCCTCTAAAATTCCACCAGTTGTTCGATTGGACAAAATCATCAATTTAATTTCAGAGTTCTTCACCTCCGTTGAAAAACTGGAGCGAGTAAATCCAGACCAAAACTTACTTTATAAATGTAGAGACAAAAAGCTGGAGTAACTCAGCGGGTCAGACATCATCTCTGGAGAAAATGAATAGGTGACGTTTCGGTCGAGACCCCTCTTCAGAGTCCACCCTTATACTTTCTCTCTAGAGAATGCTGCCTGTCCCGCTGAGTTACTCCAGCTTTTTGTGTCTATCTTCGGTGTAAACCCTCCGCTCTATGATATTTGGTAAACCAGCAGTTCTGCAGTTCCTTCCTAGCTCACTTTATATATGTTTGTCAATGAGCTTACCTCTTACCCTTAAGGCCTTTGTTTTTAGTATTCTGTCGTGGCAAATCAATTCCCTGTTTTAATGGCTGGCCCACTTCCTTAAAATATGCATGGGAAAGCATTTGGAATATTGAGGTAATTTGGACAAATGTAATGAGACAACGTTAAAAATTGAAACTCGTTAGACATTAAAATAGAAATTCAAATCTTCTTCAAACATTGGTAATCATCAACCTTAAACATTAAAAAAAATGTCCACCATGTGTGATATGCACACAATTTAAAATACCGCTGGAGAACAGAATTCCATTCATAGCGAAATATTATTTCCCCAGATCATTTAAAACTCTTCTTCTGATTCACTGAGGTGGTCGGGAGGAAAGGTTTGCTTTTCAGTCTTTTCAGAATCTACGGAAACGCTTTACAGACAATCGTGTATATTTTTAGTCAATCATAATGTAGTCGTGCACAGACGTTGATTCATTGCAACCATTTTGCACAATTTTTGGTGAAATATGTTGTGTACGTTATTTCAACAACTGGTGTTATTTATTTTTTGTTCGTGGACGGCAGAGCTACTGGACGAGCTATCCGAGGCCCGCGAGTGTGTCAATTGTGGCTCCATGTCCACTCCCCTCTGGCGGCGCGATGGCACCGGCCATTACTTGTGCAACGCCTGCGGTTTGTACCATAAGATGAACGGACTCAGCCGACCTCTTATCAAACCGCAGAAGAGAATGGTAAGCGGCTTATGTAACCCCGCCAGTCCAATCCAGACACAGCAGGTACTATCTTTAAATATGAATGATAACTTCAGTCTGCAAGGCAGCAATACTTCCAAGAATAGCATGCAGAGTTTAAGCTTCTGTTAATTAGAGAAACATTGGTCTTTATCTTTTTTTAGCGTTTGTAATCCAATGCATCACTAAGATTTTATTTTTGCACTCGGGAACAATTTAATCTGTATTTTAATAGATTATACTATGACTGTAAAGCATCCACTGTTATGATATTACTCAGCCACTCTAAACATTTATTTCTCAATTAGGATTTGTCCCAATACAGGATTTTCCATGAATATAAAGTGACATCTCAGGATTCATTTCGCATTAAAGTGCATTTCAGAAATATACAAACACATGTAAATCAGTCTGAAGAGGAGTCTCGACCCGAAACATCACTCTCTCCTTCTATCCAGAGACACTGCCTGTCCCGTTGAGTTACTCCGGCATTTTGCGCCTATCTTCGGTGTAAACCAGCATCTGCAGTTCCTTGCTATGTATATGTTTCAGATCCATTCACGATTTCTATGACATACCAGCCCAGTTTTCGTTGATAATTACTAACATTCAAGATTGCTTACCTAAGCACACGTATTGAAGGAATATACTTTTAGGGATAACATGCCATGTGAAGAAACTTAACAACATAGTAAATCGAAAATTAAAACAAATTCTTACTGGAAATACACAACTATCCGGTTGTTTGGGTGAATCGTCCCTATTAGGCAAGAGACGTCCAACCAACTCCTGCAGCTTTCTAATTCTAATTTTAGACGAAGTGAATGCAGTAAAGTTGTGTATTTCAATTCTTTCATCGACTAGGCTAACCAGTTTTCGTAATGCAACCCCAGTTACTTGAAAATGAGTCCATTTATTTTTAATCTTGAGACAGATACACGAAAGTTACAGATATATAATGTCCCCAGCAAGACCATGCCAGGGTTTATGTTCTTTTTGGTTTGTTTTTCCCCTCTTTGCTGCCCGTGGAATTAAATGAATCTGTTACGTGGTGAGGAAAAATTGTCAACAGTCGCGTGCGAACTACAGAATAGAGAAAGCGTGGTGTTAAACGGATGAAAAATAAAACAAAACCCGACCTGGCAAACCCAAAGGAGGCATCCCACCACCCCTCCCTCCCAGAAAAAAAATGATCATTGCATCTATTCTCCAGGTTAAACGAGTTAAAAGGCGTTAATTGGGTTCTCTAATCACTGAGCCATTCCCACTGAATGTGCCCTTTTTAAAAAAAAAGGTATCACATCGACTGCTGTGTTAAAGTCTATTGTGGGAAAACATTGAACACTCCCAGCCACTTAATTTAACGAGGCAAATGGTCAAGGTGGGGTGAGATAAGGCGACAGGGAATCATCTTCTGCTTGCATTATGAAGGGCCAACAGTCCCCACTAAAACAAGGAGATGAAGGCAATGCGTATGATGGCAGCGAATTCAGGCGTATTTTATCCACGATTAGGATTTAGGTTTAAGGATCCAGGATACAGTTGCTCTCAGATACTACAAAACCACGATGGAATTTTTAGATTTATTGATAGATAGCTCACGATCCTGGATAGAACAGGTCGATAATTTAAAAATAAGGTAACGGCAATTTAAAATGTTGAAACGCTACCAATAATTAAACGTATACCCACCCCGTTTTTAGCATTAAACTTTGAACCTCCACCTCAGACTCTGTTAATACGATTTTCCAAGTAAAGATGCACATGCAATGGTGTAATCAGAAGGGGGTGGAGAGACACGAAAGCAGTCGCTTGAACTCAGACGTATTTAATAATTTACCACAATCTTCAGTCAGCAAGTAAACATAACCCAACATGGACTCCATTTGCAAGCTGTAAATCTACAAGTTAATCGGCAATCTTAGTTGTTGAAAGATGAGTTCAAGGAACCATTTGTAAGCCATATGTGTTCACTGGGGCTCAATTGGCAGTACTTTGGGATCTGGGTCACAAATGAACTGGTTCCATTTCCCATGCAGAGAGGAAAAAACCTGCTAGATACAAGGAACTGCAATGCTGGTTTAGAAAAAAAATGAAGAGAAATAAACCTTATCAACACCAGTTGAGTGCAGCACTGGAAGATATGCTGCCTTTAACATATGCATGAAACCTAGGTCTTATTTATTCTGCCAGGTTGATTGAAAGATATATATTTCATGGCACTATATTGAGGAAGAGTAAGTGGGATTTCTTGAAGAGATATTTCTTGACGTTGTAGCTAATATCCTCACCTCAACCACCATCACTGAAACATATTTACTGCTGTGTGCATATTACATTACATGTCAAAAGTGTAATGGCAGTAAATCACCTTGGCATGTCATATAAGTGGCTTAATAAATACACGTCTGCATACATAATTCTGTAGAGTGATGTAATAAATAATTTCCCAATATTTTCCAAATTAACTGAATTACATCCAAGGTCATTCAACAGAAAATGATTAGCATAACGCTCGTCTGAAAGTAATAAGTTGTTTATGCCATCTGCTTAATATTTTTAAACTGTACTTTTCCATTATTTTTTCTATCCCCTGCAAATATTGTTCAGTACAGTGAAACCATACTTTGATGCCTTTGTTATATTTACCCTGTACAGGCTCTTTGATGTCACATATTTTTTACTGTCACCCCTTTTCAAGAACAATGCTCAACTCCACCTTTCCAAGGGCCATTAGTGAGATCCAAAAATGAAGTCATGCCTAAATCCTACAGACCCCCCCCCCCAAAAAAAAAAAAGTTCAAGCACGTTTGTAGCACATATTATAGGTTCATTTTTGACTTAAAACCGCAGTGTTTTTGCTTTGGTGTTGTTTGCAATCCAAGAAACGACCTCTTAGAACTGTGTCCAGGAGCAATATATACTGGGCTATTGTTATAGAGTATCCTGGAAGACAGCAGTTTCAGCAGAGACTGGAGGTCAACCTATTACATTCAGTTGGCACTGAGGCCATGAATTAATTTGAGAGAAAAAAATAAAACAGCAGGGTTTACAAGCAGTGTTCCTTTTTTTGGAAGGACATAAAGCTGCTTCAGGAAAAGATGAACAGTTGCAATGCATGAGCATTTTTTCCAACCACTTTGTGCTGGATTGCATTAATGTTGTCAGACAGGTAGTTTTATGCCTTTTTAGCCAACGGAGAAACAGTTTAAAAATATTTGATGTCATTTTTGCTGATCAATCCATGCTATTATCAGGGAGAACTCGAGAATTTAACGTGTATTGATTCATAAGACACATGAGCAGAATTAGGCTATTCAGCCCATCGAGTCTGCTGCACCATTCGATCATGGTTGATCTATTTTCCCACCTAACCCCTATTCTCCTTTTTCAACACAATGCTCTCTAAAGTGCTTTTGATAGGGTTATCAATATTGGCCTAGAACTTAACAGAGTTGGATATTTTACCTGACTCTTGAGGTCGTGTTATTTTTGCACTGCAAAATGCACTGGAGCCAATGCAGTAGCTTTGCATAGGGTGTGACTTTACATCTTGGGTCAAAGGCTGAAATTGAACCAGTTCAGTCATAATGTATGTTTTATTGCGGCTGCAATGCCAAAGCAATGAAACAGCTCCACAGAAAATCATTTGTTGTAATTGTTTAAAAGTAAACTTTGATAAATTTTCAAAGAACAAAGCTGAATTGCCTTTGCATTCTCTTTGCATTTGACTGGTATAGGTATTTCTGCATCTTTGAGTGGAACCTCACCCACTTACAAATTTGGTGGCATTTTTTAAATAGTTGAGATTAATAGTTTACTTGTATTAGTGATATATAATTTACTGAAAAACTGCCCCATACTGAAATGAGACTGAAAAAATAAAAATAATTAATGTCATAGTGATACTGGTTTTTGTTTTTGTCACTTTTTATTTGCAATAAATATACCCACGGGTATTGCCTATTGAGTCAATCTTGCTCTGTTTATGATTAATACTTAAAATGTTTGCATCAGCCTAATTTATTATTTGTCACTTATTCTGGAGTTGCATAAAGTGTAAATTATTACGTAATGCAATTACATTATTAAAATGTCATGAACAGGTACCAAATAATAATGCAATGATATACTAACCTTTATTGCTATAAGATAAGAATTCAAGAAGGTAGGAGTTATGCTAAAGATCTGGAAAATCCAGGAAGCAGGGCCTTATTTGGAATGCTTTGATCAGTTTCAAGCACTGTTGGAGCAAATTATGGTGTAGCTTTACCCAAAAGATCCCTGTTCTATGATAATATTATGCTGAGAGATTTCACAAAATAAGTTTGTTGTAATTTACTCAGCAATTTAATTGAGCTTTTCAGGATATTAATGTTAGATAAAGATGGAAACTACTTCTATTGGCTGAGAACAGCGCACCTAGGAGTCATAGTCTAAAAATGAAAGCCAGTTGTATGAGAAACAATACATGGAAATATTCCTATATTGGAAGGTTGGAACGCTTTTCCTCAAGAGGCAGAGGGTAGTGGTGGAAGTATGTTTCTCAGATTGTGACCAGTGGTGTACCATAGACATCAATGCTGGGACCTTTGAAATATATTAACAGTGGATGTGAGTGTGGGAGGTATGAACATGAACATTGGTGATGTTGTGAATAGTGAGGTGGGTTATCTAAGGTTACAGCAGGATATAGATGAATTGGAAAATTGGACTGAACATTGACAGATGGAATTTAATCCCGACAAGTATGAGATGATGCATTTTGGGAAGTCTTATTGTGGTCCGATATGGAAATGAAAGGGCACTAAGGAATGTTGATAAACTGAGCGACTTTGAACCAAGTCTACAGTTTCCTGTAAATGGCAGCATGGATAGATAGGGAGGTGAAGAGGGTATATGACATGTTGCCTTCATAAATTGGGGCATAGAATATAAGTATCAGGATGCTATGTTGCAATTTAACAAAACACCAGTTAGGTCCACTTGGGGTATTATGTACAGTTCTGGTTGCCACAAAAACATGATTGTGCTGGAGAGAATGCAAGGGAGTTTCACTAGTACGCAGTCTGGATTGGAATACATTAGTTATTAGGAGAGACCGAATAGGCTGGGTTGTTTTCCCTGGAGCAAAGGAAGCTGAGCAGATGACTGGATAGAAACATATAAAATTATGAAAGGCAGAGATATGGTAGATGGTCAATATCTTTTTTTCCCATGGTTGGCTCAAAAGCAAGAGGTTTCATGGTGAGACATAGGAGTTTTAAAGGGGATCTGAGGAGTAAGTGTTTTATATTGAAAATGGTTTTTATCTGGTATTGCCAGAAGAGGTGGTGGAATCAAATACAATTACTATGTATAAGAGGCATTTAGACAGGATACCTAAGTAGGCAAGGCATAGAACGACACAATATAGGTAAATGGGATTGTGTAGATGGGTAAATATTTTGTGGATATGGTAGGCTGAAGATCACAATTTTTGCTGCACAACTACTGTACATGATTCTATGACTCTTAGTGAAGTTTACCATAAGTAGATTGTTAATTGTAAAATTGAGATTGAGAAATTATTGTGAACACAATATATTAAGGAGTAAAGGATAAAGACAGATATTTGGAGTGGGGTAACAGGCCAGCCATAAGTTTATTAAATTACACAACAGGATTAAGGGGCCCAATCCTGTTCCTATAATTTATTTAGTTTGGGCTTGCTTTACATTTTGAAAATTTTAAGATGTAATGTTATGATTCAATTTTTGAAAATGTTAAGATGTAACGTTATGATATTAGCTGTAAGAAAATGATTGCAATAATTATAATTGTAGCTATCCATACTTTGTACATCCTGGATACAATAGTTCTGTTGTTATCTTGCAGTCGTCCACCAGACGGATTGGCCTGGCTTGTGCCAATTGTCATACATCCACCACCACTTTATGGCGCAGGAATGCCGAGGGAGAGCCAGTCTGCAATGCATGTGGGCTTTATATGAAACTTCATGGGGTATGTTACATTCTTCCATTATTGACCATTTGGATATCAAGATTTTTCCATATCGGCAGAAATTCAAAGAGCTATGTGCAGATAGCATTAACAGACAACTTTCTATGTCTGCATTTCATCTGCTCAGAAAAGACAAATAAAGTGACTTACTTTGAGTATGTTAATATACGAACAGCATCAAAGGAAAAAAACAATCTTTAATATTGGCTATTTGGCTCCTGTTAACTGCTGTGCTTCAGAGAATTTTACTTTGAAATTGTAATACAAAATTGGTTGCAAATATTCTATTACAATGAACAGGGGAATGTAGTAATTTTATGAATATATGGTACATCATAATTGAGGAATTATACATTTCCCAATGCATCAAAATGAAAATATTTTGATGTGATGTGCTTACATTTGTTATTTCTTAGTTAAGATTTCACAACATTTTCAAAAATACATACTTTCCTTCACATGCAAAGGTCGCAAGGCCTCTGGCAATGAAGAAAGAAGGAATCCAGACTCGAAAAAGAAAACCTAAAAATTTAAACAAGTCCAAGAGCACTTCAAGTGAGTCTGCAATTATTAGTTGAAAAAATCTGAAAGATAAGTATTATATTCACCTTCAGCAAGATGCTTCATTAGCTCAAATTATCTTTTTGCAGGTACAAGCAATACAGTCGCAATGACTCCATCTTCCTCATCATCTTCTGCATCGAATCAGGAGGAGATACCGAGAGTGAAAAGCTGCTCACCCTCTGGCCAGACCACGGTCTCAGCTTCTGGGGTAAGCTTCCAATCTGTTACTTGGACGAGTAAAAGTGAACACTATTTGCAGAAGTTAAGCATTGTCCGAAATTCTCTGTCATAAAAGCAAACAAATAAATTTAAGATAGACACAAAATGCTGGAGTAACTCAGCAGGACAGGCAGCATCTCTTGAGAGAAGAAATGTGTGATGTTTTGGGTCGAGACCCTTCTTCAGACAGAAGCGAAACATCACCAATTCCAGCATCTGCAGTTCCTTCCTACACAAACATGTAAATTTGTTCAAGAAGGAACTGCAGATGCTGGAAAGTCGAAGGTAGACAAAAATGCTGGAGAAACTCAGCGTCGATGAGAAATAGGCAATGTTTGGGACCGAAACCCTTCTTCACGTAAATTTGTCATATTGAAGTAACATAAAAACAAGTATATATTTTGAAAGTATTTTCTGTGGAGTGGGGAGCTTTAAGGTGAAGAACAACGTCAAAAATATCTTTGATATTATTGTCAATACTTGTTATGGTGGGGAGTCTGCCTGTACAAATTTAAAATCTATGCCAATTACTTTGATGTGTTCAGCTGTCTAAAACTGATATCAAAATTAACAAGGTAGCCTAATGTCTGCAAAATGAGATTAATTTGTAAGCAAGCAATAAGTAAAAAGATAAATATGATTTTACTATGTTATAGAATAAAGGAACAATAAATAGTATCAAAGCATGGGAGGTAAACTAATGGCAGAATAAGCTTGATGTAATTTACACTGCATAGGCGGGACATTAGACCAAATAAGTCCATGCTGTTTATTCCATATATATAAGCTTCTCCCTTCTTTCTTTATTTCATCTATTCAAATATCTCATTCCATTGCATGTCTACTCAATGCCAAGCTGCAAACAGGAAAGCTATAGGAGAATCCACTGTATTGCTGAGTACATATACATTGAAATATCCCATGCTGCGAATATAATCTATTCTCATCCCCAAATTTTGTCTTATTCTGTTTAGTTAGGCAAATTCCTTAAATGTGAATATTTGGTCAATAAACATATTCATGAATCAATCATCCAATTAATTAATTAATTAATTAATTCACTCATTCATTTTGTACAGAGAAAAATCAAAGCAGTTGTACAATCCATCAGCTAATTTCTTTACATGGTCAAAGCAGATAATCACCAGCTTCAGAAAGGACATGCTTCAGATTGTTTTTGTCTTGCATATTATTAATTGATTGATTGATACTTTACTTGTTACGGTGAAATTCTTGTTTTGCATACAATACACAAGTACGCAAGTATAGGGCAGTGACAAAGTTACAAAAGTATTCAATATAGTCCCGATGTCCCTTTTCCTTCTCGCCCCCCACCTCCCACGCCGGGCCCCTGTTTGTTCTCGGTGGGTTTTATTTTTCATTAATATCTGGGAAAAGATTATTTATTTTGAATGATGTTATTTCTTTAAAGACAGAACTAAGTTAATGACTATTCAATATTTGCTGATGGTAAAAGGTGAAATTTCACGTCAGGGCAAATTGAGGATTTTTGGTTGCGTTCAGTTCTCCTCTGAGAGCTAGGAAAATGACAACGCTGGTAATTTTAGGTGCACTTACATTGCTGAATAAAATGAAACTTTATTTCACCTTGCTAATTGATTTTTGTATTTTTGTTTCCAGTCAGTTGCATTTGTTTTGTTCTGTGACATTGTACAGCATGTCACTCAGTTCAGATGCAATCTAATGCATTCTTTCATCTTTGTTGACCGCCCAGTCTCGGCAACATCAGTCCAAGCAGAAACAGGCAGCCCAGGAAGTAGTGCACTTAAGTTTGCAGATCAAGAATCGGGCAGGCAGGATCAAACCACTGCATCTGAAATTTGTGTTCCGTTCAGATAGTTTTGGTGGGGCACTATAATTCTAATTAATTCCACCCCTTCCTCTGGCAAATATTTTAAAATCATCCTGGGCTCAGCATATTTCACATTTTCAGATATATGGCATTATAAAAATGAAAAAAAAAATCACAAGCATAAAAATGGCACCTAATTTTCGCAAGATTTGACTGAAGGGAACTTTGGCCAGACTTTCTCTAACTCTTTTCTCTCCACTGACTTCAACTTTACAGGACTTTCAACCCTTCCAGCAGGCAATGTGGACAGATGACGAACAGCTCCATGGAGTCAGATAACAGCACATCTCTGAACATAATTTCCGCCCTATCTCCAAGGAAAGGCACATCCTCCAGCAGCTAGTAAAGCTGCCTGTTTATTTTGGATCCATTTAGTTGTATTTAACAAAAAGCTGTAATGAGTACTTTCGGAATATAGATGGAACAGATGCCAAAACTGATGTGAAGAAACAACTGAGGTGTGTTCTGTACTGTAGTCAGGACTAATCTAACATTGCCTCATTTTCACTGGTGTGTGTGATGGAAACAAACCTTCCCACATTACTGTTTCAGTTGGTCCCTACAATGATTATGTATGGAAGCAAATTATGTTTGAAGTGACTTAGTGACAATAAAGGTTAGTTAATGTAATGTGAGTTCCCATTGTAGTGATTGACTTCATGGTGGTCAATGTGTATGAAACAGGGTAACAAGTGGACTCATTCTTCCACGTATTGAAAACTTCATTGTACAAAACAAAATGCAATTAGCATTGCAGTGATCAGTGTTAAATCAAAATGGTTCAAAATTAAACAACCTTCTTGTAATGAATGTAAACCTTCTAAGTTAATGGTACTTATGTAATTTAAAGACAATAACTACGTCAGTATCTGTAACAGGATACTTCATTTTCTGTCTATTAAGAATCACCCGTGTAGTCCTTTTGGTAGTTTGAGAAAAGAAACATTATGCTAAGAACAAATTTCCTCTCAGGTAAATTCGATGTTGCATTACCTTTTGTAAGTTTTGTAAAAAAAAATAAACACGTCGATATCGCCTGTCTATAGGTTAAATATATGCAAGACAAAATAAAATGCAAACTTTACTACCTATGTGATGAAGTGTAAATACTTTACTGAAACAAATGTCTTGAGGATTGTTGGCTTTGATAATGCAAAGTGTATAAAAAGACAAACTGGCGTTTAGGCTGGCCAATGCATTTTTATTGTCATTGCTTGTATTGTTATTTGTTCCTTGAAAACAGATTAAAAGGTGACTTTTTTGAAAGTAATATTGGTTTGTTATCTTATACTTGTTCTACATCCAATGATTCCAGTTTTCAGTAAAACATGAAATGCTCCTTTCAGATTTCCGATTCAAGCATTTAGGAACAAAAACATAATACCCTTTGTAGACAAAATTGCTGGAGAAACTCAGCGGGTGCGGCAGCATCTATGGAGCGAAGGAAGAATTAATAATCACAATGTCATTAGAAGAGTAGTTTACATTTGTATAACTTTTCTTTTGATTTATATTGGTTACTCATTCAAATTTGTAGGCGTTACATTTATCAATTTAACAATAGATAGTTACTAGACTAAGTGGGACCTGTTGGGTCCCTGTCACACAGGAGTCTTGGTCCCCCAACACAATATTCCACCACTCACCCATAGCCCCCAACTTCACAGGCGCAGCCCATTTCCCCTCATCCCTAGCACTCTCTCCCCTTCCTCTTCACCCTTCCTCTTCTTTCCCCTCTCCTCCTCCCCTCCCCAATCCCTCCCTCACCTCTCTCTCCCTCTCCTTTCCCCTACCCTCAGTCACTCCCAAAGTCACTCCCTCCCTCTCTCCCTCTCTCCCTCTCTCCCTCCATAACTCCTCTCCCCATCATATCCCTCTATCCCCCACCTCCCCCACTCCTCACCTCTTCCTGTCCCCCGCACTATCCCTCCTCATCTTCCCCACTGCCCTCCAATTTCAGATAGTCCTTGCTTTCACCCTCCTTCCCCTCCACTTCCCAGCTCTCCCACAGCCTATTGTCTCCGCCTCTTCCTTATTTCTTCCCGCCCCCACATCAGTCTGAAGAAGGGTCTCGACTCGAAACATCACCTATTCCTTCGCTCCATAGGTGCTGCCTCACCCGCTGAGTTTCTCCAGCATTTTTGTCTACCTTCGTTTTTCCAGCATCTGCAGTTCTTTCTTAAACATTATAGTCAGGATGTCATGATGCAGCTTTATAGGACTTTGGTTAAGCTGCTGTTGGAGTATTGTGTACAGTTATGGATGCCCCAATGTTGGAAGGATGAGGATTTAATGATTCAATGATTCAACACTACTTTATTGTCACTTTACCTAGGTACAATGACATTCTTTGTTATTGCATAGGCTATGGAGGGGGTGCAGATGAGGTTTATCAGTATGCTGCCCGGATTAGAGGGCATTAACAATATGGAGAGGTTAGACAAACCTGGATTGTTTCTCCTGGAGCTTCGTAGGCTGAGGGGAGACCTATTAGCAGTATATAAGATTATGAGAGGCATAGATAGGTTATTCCGTCAGATGAAAGAGGCAAAGTTTAAAGGAGATGCGGGGCAGGATTTTCACATAGTGTGGGGAGAGGTGGTGGACGCAGAGATGATAGTGGTGCTTACGAGGCCTTTAGCTGGGCACATTGGTGTGCTGGGAATGGAGGGGTATGGATCATGTGCAGGCAGATGAGATTAGTTTAGCTTTGGATCATGTTCAGCAGCCATTGTGGGTGAAAGGGCCTGTTCCTGGGCAGTATTCAAAGTTCCATTAAATCCTGATCGGGCTTCACAGCTCTTGGTAAAGCTTTGGGGTCTCAAGAAATTTCTGTAAAATATCCAGTCTCTGGTGTGTTCTTATAGCCATAGTTTTTTTTAGGCTTTGCCAGTTATTTTCTAGTTAATAGCAATCACCAGCCTGCTGAAATGGGAGACAATGAGACTGATGATGTAAGCCATAAAACATAGTTACAAATGATTTATTGTCCATATTCACGATTGGAGCAAAAGCTTTAAATGTGTTCATTTAAATTTTTGCTGGGTCATTGCGTTATGAGATGCGCTTTTGACCCCACTATGTTACTTTTTGTCACAATGAAGTTGTACACAAGTGGTGTGTTAATATGTTCTGACATGATTTATGACATTGTCACTTTCATTTGTTAATAAACTGAAGAGCTGTTAAAAGCCCTGCATAAAGAAAGAAAACATTTTGAGTACAGTTTGTCAAATCTTAACTACAATCACTTATAGATGTACAGACTCTCAAGTTATTGACATCACAAGGTGGCAAGGTCAAAAACAGTCAGAAACAGTGAAAGAAAAGACAAAGGGAGAATTATATTAACATTGCTAAAACACCATCTTGATTTCTGTTTCTCCTTTTAGTAAATATAATTTAGACCCTGCAAAGATTTTACTTTACAGAGGGGGAATAAATAGAAATGTTGTTGGATGAGAAGCAAACTATTCTTTCCATGGACTCTCATTAAAGCACAGGAAGTGATAAGTGCTTTGAAATCTGTATCTCAACTCTAGAGATTTGTTAACACCATTTGCCAAATATTATTGTGGTGGCGCAGCGGTAGTGCTGCCACCTTACAGCACCAGAGACCCGGGTTTACTCCTGTCTACAGGTGCTGACTGTATAGAGTTTGTACGTTCTCCCCATGACCTGCATGAGTTTTCTCCGGGTGCTCCGGTTTCCTCCCACACTCCAAAGACGTACAGGTTTGTAGGCCAATTGGCTTGGTAAAAATTTAAGTTGTAAATTGTAAAGGTAGTTGAGGCCAATTCATTGGCCATATTTAAGAGGGAGTTAGATGTGGCCCTTGTGGCTAAAGGGATCAGGGGGTATGGAGAGAAGGCAGGTACAGGATACTGAGTTGGATGATCAGCCATGATCATATTGAATGGCGGTGCAGGCTCGAAGGGCCGAATGGCCTACTCCTGCACCTATTTTCTATGTTTCTATCTATGTTTTTATGTCCCCAGTGTGTGTAGTAGGATAGTGTTAGTGCATGGGGATCGCTGGTCGGTGCAGACTAGATGGGCCAAAGGGCCTGTTTCCGCATTGTATCTCTAAACTAAACAAAAGTAAAGTAAACTAAACTAAACTAAACTAACTCTCTTTGACTCTTGACTAGGGACAGCTGGTTAAGTCCAACAATATATTGGGGGTTTGAGGCAATTTATCATATAGGGTTGTAGCTAGCTTCACAGGTTTGGACAAGTCAATAGTTGGCTTACATCGTCTGAGAGATTGGGCAACTATGTGCCGGGAGCCTTTTTGATAGTAGAGGTTATAGGTTTATGAGTGCTTTTGGAGTGCTTTGGGTGAGTAACCGTGGTGTTATTTCTAAATAGTACACATACCATAGTTGCTGTGCGCTGACTGTGCTTGGCGATGAATCAATGGGATGGTTTAATGCAGGATGATATCATGCTTCTTCATCATGGGTGGAGCTGACAATCAGAGAGTATTTCTTCACACCCCTGGCATACCATGAACAAGGTACAATCGGTTTAGAGTAGAAACAAGGAACTGCAGGTGCTGGTTTACACTAAAGGACACATAATGTTAGAGTGACTCAGCGGGTCAGGCAGTCTCTCTGGAGAGCATGGATTGGTGATGTTTCTGGTCGGGACCCAAACCGTCACCTAGCGTTGTTCTCCATGGATTCCGCCTGACCCGTTGAGTTACTTCAGCACTTTCCTATCGGTTTAGTATGTCAGGAGCGGAGGCATTTACTGGGAAGGGGGAGGGGATGCTGAGAGAGGAAAAGCAAGGGCTACTTGAAGTTAGAGAAGTCATTGTTCATACCGCTGGGCTGTAAACTACCCAAGCGAAATATGAGGTGCTGTTCCTCCAATTTGCGCTGGGCCTCACTCTGACAATGGAGGAGGCCTAGGACAGAAAGGTCAGGTTGGGAATGGGAGGGGGAGTTAAAGTGCTGAGCAACTGGGAGATCAGGTAGGTTAATGCGGACTGAGCGGAGGTGTTCAATGAAATGATGGCAGAGACTGCGCTTGGTCTCGCCGATGTACTGGAGCTGATCAGTGGAGTTCCACAAGGGATTATGCTGGGACCACTGTTGTTTGTGATATATACATGTAAATATAGATGGGCTGGTTTGTTAGTTTTACAGATGACACCAACATTGCTGGGGTCGCAAACTGTGAGGCTGTAAAAGTATACAGTGGATATATATCAGCTACAGAAATGGGCAGAGGAATGGCGGATGGAGTTAATCTGAGCAAGTATGAGGTGTTGCACTTTAGGAGGTCGAATTGGCAAAATGGCATGACCCTTAACAATATTGATGTACAGAGGGATCTTGGGTGTCCAAGTCCATGACTCCCTGAAAGTGGCAACACAAATGGCCCGATCCACCCGCTGAACAACCGCGGTGCCGATGTCCGGAGCGACGACCAATGACCGGAATGCGCCCCGGTAGGCTCGATTCACCCCACAGGCCTCAAAGGGGACTGCGGAGAAGCCGGGCGGCGTGGCCTGCCTAGGTCGAAGGAACCAGGGGTCAGCGGTGGTGGCGATGGGAAACTCGGCGGCAGCTTGAGCCTCGACAGCAACGGGAGCCTCGGTAGCAGTGGGAACCTCGGCAGTGGTGGAACGTGAGGAGGGCGGGGAAGACAATGGGGACCTGGCGTGGGGGGACCGCTGTGAGGGACGGTGGGAGAACAAAAGGGGACTTGGTGTGGGGGTGGGGGCACTCTAGTTTAGAATCCTCTGACCAGGGGATAAGTCTTTGTTTGTTTGTTGAACATTCTGGTTCATTCCGGTGAAGGCGCTGTGAACATGGCAGCCACCCAACAGTCGCTTGTCTTTTTTTTTTTTTTTTGCACTTTTAATTTGTGCACCGTGTGTTTTGTGACTGTCAGCAGACCAATTTCCCTCCGGGGATGAATAAAATGTTATCGTATCGTAAGTAGACAGAGTGGTAAAGAAGGCATATGGTATTGCTTGCTTTCATAGGTTTTTGCATTGAGTATAAGAGTCAGGAAGTCATGATGCAGCTTTATAGGAGTTTGGTTAGACCACATTGGGAGTATTGTGTGCAGTTCTTGAAGACCCATCTCGGAAAGATGTGGAGGCTTTGGATAGGGTGCGGAGGCACCACAGTGGCGCAGTTGGTAAAGCTGCACTTACCCACAGCACTTATCAACAACTTACAGCTGCATATGTCCGAGTTCGATCCTAACCTTTGTGACAATCTGGCTTGAACTGCAGCTACAAGTCTGGTACAACAGTTTTAATGACTCATGACTGCATGGCAAAGCCTCTTAAAGGAATAGCAAGCCTCCAAACATGATGCAGCACTTTCCCCAGTAGCTAAGAGACACAGGGCCGACAGGAGCCTGTTTAGGTCATCAAACATAAGGGTGTTGAACCACTGCATAACTGCCATTATTTTGCATATTTTTTGGTTGTTTGTTAACACTGAACCTAAACCATTCACGTTGTAAAACTATCACAACACAGTCTCCTGGTAACATTCTGAATATTAAAATAAACCAGAGTTTATTAAGGGAATATATAATATGTAAGCACTAGTTTCTTTTATTCCTTATTCAACATAATCAATGATTTTGTCTTAGGTGATTCCAGTGTTATTCAGGATTAAATTGTCAAAAGAATGTATATATATGTTTTCATTTCCTGTGAGTCCCTACACTTTGAGAACATTAACATGTCCTTTGAGCAAATATCCACAGATGCACCTTTTTTTTTTACAGAAAAGGAAATAAAGCAACTCTCTTCGGCAAGTCTAATGCGTGTTTCTTTCGTCTGAAACAAAGAGGTCATAAATTGTGCAACTGTGAGTGATTTGTCAAGGAACAAAGTGCACAAGTGTAGATGTGTTTACCACTCTGGAGTCATGATAAAAATGAACTTTGGCCTGTACACAGTTCCAACATGAGCCGTGGATAAACCTCGGGAAACAAAATCATTTTTTTAAGCCACTTTATTACAGTTCTTGCTCAGTAAACACAATAGGCATCTGTCGTAAACATAATTCCCCTAAATGCTTGTCTTTGCTAATTTCTTATGTTTCTGTACAGAGAGAATGTAGAGTGAAAATTCAATTAAGTACCTTTGTTATAAACCAAAGGCCGATAGTGTGCATTGAGTTCTGGATCTGTCCTTGACCATTTGTTACTGTGTAAATCTGCATCAGTTATCATTGTTGTAAAATTACATGCCAGTGAATGTCAGGGCTCACACATTGATTTCGACTCCATGAGAAATCTTAACAAAATCTGGAGGAGATGAAGAATTTGCTTGAGGATCCGAGCACATTCTATTCACATTACCACATGCACCGCATTCCATTCCCAATGGATTCGTTTCTGTTTTTGATCATTGCACGTTCATAGTGCTGGACGTGAGAGACATTTTAGACTTTTAACATTTCTCACAGTTCACAAATCAGTACAAAAATAGACAAAGAATGAATAACATCAGTCTCCTGGTGAAACAACTTTAATGCACTCCTGGAGACATGCAGGTGGGGGAATGCTTAAAACCCCTGTCCCACGGTACGAGTTCATTCCATGAGCTCTCCCGAGTTTTAATAAAATCAAACCCGTGGTAAGCACAGAGAATGAACGTAGCGGGTACGTCAGAGCTCGGGGACGTCTCTTAGCGCTAACGGCAGGTACTCGGGAAGACTCGCTAACGGCAGGTAAGCTCGGGAAGACTCGTGAAGATTTTTCAACATGTTGAAAAATGTCCACGAGAGCCTCGAGTACCGACAAGTGACCATTACCGTAAATCTCCGAGTTCGAATCAGGGCAAACTCGGGAGAACTCTTGGAATTAACTCGTACCATAGGACAGGGGTTTAACTCCCATGTAGAAGTAACCTCACGTGTTGCCCATGTTCCTCAGGATGTCAGACCTGCCTGCATTTTGCACACAAGGCACAGGGTGCCAACTCTACGAGGGACTCAACACAACTCAAGTTTCAGCTGATGTCACCTGGAAGGGAGAATTGACTCATCAATCTCAAAATAAAACCAGGAAGGAATATATAGATAGAGAAGAAACAGAAATAGCTTTAATACAGAAAAACTGGACTGGTCAACGCTTACAAAGGAAGACATCCTAGCCTATTATGCCCATACAGATAAATCCTTAAGCAATATTCATCTACCTAAAGATGCAATAATATGTAGCAATGTTAATTGTAAAGATATGGAGCATAGGAGAGATATCTGCTCCATGTATAATGATATAGTAAGCGCCTTATATGTAGGCAGTAAGCCCTACTGCAAGCATAAAAATAAGACACATAACATCAGACCTGGCTGGAATAAGTATGTAGCTGAGTATCATACTGAAGCCCGTGAAGCCACCAAATCATGGGCTATGGCTGGTAGACCCAGACAGGGGCCTGTGTTTGAGCACAAGAAGCTCACTAATGCAAGGTATAAGTATGCTGTTCGCTTCATCTGTAAAAATGAGCAAGCTATGAGGGCTGATTCCATGGCTAAGAAGCTGCTAAGTAACAATGCTACAGGTTTTTGGAAGGAAGTGAGAGCTCTTAGCAGTTGCAAAACATCTCTACCATGTACTGTAGATGGAATCTCCGGAACAGCTAATATCGTGGAGTTATGGCGACAACATTATAGCACTTTATTCAACTGTGTCCAAGGTGACTTGTATAGGGTGGAAATATTGAGAGTAATGACTCGATGGTGATTATGTCACATGAGGTGTATCATGCCATGAACAAGCTGTCCAACAACAAAGCAAGTGGCTTGGATCATATTTCTGCTGAACATCTTAAGTATGCGAGTATGAGGATAGCTCCTCTCCTAGCTATTTGTTTTACTGGCTTTATGATTCATGGCTTGTTACCAGACTCAATGTTGTCTGTCCTGTTAGTGCCGGTCATTAAGGACAAAGCTGGTAAAGTAGGCAGCCTAAATAATTACAGGCCCATAGCTTTAGCCAGCATATTGTCAAAAGTCTTAGAAAGAGTTCTGCTGGATAGAATAAATGAGTTTGTTAACTCCACAGATAACCAGTTTGGCTTTAAAGCTAAACATGGCACTGACTAATGCATATATGCCCTAAAGGAGATTGTAAACAAATATAGAGGCAAAAACTCTTCAATCCTTATGTGCTTTATTGATGCTTCCAAAGCCTTTGACCGTGTTAATCACAGAAAGCTGTTTGGTGAAATGAGTCAAAGAGGGGTGCCTGAATACATTGTTAGAATTCTGGCCTACTGGTATGCCCGCCAGACTATGCAAATAAAATGGGGCAATAGGGTCTCAGCCCCATTTGGGGTTAGCAATGGTGTTAGACAAGGGGGAATTTTGTCCCCAGTCCTTTTTATTCTATATATTGATGATCTGTCTAAACAATTGAAAGCCTGTAACACTGGGTGCGTGATTGGTAATATTTTAGTGAACCATATTATGTATGCAGATGATCTTGTGGTCTTTAGTCCATCCAGTGCTGGTCTCCAGCAGCTCCTTACTATATGTTCCATGTATGGTGTGGAACATGACATTAAATATAATGCTAGTAAGAGTGCTGTTATGGTCTGTAGAACCAAAGAGGATAAATGCCTAAAATATCCTGTTTTTAAATTGTCTGACAACAATCTTAGTGTCTGTAATAAGATAAAATATCTAGGGCATATTATTACAGAACAAATGACAGATGATGAGGATATTTATAGGCAACGACGCATGCTGTATGTACAGGCAAATATCCTCTTGCGTAGATTTGGTGCGTGTGCAGATGTGGTGAAGATGTCGCTATTTAGAGCATACTGCACACCACTCTACACTGAGCACCTGTGGTCGAATTATTTAAAGACAAGTATGCAGAGACTAAAGGTGGCATATAACAATGCCATGAGAACACTGCTAAGGCAACCTAGATGGTGTAGTGCCAGTAATATGTTTGTGGCTGCAGGAGTCAGTACTTTAGAAGCTATCCTAAGACACCACATGTATAAATTCATTTGCATGATAAATGACTCTAAAAATGTGCTTATTGTGGCCTTGACAAACATAAGGGTTAGCACTACACGCTACGAATCCCAGCTGTGGAGACAATGGTATCGTTGTCTCGTTGTAGGACGTTGATCATCTTTTAATCTGGATTTTTAACTTAAGTATTGTGGATTTTTTGTTAAATATTAATTATGATGTTTTTATGTGATATACCATGATTTTAAATATATTTATGATATTTGATATGCAATGCATTTTTAATGTAATGTTGCCCCTTGTCTGGACCTTGAGTCCATAATAAAGTTTATTATTATTATTATTATTATTATTATTATTATTATTATTATTATTATTATTATTATTATTATTTACAGTTAAATATTTATGGTTAGAGATTCTAGGTCACCAAGATTGGTGCTGATATCTGCTTTAGTAGTCACTGCCCTCTTGTACATATTGTGTGGCCATGGTGTATGTGGCCGTCCTGTAAACTTTATGTGCCCATGGTATATGTCCGTCAATTCAGCCCAACAGGCACTGCATGTTCTTGGGTTTGAAGGTGGTTGGGGAGAAGGGATTGGGCCTGAGTCTTGGCTGGTTTGGTAGATGGCATTGAGGGGTTGGGGCAGTGCCTAGCTAGGGGTGGGGTGGAATGTGGGTTGTCTTTGACTTGAGTTGACAAGGGAGGGATTGTGGCCAAGATTCGGACAGATTGAAACCGACGATCTTCCGAGAATCTCTGGGAGATATGAGGTAAGCAATAGGCTCGTGAAGTGAGCGAGGGGGTTGTCGGAGGTCATTTGGCGGCCTTGTAGGATTGGGTTTTAGAAAGTTAGGAGATCAGTTCCAGTACCCTGAGTGGACAGCAGTTTGGAGGCTCGAGAAGATGAGCTCAGGAGTGGAGGGGGTGGTTGGTTATGAGGTTACAGCGTAGTCCTTGGTGGATTGGGAGTGTCATAACAGAATGGCCAGAATAATTAAAGGGAGATGCAAGACTAAACTGATAGGGATCCTGTGCCAGAGCTACACTGACGAGACAGAGATGGGCCCGGAGGCTCAGTGATTGTTGCTTCTGGAGCAGAAAGATCAGTTATTCCAAAACGATTCAAAATGAATGCTGTATGGTGAATGATACCATCCAGTTCTCCCCAAGGTACCAAATCCAATTACTGGAAATGATCGATATTGTGTTTCACTTCAGGGAAAAAAGCTGTCATCTCCATAATCTTGAAACAGCAGTATAATGTAACAACATTTCTGGACAATTGACTTAAGTTGTTTAAGGTGATCCATCCAGCATGGTGGTGCAGCGGTAGAGTTGCTGCCTTATAGCAGAGACCCGGGTTTGATCCTGACGATGGGTGCTGTCTGTATGGAATTTGTATGTTCTCCCCGTGACCACGTGGGTTTTCTCCGGGTGCTCCGGTTTCCTCACACAATCCAAAGATGTACAGGGTTGTACGTTAATTGGCTTCGGTAAAATTGTAAATTGTCCCTAGTGTGCAGGATAGTGCTAGTGTGCAGGGATCGCTGGTCGGTGTAGACTCGGTGGACCGAAGAGCCTGTTTCTTTGCTGTATCTCTAAAGTAAAACTAAAACTAAAACTCCAAAGGCTGAACAAAGTGAGAGATTATGGCTGCCCTGGGAAAGTCCCATGGAAGGAATACTCACTACCCATAAATTCTTGGCAATGGGAAGAATGAGGAAAAATTATCTTACAAGGATTGCACGTATCAAGGTGAAAGGGACAATTGGTTTGAGATAGGGAATTCGAAGTTAGTTCCGCAGAAGAGTGCTGAGTTGAGTGTCTCAGTGAATGGGGGAATAAGAGTACAATATCTCTGTGTAGGGAAGGCAGAGGTGAATCAGAGAGGAGTTGAGCAAATAAAGGCATTCATGGCTGGGTGATGCAATTGTATTGCATGGGAGAGAAGGGCATTCCGTTTTCCTATCAGTAATTCACATCAATTTCTATCCATCCACAGTACTCAACTTCCAGTTGTCAGCACAAATATCTGGGAAATTAATTGTTAATGGCTGAAGAATCACAGAGAGATGGCTATTCCACGGTGGTGGTGTAGAATGGTACAAATATTTCATCTTGACAGCACTGATATGAAACTCAAAGGCAAAGGGAAGATGGGGAGCGAAAGAAAATCTTTTAGATTTATGTATTGGCATTCCCCATGGACTCAAGCCCATCTCACAATCATTCCAGATGAATCCTTGTACTGTAAAATAACTCTTCTGCTGAACTAACTTAGAATTCCACAGAAAATATGCAGAGTTCAGACATTTTATTTCATGTCAGTCCAATTTTAAACACATTCCTTTTGCTGTTTATTTGAGTTGAATTAATATCTTTTAACGGCATGAAATGATTATTTACAAAAGTCTATCCTTAAAAAACATAAGCAGAAACTTTCCTTGTCATATCATTACACTTCCATAAATTACGATGCAAAAAGGTGATTTAAAACCTTTTACTATTGCTAGTTAATGTTGTCTTCATTCAGTTAAAGATTCTATTTTCTGCACAGAACAGTCACTGAACAAAGCTTTTTATTTGCAACTGTGTTGGTGGAAAAAGTTTCCACCGTAACACCGTGAAAAGGAGAACTACTAGTACACAGGGAAACATGAAAATATAGTTGTCAGAAATTCCTATTTATTCACAAATTGCACTATTTCAGGTCCTTCTCCTGTATAATTCCTTCTCACTGTATAATGTTCTCATAAATGTTATACTTTGTTGCAAGATGTGTGAGATTTTATTACATACCAAGACTTACTAACCTTTCTGATACTGATTTTATATGTTGAAAGTGTAACGCGCTGAGCTAATTACTTTAAAATTCTGTGACTCGTAAATTAATTATGTATAATTCTCCTTTCAGCTCATGCATATATCCTGACTTCTATTTCACACCCTTTGAAATGTTTAAAATGTTTGTAAAAAGATGTTGTTTATATTTTCTTACTTACTCTTTAAGAGAATTTCTCAATGTGAGTAGTTCTCAGCTAGATGACACAGTTGTCGGTATGAGAAATCTTGAACTGACAGCAACTGATGTAGGAGAAGAAGAAATCCATACCGCAGAGCTCACTAGATTTTTGCAGATAGCATTCTTTCAAATTAGGAGTTAACGCTATTGCTTTGCTACTTAATGTTAGTGTAATGAAGATAAATTTGCGATTTTGTATAAAAGGGTGTTAGTGCCTACTAACAAGACTGCAGATAAAATCCTATATTTCAGTCCCCATTCTGTTCAAGTCAGGGCAGCAGGCAGTGCTGTTGTCTCAAGGTTGTAAGTTATGTAGATTTCTTCCACACCTCCAAGTTGTGCTGGTTGGCAGGTTAATTGATGGCTGTAAGTTACATCTTGTGAAGGTGGGTGCTTGAAGAATTAGTGTGGAGATGATGAACATGTGAGATATAATGGGTTACAGAGAGATACGTACAGGGATAGGACTACTTGGGACGACAGATGGCACAATGGGCTAAGTGTTCGGCTGGCGACCGGAAGGTGGCCGGTTCGAATCCCGCTTGGAGTGCATACTGTCGTTGTGTCCTTGGGCAAGACACTTCACCCACCTTTGCCTGTGTGTGAATGTGTGTGAATGTGTGTGAGTGATTGGTGGTGGTCGGAGGGGCCGTAGGCGCAGAATGGCAGCCACGCTTCCGTCAGTCTGCCTCAGGGCAGCTGTGGCTACAGAAGTAGCTTACCACCACCGAGTGTGACTGAGGAGTGAATGAATAATGCGATGTAAAGCGCCTTGAGTATTAGAAAGGCGCTATATAAATCCCATCCATTATTATTATTATTACTTTGAGAGCCTGCAAGACTTGATGAGCTGAATGTCCTTCTCTGTCATAAGATATAAGGTTTGAGAAGGGACCATGTCATCACATCCTTCCTTTGATAGAAATTTGATGGTGATATATTTGAGAAAAGTTCCACCAATGAAAAAATAGTACAACTGCTTACAACCTCAAAATCTATTTCTCATGGTTGCTCCCCCATATACAAGAAGATTTAAAATCAAAGTCAGGAAATCTGGTTGGGTGTGTAGTCTACTCTTAATTAATGTACTGTATACAATAGATTTAAATACTTCCATTAAATAATTTGACCTACTCATCAGCATATTAGTACAGTGTTTTTGCAACATGGTTCTATCTGAAAAATAGCTTATGTGTGTAGCATTGATTAGAAATAAAAAAAAAAAAATCTTAGTCAATTAAATCCATTGTTAATTTTCAGAAGAGGGTATTTGCCAAAATAATACTGACACTCACTGACCAAGAATACAGCTCCTTTTTGTTTAACCAAATTAACCAAGAGATAACAAAACAAATTGTCCATCAAACATTGTCCACACCCAACAGTGATTGTGGAATCAAGATTAAACACTCCTTGTTTGTTGCTGGGCAGTATCGTGAGGCAGGCACATGTAGAGCAAATTGGGTTCAATTGTGTCTGGAATGGTTGGTTCTACAGAGCTCACAGCATTGAATTATGAAACCTCACGACGAGACAGGACTTTTCTTGACATTATACATAATAACTTCATAAATGTGTTTAAGCTTGTTTATTGATATTCTAGAAATATAGATCCTAGAAACATAATAAAATTTGCATCTGCATTAGTTCTTGCTCCACTGTCAGCACGAGTGTATCACGGCATATGTCTTGCCAAAATGCCTGCAATCTAGATCAGGGGCGGCTGCTGTGTCGTGCACATTTAATGTACATGATGCTGTCTAAAAAAACTGTATCTCCTCGAGGAGATCTAGCCTTTGTTCACAAAGTCTGCTGATCTGTTCACCCACACATCCAAATAGAATGTTTTCTTGAAAGGAGCTCTATCCAGACTTAAAACACATTTTTGTTCAAATATTCAAATTTGTTCGAGTATTGGTCTAATGCTCTAATCGGCATGTGAGAAGGGTTAGAGAAAAAGACAGTACGAAACAGGCAGTTAATTCCAGTTATTGGTAGGGTAAAATGGACGTTGTAGATGTCCTAGTAACCTGGATTGTCCAGCTGCATTCATGATTATGCTAACAAAAATATGTATGCCATTAAAACTTGCATTCTCAACAAATGGAACCACGAATTTTCAGTGCTGCATTACTATCTTTAAGCCACTCAACTAGGCACGAGAAGTCATCAATCCCTTCATTGTTCACACACTTATTCCAGATGACTAAATGTTCTGAAATTGTCCTTGTGTCACAAATTGTTAGTTTATTTGTAATTAGAAACAGTATACATAATGCATTGATGTCTGAGACTGTCATGGCACCAGGAGTAAGTTACTGAGTCCCTCAAGCCTGCCCTGCCATTCAATTGATCAGGGACAATCTGTTCCATGCTGTTATATTCCGGACAGCAGAATGAATAACAACTTACACGCAGGCTGGCTGGATCACAAGAGAGATTTATTACCCAACATTCCCTACTTATATACAACACCAACTTATTAGCATATACACAAATATGCATGAATACATTACACATGCCTCATCGACTCTTCTTATTGCCCTCAAGCTCCTGATCTATCAAACATTTATCTGCTTCCTTTTCAAATATCACCCCCCTCTATATTAATGTAGCCGCTACAACCCTGCGGGATAAAGAATTCCAGAGATTCAGAATTGTCTGCAAGAAGTTCCTATGCACCTTGGTTTTATATGACAGCCCCTTTATCTTGTAACTATGTTCCTTCTCGTGAGGCTCTCCAAGGAGTAGAAATATTTTGTGCAGCACAGTTGCGCAGCTAACCTAGCTGCTGTCTCGCAGCGCGAGAAACCCGCATTTGATCCCGACTTGAATGCTGTCTGTGTGGAGTTTGCACTTTCTCCCTGTCACCACGTAAGTTTCTTCATGGATGCTCCCGTTTCTCCTCACGCAAAATAGATGTGTGGATTTGTAGGTTAATTGACCATGTAAATTGCCCCTAGTGCTTAGGCAGTGCCATAACAGAACTAGTGTGAATGGGTCATAGATGGTCGGTGTGGACTCGGTGGGCCGAAGGGCCTGTTTCCATGCTGTGCCTCAAACATAAACTAAATTTTAACATCTACCATGTGATTTGTTTCAATAATATCAACTTTCACTAGAGAATTCATTATACATATGTTGGGTTGTGACCTACCCAAGTGAAATGTGAGATGCTTTTCCTCATGTATACATGTGGCCTCATTCTGGCAATGGAGGAGGCCCTGGACAGAAAGATCAGCATGGGAATGGGAAGGGAAATTAAAATGGTTAGCAACCTGGAAATCCAGCAGGTTTAGGTAGTCTGAGCAAGTGTTCAGTGAAACAGTCGCATCATCGATGCTTGGTCTTGCCGATCTACAAGAGGATGAATAAGGAGTACTGAATGTGGAAACATTGTCTAAGAACTGAAAAAGCATCCCGATCCGAAACATCACCTCTACACGTCCTCCAGAGATGCAGCCTCACCCGCTGAGTTACTCCAGAATTTTATGTTTTTTTACTGAACCGCTCTGAATGAAAGCAGTTACCAGGGATATTGGTGATGGCACTGAACCATCAGCCATCATTGTCCAAATCTCCATAGTCACAGTAAGACCAAAGCTGCTGCTGCTGAAGAATATGTTCCTCCATTTAGATAGATAGATAGATAGATATAATTTATTGCCACACAACCAGGGTTGGTGGAAATTTGGGTTGTCAGCAGCAGTACAATAATAAAGAACACACAATAAAACTGTAACACAAACATCCTTAAACAGACTTTAAAACATACTAAAAAATAAAAAAAAGCTGGAAAAACTGACGCGCTGCTGACATGGCTGCACACAGAGGAGCGCCCCCTCCATTTCCTGATCATCCTGGGCTTCATCACAGACAACAATGAGATGGCCTATAGAGAGGAGGTAAAGGAACTAAACAGCTGGTGCCAGGAAAATAACCTCTCTCTCAATGTCAGCAAAACTAAAGAGATGATCGTGGGCTGCAGGAGGCAGCAGGGGAGTGGACACCTCCCCTTCCACATCGGTGATGCTGAGGTTGAAAGGGTCAGCATCTTCAAGTTCCTCGGTGTGCATATCACTGAGGACCTCTCTTCGACACTGCACACGGACACAATAACTAAGAAAGCCCACCAGCGGCTCGTTTACCTGAGAAGACTGAGGAAGTTTGGCATGAACGCCGGCATCCTCACAAACTTCTACAGTTGCACCATCGAGAGTCTGCTGACGGGCTGCATCACAGTCTGGCACGGGAACTGTTCTGCCCACAGCCGCAAATCACTACAGAGAGTGGTGAAGGTGGCACAGCACATCACTGGCAACCGTCTCCCGGCCATTCAGGACATTTTCCACCGGCGGTGCCCGCGGAAGGCACACAGCATCATCAAGGACCACGGCCACCCAGCACGCAGACTGTTCTCCTTGTTACCGTCAGGCAGACACGATACAGGAGCATGGCTGCACATACCACCAGACTTAAGAACAGTTTTTACCATCAGGCCATCAGGCTTCTGAACTCATAAACACATCATATATGTTGATTATTTTATTTATTATTGTCTTTTACCGACCAATGTCACTTTCATTTTATCTTTTTTTTAATCTTATTTTTATCCTTGTAATATCATTGCTGAGGTGACCCGTTGTCTTGTCAATCACATTTCATTGTACCGTTGACCCTGTGTTAACCTACATATGACAAATAAAACTGAACTGAACTAAACTGATCTTCAATGATGAAACAGAAAATAATTGACATCTCAATAACCAAGATGTCCTCAAATGTACTTCAGTGGATATCAGTGAACCTCAAGTAGTTGATACCACCTCATTTTAAGTGGGTAATGAGTCTTGGGCATCTGTACTAATGTTACTTGTAGCTGATGAGCAGGTGGCCTGGTTCCTGATTAATCATGATTGATACCATATGTATAATGAAAAATGACACTATCGGGAAGCACATTTCCACAGAAAGGATGATGGGAACATGGAAGTTGGCTGGTGAGGCTTTTGTTAGTTAAAGGTACATAGAACCCAAGACCAAAAGATGAAAATGGTCATGGTGATCACGAAAGTACATCAGCATACATACTTTTCTCAGTCTCTGAGAAGCTTTGGCATGTCTATGAGGATTCTCTTGAACTTCTACAGATGAGCTATGGAAAGTGTTCTGATGGAATGCATCTCAGCCTGGTCAGGCAACTTCTCTTCTATTGACAGCCTGAGCATGCATAAAATGGGGAACACCACCCAGTTCATCACAGGCGCATCACCTCCATCCATCCAGTCCATCTTTACAGTGTGTTGCATCATGGCAGCTAGTAGTACAGCAAGCAGTCAACGCCATTCCTTTTTTTTCTTTTCTATCTTCTGGGTGAAGATACAGGAGTTTGAAAGCTCAGACTTCCATACATACGGCCAGCTTGTTTAGTCTAGTTTAGTATAATTTAGAAATACAGCGCGGAAAAAGGTCCCTCGGCCTACCGAGTCCGCACCGACCAGCGATCTCTGCACATTAGCACCATCTTACACACACTAGGGACAAGGTCACACTTTTGCCAAGCCACTTAACCTACAAACCTGTACGTCTTTGGAGTGTGGGAGGAAACTGACGATCTCGGAGAACATCCACGCAGGTCACGGGGACAACGTTACAAACTCTGTACAGACAGCACCCGTAGTCAGGATCGAACCCGGATCTCTGGCACTTTAAGGCAGTAGCTCTACCGCTACACTACCATGCCACCCTACGACTGCTGTTCTCCACTGTTATCTGACTTCTTTCACAACCCATCTCAGGAGGTGCCGCCACCCATAACCTTATCTCATTCTGATATTATATTATTGTGCTTTAATATTCTTTTGCATTACCCGGATTCTTCATTACAATCTTGCATCGTTCTGCCGTTTTGCACTCATTGCATTTGGTTTGGAATTTTTCGTCACAGCATGTATACTGTGTACTCTGTGACCTTCATGTGAACGAGGAATAATAATAATCACAATAAGCCGATCTGAATCTGAGGATAGACACAAAATGTTGGAGTAACTCAGCGGGACAGGCAGCTTCCTTCTCTGTATAGAAGGAAGGGGTGATGTTTCAGGTCGAGGCCCTTCTTCAGTCACTCTCAGTCTGACGAAAGGTCTCGACCCAAAATGTCACCCATTCCTTCTATTCAGAGATGCTGCCTGTCCCGCTGAGTTACTCCAGCATATTGTGTCTATCTACAGTTCCCTCCTACACATTTCGTCTGAATTTGAGGGGATCATTCAGACAGAGGAGGTTAACGGACACAGAGGTGGAATTGTAGTGCCAGGGGATTGGAAAGTGGATTTGGGTGCAGGTTGATAGATTGGGCAGATGATGCTATTGTTAGGGCATATGGGGTTGAATGTGTAAGTTGTTGGGATGTAGTATTCCTCATCCATTGATTGTGGATGGCCATTGCAAATTCCAGTGTATGAACTCATGATATTGGTTACCTTTGCAGATGCTCCTTTTCTGACTCTAGTGGTCTTAGTGGTCATTGGAATTGACCAATGAGTTAGGATGGTGCATTGTTTCAAGGGGGCTTTGTGAATGACCCGGATGTGTCTTCTTTGTTCTCCAGAGATCTCTTTTTGTGATGGAGTTCAGACTTAAGTGTTTGATTTGGGAGGTTGGATCGGCCATGCGGAAGTTGTGGTCTGGCCACTGAAGTCAGTTGAGCCCAATCAGGGTTTTGGTGCTGGAGAAGTTGGCCTGGGTGATGACTTTAGTTTACCAATCAGTCATTGGATATAATAATAATAATAATAATAATAATTATATAATAATAATAATATAATAATAATAATAATATAATAATAATAATAATAATAATAATAATAATAATAATAATAATAATAATAATAATAAATAGCTTATTGATCCCCTCAGGGAAATTCAGATGTCCAGAAGCCCCCAACCAACAAACCCACACATTCAAAACGAACACAGACAGAAAATACATAAAATACAACGTGGACACTACCTGAGAGCAATCAATACTTAAAAATCCCCAATAATTAATAATTAAAAATTAAAAAATGCAAAATTGCATCCCCCTACAGCCCGTATTATAAAATCTAATGGCTGCAGGGGTGAAGGAGCTCCTGAACCACTCCGTACTACAGCGCAGGTAGAGGAGCCGGTTGTTGTTCCGAGTGCTCTTTTGACTCTCCAGAATTACATGGAGGGGGTGCCTGGGGTTTTTCATGATGACCTGCACCGTGCGCCTCATACGCCTCTCAAGCACATCCATCCCAGAATCCACTCTCCCCTCCAGCACTGAGCTAGCTTGTTTAACCAATTTGTCCAGCTTCTTGTTGTTTTTGCACTAATGTTGTTGCCCCAGCAGAATATTATCTGAATGGTGGCCGATTAGGAAAAGGGGAGATGCAACGAGACCTGGGTGTCATGGTACACCAGTCATTGAAAGTAGGCATGCAGGTGCAGCAGGCAGTGAAGAAAGCGAATGGTATGTTAGCATTCATAGCAAAAGGATTTGAGTATAGGAGCAGGGAGGTTCTACTGCAGTTGTACAGGGTCTTGGTGAGACCACACCTGGAGTATTGCGTACAGTTTTGGTCTCCTAATCTGAGGAAGGACATTCTTGCCATAGAGGGAGTACAGAGAAGGTTCACCAGACTGATTCCTGGGATGTCAGGACTTTAATATGAAGAAAGACTGGATAGACTTGGCTTGTACCCGCTAGAATTTAGAAGATTGAGGGGGGATCTTATAGAAACGTATAAAATTCTTAAGGGGTTAGACAGGAAGATTATTCCCGATGTTGGGGAAATCCAGAACAAGGGGTCACAGTTTAAGGATAAAGGGGAAATCTTTTAGGACTGAGATGAGAAAAACATTTTTTACACAGAGAGTGGTGAATCTCTGGAATTCTCTGCCACAGAATATAGTTGAGGCCAGTTCATTGGCTATATTTAAGAGGGAGTTAGATGTGGCCCTTGTGGCTAAAGGGATCAGGGGGTATGGAGAGAAGGCAGGTACAGGATACTGAGTTGGATGATCAGCCATGATCATATTGAATGGCGGTGCAGGCTCGAAGGGCCGAATGGCCTACTCCTGCACCTGTTTTCTATGTTTCTATGTTTCTATGTTTCTAACAGCATAGAAAATAACACTTGCAACCACAGTGTTGTAAAACATGTGCAGCATGTCATTACGCACATTGAAGGATTTGAGCCTTCTGAGGAAAAAGAGGATTTGGAAGATTTTGTGGAGTCAGAGTTGGTTGTGATGCCCCAATGCTCTGGGAGCTCTGCTGCACATTGTCGAAGAGAGTAAAGTTCATGCCTACACTATCAACTTGGTTCTGGGTTTGGGGCCTTGAATTCCAAACACCCATTTCATTGGTAAGCCCTAAGACCAGACAGGAACATAAGAATGAATGAGAGTCATCTTCACAGTACAGATCCCTGAGCATTCCTCATACAGGCCTTTATTGGAAAAGCTCAGAAATATGTGCAGCAAAGGGTCATGAATGTCTGACTTTAAGGACACTCGGCATAAAAATGAGCTCCCATAACATAATTAAATTCAAAAGTCTGATGTATGTACAAAGTCTGGTTTCCTCTCTGTCTCCACTTTAGCAATTGTTCATTCTTATCAGTGCTATGTGCTTTTGATGCCATTCATTACTATACTGTGAAGGTATGTTTACCATAGCAAATGATTTTTGTGCATGTTCTGACATGGACAAAATCAATTTAAGGGCAACGATAAAAATGGAACTCGTTCATTACCAGGGGACGACTTTAAAATTGAAATGACACCAACCCACACAAATCATGACAAAGGAGATTCTCATGCAGCATTCCACCTCCCCATTCTGCCCAATTATAATCAGGTCTTTATTGCGTGGAAATATTTTGCCCAATGGATTAGTCTACAAAAAGCACTTTCTAAAATAAAATGATCAAGGAATTACAGATTAACTCTATAAATGTTTGCATGACAATATGCGTACAACATAATCCTTCCATTGTTATCACTTTCGGCATTTACTTTGTGATAAAAAAAAGTCTAGCGCAGAGGTAATTGTGCTTTTGATCTCAACTTTGAATCTAAGTGCATTTGTGTCACTGTTAAACAAAGTTTTGCCCATTCCCACTTGCCTTAAACAGACAGCAATATTGGATGATAACGTTACTTGTTAAGTGTTATTTCAGAAGATAGAAGTCTCAAGCTGTTACATGCATAGGGTTCCATGTCAACATTTGATCTGAATGTAACCATTTTCAAAGCAACAGTTATATAATAGTGTTTATTTGCATTATTATACAATAATAATTGTATTATATTTGCACAATCCTAAAGTTTTGAATTTGTGCTCTTCTTAGGAAAACTATCAAACTTTCCAAATGCAGAAAACTGTAAAGGACAGTTCATATCAGGATAGACCATTGATGTTGATGTTTCAAACCAATCACTTGTTGGCATGTGGAAGAGAGCAGAATAAATGGACATTTCATGTTTAAACTTTGCAGCACTTAATGAACACCAGTAACAACATTTCAGCACGGTTATTGAAAGGATCTTCTCTCGAACCTTGTGAAAATTTTCCTGTGCTTATTTTACAAAAAGAAAAAAAAAGTTTATGAAAGAGTTCACCGACTGCAGATTCCAAATAATGTGTAGGAGAGGAGTCAGTCTGCACAGAGCATGCAGTAAAGCATTTTTACTGCTCTCGGGGTGTAAATCATGTAAGGCAGTAAGGAGCCAAGTCTAATTTTATTCTCAAGTTTAGAATACAAGCTGTCTCATTTATTACGGCCAGTTTTAATACAATCTACATGTGCATCGGCTTCAAACCTCTTTAATTCACAGATTTCAGGGTCTGATTTTGTATATGTTTGTGATACATAGCCATTTAGAGAACATTAGATACATGGAGGCAGAGGCTGCACTTCAGGTCAGTCTAACTTCTTGAGGTGGAATTAGTCATGTTAATGCACATAAATAATGACTTTACAAATGAGTAATGGTAATGTAATGTGTCCTCACCCCCACATTTCCTTGAAAACATAGTATCAGATCGGAATGTATAGAAATAGTAATTCAGGAGCAAATTTGTCGGAACTTAGTAACTGAACCAACAAATCAATTAAAAGGTATTTAAGTTACAAACATGCATTGCTAAGCAACGTGGCCACATGTGTCACTGAAGAAACCGAAAATGTAGATTTGCTTATGATAAAGGCAAGTGATCTATTGACATATTACTTTGCTAAAACACAACAATTCTTACAGGAAGTAAAGATCTTATTAAATTGCGAGCTTTGTTGATCTGAGTTATGCGTGCAATGGAACTTTTAACCACTGCTGTACAGCCCATTGTGTAAGTTGAGCTCTTGGTGCAGGCAGTGAAGGTCCGTTTAACTTGACATCATATTTGGAATGAACATTATGGGCCAAAGGGGATTGTTCCTGTGCTGTCCTGTTCTATCTTCCACGTTGGTAGAACCACAAACAAACCTTGAAATTATTTCCGTAACATTGCACCCTGCTCTTAAACATGGGATGCATTTTTTTTAAATTTGCAGATATTTTTCCACATAGGAATTATCACTCTAAATAAAAATAAAGATGAAATGTAAGATTGTTGAGATAAGCACAAAAATAGAAACAGAAATTGCGCAGAGTCAACAAGTGCGGAACAGTTGATCTGTGAATATAAAGCCTGGTTTGAGATTACACCTTTTCCAAAGAAAGTGTATATATTGTGAACAGGAAATTTAATTTACAGATGACTATAATTAAAAAATTCATAATTGGCATTTGATTCATATTGGAAACATGGGTTGGGAATCACACCAACCTTGACCATAGACTGAGCTGGACAAGACTTGATGGACATATCTGCCTGACTGGGACTGCAGCAGGCAACAAGTAAACTAACATGAGACGTAAACTTACCTGACCTTGTCCTCACAAATTTGCCTGTTACAGATACTTCAGTCTGTGACAGCATTGATAAGAGCGATCATCGAATGGTCTTCATGGAGGTGAAGTCCTGCCTTCTCAAAGAGGATCCATCATGTCTGTATCTGGACTTTCAAAAAGTCTTTAACAAGGTCCCGCACAAGAGATTAATGTGCAAAATTAAAGCACATGGTATTGGGGGTAGGATATTGATGTGGATAGAGAACTGGTTGGCAGACAGGAAGCAAAGAGAAGGAATTAACGGGTCCTTTTCAGAATGGCAGGCAGCGACTAGTGGGGCGCCACAAGGCAGCGCTGGGACCCCTGTCAATTATAATATATCTTAACGATTTAGACAAAGGAATTAAATGTAACATCTTCAAGTTTGCGGATGACACAAAGCTGGGTGACAGTGTGAGCTGCGAGGAGGATGCTATGAGGCTGCAGGGTAACTTGGATAGGTTGGGTGAGTGGTCAGAAGCATGGCAGATGCAGTATAATGTGGATAAATGTGAGGTTGTCCACTTTGGTGGCAAGAACAAGAAAGCAGATTATTATCTGAATGCTGTCAGATTCGGAAAAGGGGAGGTGCAACAAGACGGTGTCCTTGTACACCAGTCACTGAAAGTAAGCAGGCAGGTACAGCAGACAGTGAAGCAAGCAAATGGCATGTTGGCCTTCATAGCGAGACAATTTGAGTATAGGAGCAAGGAGGTCTGATTGCAGTTGTACAGGGCCCTGGTGAGACCACACCTGGAGTATGAGGTATGGAATGGAGTGGAGAGAAGGCAGGTACAGGATACTGAGTTGGATGATCAGCCATGATCATATTGAATGGCGGTGTAGGCTCGAAGGGCCGAAGGGCCTACTCCTGCACCTATTTTCTATGTTTCTATGTTTCTATGTATTGTGTGCAGTTTTGGTTTCCTAATTTGAGGAAGGATATTCATGCTATTGAGGGAGTGCAGCAGTTTCACCAGGTTAATTCCCGGGATGGCGGGACTCTGGAAGATCGCGAGGGAGAGGCCACAATTCTGATTCTGGGAGTCTACTGAACGAGATTGAACAAAATAAAACGAGATTGATCCCTGGGATGACGGGACTGTCATATGAGGAAAGATTGAAAAGACTGGGCTTGTATTCACTGGAGTTTAGAAGGATGAGGGGGATCTTATAGAGACATATAAAATTATCAAAGGACTGGACAAGCTAGATGCAGGAAAGATGTTCCCGATGTTGGGCGAGTCCAGAACTAGAGGCCACAGTCTTAGAATAAAGGGGAGGTCATTTAGGACTGAGGTGAGAAAAAATGTTTTCACCCAGAGAGTTGTGAATTTGTGGAATTCCCTGCCACAGAGGGCAGTGGAGGCCAAAACACTGGATAGGTTTAAGAGAGAATTGGATAAAGCTCTAGGGGCTAGTGGAGTCAAGGGATATGGGGAGAAGGAAGGCACGGGTTATTGATTGGGGACGATCAGCCATGATTGCAATGAATGGCGGTGCTGGCTTGAAGGGCCGAATGGCCTCCTCCTTCACATATTTTCTATGAACTGTGAGTCTGCAATGTACTTAATGAAGTACATTGTAGCCCTTAATGAAAATAAAATGAGTTGTTTGGCCTGCCCTGTGCTTGAAACTGATATGGCAATGGAAATGAAATGAAATGAAAATGAGATTAGTTGTTTGGCCTGCCCTGTGCTCGAAACTGAAATGGCAATGGAAATGAAATGAAATGAAAATGAGTTGTTTGGCCTGCCCTGTGCTTGAAACTGAAATGGCAATGGAAATAAAATGAAATGAAAATGAGATGAGTTGTTTGGCCTGCCCTGTGCTTGAAACTGAAATGGCAATGGAAATGAAATGAAATGAAAATGAGTTGAGTTGTTTGGCCTGCCATGTGCTTGAAACTGAAATGGCAATGGAAATGAAATGAAATGAAAATGAGATGAGTTGTTTGGCCTACCCTGTGCTTGAAACTGAAATGGCAATTGAAATGAAATGAAATTAGTTGTTTGGCCTGCCTGAAACCACTCATTCCAGCCCATAAGGCCCCTATTAGCTGAGAAACCATTCCCTTTAGCCCAAAATGCCCCTATAAGCCCAGGAAGAGCATTTTGGCCCAAAAGGCCCGTGCCAGGTGAGGAAAAGTCCAGAAAAAGTGCTTTTCACTGAGATTTCACTCAGATTTTTTTTAAAGAGACCCTTCCGCCCATCAGACCTGTACTAGCCCAGGAGGAGTCCCTGCGGCCCATCAGTAAATATTCCCCCTGCACGTATTAAACCTCACCCCAGTATTTTTCTCCCTCACTTCATTGGCTCCCTGTGAGATCCAGGCCAAGATAGACTTTCCTCCTTCATTGCTGTGATCTGCAGAAATAGATGAAAAACTAGACTAGGTGGGATCCAACGCAATATTCCACCTCTCCACAAATTCCAATATTGTTGGCCAATGGGGGGGCTTTCTGGAGCGCTAGTATGGGTATTGTGGGCTGAAGGGACTGGTTTCCAGAGGGCTAGTATGGACATTGTGGGCTGAATGGATTCTTGGGGTGGCAGCTCAGTCACTCAAGCCTGATGTGCTGGCTGCTCACTCACGGCTGGTGGATTAGCAGTTGACTCACGGCTATTCCTTGAAATTCCATTTCAAGCAGGGTGCAAGGCAATCAAATTCAAATGCAGTTTCCTACCATTTCAAGCAGGGTGCAAGGCCACCAAATTCAATTGCAGTTTCATACCACTTCAAGCAGGGTGCAGGGCCACCAAATTCTGGTGCAGTTTCCTGCCACTTCAAGCAGGGTGCAAGGCCACCGAATTCAAGTGCAGTTTCTGACCACTTCAAGCAGGGTGCAAGGCCACTGAATTCAAGTGCAGTTTCTGACCACTTCAAGCAGGGTGCAGGGCCACCAAACTCAAGTGTAGTTTCCTACCACTTCAAGCAGGGTGCAAGGCCTCCAAATTCAAGTGCAGTTTCATACCATTTCATGCAGGGTGCCAGGCCACCACATTCAAATGCAGTTTCATACCATTTCAAGCAGGGTGAAACCACCATAAAACCACTATTAAACCACTATTAAACCACATAAAACACCACATAAACACACCACACTCACAGTTCAGTAGACATTCAGTGTGTTCAGTTGATTCACAGCTGAGTCATGCCCTTTCCCTCCCCCATCTTGCAGAGAGTGAGCCACACCTACACTTCTGGGTTTTATAATCCCTCCGCCTCCAACTGGAAGGGGCGTGGCCTTTGTGGAATGATTGACAGGAGAGAGATTCTCAACATTTTTTTAAACACTAATAACACTTTTATTTTTCATTGATGGGAAGAATCCTCTGCACCTGATGAGTGGCAGGGGACTGAGTAAGATGGCCAAAAATCACAGCCGTAAGTGGTAGCGTTTTATCTAAAATCATTATACAGTGCAAACAGGAAGTTGTCAAGTTTCCACCAACAACAGCCATTTTTGCAGTGCAGCATTTCAAAGCAGTTACCACCACCAACAACGGCCATTTTTGCAGTGCAGCATTTCAAAGCAGTTACCACCACCAACAACGGCCATTTGTGCAGTGCAGCATTTCAAAACAATCACATTTTCATTTTGAAACCACATTAAGGGCACTCACAGTTGAGTAGACATGTGTTCAGTGTTATTCACAGCTTGCAGAGACTGAGTGAGGCACAACACTTCTGGGTTTTATAGTCCCTCCCCCCTCCCACCAGCAGAGGCAGCAGAGAGAATGTCAATTTTTAAAAAACATTAATAACTCTTTTATTTTTCATCGATGGGAAAAATCCTCTTGTCCTGCACAGCGGAGGGGGACTCTGAGTAAGATGGCCAAAAATCACAGCCGTAAGTGGCAGCATTTTCTTAAAAAAATCATGAAACAGAAAACAGGAAGTTGTCAAGATCTTACTTTTAGTAATATAGATGTCTAAAATTAATTCTCCACCCTCTCCCCCTTCTCTCTCACAGTCTCTCACCTGTTTTGGGCAGAATTTCTGGCAGTTTCTGAGCTGCCAGCCCACCCTCCCTGAGTGATTGAGCTGGCAGCCCATCAGGCCTGAGCGACTGAGCTGCCATCCCACCAGGCCTGAGTGACCGAACTGCCAGCCCACCAGGCTTGAGTGACTGAGCTGCCAGTCCACCAGGCCTGAGTGACTGAGCTGCCAGCCCACCAGGCCTGAATGACTCTGCCAGCTCACCAGGCCTGAGTGACTGAGCTGCCAGCCCACCACACCTGAGTGACTGAGCTGCCAGCCCACCAGGCCTGAGTGACTGAGCTGCCAGCCCACCAGGCCTGAGTGACTGAGCTGCCAGCCCACCAGACCTGAGTGACTGAGCAGCCAGCTCAATAATCCATTTGACCCACAATGTCCATACTAGCCCTCTGGAAACCAGTCCCTTCAGCCCACAACACCCATACTAGCACTCCAGAAAGTCCCCCCCCCACTGGCCACCAATATTGTAATTAGTGGAGAGGTGGAATATTGCGTTGGGGGACCAGCCCTCCGTTGTGAACATGGGACCCAACGGGTCCCACTTAGTCTAGTACTTCTTAAATGTTGTGAGAGTATCTCCCTTCACCAGCCCTCAGGGAGTGCATTCCAAGTTGAAATCACCCTCCCGGTGAAAACATTCTTCCTTAAATATCCTCTTGTCCCTTGTTCTATGCCCTTGACCTGTAGTTTTAAATTGTTTTATTGTGGGGAAAGGTGTCCTACTATCTATTTTATCTATGTCCCTCAAAATGTTCTCCTTTCAACCTCCTCTACTCCAAGGAAAATGATATCAGCCTCTCCCATCCCCCCTCCGTACTGAATTATTAAATTCCAATCCTGGTGCCTTCCTCCGCACCATCTCCAGTGCTATCATGTCCGTTGTTTAGCGGGGTAACAAATAACATTTCAGAACTCTGTACAGAGTACAGTGCATTCATAATAATCTTAGCTTTAGTACTGAAGGTCTGTGCACCAGAATTAGCCACATCTCCAGCCAAGGTGTTATAGTACAACACAGAATTACCCAGGTAGTTTGAGTTTACAATGGGTAAGATAAATCCAGATAATTGCCATCCAATCAGTCTATTGTCACTCACATCACAGTGATTGAGGGTGTCATTGATGGTCCTACCAAATGGCAAGTGTTGAACAATAACCCGCTCACTGATGCCCAGTTTGTGATTTGCAGGACCACTGGGCTCCAAACATCATCATACCTTGCTTTGAATGTGTACCAAAATACTAAATTCCAGACTTGAGGGAAGGGTGGCTGCCATTAATGTCAAGGCAGCTCTTGATGGACTGTAGCATAAAGGCACCCAAGTAAATGCGAAGGCAATGGACATGAAGGAGAAAACACTGCAATGCTTAGAGTCATACCTTCCTCAAAGAGAGATGGTAATGATTCATATAATTATACAGCATACAAATAGGCTCTTTCATCCACTGAGTTCGCACCAACCATCCTCCAACTATTTACTCAAATTCCATTGTATTCTCCCAATGTTGCCTTCAACTGTTCTCCAGATTCTACCACTCACCTACACTTGGCATGTTACCTAACCACCTGGATGTGGAAAGGATCCAGAGACCCCGTGCAAACCCGTGCAGCCACAAGGAAATGTGCAAACTCCCTACAGAAAGAACTGGAGGTCAGGATTTAACCTGGATCACTGGAGCTGTGTGGTATTAGATCTACTAATTGTACCATTATTGTGCCGGTTGCTGGATGTTTGTCAGTGCTTCACTACACTACTTGTGCCCAAAGCCCAAACATTTTCAGCTTCATTCTCAATAATCATATAGGAGTATAGGAGTAGACAGGTTCTTTTGCAGTTGTATAGGGCTCTGGTGAGACCACATCTTGTATGGGGCGCTGCTCTGGCAGCAGCCATGTCAGCAGCGCGTCAGTTTTTTCAACTTTTTTTTATTTTTTAGTATGTTTTGAAGTATGTGCTTAATGTTCCTTTGTGTGTTTTGTGTGGGGGGTGGTGTGGGGGGGTGAGGGGGAAACCGCTTTCGGTCGCCTCCTCCATGGAGAGGCAAATTTTTCCAGGTCGCCTCCCCCGTGGCCTAACATCAAGGATCGGCGCGGCCTTTCCCGGAGACGCGCCCGGGACTTCAGCGGCGGGCGCAGCGTGGACTCTCGTTGTGGAGCGGGTGAGCCCTCGCTGGGGCTCGCTGGAGGGGAGCGCTCCGTTTCGCTGGCCCGGGGCAGCCGGCAGCCTGAAGCCGCGGTCTGAAGTCGCGGTCTGCAGAGCTCCAGCTGGTGCAACGTCTACAGCCCGGGATCCCTCGTGGAGGACCCGGGGGAAGAAGAAGCCATCACTGCTGGCCCGCGGCCAACTTCTACCGCGGGGCCGGCATGGACGTACCATCACCCCTGGAGGGGAGCTTCGACCTCCGGCCCTGCAGTCTACGGTGCTTCTGGCTGCGGCGGGGACTTTAAATCTCGACCGCCGGCCTGCGGCCTACAACAACTTAAAACCGCGGTCTCCGGTGAGGAAGAGCCGATCCTGGACTGACTCTGGACTCTGGTCCTGTCCACGGGGGGGAAATGGAGGAGGACTGGCCAAATTTTTGTGCCTTCCACCACAGTGATGAATGCTGTGGTGGATGTTTGTGTTACATTTTTATTGTGGTTGTGTGTTCTTTATTATTGTATCGCTGCCGACAACCCAAAATTCCACCAGCCTGGCTGTGTGGTCATTAAAATACAATACAATACAATACAAAATCTGGAGTATTGCATGCAGTTTTGGTCTCCAAATTTGAGGAAGGACATCCTTGTGATTGAGGCAGTGCAGCGTAGGTTCACGAGATTGATCCCTGGGATGGCGGGACTGTCATATGAGGAAAGATGGAAAAGACTAGGCTTGTATTCACTGGAGTTTAGAAGGATGAGGGGGTTCTTATAGAAACATATAAAATTATAAAAGGACTGGACAAGCTAGATGCAGGGAATATGTTCCCAATGTTGGGCGAGTCCAGAACCAGGGGCTACAGTGTTAGAATAAAGGGGAGGCCATTTAAGACTGAGGTGAGAAAAAACGTTTTCACCCAGAGAGTTGTGAATTTGTGGAATTCCCTGCCACAGAGGGCAGTGGAGGCCACGTCACTGGATGCATTTAAGAGAGAGTTAGATAGAGTTTTAGGGGCTAGTGGAATCAAGGGATATGGGGAGAAGGCAGGCACGGGTTATTGATTTGGGACGATCAGCCATGATCACAATGAATGGCAGTGCTGGCTCGAAGGGCCGAATGGCCTCCTCCTGCACCTATTTTCTATGTTTCTATGTTTCTATCTCCTAGGCATGACAAGTTCAGAAGTGGCGATGCTTCTTTTGATTTCACCATATTGTATTATGGCCGATCAGTGGTCCATGCTGCAAAACCCATTGGGAGTAAAGACCAGACCAGGCAGAAAACATCCTCCAAATCTCAGACAGATCCAGTCATTGATAACTATTTTACTTCGGAGTCACGTGAGTGACTACGTGAAGAACCCGCCAGGACGCATGCGTGCCATATCGCTACACGCTTTGCGAAACGACAGGCGGGGTGGAACGACGTTCCCCCGCAGCGGCAAGTTTAAAAGCCGGGACCGACAGGTAAGTGGTTACTCTGCGGTCATTATTGTTCCCATACTGTTTCACAGGTGGGGAAACGATGGATAAATCGAAAAAGTCAACTAGACCTGCGACAAAGCTGGCGGGGGAGGACCGCGGAGTTGCGGGCAGCCAGCAGTGGCCGGCGGCACAGGAATCACCCGTAATGGGATCAGCTGTGCTCGACTTAGCCCCCGCACCGGCCAGATCAACAACGCGGCCGGGCGGGAAGGCAAATCGAAAAACAAACAGAGCCATTGACTCTGATGAGTCCGACATTGAGGAGCCGCGAGCGGCCAGCGACCGTGTGCGCTGGAGCCGGATGGAGCGGCTTATGGAGCAAATGCTCCAACGTGACAGACTCCGGGAGATGGAGTCTAGTCACTGTGAGTCATACATAACACCAACAGCATTAACAACAACAGAACAGAAACTAGCTGCTAGCATTGATTTCCTGTCATTCAAGCAACTACAGGAACAGGCTGTGATGGACACCACTGCCAAATATCTGGCACCAGGAAATTGCGTATCCCTGAATGTTCCAGTCATGAATAATTGTATCTGGAAACACATTGGAGCAGGAGTTAGAAGCCTGGATGTCAAGCCCCAGAAAATACTAAAACTACTAACAGCAGGGATCACAGCATTCGCTCGCAAACTGGATGGGAAGGAAATGTCGCAAGAACAACAGGATGCACTGGCACTATTCTGCAATACGCAGTATGAAATCAATAGTATCAGAAAGAGTGCCGTCCGACCTGCCTTAAATCCAAAATTTGCAGGCCTGTGCAAACTTGGAGACACAAAGCCACCAATATTATTATTTGGGGGAAACCTGTCCAAGCAGGTTAAGGAGCTCGATGAGGAGGCAAAAACCCTGGGGCTCATAAAGGCGACAACAGCACGGACCTCCCACAGCCAAAGACAGCACCCTTACGCACCCACCAGCAGAACAAGAGAAGCTGGTGAAAGCTCAAAGGCCGGGCATACAGGACAGCGGTCTTTTTTACCAGACCAGCCTTCGTGGAAAATGCGCAAACCCCAAACCCAAACCCAAACCCAGACACCGGCGCCTCAACCTCCTCGAAGACTACACAGGAAGAAGTAAACCTTCCACTGGTAACCATGGAGGTAGGTGGGTCTGGTCCCTTACAAATTATAGGAAGTGTGGATAATACACATATCGGTGGAAGATTACACTTCTTTTGGGATGCATGGAGTACATTAACTACAGACACTTATATCCTAAAGAGTATCCAGGGATATACCATTGAATTTGTGCACAAAAATAGCCCCCCAGTTCAGCATGTACCGAACCGAACGTTCGTACATTCACGAAAAGAAAAATTAGAAGCACATGCTGAACTGGTGAGACTTCACGCAAAGGGGGTAATTGAAAAAAACCAACACGATTCTCTGGAATTTGTGTCTAATATCTTTACCAAAAACAAAAAAGATGGTGGTTGTCGCATCATCATAGATTTGACCAAATTGAATACATGTGTGCAATATATTCATTTCAAAATGGAAACCTTTGCTACTGGCAAATAATTGATTTCCAAAGGCTACTTCATGGCTAGCATCGACTTAAAAGATGCTTACTATTCAGTGCCTATACGGACTGACCACAGACGTTATTTAAAAATCAACTGGATGGGGCAGCGTTGGCAGTATAGAGCTCTACCAAATGGTTTAACATCAGCCCCCAGGCTGTTTACAAAAATTTTGAAACCAGCCCTAGCGTTTCTTCGGAAACAAAAACATATGATCATGGCCTATCTAGATGACATATTAATTGTGGGCAAAACTTTGGAATTAGCCAAGCTAGCTGTATCAGCCACCAAACAATTGTTTGAGAAACTAGGGTTTATCATCCATCCAGTTAAATCTAAACTAACGCCTTCCACCATAATGGATTATTTGGGGTTCACTATTGACTCAGTTCACATGTCGGTGACTTTATCAAAGGACAAGGCTACAGTATTAACTGAGGCCTGCAACAACCTCATTGACATCAGTGAAACATCTATCAGATTGGTAGCAAGGGTGATTGGCAAAATAGTGGCTGCTTTTCCAGCCACACAATTTGGACCTTTGTATTATCAAAATTTACAAAGGGCAAAAATACAAGCACTCAAAATTAATGCTGGTCATTTCGAATGACCAATGAAGCTACCAATCAAAGCAATTATGGAATTAAAATGGTGGACGGATAACATTCGGCATTGTTCCAGCCCTATCATTATCAGCAACCCCTCAGTGGTTCTACAAACTGATGCCAGTGCACTTGGTTGGGGTGCTACCAATTCCATCTCCAGCTGTGGAGGTAGATGGAATGCACAGGAGGCATCATTACTATAGACACTTGGCATAAACTACCTGGAAATGTTGGGTGCGTTCTATGGCCTAAAGTCATACTGTTCTGGAATATATCACCAGCATGTTAGACTACAGATTGACAATACCACCGTGGTGGCATATATTAACCATATGGGCGGAATCAAATCGACATCATGTGACAATCTGGCTAATACAATTTGGCAATGGTGTATCCAGAGAGATATTTGGATATCAGCTACTTACCTACCAGGTAACCTAAATTCAGTGGCAGACACCAGGTCACGCAAATTCAATGAAAACATCGCATGGATGTTGGATATAAAAGTATTTGCTGATATTGTAGCACGGTATGGAACACCAGATATCGATCTATTTGCATTTAGACTCAATCACCAGTTATCAAACTATGTTTCTTGGGAACCAGACCCTGGGGCATCAGCGATAGATGCTTTTTCGCTGCATTGGGGGAAATTGTTTTTCTATGCATTCCCTCCTTTCTGCCTCATCAGTCGGGTATTATGCAAAATACAACAAAACTCGGCGTCTGGTATTTTGGTAGTGCCCGATTGGCCTACGCAACCATGGTTCCCTGTGATACTCGACATGGTCTTAGAACCATGTATCACCATCCTGAAACGACCAGATTTGTTGGTTCATCCCGTAACTGGGGATACCCATCCATGTCATAATACGACAAACTTATTAATTTGTAGAGTCTAAAGAAACCTCTACTGGAACTGGGACTGACGGACCGAGCATTGAACATTATCTCAGCGGCTCACAGGCAGTCCACCAAAAAACAATATCTGGTATACATCAGGAAATGGGAGATATATTGTCACAGAAACAACATCACTTACAGCTCGATGAACATAACGTCTGTTCTGGAATTCCTGGCAGGCCTCCATTATGATGAGAGGCTCAGTTACAGTGCCATTAACTGCGCCAGAAGTGCCCTTTCAGCATATCTATGGCGAGGATCAGAGCGTCATTCTGTTGGGACTCACCCCCTGGTAACCAAACTTATGAGGGGAATTTTTAATATCAATCCCCCAAGAACCAGGTACTCTCAAATATGGGATGTGAGTATTGTCCTAACGTTGCTAAGGAACTGGTCTCCAGCAACAGCTCTGTCCCTGCAAAAACTGGCGCATAAAACAGTCATGCTGATGGCTTTGGTCACAGCACAAAGGGTACAGTCTTTACATAAGTTAAGGCTGGACAATATGACTTCTTCGACAAGAAATATAACTTTTCATATTCACGAATTAGTCAAACAGAACAGACCGGGATCATCAGGCATCAAAATAGAATTTAGGGCTTACCCTATAGATGATCGTCTCTGTGTAATAAGACATTTATTGTTATGTATGGAGAACACCAAAAACATCAGAGGCAATGAGATGGCACTACTAATCAGTCACAAGCAACCCCACAAAAAAGTGTCGGTTCAAACTATTTCCAGATGGCTGAAACAGGTTTTAACAACAGCTGGGGTGGATACTAACATATTCAAATCCCATTCCACCAGGGCTGCAGCTACATCGGCAACTATGGAGTTGGACGTACCAATGGACCAAATCCTGGAGACAGCAGGATGGTCAAGGGAAAAAACGTTACAACAATTCTACCATAAACCAGTGGTTAAACCTGGAACTTTTGCAGAATCAATTTTAAGTTCTGTAATATGATTTCACCCCATGAAATAGGGGCTATAATTTGTTGTTAATAAATTTATCATGGATTTTCAATGTCGGATTCATGTTTAAACATGTTAACACAATTCCTCCCTTAGTCAATTAAGGCAGATGTGATGCATGGACTCGTTTCCACGGCATGAAATCACAGAGCTTTGAAATCTTCACGTAGTCACTCACATGACTCTGAAGTAAAATAGTAAGATTAAACGAGAACTTACCAGTTCGAAGTTTGATCGTTATTTTATGAGGAGTAACGTTGAGGGATTACGTGCCCTCCGCTCCCACCCTTGATCATAAAGTTCAACTGGTATCCTCTTCTCTAATCTTACTATGTTCAGTCATTACTGTTATCTGTGATTTCACACCGCTGCTTTGAAGAATGACACGCATGCGTCCTGGCGGGTTCTTCACGTAATCCCTCAACATTACTCCTCATAAAATAACGATCAAACTTCGAACTGGTAAGTTCTCATTTAATCTTACTATTATCCATGAGGCAGGATTCAAACACCCTTTGACCTTTGTAGCATTACCTCATCGCTGATTCACCCACTATCAACATCCTGGGGATCACTACTGACCAGAAGTTCAACTGGTTGAACTACATAAAATAATATGGCTGCAAGAGCAGGTCAGATCCTTTATGGCCAGCCCCACTTAAAGCAACTTGGTCTCTGAAAATTGTGCCAAATTCTGGCAACTCTTGTATATGGTCGCATTGGACTTTTTCTATCCACTTTGTATTTTATCTGGGATTGTGTTTTTGTGTAGTAATCATTTACTGAACAGTATGCAAACATTTTTTTTTACAGTACATATAAAATAGGTGCTGGAGTAGGGCCATTCGGCCCTTCGAGCCAGCACTACCTTTCAATATGATCATGGCTGATCCTCCAAAATCAGTACCCCGTTCCTGCTTTCTCCCCATATACCTTGATTCCATTAGCCCTAAGAGAGCTATATCTAACTCTCTCTTGAATACATCCTGTGAATTGACCTCCACTGCTTTCTGTGGCAGAGAATTCCACAGATTCACAATTCTGTAGGTGAATTTTTTTTTCCTCATCACAGTCCTAAATGGCCTACCCCTTATTCTTAAACTGTGACCCCTGGTTCTGGACTACCCCAACATCGGGAACATTTTTCCTGCATCTAGCCTGTCCAATCCCTTAAGTACCTCGGTATATGTGATAATAAAGAACCTTTGAACATTGAGGCTGGGTATTCTGTGGTGATTTGATTTCCCCCCTGTTAGTCCATTTACGAGGTACAGACCCAACTGCCTTGCAAGATAAAGATCTTCATGCAATGCTTGATGAAGGATGCCTGATGGTTCATTGGTGAAATGCACCTTTCTAATAATCAGTTCATGAACGTTTCATCTCTCCAAGATGATCACATTTCCAGGATAATTCCATTGGAATACTGCATACTGCTGCGTTCTTCAGACAATCCTTGCACTATTTTTTTCATCCTCATATACTTCTTGGAACGTTGTGAGCACAGCTCTTGAATATTCAGGCCTCCAGCACCACTAGTCCTCATCTAGCATGTATTAACATCAAGGACAGACGGCCTCTCATAATGGAGTGTACGATGAAAGCTCATTTAGCTACTGTGTTCTTGGGTTGGGAAATCAGTAAAATTACCTTCAGGTAAAGTTTTCTGATGAAAAAAATAAAATTATAATAAATCATAAAATGTCCAAATGACGATTTAGACAATATAGTTTGAGATGCTTTATCCAATATTAAATATTCTCCTTTAACACTGTTACTGAACCATGCTCTCCCTTCTCCAATTACTCTGGGGCAATTATTATTTTTGAAAGTGTAATTCAATGCAATCTGTTTTTAAGAATTCAAGGATGGATCAGCCTCACAACAGGTGGCCATGAACGTTGTGTAGGAAGGAACTGCAGATGCTGGTTAACACCGAAGACAAACACAAAATGCTGGAGTAACCCAACGGAACAGGCAACATATCTGGAGTGAAGAATGGGTGATATTTCGGGCTGAGACCTTCTTTAGACTAGACCCGAAACGTCACCCATTCCTTCTGGAAGTCAATGTGTTAGGACTTTGTACACTGCCACTTGTCCACTAGGCATCTTGAGACATTATGATGCCCGAGTCTGAGTTTCTTGCTGTCAGCAAATCATTAGAATGAAGCACCGCTCTTTATGGATTTGACACAAGAGGAAACATTACAACACAAGAAATAGAAACCTGAGTAGTACTTTCGGCACTATGTTCCTGCACTGACTCATATCCCTTGATTGTCTCCCCTTGCATAATGCACTCTCATGTGCAGTCTGGAAGGGGTAGGGGGTGGGGAGGGGTAAGGGCTGGTGTTTTAACCAAGGCACAAGAAGAGACACCAGAACTAGTCCCATCATTACAATAAGGAATTATTATTTTTGCTTTTGACCTACCTAAAAAATAAAAGCTGTTTCTCTTTCCACAGATGCAATCTGACTCATTGAATGTTTTCAGCATCTTCTATCTTTATTTCAGATATGCCAAATTTTTAATTTATTCTTATTTTCTTTCTTATTAGGTCCATTGGCTTATGACTATGATCCATTAGATTTGGTGTTCCATTGTCCTGTAGGTCAGGTTGTTAATGCCATGGGTGGTTAAGCCCTGTGGCCAAAGGAAGGTCTACGTTATTCCTTGTCTATGTTAAATGTGTTGATATTAGCAGTTGCAAAAGTGACTTTAATTTCAGTGACTATAAGTTAATAAGTTCTGATGGGAAGCAAAACGTTAGCATTGATTTCTACCTTATACAGCTGAGAGAATGACATGGCTGGTGGTACATTCAAAACAAACGGGTAACCAAGGAGAAGGGAGCGTCGCACAAGAATAAAGAAGGACGAATATGCTTGGAGTCAGAGGATGTAGGCAAGGTACGAAACAACAACTTTGTATCTGTACCCACCAAGGAAAATGACGTGGAGGATAGTGAGATCAGTGTGGGGAAGATTAATATACTAGGGCAGTATGAAATAAAAAATGAGCTGGTGTTGAGGCTCCTGAAGAGTATTAAGATGGATAAATCCTCAGGACCAGATGGGATCTATCCCAGGTTACTGGGAGAGGCAAGAGGGGTTGCATGGGCCCAAGGCCCTGGAGGGCTGGAGAGCAACCAGCATTGTTCCTTTCCTTTCCCTCTCAAAGGCTGTGTTGATCCACAGTGACTTGTCGTTCGTTTTTAGTACTGGCTTATCCACTGAAGACAGAGGATAATGGTGGGAAGAATGTTATTCTGGCTGGAGGTCTGTGACCAGTGGAGTTCCACAGGGATCTGTGCTGGGATATCTGGGATATATATAGATACATATATATATATATACATATATATATATATATGTATATATATATATATGACTTGGATGATATGTAGATGGAGTGGTTAGTAAGTTTGCTGACAACAAAATTGGTGGAGTTGCAGACAGTTGTCAGGATATAAATCAACTACAAATATGGGCGGAGAAATGGCAGATGAAGTTTACTCTGAGCAAGTGTGAGGAGTTGCATTTCTGGGAGGTTGAATGTAAGGGGAAAGTAATCCAGTTAATGGCAAGACCTTAACAGCATTGATGGACAGAGGGATCTTGGGGTCCAAGTTCATAGGTTCCTGAATTGGCAACACAAGTAGGTAGATTGATAAAGAAAGTATATAATACACTTGCCTTCACTGGTCAGGGCATTGAGTATAAGAGTCAGGAAGTCATACTGCAGCATTATATGAGTTTCATTAAGCTGCATTTGGAGAATTTTGTGCATTTTGTGTATTTTATGATTCCCCCACCATTTTGGAAAGGGTGCAGAGAAAGTTTAGCAGAATGCTGCTTGGATTAGGGTAGGGGTCAGCAACCCACGGCCCCCGGGCCAAATGCGGCCCGTAACCCGAAATCATCCGGCCCGCAGGTGGATTATTTTTCCCGTAATCATCTGGCCCGCCCAGCCCCACGCGCGGCCGAGCGCCGAGCACCAAACTCTGGCTGTACTGCATCCTGCGCAAAGCCTACCGGCACGGCCGCGCACCTTCTGTGAACACGTTTAAGAAAGAACTGCAGATGATGGTAAAATTGAAGATCGACAAAAATGCTGGAGAAACTCAGCGGGTGAGACATGCAAGGATTGCAAGAGGCTGCCTCACCCGCTGAGTGTCTCCAGCATTTTTGTCTATCTTCTGTGAACACGTGATTTGATGCCTGCCATCTGGGGCGGGATGGGGCGGGATCCATGTGTACACGTGATAGATGTGGCCCGCCATCCATTCACAGACATGTGCCCTGGCCCCTTTGCAGAACAAGGTTGCCGACCCCTGGATTACGGGGTACTGGTGATAAGGAGAGGTTGGACAAACTTATGTTGTTTTCTCTGTAGCATTGGAGACTGAGGGGAGGCCTGAGCAACGTATAGAAAACTATAAGAGACATAGATCGAGAGTACCTTTTCCATAGGGTGGAAATGTCAAAGATGAGAGGGCATTGCTTTAAGGTGATTGGGGAAAAATTTTAAAGAGATGTGTGGTGCAAGTTCTTTACATAGAGACTGTTGGGCGCCTGGAATGTGGTGCAGAGGTGGCGGTGGACACAGTTACAATAGTGGGATGTAAGAGGCATTTAGATAGGCACATGGATATGCAGTGTATGTAGGACTATGAATCACATGTAGGACGAGGATGTTAATTTAACCAGGCCTCATTGTTCAGCACAGCCATTGTGGGCCGAGGAGCCTTTTCTTGTGCGGTTTTGTTCTGGGTCTATGTCTCATCCACATAGCACATTCCTGCCTTTGCCTACTTGTGCAACAGTGTAGGGCAGGTCCTGACAGGCAGAACCTCCCCCTTAAAAAGCTTGATTTCTCTGTATTCATTAAGTCACAGAAGTCAAGGCAGAGTTTCTGAATATCTTTTCTTCACCAGCTAATGTGCAACCTAAATCATTGTCAAAGGTTTATCATTGGATATTAAATGCCCTGTGCTGTGAAGAACAGTCTATCCTGCATGTTGTTAAATGTATGGATTTCCATCCCAAAGACATACGGGTTTGTAGGTTAATTGGCCTCTGTAAACTGAACCCCTAATGTGTAGGGAATGTGGCATAAGTGGGATAACATGGAACTAGTGTGAGCAGGTGATCGATCATCGGTGTGGACTCGATGGGCCATAGATCCTATTTCCACATTATATCTTTCAATCTTTCAGTCAATCTGAATGGGGTGGGCGATTGCAACCTTCACGTGGTCCGCCCTGTTTCGACTAATGCAATCAATCCGACATGCACAAACTAATAGATCAAATAGAACAAGTTGTCCTACAACTTTAGGCTGAGCACGCCATACGCAAGAAGAAGAAGTCAATCTGAATGAGGCAAGACGCAAAATGCTGGAGTAACTCAACGGGCCAGGCAGCATTTCTGGAGAGAATGAATGGGTGACGTTTCGGGCCGAGACCCTACTTCTCTGAATGAGTCCACAGGAGAATGAAGAAGCAGAGCTATAGTTGGATGCCTCTTTGTTTTGCCTTTATCGACACAGTGGGCAAAATTGTGGAGGCAGATATGATAGAGGCACCATCAAAATGCAAAGTGCTTGTTTTTTAATGCTTTCATTGAAGTCTTGTATATTTTAAATCTGATTTATGCGCAGTCATAACATTAAAATTAAACCTTTCAGTAACAATATGTTGTAACTAGAAATAAATGGCACTAGCTTGATAGTTCCCAGTTGATTTTTGAAATTGGGGCCTATTGATGCAGTTCTGGCTATTGTAAACCCAAGAAACAAAATGGAAACTCATGCATGTCAGATCTACTTTAATGTTACAGAGTACTTCAATCTGCATTGGCCTGCGGTATATCCGCACTAGAGGATGTCTGGTATTTGTATCTTTGTCTCAATTTCTCCAAAATTCCTTTGCCATGTCAAAATAACAAAACAAGGATTGAAAGGTACATGTGCCTTTTCTCCAGTCGTGAATGTTTCCAAAACTTACCGTAAAATACTCATCTTTAATTCTAACCCTTAACGTGGAAAATGCCTATTAAATAAATAGAATTACTTTGCAAACTCATGTCAATACCTAATGTGTTGTAACATCCCTGACTTCTTCATCTTTTGTCTATCAAGTGAAATTGAGCAAGTAATCATGAGTGGTAAAACTGCTAAAATGTTTTTTTAAAGGCCTCAGAGATCTATGATCCACCATATGTTTTATATTACTACTGATGCCAATCAATAAATATTATTTCTGTCTGTAGACTGCTAAATTTGTGAATCATATATCTTTCAGTGAGAGACCATCCCCAAGCCAAATATTAGAAACACATATAAGGATAAGATGAACCACTTAATAGATTAATCAATCTAAAGCTTTGCTGTCTATGAAGCTTTTATGTATGGCATTCCTGAGCATTTCCATGACCTCCATTTTTCTGAGATGCAGAGGAGTGTTTTAAAATTTCCTTACATTAAAATAGCTGCACAAAATGTTCTGCACCCTACATAAGTAGTTGTTGATTGATTGTATTCCTTGTGAAGAACATTAAAGGGCCTCACTGGTTCTGTTTTGTGCAAGCAATCCTTGCAGTTTTTAGAGTGTATGTTAGTCTGACACTCCCAAACTATATTATGGATGCAATTCAAAAGCACCTTTGTGCAAAATGAGAGGGATTTAAATATTTTTCTTTATGATGAAGCACCGCAAAATCTCGTTTCCCTCTTGAATTGAATTGAATTGAATTGAATTGAATTTCCTTTATTGTCATTCAGACCTTTCAGTCTGAACGAAATTTCGTGCCTGCAGCCATACATACAATAATACAATAATAGACAACAGAACAGACAGTAAACACAAATTAACATCCACCACAGTGAGTCCACCAAGCACCTCCTCACTGTGATGGAGGCAAAAATCTTAGAGCTGCAGTCTCTTCCCTCCTCTTCTCCCTCTGCGCTGAGGCGATACCCCACCGGGCGATGGTAAATCAGTCCCGCGGCTCACCGAGCTCCGCGAACGGGCCGGTTCAAACACCGCGGCCTGGGGTGGTCGAAGCTGCCGCCCTCCAGTCCAGCGGACGCAGCTGTTGACGACGTCGTCCACTGGCCCGCGGCCGAACCCCGGACTCAGGCCGCCACCGCCAGAACGCCGTCTCAGCCACCGGAGCGCCGTTCCAGCCCCGAGCCGGGTCGCCCTCACGTGAGCGTCTCAGCCCCGCGCCAGGCCGCCCTCACGGGAGCGCCGTTACCCTCGAGCTGGGCCGCCCCGACGGGAGCGCTGTTACCCTCGAGCTGGGCCGCCCCAACGGGAACGCCGTTACCCTCGGCCTGGGCCGCCCTCGCGGGAGCGCCGTTTCCCTCGGGCTGGGCTGCCCTCACAGGAGCGCCGTTCCACCCTCGAGCTGGGCCGCCCCGATGGGAGCGCCGTTCCACCCTCGAGCTGGGCCGCCCCCACGGGAGCGCCGTTTCCCTCGGGCTGGGCTGCCCCGACGGGAGCGCCGTTACCCTCAGGCTGGGCCGCACACACAGGAGCGCCGTTACCCTTGGGCTGGGCCGCCCTCACGGGAGCGTCTCAGCCCCTCGCCAGGCCGCCCTCACGGGAGCATCACAGCCCTTCACGGGAACGCTGTTCCAGCCCCGAGCTGGGCCGCCCTCACGGGAGCGAGCCCAGGGCGAGTCCTGACAGGCTGCCTCCGGAGCCTCAAGCTCGCCAGCTCCGCCATTAGGCCTCAACGCAGACGGAGGCAGAGAAGGGGGATACGACAAAAAAGTTGCATTCCCCCGAAGGGAGAGACAGCAATCCCTATTTCAACCCCCCCCCCCACACATAAACACAACCTAAAAAACCAAAAACTTAGCTAGACAAAACGAAAAAGTAAAAACAAACAGACTGCTGGTGAGCCGCAGCCGTTCACCAGCGCCGCCACTCTCATATACTATACAGTATCCTTGTATATCTATTTATTTATTTATTTATGTATTTATTTAATTCTTTATTTCGAACAGAATAAAAGAATAAAAAGCAAGTGTGAAACAGCATACAAAAAACAAAACAAGAATATTTATAAAGTGTCATAAACAATATCTATAAATAAATGAAATCGTATGTGTCCGAAAAGGAGCAGGAATAAGCCAAAGCTTATTAATTCCCACCCCTTATTCAACTGCTTATAATTAACTTATACAAATTTAGCAGCTATATGTACATCATATGTACACCAGCAGCTATATGTACACCAAATTATTTACATTTATACACTAATCAAATATTTACAAAGCCATACAAGAAAGAGAGAAAAAATAAAAAATAAAACAAAAACCCTCATATACTATACAGTATCTTAGTCATATATACAACCCATCACCCTATAATCACCCTTCCCAATACAATGTATAACAAATATCCCACTGACAATCACCTATCCTCATCCCAATATCCTTTTAAAAACGTGTTTCTGTACATCTTTTTAAACTGAATTATGTTCAGTTTCTATATTAAGCATAGCATATTTTAAGCATAGTAAGGCACTAATTTATTCCATAAACGGTCTATAAAATGTGTTTCATTGGAGCATTTCAACATAGGAAGCATTAAACTCATTGCTGGGTGTTGCTATTTGAGGATTTAATTGCACTATTAATTATGTTACTTTACATGTAATTACACTGTAGCAATGTTTCTCCTGATAAAGTATGTGCTGATGCAAGATGTCAAAGTACCTTCATTGTAAAATAACTGACAAAAAGTGAGAAAGTTGAGAGACTTTGATGTGTACTTGGACAGAAGGGGACTACTGCTGGCTTGATCCTTCATGGACATTTGCTGAACAATTCTCATAACCTTATTGATTCCACCTCTGCAATCTCTGACATTAAATAATGGAACCAATTACATATTTTAACCTACCTATTTGTCATTCTTTATTTAAACAGTTTATGGTGGCAATTTTTTAGATAATCTCAATTATAAACTCACTTTGACCTTACTTTATCAACAAATATAAATGGAGTGAAAAGCAAAGAATGCTGATATGTCAATTAGTTAAATACCATAAATTCTGTACATGCTCCACAATGAACCTGCGTGCAAACACATGAAACGAAGGGCAAGGAAAGTCCATTGACTCATTTAACTCAGTCCATTCACTTGTATGCTTTGTACACTCTTCACTCAAAGAACATAATTTGCTGGGAGAAGAAAAAAAAAAGACAACCTTCATCCTCCCATGGTGGTCAATTATGCGAGAGCAGAACTAAGAATGACTCTTCCCAATCACAAAAATCTACCAAGTTCCCTCAAAGAAAAAAATTGGAATGAACTGACTGCATTGATATAATGCTACACATGGCCTTGGGATTTCTCTTAGCCCATGAATTACCCCTGAAATGTAATTATCTTGATTTGTGAGCCAATTCTATGCTCATATGCCTTTAAAGCAACAGATAAGATAAATGACCAAGTAGATTGTTCAGTACAGGGCAAACTGTGAGATTAAGACAACTGTTCTTCTTGAAAGAGTGACAAGGGTTCTTTCACAGCCACCTATATAGACTGATAGCCTTCTGGGTCAATGTTACCTCTGTTTTGTTACATCTCTTGCCAAACAGCATTTTCACAGTCACTAAGTGGAGTGCCAGCCCAGATTACATGTTAAATTTCTGAAGTTGGCTTTGAACTTTGAGAATGCAAGGTGACCATAGAAATAGATGAGGGCAATAGTTACCTGGTGAAGAAAGTATTCTATCAACCAAATGTCTCAATAGTTTATTGCAGAAGGTGGTGACAAAATACATCTGTATTTAACCTTTGTGTAGATTTTGTAGAAATGTTCCATGGCCCCCCCATAATTATTCATTTTAAATACCATAATTAAATGGTCTGCATTCAATCACCATGTCAATTATAAAACTTTGAATCATTTTCCCAGCAGACCTGTTTCTTGAAAGTGCATAATTTATCTCATGAAGGCTATTTTTACAATCAGTAATTCAACAATTTGGTGCAATTTTATTTATCTCTGCAAATGGTTCAGGATACTTCTCCATGTGTGTAAACAAAATGAAGATAATACTAATGCAGATACCCTGGGTAAAAGACTACTTGATCTACTAAGTGGTGCCTTGTAATGCTTTGCACCATTAATAAACAAGTAACTACTATCCTGTAGATTTGAAATGAATAGACCTGCATGGTCATATCACTCAATAATCATGCCAAATTGATAATGGTGTGGTTCAGATTTAATACCTCCCACTGTGAGGATGCATTCAATTAACTGTATTAACTGATTTGTCTAATGTACCTTCCCTGCATTTATTATTCTGCCAAGAAGGCAAAGAGTGTTCTATGTAAATCATCCCCAAGATCATTGATGAAAACAATATAAAGCTTAAGCTCCATTGCAGGCATAATGTGTTTTATCGGGATCCTGATCACATTGATTTCTCTACCAATGTGACAATCTAACAATAAATAACTTTATTTGGGACTAATTAATATAACTATCATACATTTTAAATGTATTCTATTACTAATAACTATTTCTGGAACATATTTTTTCAATAAGACTAGTTTAATCCACTATTTTCATTACCATCCCCAAATAGTTTACCCAAGGTAGTGAGTCTATACTGTATTTATTAAATCACACAGCACGTCACCAGTAATGCTTCATATAAACATACAGTACCTCAAATAATGCTTGCTGACAACTTTCTCCAATTGAAATCAATCCATATGTCTATAGCTATTGTGATATTTTCCACTTTTCTATAATGAAAGGACTGTCTCCAATTAATAGGAATGACATGAAACTAAACAATGAAGTGAACCAATGACTCAGTTTTCCTAAGCGCTTAGTGGAAAAAAACATTGACTTTTGCAACAATGTCAATCTTAATTCATTTTCTTTTTGCCAAAATGTTTCCGTAGTTATTTCAATAAAACAATTTCTGCTCTGCATCCATTGGATGTACAAGCATTAGTGCATTGCCTTCGGAACCAAAAGCTGATATGTAATTAATTTTATTTGTCATATTAGGACATATTTGTCCTAAGAACTGAGATTGGCAACATAATCAGTATCATACAGAATGGAAAATGGTCCTATTTTTATTCTTCCCATTTTCACATCAACTCCCCCCAGATCCAACCGCTCGTTTATACTCCAATTTACAATGGCCAATTGACCCTCCGACCAAAGTGTTTTGAGATGTGGTAGATGCCAGAGCATCAAAAATAAACCTACATTATCACAAGTGAGAATGTACAAACTTTGTACAAACAGCATCAGGGGTCAGGATTAAACCTAAGACACCAGAGTTGGGAGGCAGCAGCTCCACTAACTGCTGTCCCTGATTCACCTTTTCATTGATATTTACAACTTTCCGCTGTCCTTTTTCTCTTTGTCAGCTTAGAATTCCCAACACCAGGGCAGCATGGTGGCGCAGCGACAGAGTCTTACTGCATTACGGTGCCAGAATCCCGAGTACGATCATGACTATGGGTGCTGTCTATACGGAGTTTGTATATTCTCCCTGTGACCGTCCCAGTTTCCTCCAACATTCCAAAGACCAAATTCCAAAGGGTAGAGTCGCTGCCTTACAGTGCTTGCAGCGCCAGAGACCCGGGTTCGATCCTGACTACAGGTGTTGTCTGTACTGAGTTTGTACGTTCTCCCCGTGACCTGCATGGGTTTTCTCCGAGATCTTTGGTTTCCTCCCACACTCCAAAGACATATAGGTTTGTAGATTAGTTGGCTTGGTGCAAATGTAAATTGTCCTTAGTGTGCGTAGGATAATGTTGATGTGCAGGGTTCACTGGTCGGTGCAGACTCAGTGGGCCGCAAGGCCTGTTTCTGTGCTGCATCTCTAAAAGGGCAACATGGTGGCACAGCGGTAGAGTTGCTGCCTTAAAACGCTTGCAGCGCCGGAGACCCGGGATCAAACCTGAAAACGGGGTGCTGTCTGTACGGACTTTGTACGTTCTCCCCGTGACCGCGTGGGATTTCACCGATATCTTCGGTTTCCTCCCACACTCCAAAGACGTACAGGTATGTAGGTAAACTGGCCTGGTAATGACATAACCTCTGTAGTCATGAAGACACTCGAAAGGCTTGTGCTGGCCAAGCTGAAAAATATCACAAACCCCCTGCTGGACCCTCTGCAGTTTGCATTTTGGGCCAATAGATCTATGGATGATGCAGTCAACCTAGGCCTGCACTTCATCCTACAGCACCTAGGCCGCCAGGGGACCTATGCGAGGATTTTGTTTGTTGATTTTAGCTCTGCATTCAACATCATTGTGCCAGAGCTACTACACTCCAAACTTTCCGAGTTGACTGTGCCTGAACCCCATCTGTCGGTGGATCACCAGCTTCCTGACAGACAGGAAGCAGCATGTGAGGCTGGGAAAGCACATCTTGGACTCGCAAATGCCCAGCATAGGAGCACCGCAAGGCTGCGTATTCTCTCCTCTCCTCTACTCTCTCTACACCAGCGACTGCACCTCCACAGACACCTCTGTCAAGCTTCTCAAGTTTGCGGACGACACAACCCTGATTGGACTGATCAAGGATGGGGAGGAATCTGCCTACAGACAGGAAGTGTCACAGCTGGCGTCCTGGTGCCGTCGCAACAACCTGGAGCTCAATGCTCTTAAGACAGTGGAATTGTTTGTAGACTTTAGGAGAGCTCCCCCCCCCCTCACCCCACTCACCATCAACCACACCACAGTTACATCTGTGGAGTCTTTTAAGTTCCTGGGAACCATCATCTCCAAGGACATTAAGTGGCGGGCTACCATTGGCGCCACAGTCAAAAAGGCACAACAGAGGATGTACTTCCTACAGCAGCTGAAGAAGCACAATCTGCCACAGGTAATGATGGTCCAATTCTAAACTGCCATCGTAGAGTCTGTTCTCACCTTCTCCATCATGGTCTGGTTTGGCTCAGCCACCAAGCACGACACCTGGAGGCTGCAGCGAATCGTCCAATCAGCAGAGAAGGTTATTGGCTGCAACCTTCCCTCCATTGATGAGCTGTACACTGCAAGGGCCAGAAAGCGAGCGGGCAAGATCATCCTAGCCACAAACTCTTTGAATCGCTTCCCTCTGGAAGGCGACTCCGGACTGTCAAAGCTGCCACAGCCAGACATAAAAACAGTTTTTATCCACGAGTAGTTGCTCTACTCAACAGCCAAAATCTGTAGCCTCCCTTTGATCTGGTATTTTGTTGTTCACATGATTGATCAATGTTGTTTTATCGTTAATGTTTTATTATTATTAATGTTTAGTGTTTTCTGAGTCATTCGTAACTGTCACTGTATATCATGTTGTTACTTGTGGGAGGAGCACCAAGGCAAATTACTTGTATGTGAATACTTGGCCAATAACTTAGTTACTTACTTAAATGTAAAAATTGTCCCTAGTGTGTGGAGGATAGTGTTCATATATGGGAATCACTGGTTGGCGCAGACCCAGTGGGCTGAAGGGCCTGTTTCCACGCTGCATCTCTAACTAACTAAACTAAACTAAACTAAACCTACAGGTTTGTAGGTTAATTGAATTTGGTGAAAATTGTAAATTGTGTAGGATAGTGCTAATCTACGGGGATCACTGGTTGGTGTGGATACGGTGGGCCAAAGAGCCTGTTTATGCGCTGTATCTCTAATCTAAAATAAACTATAAGAGCTTCAGTTGTCCTAGGCTATTTTTTCATATTATCTCTGAATTCTTGGCAATTGAATGAGAGACATATAGTAGAATCATTTTAGATAAATTGCTTACAAGCATTGTTTGTATTTTGCCTTTCTTCACTGCTAGGAACAGATTAAATTGCAAGCATTGATTTAAGAATAATCCTCGTTTCTTTTGCATTAAGCTATAGTTAACACAACATCACTTCTAAAAATGAAGATACAAAGTGCTGGAGTAATTGAACAGGTCAGGCAGCATCTCTGGAGATCATCTTCTCCAAAAATACGGCCTGATCCTCTGAGGTACTCCAGCACTTTGTGTCTTTTTTCGTGAACCAGCATTTGCAATTCCTTGGTTCTATCACTTCCCAAATAGTTCCTGATATATATTTAGGCCACTTGGAATTAGAAATACTTTTCAGCTCTCAGAAGTTGTAATCTGGATGTGCGACTGAAATAATATAATATATACATTGTCAATGGCGAGATGAAGCAAGACAGAAGAACATGATCATTTCTGGGTCACAATTAAGCACTAGAGCAAACAACATTTCATTTCAAATTACTCCCCCCCTCCCACCCACCCACCCAATAAATAGAATAAAGAAATATTCAATAACTATATTAAAAAAAGGAAGGCTTTATTTGTTTATTTCATGCTGAACATCAAATTGGCCGTAAGGAAATGCTAGGTGAATTTAAAGGTGAACTGTTGCTCAGCTTGTTGCTAATAGTGTAGAGTCTTATGACTCAGGCCATTTTGGTGAAAAATATCAATATATCTTCTTTCATCTCTCCAGGTGACCATCAGATTCTAGGCCAGGACAATCCTGACTTACAATGTCGCATTACATTATTCTGAAATACTAATATTATTCAGTATTTACCTTTGGTATGGAAATGTCCTCTCAACGTATTGAAGATACTCAATGCATACAGAGTTTTTCTGAAAATGAATCACCAGTCATCTGATCCATTTCTTCCCTTGTAGAAATGATTTATATTATCTGTTTTTTCCCAACCATTTAGTTAAAGGATAGTTAACATTTCTCACAGTAAAAAAAAACATTATTCTCTTTCTCTTTTAATATGTCAGAAGCATCTATATCTTGTTATACAAATTAGCCCAGAAACCTATAGTAGAATCCATGCATAAGCCTGATATCAACCAATCAAGTCACTTTGATGCTCACAAACCATCTTAATTTCCTCTTTGTACACTAAAAGCTGGAGTAACTCAGCGGGTTAGACAGCACCTCTGTGAAAAAGGAATAGGTGATGTTTTGGGTCGAGACCCTTCTTCAGACTGAGAGTCAGGGGAAAGGGAAATTAGAGATCTAGACAGTGATGTCGGGTGATATAGTGATAAGAAAGATATGCATAAAAGTAATGATGATAAACGTAACAGGCCATTGTCAGCTGTGTACTAGGTGAAAACAAATACAATGAGACTCAACAAGACGAATTTGAATCTGGTACGACTTGGATGGGGGAGGGATGGAGAGAGAGGGGATGCAAGGATTACTTGAAGTTAGAGAAATCAATATTCATACATCATAACACTGGGTTGTAAGCTGCCCAAGCGAAATGTGAGATGCTGTTCCTCCTATTTGCATTTGGCCTCACTGACAGAGAAGGAGGCCTTGGACAGAAAGGTCAGTGTGGGAATGGGAAAGGGAATTAAAGTGTTTGGCAATCGGGTGATCAGGTAGGTCCAGGTGGACTGAGCAACGGTTTTCAACGAAATGATCGCCCAGTCTACGTTTGGTCTTGCCGATGTATGAGGGTCCACACCTTGAATAACGGATACAGTAGATGAAGTTGGAGGAGGTGCAAATGAACCTCTGCCGAACCTGAAAGGACTGTCAGGGTCCCTGGACAGAATCAAGGGAGGAGGTATAAGAGTTCAGGAATATTTCTAGTCGTTTCGGTGAATAAAACTGTAGAATGTGTGTCGGGCTGCAGCACCTGACTAACTGCACCGAGCACCTGATGGTGAGGTGATCATACCAAAGGTGCAGGCATTAGTTAGGTGAGCATCAGAAAATATAGAGGGGGTGGTAGATAGGAAGTGCAGGATCACCCTGCGGCCATTTCCCTCAGTTGCAAGTATATCATTTTACATACTATTACATACATGGTCAGTCCCTGGCAGAGATTTTAAATTAGGCCAGTGTGGCCAGTGTGCCATATGTTCAAAGGTTCAAAGGTTCAAAGGTTGATTTATTGTCACATACACCTAGATGTAGTGAAATTCTTTTTGCCAATGCAGCACATAAAAAAGAATACAAACATAACAATAATAAATAGCTTTAACATAAAAACATCCCCCCACAATGGTTCCCATTATGAGGGAAGGCACAAAGTCCAGTCCCATCCCCAATGTCCACCCATAGTCGGGCCTATTGAGGCCTCCACAGTTGCCTCTACGGAGGCCCGATGTTCCAGGCCGTCCTCGCCGGGTGATGATGTTCCGGCGTCGGGAGAGTCCTCTCAGCGGCATGGGAACCCTGGAACGGCCGCCTCCCTACTCGAGACCGTGGCTTCCGGAGCCGACAAGGCCGCGCCGAATGGAGCTCAACTGGCGATCTCGTCGCGAGATCCCAGGCTCCCGATGTAAAGTTCAGCGCCGCCGCCCGCAGCTCCGCGATGTTTTTAACGCCGGTCCCAGCTCACCGGAGTTCCAGCGCGGCGACTCAGGCAAGGCACCGCCCGCCCCGCAATGGCGCTCCAGCGCTGCACCGCCGTCCTCAGACCCGCAGCTCCGCCGCCGCCGATGCCGCCGCCGCCGATGCCGATGCCGAGGCTCCGGGTGGTCCCCTCAGGAAATGCCGCTCCAGGCCCGCTGGTAGGCCACGAGGACGGGTCGAAAGTGCAGCCCGGAGAAAAGCTGCATCTCCGACCAGGTAGGGACCCTGAAAATTAGTTTCCCCCTCCCCCCCCCCTCCCCCACACATAAAAAAGCTAGAACTCCTTAAAAACAAAACACTAAACTAACTAAAAATAAGAAAAAAGAAATGAAAAACAGACAGCTGCAGGTTAGGCAGCCATACCCCCTACAGGTCGGCGCCTCAATATATAAATGTATATATGTTTGTGGTAGGTACATTATTGGAGGAGAATCTTGGATCTTGTTTGCTTACTTCCATTGATGGGGTTTTCAGTAGAAGAGTTGGGACATTATGTTACAACTGTCTGGGTGTTGGTGAGATTGCACTGCAATATAGTATGTAGTTCTGGTCACCATACTGTAGAAAGGATGTGATTAAGCTAAAGTGGGTGCAGAAAAAAACTCACAAAGATGTTGGGGGAGAATGAGGGTCGAGGAGAGATTGGGTAGGCTGGGATTGTTTTCCCTCGAGTGAATGAAGCCAAGCGGTGACCCTAAAGAAGTTTTAAAAAATAGTCATACTTTTTTTCCAGGGTAAGGAGTCTAAAAATAAAGGGCTGTCCCACTTTGGTGACCTAATTGGCCAGTTTAGAAGAGTTTGAAAAGATGACATGTTGAAGACATCCTTCGACTATGTGGAAGACCTCCTTCGAACTCCTTTGACTATGTTGAAGACCAGCTTCGACTAGCTACGACTAACTTCGTGAAAATTGGGCACCGAATAATGGTGAGTGAAGACGACCTCCTTCGATCTCCTTCGATCTCCTTCAACCTCCCTTCGACCTCCCTTTGACTATGATGAAGACTATCTACGACTACTTCGACTACCTTCGACTACCCTTGATTACCTATGACTAACATGCCGACCTACTACGACTAAACCTACGAGTAAAAAAAGTATCGATTTTTTCCATGGAAACCTTTTTTTACTCGCGGGCATTTTTTAACATATTGAAAAAAAGCCGCGACCTAGCTGAGGCCTCGAGTATGCGGAGACCACTCTCAAGCATGAAGGAGGCTAACAAAGACCTCCTACGACCTCGTGTCGACCATGCTGCAAGTATGAGTCAAGGGCAAACTCGCCAGAACTCGCGGATTAGGTCGCCCAAGTGGGACAGCCCCTTGGAAGTCACAGGTTTAAGATGAGTGGGTTAAGATTTATTAGGAACCCGAGGGGCAAGATTTTCACTCAGAGGGTGCTTGTGTCCACTTGTCAGAATTTAATTTGAAGCAGACCAGCTCAAACCTGAGAGGCTGTTTAAGAAAAAGGTATTTTTCACACATAGAATGTGAGGTGTTGCATTTTGGGAAGTCTAACAAGGGCTGGACCTGCACGGTGAATGGTAGGGCTCTGGGGAGTGTTATGGAGCAGAGGGATCTGGGAGTGCAGGTGCATGGTTCCTTGAAGGTCGAGTCGCAGGTAGATAGGGTAGTCAAAATGGCGTTTGGCACATTGGCCTTCATCAGTCAGAGTATTGAGTATGGAAGATGGGAGGTCATGTTGCAGTTGTATTAGACGTTGGTGGGACTGCATTTAGAATATTGTGTTCAGTTCTTGGCACCATGTTATAGGGAGGTTTCACGGCAGTCGGGTCACGACCCATGACCCGTACTGTTGCTACGCTACTCCAAATGGATTACACGTGATGTACTGCAGGTAGGCACTTACCACTGTTTCCAACGTAGGGGGCCCGTTAAAAATTTACAGCCAGATTGATCACTTCTGAGACTTTTTAGATACCAAAGGAATCAAGAAAAAACACAAATAATGCCTTACTGTTGATGAAATGCAGTGAGCAAACGTGATAATTCCCAATATTTTCAATTACGATATCTGCACAGCCAATGTTTACCAAGCACTTTAGCTGCTGTTGTCCCTTCAGCTCTCGCTTCTCTTTACCTTCATTTCGCTTCACGTTTGGAATTCTAAAGTTGGGTAAATGTCTCTCACGCTTACCCCGACTTCCACAACTGTTTTCAGCGTAAAAATTAAACATTTTGGCGGTTTTTAACAGGTAGGAAAGTACGCGTTTCTTGCATTAATAACATATACCGGAAGTGACGGATGTCCTCCAGATGGATTGAGCGGCTCCGTGCGTCAAGCCCTTTGACCCAGTGACCTTACGTGCAACCCCCCTATAGGAAAGATGTTGTCAAGCTGGAAATGGTACAGAGAAGATTTACAAGGTTGTTGCCAGGGCCAGGGCCGGATTTAGATGAAGAGAGGCCCTAAGCTGTTCCACCCGCGTTGGGTTTCAGCGCTGACGGCGAGGCAGCGACCGGACAGCCATGGCGGCCAAATCTCCCACAATTCAAAGCGAGGGAGAAAGTGCCCAGCGCCGACCATTTGCTTTTGCAGTGCGCATGCGCAGGGCGGCCGATGATGTGCTGGCCGTGGTTGTGCGCATGTGCAGGGGGGAGGACGTGCAGTCCGCAGCAATGCGCATGTGCAAGGCGGCCTGCCGTACCGCCGGATGAGGAGCGAGCGGAGCCCGGCGGCCCGGACACGGATAGCGGGGGGAGATGGAGAGAGAGAGATAGAGAGGGGGGCCCGCCCAGAGTTGAACGGTAGGTGTCCTGCCTTGGCCGGAGGCCCCCATAGACCTCTAGGTCCTAAGCTTAAGCTTGTCTAGCTTATAGGTAAATCAGGCCCTGGCCAGGGCTCATGGGTCTGAGCTGGGCATGGGTCTCCAAATCTGAGGAAGGGCATTATTGCCATAGAGGGAGTGCAGAGAAGGTTCACCAGACTGATTCCTGGGATGTCAGGACTGTCTTATGAAGAAAGACTGGATAGACTTGGTTTATACTCTCTAGAATTTAGGTGATTGAGAGGGGATCTTATAGAAACTTACAAAATTCTTAAGGGGTTGGACAGGCTTGATGCAGGAAGATTGTTCCCGATGTTGGGGAAGTCCAGGTCAAGGGGTCACAGCTTAAGGATAAGGGGGAAATCCTTTAAAACCGAGATGAGAAAAACGTTTTTCACACAGAGAGTGGTGAATCTCTGGGACTCTCTGCCACAGAGGGTAGTTGAGGCCAGTTCATTGGCTATATTTAAGAGAGAGTTAGATGTGGCCCTTGTGGCTAAGGGGATCAGAGGGTATGGAGAGAAGGCAGGTACGGGATACTAAGTTGGATGATCAGCCATGATCATATTGAATGGCGGTGCAGGCTCGAAGGGCCTAATGGCCTACTCCTGCACCTAATTTCTATGTTTCTATGTTTCTATGGGGAGAGATTAAGTAGGTTGAGATTCTATTCCTTGGAGAGCAGGAGGATGGGTGATATTATTGAGGTGTATAAAATCATGAGAGGAATAGATCGGATAGATGCACAGTCTCTTACCCAGAGTAGGAGAATCGAGGACCAGAGGACATAGGTTTAAGGTGAAGGGGAAAAGATTTAGTAGGAATCCGAGGGGTAGCTTTTTCACACAAAGGGTGTATGGAACAAACTGCCAGAGGATGGAGTTGAGGCTGGGATTATCCCAACATTTAAGAAACAGTTAGACAGGTACATGTATAGGACAGGTTTGGAGGGATATGGATCAAACGCAGGCAGGTGGGACTAGTGTAGTTGGGACATGTTGGCTGGTGTGGGCAAGTTGGGCCGAGGGGCCTGTTTCCACACTGTATCACTCTATGACTCTAAAGGGAAGTGTGTAAACATTGATTTGTATCAGCCCTTTTGTGTTTAGCTCAGCAATCGATGTAATGAAATGACTAAAACATCGGAATTATTTTCATGAAAAGTTAGGGTCATGTTGCATTTCACTGGAATGGAATTTGTGCCAATACTTGTATTAGAAGAGCTTTTGTGATCCTTTTTATAACACAGGGCTTCACTGTATTATAAAGTACAATAGAACAACTTTTGAAGTTAATTTGCTCAGGAAGTAATTTCCAGCTTCTTATGGACATTGTGTAGAAAATGGTGTCACAGCAATGGCTTTATTAGTAGGGCCAGACTCATAGGTCACCTACAGCTTTTGAACAGTAGCCTTATATAATATATAATCACTGTCCTGCCTTCTAATATATCACAAAATCATATGCTATTAGGCAAACACCATTCACATTCATGAAGCATTGAAACTTGTCAGAATAAGGAGACCTATGGCCTTTCTGGCTTTAGTAATGTAAGCAGAATTTTCCCATGGCTGAGAGAGAAACAGGTGTTTGCTTTCTCTTTCCCAGTCTATCGGTACCAGGCTGTTGAATAGAACAGAGTTGATTATTTCTATAAAGCCACACCAAGTTACATCAATGTTAGTTTGACTTTGTCCATTCAGATACATTTACTAAAGCATTCTTTCTAAATGCATTCATTGAGTACATATAAACAGTGTCATTCTTGTAACTCTGCAAGGTGAAATTTCTCTCCTTGGCTCTATTAGAATTACCCTTACAGTTGTTTTACTTTTCACTTTCCTTTATGATGATTCCACTTATATTTACATTTTAATATTAAAATAGATTGTAAATAATCCATTCACTCCAAGACTTAATATTATTCATCAGATCAACATAACCATTTCACAGCAATCTTTTGGTTGCTAATGGATAAGCACACACTGCAGAGAGCCATACACAATGTTTAAAAAAAAGGTTCAAAGTGCAGGCATGGAAATTTAATGGAACAGAATTTGTGGGCTGGTACCAGTCAGCTCACGATCCAATATAGTGTGAAATTTGGCTGGAAAAATCCTTGGAGGTCACCAATTTGGGTTTGGGTTCTGGGTTGCTTGTATGACCGATTCATGAAAGAAGCAATTCCCTGCCTGAATCAACATCTCCCTAAATTGCTCCGCAAGTCACAGCACGAACTGGAAGGACTTTGCTGGTGAGTCATCACCCCCACATCCCACCAAGTAGGCTTCAAAATACTGATCTACCTTTCCTCCTCAACCCCTAAAACACAAACTTCAAATTCTTATCCTTATGGTTAAACCCGTTGTTTAGTTTGCAGTTTCTTCCATTCTGCCTCACTATGTTCACCTCTGATGCAGATCCTTCCCTTATTCCCCCTCTCCCTTCCCAATAATCTGGAATTATCTTTCTAAATCTCCCTCTATTTGTGAAACACATTCCATCTTGGTTACCTTTCCAGTATCCCTTTCATCGCTTTAGCATCCAGTTACCTCAGTGGTGACCCTCGGACTATCCTTGATCGGGCTTACTGGCTTTACCTTGCACTAAACGTTATTCCATTATCATGTATCTGTACACTGTAAATGGCTTGATTGTAATCATGTATTGTCTTTCCACTGACTGGATAGCATGCAACAAAAGCTTTTCACTATACCCCGGTATTCGTGACAATAAACTAAACTGTAAACTGTTTAGCTCACCGGGTGCAGCAGCATCTATGGAGCGAAGGAAATGGGTGACTTTTCGGGCCGAAACGTCACCCATTTCCTTCGCTCCATAGATGCTGCTGCACCCGCTGAGTTTCTCCAGCATTTTTGTGTACCTTCGATCTTCCAGCATCTGCAGTTCCTTCTTGAACACAACTGTTTAGCTCAAGTTGTTTAAGCAGCAGAAATGAAAAGTGCCAGTCTACATTAACCAAAATGTCTGCTTTAGTATGGTATGTAATGTTGGACGAGTGTGTATTTTTCTAGTGAATAATACAGTGCCTTAGAATGTGAAGAAATACTTTTTAAAAAATCGTTGTTTCTCAGATTCAGTTTAGCTTATTATCAAATACACTAGGGGGGCAATGAAATTCCTTGCTTGCATGAAACTCAGAGAGTAAACAGTGTACATGCTAATTAATGATAGTTACAGCAATAAGTACAGGATACATCCAGAGCACAGAATGATACAATGATTATAGTGTGATCTGTGATAATTAAAAGTGTGCTTCTTCAGACTTATTCCTGAGATCGCATTTGTTCCAGTGACACGGGACACTTTATTCCATCATGTTCATGTGATCCAGGTGTGGCGCATGTTGGCATTGCTGTCTTCTGCTATGTCCGGGGTTGGGCTGATGTGGCCGTCATCTATCTCCAACTTGTGGCAGTGACAAGTCTTTGGCACCTCCATTGTAATAAAGCCCCTATCATCTCTTGGCTCTATAGATCAATAGCATTCAGCAGAAAAATACTTTTGTTGTAAAAAGTATAATTATTGCCATTGGAATCACAATATTTGTAGGTGTTGCTAGTAACTGATATGTGTGCAAGATATGTTTAGTTTATTTTATTGTCACATATACCGAGGTCTGATTAAAGATGGTCCAAGGGTCTCCAATGAGATAGATGGTAGTTCAGGACCGCTCTCTATGGTAGGGCAGGACTTCTCTAGTTGTGATAGGACGATTCAGTTCCCTGATAACAGCTGGGAAGTAACTGTCCCAGAATGCGTTTTCACACTTCTGTACCTTTTGCCTGATAGGAGAGGGGAGAAGATGGAGTGTCTGGGGTGAGACTAATCCTTGATTGTGCAGGTGGATTTGCCGAGGCAGCATTAAGTGTAGGTGTAGTCAATCGTAGAGAGGTTGGTTTGTGCAAAGGTCTGGACTGCATCCACAACTCTCTGCAATTTCTTGGACGGACTTGTGTAAAAGGCTAGCAGAGTTCCGACTAATGTTAATGAATCTGGTGCAGCAAGTTAAAGTGAAAGTCTTCAATCCCAGCATATCCTATTGTTTCAGAAAGCAAATCCCGAGCAAGTTACACTTCTTCAAAGCGGAAAAGTTTAAAGGCGATGTGTGGGACAGGTTCCTTACACATAGGGCGGTGAATGCCTGGAACTCACTGCTGGGGGTGGTAGTGGAGGAGGATACATAATGGCATTTAAAATACTTTTGGATAGGCAGGGAATGGAAGGATATGGATTATGTGCAGGCAGATAAGAGTTGGTCTTGGCATCATGTTCGACAGAGACATTGTGGGTGGTGGGGCCTGTTTCTGTGCAGTACTGTTCTACATTCTATGTTCTAAGTTCTAAGTCTAATTTGACCCTTGGAGTTCTGCTTACAGATGGAGCTGAGATGTGAGAAATTCTGCAAAGAGGTTAACTGATCTGTGTTTGATCCCACCGAAGTAGGAGAGACCAAATTGTAAATTATGACTACATTGTGATGGAAAGAGTCATAGAGTCAGTTATACAGCACGGAAACAAGCCCTTCAGACCAACTCGTCTATGCTGACTTTTGGTATCCATGTATCTGTCCATGTGGCTTTTAAATATTGTCTTTGTACGTGCCTCAACTGTCTCCTCTGGCAGATCATTCCATATATCTACCACTCTCTGAGTACATTGAAGGACATTGAAGCAAGTCTCTCTTCAGCTGGAAATTAGTTTACGGACCAATTACACTTGTGTACACATGTGTGATAGGTTATGGGGGAAGGCAGGAAAATGGGGTTAGGAAGGAGAGATAGATCAGCCATGATTGAATGGTGAGTTGACTTGATGGGCCGAATGGCCTAATTCTACTCGTATTCCTTACGACCATTGTTAGGGAGGAGATAAAATAATAGCAGGTCATTGTGCAAAATGGACACCACATCCAAGAAGGAGGCACTGTGCAAATGACCAAAAGCCATTCCAGAGATGCTGGCTGAAGGAATGACATTGCAAGAGGTGAGGTTTCAGTATGGTATTCCAGAATTTCAGAAAGGGAGGATTAATTAATGGAATAATTGGATACAAAAAATGACCATTCTAAATCCAAGGGATCAGTGGACAGGGAGGCAGTGAGATTCCGCAAACTCAGGTAGACAGGACAGGTTCATCATGTTATGGGTAGTTTCATAAATTTTAGAACAAGGGATAATGACTAAGAAGACACAGACACGGAAGACACAGTTATATGGGAACTCAATAGTTGAGTTCTTAGATAACAAAAATGAGGAAGAAGGTTTCAATAGTAAGGTGGAGGTTGGCTGTTCTGGCAATGGAGTGGATATATAGTTGGAATGTGAAATAGCAGGTTTACATTTGAATTAGTCTGGTTCATATTGAGACAGTAGCCAGAGAGACGGAATAGCATTTGATGGAATAGATTTGGAATCTGTAGCAGAGTTTTAAACAATTGCTTTGCTCCTTACAACTTTTAGTTTTAGGACATTTCTGCTTAATCAGTAAATGATGTGGGATAATGATCTCAATGGTGCCTAGAGAGGCAAAAGTGGTATTGAGGCAGAGCTAACTAAGTATCATCAATTTTCAGAGCTGGGTAACGAAGAACTGCAGAGGGCATCAGTGTTAAATGGCATTGTTAAAATGACATACATTAAAAAGGCATACTCCAGCTCCTCTTGTAATCAATACAAAATTTAATAGCAGGCATCCCTGGAATGAAATAAATCACAACACAGTGTTCTCCTGGTTCGATTATTTGTTAAACATTCTCATACTTGTAATTTACAGTAACGTTTACAGAGTTGGAACCAACCTTTATTTTTATATATACTGCAGTAGCATTCCTTCAAGACATTAACCATGGAGTGAACTTGAGGAAAACCAGCTTTCTAGCTGACTATCAGATCCTGACATCACTGGCGCTGTGTAAATGGTCAACTCTAAAAATATTCTCTGAAATTAGCCGGCAGAAGAATTTGTCCGTCTGGTTAAGTGGAAAATTTATTGTTGGTAATTTGTGGAGCAATTACTTGGAGACTTTCCTGAATCTGACTTATTCTTCTGGCAGATTTACATATGTGCTAGCACAACGCATTTATATCAGAACTAGAGAGAGAGAAAAATGAGAGGCCATTCTGTTCACAATTCAGACACTGGTTCATTACATACTAAAACAAATTTATCAGGCAAGCCAATCATTCCTTACTCTGCCCATTTTAGCACAGATTTAATATATTTCACTGTCTTATTTCATTATCTCTATTAATTCTGCCACATTTTTTTTAGTAAGACCAACATGCACATGTTCAGCATTATTAGGCACTTTTTAAAATCTGATTTCAGCTTTTCTTTTTGTAATACCATCTTCATGCACTTCTTTAATGTAACATAAACTTTATTTTAAAATGAACAAGCTTAAACTGGTCATTTCCTTCAAGCAACTGTACTCTATTATAGGTTCTCTGTCCCATATCTCTACCTAGAACAGCAGATTTTTAGAATTGGACACGATGGGAACAAATGCACAAGTTTACTTCAACCTGATTGTGAACGCAAACTATTTTGTTCAAAGTATTCTCAGACCATTAGTGTCAATGTCAGGTGAGACCCTACCACTAAATTCAGAATTAACTGGTTGAAAAATGATTACAATATGAAGGATATTTCAAATGGAGTAAAAGTGTGTTAGTTTTTCATATTTTTACTACGAGTGAATGTGACCCGAAATTCACCCCATCAACGTTGACATCACTCTCATTTATGTAATTAAGGTGATGCCTTGGAAAGAAAGTATTGTAGCCAGTGTCGGTTACATCATTTATCCATGGTTCTTGGCAACAGAGAAAAAAATAATTGAATAAGTAAGTGTCCTAATATTTAAAACAGCTACCAGGGCTACAGCTCAAAGTTACACTTCAGGGTTTGTGTGTATAGACATGTACCTAACATTGTTCATCATCCATTAGGCTATCTGACTGCTAGGATCTCCAATATGAGGAAACAAAGTTGCCTATAAGATATATTATACTTGTGCTACCTTACCACAAAATATAGCCTTAAATGTTTATTTACATATATGATTCTGTAGAGGTAACAATCCAATCTTTTTATTCTCTTTAATATGAAAGTTGTATTGCTTGTATTTATTGTATTGTCAATTGCAAATATTACTGGGGAAAGGCAAAACCTAGCTGCTTTATCTGGGCTCTTGTTAATGTGAAAGGATCCTAAAATTGCATTAAAAAGTGACCGTTCATTTTACAGATAATCATCTGCTTATTACAGTCTTCATTGTGCTGTCAAATAGAAAAAAAAGTGAACATAATAAATACCAATGACTATGTACTATATTTTGTGCCAAAATTCTTTATTGTGTTCTGCAATGCATTCAAAATGATTTTTTTTTTGGTAAATTTATCATCTCAAAACAAATTAACCTTTGCAGTTATTTTTCGCATTGTCATCATGCATTGATGCATCTGATCATCTCTCTGCCGCACATTACCAAGAAATGCTTTTAACTTGAAAATCCCCTGCTTTGGCTGGTATCGATCCTCTGACTTCTGGTGGGTGGAATGAGCTGGAAGGTTATGTAGAACCAGGCTCCCAGGGGTCATGTACGGGTTGCTGAGTCTGGGCTTGGTCACCTCCTCCTCTGTATGGTGTGTGGAACATTGGGCTACTCCATCTATGTGGTATGTCTGTGTAAACATCATTAGCCCGTACAGGCCGACACACTGTAAATTTCATTTGCGGTTACAAATTACTGTTCTCTGTAACAAAAATAACATATTTTAAATACAACACACATCGCTAAAGGATGGATCTCTGATCCACAGCACTTTGATGTCTGATCTTAATAAGGTTTGACCGACCATTGTTTGGATTCCTGCTATTTAACCAATTAATTTTGACAAAAAAAGTATTGAAGTAGCTAGAGGGTTCTGGTCAAGAAAAGCAATAATGTAGTTGAATGGGACTGAATGCAATGGCAGTCTCATTTTTTAAACTGCAGTCTCATATGTTTTTACTAAAAAGTTTAGGTTCTGAACATCATCATTATCAATTTTGGCAATTAATGCAACAGAGAATGACAGAACTATTTTAATTTTGAATACACTTGGCCAGGCCTGTCTCGTTTTGTAAGTAAATGTCATGCTGTTACATACATGAACAATCAAGCAAGCATATGTTCTGCCAAAGTTGTGCAGCACTATCTCAGCAGAATCCCTTCCAGACGTACACTTCAGAGAAGTGTCTGGAGAAAAGCACTGACTCTCAAAGTACAGCAAAACAGTCATTTACTGGCATCTCAGAAACAGTGTGTGCCTTCCTCACAAACACACCTCTTTGATCAATATTGCTACAAAATGAGAATTTGCATTCTATTCATTAATGTTCGTATTGCCAAGCAAGCTGGAGGTCAAGTTTGTGTTACGATTTTTTTCCCTGTCCTGTGACCATCAGTGTCATTAACAATCTGTCATTTCATTGTTTGTTGCCGAAAAAGTCAAGTCCATCAGAGATTAAATCTGATTGTCTGATTAAAACTGTTGTCATTTGTTCTTTCACTGGCACAAATAGTAACATTGAAAGATTGCTGCCATAAACCTATTTTCAAAGCCTTTGCTTTGAACAATAGATGGCCAATTAATTTAAGCAACAGTTCTGAATTTCCTGTTTTATTATTCAATTAAGCAATTACTGCCTCACTCTAAGGAAAGGAAGTCACTAAAGTGTAGTTCTCATTTTTATTACATTACTTGAAACAGATTGTGATAAGTTACGCCAATGTGAAGCTGAACACTTTGATCAGAAGGAAATTATGTCTGTCATTTTTTCCTGTTTCAAAAGCAGTAATGTGGGAAATAAATCAAGCAAAAATCTTAAAGTGCCTGTCTCTATACTCATCTGTTAGCGCATACGTGCATTTGAAAATGTTTCAGTTGGATGGAGACAATGGCATGAGTGACTGAAATAATGGACCTGCACAGCACAGCCAAAATGGTTCTGTACACACTGAATCAGTGAACTGTTTCAACCATTGAGTATTTGGTGTTTAAATGGTGTTTAAATGTAAAAACTGAACATTTAATCTGCCTTGTAATTGGAAATTCAGTAGGTTGATTTGACTGTCATAGTCATACAGTACAGAAATAGACCCTTCTGCTTATTTTAGCTTATTTTATAGATCAGTGCCGACCACCGATCGCCCAAACACTAGTTTTATCCAACACACAAGGAGCATTTTACAGAAGCCAAACCTGCAAATCTTTGGAATGTGGGAGGAAACTGGAGCACCCGGAGACAACCCAACAGTGGTCACAGGGAGAACGTGCAAACTCCACACAGACAGCACTCGAGATCAGGATGAAACCTGATTTCTGGTGCTGTGAGGCAGCTGCTCAACCACTGTGCTACTGAGCCTCCCAGCAGTAAGTAATAGTGAGAGAATTTAGCCCCCCAAAAATTATGAAGCAGTTAAGTGGGACTGAATATAATATCACTCATGTTTTAATCCGTAGGAAGGATCTGCAGATGCTGGAGAGACACAAAATGCTGGAGTAACTCAGCGGGACAGGCAGCGTCTCCGGCGAGAAGGAATGGGTGACGTTTCAGTCGAGAATCAGTCTGAAGCAGGATCTCAACCCAAAACGTCACCCATTCCTTTTCTCCAGAGACGCTTCCTGTCCCGCTGAGTTACTCCAGCATTTTGTGTCCATCTTCATGTTTTAATCTGCAGTCTCATCTGTTTTTACTGAAACAGTTGAAGTTCTGACCCTTATTATTAATTTTGGCAATTAATACGTAATAGAAGAATGGCAGAGCAGAAAACAAGATGCAGGAGGAACGCAGCGAACCAGGGAGCACCTGTGGAGGGAATTGGAGAATGACCGAGTTATTTTAAACACAGGGAGAGTAACTCAGCGAGGCAGGCAGCACCTCTGGAGAGAAAGAATGGTTGACGTTTTGGGAGACCCATCTTCAGACTTACTTTAAACACTTTGGGTAAGTCCATCAAACCTTGTAAGTAAATGTCAAGCTGCCATTTGTCCATAAGAAATGACCATCACTGAAGACTAGGATTTATTGTCCATATATAATTGTCCCAGATATGGTGAGGCAGTTAAGAATCAGCTGTACTGTTAGCTCCAGAGTTACATATAGGACAGTTAAGGACATCACTTTTCCTTCCGTGTAGGACTCCAGTTAGTCAGGTATCTTTTTATACCAATCCACTAGTTTCAAGATTTCCTTTATCGATACTAGACTTTTAATTCCAGATTTATATAATTAGGCAAATTGTAATTCCCTCACTACCATAATGAGATTTAAATTAATTTCAGATCAATGGTCCAAACCATTGGACACGCCAGAGTAACTTAATGCTTATGTTATCATATCCTTAACTAAAAAATATGAATTAAATTAATTCATGAAATGCAATCAAATGTAGAAATAACACATCTTAAATATATAAACATGTATTTGAACACTATTTCAAATTACTGTTTTATGACAATCTTATCTTAGGCTATTTGAATTAAATAATCTTTCTGAATTAAGATATAGATAAAACAAATGGGATTGAATAGCGTGAAATACATTAAGGTCAACATTTCCCTGTAAAATATTTCTTGCAGCATATTACTATACAAACCATACTGATTGATCTTAAAAGTATTTTACATGATTTCTTGTGGGGTCTATGGAGTCTGGTATAATATGATTATTGAGTAAAATTATAATTTGTACAGTGGATTATAAATGACGTGCTCTGAGCACACACTATCACATGATTCCTGCACGCAGTCCCAAATCATCAACAACAGTCTGTCTGTCCCTTCTTTGTGTTTTAATAGTATGTGTTAAATGTATGTTTTTTATGTTCATTAGCTTGTTTTATGTGGGGGGTGGGGGGGGGGGAGGGGTTGGGGGAAACATTTTCTAATTTCTTACCTTGACAGAGATGCAATGTTTTTCCACGTCGTATCTCCGTCCGCAATTCAGCCTAACATCGAGGAGTTGGTGTCCTTTGCTGGAGACCTACATTTGAGAGCTCCGCCGCCAGAGCTGATGGGACTTTAACATCACAGAGCCCGCGATCCCTTTGCAAGGGAACGACCTTGGAGCTCCAACCGTGGGTGCTGCGAACTTAACATTATGGAGCTCACGGTCTCTGGTTAGAGACAGGCTTTGGGAACTCCAATGAGCTTCGATCACCCCAATGCGGGAGTTTCGATCGCCCTGATGGAGGAGCTTCAACCGCCCCAACGCGGGAGCTTCAATCGTCCCGAAGCGGGAAGTTTCGAATCGCCCCGAAGTAGGGAATTTCGATCGTCCCAACGCGGGAGCTTCGACTGCCGGCTACGGGAGCTTCGATCGCTGCGACGGAAGGTTTGACTGCCCCGACCGCGGGAAAATAAAGAGGAAGAAGATTAGACTTTTTTGCCTCCCATCACAGTGGGGAATGTGGGGAATCTGCTGTGGTGGATGTTTATGTTAACTTTTATGTAGTTGTGTGTCTTGTTGCTTTTTTTTTCGTCTTTATGTATGGTAATTCGCATATCACTGTACCTTAATTGGTACATGTGACAATAAAAGACCTTTGAAACCTTTGTAACCTTTGAAACAGTAGTCATAATTTAATGCTGATTGCTATGGTTTATAGTTTAATCACGACTCCTTGTGAAAATTCCCAATTCAAATCACTAGGTCAAATAACCCGGTTTGCAAAAATAAAATGCCAATGCAACTTGTTCTAAATTTTCTAAATGTCTCACTGCCATTTTAAGTTAACAAATTAATAAAGATCATGGGTTCGGAATTTGGAAAATACACAAAATGGTGACACATTCTAGGTGGAGTTTAGTATAAACTGAGGAGGACTGCAGTACAATCTCGTCAGACTCAGGGAACCCTTTGTGTTTCTGGTGTTATCTTTCTACCGTGGCCTATATTTACCTTTCAACACTGCCTATATTAAATGGCACACTGTCTGACCCCTGTGTTGTATGAGTGTGTAGTATAAAACTGTTAGTTGGAAAAATTGCAATCTGTGCAATTAAAACTTTTATCACTGGGTGAAAAAGTAGGAAATGTTCTACTGTGATCATTGCTCACATTAATAAGCAGGAAAAATAAATGATTTCAAAGGCATAATATTTCATCCAGTTTATTTAGGCTAACATAACCTCACAGAATGTCTCAGCAACCTTTTACGATCTTTCATAGCATTTCAGAGCAAACGTTTATGAAGTGCCAATGCTTCCAAATGAAGACAACTAAAATACCTCAGGAGGATAAGTGATGGTTATACAAATTTACACTCAACCACATGAACACTCAGGAAGATTGACTGGTACTGTGGAAGACGTTTTAATCCGACTTGGCTGGGGAAGTGGCACTGGGTTGAAGCGGCAAGGAGACAATAAAAGTTGCATTGAGAAATAGGAAATAAACACAGCATTTGAATAAGTAGTTCCAAAATAGACATTATCCGGCTGGGTGAAATATGATTTTGTAACAATAATGTTATTTATGCAATATGAGCACAAAGAAAGCAGAGATTTGGTAGGAAATCACACAATTGGTAATGATAGTCAAGGAATTTGTCAGGACCTTCGTTAGTCAGAGTAGTTAATCTGTGGAACATTGCCACAGAGGGCTGCGGAGGCCAAGTCAGTGGATATTTTTAAGGCAGAGATAGACAAATTCTTGATTAGAATGGGTGTCAAGGGTTATGAAGAGAAGGCAGGAAAATGGAATTAGGAGGCAGAGATCAGCCATGATTGAATGGGGCGGAGTGGACTCAATGGGCCAAATGGCCTAATTCTAACTCCTATAACTTGTGAACTTGTGACCCAACAGCATCAGCATCTTGGTCCTTAAAGGGACAAGCCAAAAAGGAATTCAGGAAAGTGGAAAGAAATGGAGACTTGATGAAAGGCACTCAGAGCGAGTGGTTGCATTTCAGGTCACTAAGACAGCGAAAACGTGAGAATTGGAAAAAGGTCAACAACGAGAACAAAGAGAAGCAAATGAGACAAAGTGAGAGAGCCTGAGTGTCTAAGCCAGTGAGCAAGTATGAAATGGGAAAAAGCAAAACATTCTAAATCTGCAATCTGAACTGTGATGGATGTTTATGTTAACTTTCATGTGGTTGTGAGTCTTGTTGATTTTCAGTTAGTATGGCTGCATGATAACTCAAATTTCACTGTACCTTAATTGGTACATGTGACAATAAACTGATCTTGAAATCTTGAAACAGGCACAAGAAGCTGGAGTAACTCAGTGGGACAGGCAGCATCTCTGGAGAGAAGTTTTGTGTAGAGACCCTTCTTCAGAAATCTGAAATGCTACCTGGTACCCTATCTGGGGCAATGTCATGAATGAGTATGTATGTAGGAAGGAACTTCAGATGCTGGTTTAAACCGAGATTGACACAAAATGCTGGAGAAACTCAGCGGTAAAGGCAGTATCTCTGGAGAGAAGGAATGGGTGCGTTTCAATGTCACCTATTCCTTCTCTCCAGAGATACTGCCTTTACCGCTGAGTTTCTCCAGCATTTTGTGTCCACCATATGAGTATAAATGTGAAGAGTTGTCATTCAAAAAGGGAAAACTGTGGTTGTTATGCAAAATAAGACAAATGAACATATAACATTGTTATCGTTGTTCCGTTAAGATGTATCCTCTATCCACTAATATATTACAAGGTTATGTTGAAAAGGAATTATGCAGGTAGACTGGAATTCAAGATCACAAGCTAAATGAAGAGTAAATGAATCATGACCAGCATATATATCTCACAATTTCAATGTCTGTAGATGCCATGATGATATTCTTGCATCATTTGGTTAATTTTTCAGCCAATTAATGGTTGTCCTAAACTTTTGAATCTCATCCAGCCCTCTCCAATGACTTGGTTTATTTCTGGCTCTTTATGCTTTCCTGACTTTCTTTATCACACCACCTTGATTGCAGCCAAGCTCTGGAGTTCTTTATCAAAAAATCTTGGCTTCATAATTATTCTCCTCCTTTAAAACACTCTTTAAAATCTGCTCTTGGCAAGGTAATTGACTATCTGTTCAACTTGCCTCTCTCTGTGGTCCGGTATAAATTATTTTATCTGATTATGTTCTTGTTGAGGGTTTTGGGATGTTCACCCATATTAAATCATTGCAAATTGTTCTAAAATAACACATGCGATGTGTCCAGTGGCCAACGTGATTGCCAATATACAAGATTCTCCATCCAGAATGCAGGATAGGAAAGAAGACAGGGGAATGAGGTTCGGAGGGAGAGATAGATTGAATGGCGGAGTATATGATGGGCCGAATGGCCTGTTTCTACTCCTGTTCCTTATGACCTTATGAAACCATTCATTACGTTCAGTGAAACAAAACCTTATGCGTTGATTTTTTTTACCCATTCCATTTTTATCTCAACATAGATTGTTTCTGCTGGATTACTGTAGAAGTTTTGGGAGAGCAGAGTTGTGTTTGGGGAGACAACAGACTGGTCTAATACAAACATTTACAAGCCTTCATTCTTATTTGAAATCTGGGATGCTTATTGTGAGATTAGGACGTACCTTTCTTTCAGCTGGTGCCCCCAAAATATTGTGAATGCTGAGCCAACTGATATTTCAAGACAGAGGTGCAAGAGTCCAAGTCATGACTGTTTCATTGCCATGTGTACAATGAACAGAACAACAACATTCTTACTAGCTGCAGTTTCACAACAATAAAGCAACAACGCCATAAATAAATATACAATACACCATAATGCAATGAATGATCAATTATATTAGGTAGCCAGATCATAATAGCGCAAGCTGAAGTAGGCAGTTCAACCTTTGGAAAGTCCATAGTGGATCTGTGCTGAGGTCAGGTTGTGATTAGCTGACATGCCTATATTTAAGAGGGAGTTAGATGTGGCCCTTGTGGCTAAAGGGATCAGGGGGTATGGAGAGAAGGCAGGTACAGGATACTGAGTTGGATGATCAGCCATGATCATATTGAATGGTGGTGCAGGCTCGAAGGGCCGAATGGCCTACTCCTGCACCTATTTTCTATGTTTCTATGTTTCTATGCCTCAACAACTACGATGAGGACCACCAGTCTGTTGTGATGAAGAGCTTTGAGAGATTGGTTTTAATGCATATGGACTCCTGCCTCAGTAAGGATCTGGATCACTCCAATTTGCCTACCGCCATGACAGATTGATAGTGGATGCGATCTCGCTGGCTCTCCATTCTGCACTGTATCACTTGGACAACAAGGATTCATATGTCAGACTGTTGTTCATCGACTACAACTTGGCATCTCTGAGTGTAAAAGGTAGAATAAGACAAGTTTAACATTTTGTTTCTTTGCTGGACTGGCCAACCTCTTCTCCAGGTGCATCCCTTGCCCTGTACCTCTCTCACTTGTCCAGACTCTGGCCCCCACGATGTGTCTGACTGCTGGTGACCCATCCTTTGGTTTCCTGGCAGTAGCTCCATGCACACACATTCCTCCCCGTTGAGGGTCAGTAATTCCTGATAGGGGTGTGGCAATCTCAGCCTGAATTCTTAAGTGAAGTCAAGCAAGTTCCTTGGAAGCATTGATCCCACTCTGACTTTAGCCTGAGGCATACATTAATAAAATCTGAATTATTGGTTAATATATAAAGTAGCGCTGACATAAATGTTTTTAACTGGGCTTGGATCTCTGTTACATTTCTTTCTTGCTAACTGTATGCTTCTTGCTCTCTGTTTCTAAAGGCATTTGTTGGTCATAGGTCCAGACGTCCTGATATGTTCTTGCTATTTTAACACTATTGCCACCCACTCTTTCCTGCTTTTTGTGTGCTGCATGTAGCTGATGACTCACTAATCTCTAAGGATGTGGTCTTTGATCAGAGGTGATTCACCAGCTATTCTCCTGTAACAGAATGTGGGAAGAAGGGTGATCAGAAATAAACTGCAAGGTTATCATGAAAGTAATGTCTTTAGTAGATCTCACCTGTCAGAATTAGTTTGAGGCATTAAAGACAATCTGTTCACCTCAGGCTCTTTACAGATTGATACCCATGTGGCCCAGTTGGCAATGTGAAGCTGCTCCAAGCAGGTCACCATTACTCCCTGGTCATTCCCAATCATTGCATCATCTGGTGACCAGTACTAAAAATAGCAAAGATCTGCGATTGGCAGTGATAGTTGGTTTTCCTTCCAGTATCCAAACACACAAGATGATAAGATGCCCAATCTTCACTTCACATCATGCTCCCCATTGCCATTGATTCCCCACAAGTCTAAAAACCAATCTAGCCCTGCTTTGAATATATTTAATGGGCTTGAGAATTCCAAGTGTTCACAGACCTCTGATAGAAGAAATTCCTTCTCATCTCAGTATCAAGGGCCTGTCCCACTGTACGAGCTAATTCAAGAGTTCTCCCGAGGTTCCCCTGATTCGAACTCGGAGAATTACTGTAATAGCCGCTCGTAGGTACTCGGTGTTCTCATAGACATTTTTCAACATATTGAAAAATCTTCACGAGCTTACCGCGTCTCCTGAGTACCTGCCGTTAGCGTTACGAGCCACTAAGAGACGTACTCGCTACGTACATTCTACGTACTTACCACGAGTTTGATTTTGTTTTAAACTCGGGAGAGCTCTTGAATTACCTCGTACAGTGGGACAGGCTCTTTAATTTGGTGGCCATTACCTTGTAACTCTGCTGCTCTGTAATAGATCTACTCGCCCATGGAATCATTCATGCAGCACCTACACTGTCAGCCCTCCATAGCATTTTATATATTTCAATATGATTGCTTCTCGTTCTTCTGCGTATAAGCCCAATATTCTTAACCCCTTCATTCCAAAATGAATCTACGAACCCTTTTCTGTGCTGTCTTCAAGTAGTTTCTTCCTTCACAGACCAAAGCTGTGCGCAGTACTGCAGGTGTGGTTTTTGCAAGCCCCATAAAATTCAATCAAGCATCTTTATTTTTGCACTCTATTCACTCTGTGTTAAAGGCTAAAATCCACCGGTCCCATTTGCCTTCTAAAGTTCTCTCAGTAAGTGCATGCTCACCTTCTCTGTTTCTCATTCAAGAACACCGGCATCTCTCTGAGCAGAAAAACATGCAATGATGCCCACATTTAAACTACATTCTGCTTCTCTATTCCAGCTACTAAAGTGAATTATCCCACATTCCCAAATATATTTTAGATGTTCAACTTTGCCCACCTACTCAACTTCTGTATATTTCTGCACAGACAATTTGTGTCCTGTATTTTCTCATCTTTCTTTCAATCTGTTTCCAAAATCTACATCCACCGAACCCAGGAATATTTATAAGGCAGCCATCTTTATCATTGGACCTTTTATTCCCATACTTTCACCAACAAGAAAGTTAACCAGCGGATCTTCTAATACTTGTTCAGGAGAAACCGGTCGATTTATTTTCAAAGCTGCCCCTGAACTCAGTATCATTGGCCTCTGAGCTGTCCCTGCCATCACTATCTGTCCCTATCAACTTTGCAGCTCAAACTCTGTGTTATGTTGAGCACGATGGCGTTTCCTCAGAAGGAATGTCCTAATTGAGATGATTTCATCTGAAGATCTTTGCTATTGAAAAAGTTCTGACAGAGACAATGCTTACCCTTCTATTGGGAAGTATCTTGATTTTGAATATGCAATTGTTTTGAAAGGGGCAACGAGACATGAAAGGGGACAAAGATGGATTGATGATCAAGATGAACCCTTTGATGTCTCATTTTCACACCTGACCCTTCCATATCTCTGTCTCCCTCTCCTCTGACTCTCAATCTGTGGAAGGGTTTCAACCCAAACATCACCCATTCCTTCTATCCAGAGATGCGACCTGTCCTGCTGTGTTATTCTCGCATTTTGTGTCAATCTTCAGTGTAAACCAACATCCGCAGTTCCTTCCTACACAGGTGAAACAGCAAATGAGTTAATGTTTCAGTTCCATCACCCTTTCTCAGAACAGGTATCAGATCTGAATTGTTAACTGTTTCTCTTTCCACGGATATTGTCTGACCTACTGAATGTATCCAGCATTTCCTGTTTTTTTCAATTCCCTGAAGTTTTTTTTTCTCTCAAGTTAAATCTTGGAATTCCCCATCTCCTGTATGCTTAACAAGTGCTGGCTGATAAACGCCTTCGGTGTTATCATTAAAATTCACGTCCGAGAATGAATCATTTAAAAAACATTTGCAATTGCATCAAGTTATTTTTGGCTCTCTTAGCCACAAAGAATAATTTGTATTAACAAAGATCTCTGGGAACCAATAACATGACCCAAGTGTAATGATAATCAGCATACGAGACTGCCAGTGAGAAAATGTATGATTAAATAAACCTGATAACACAAATAAAAATCACAGAATAAATAACTTCAAAATGGGCGGACTGATGAGACTTTCATACATTGGGTAAAGTACATCGCAAAGATGTTGAAGACTACAGAGTTTATTTTGGTGCTGATGTCACCGCAACTTTTGGCCCCAGTCCCATGGTTCACAAAAAGGAAGCATGTATTCAAGTCAGGACAATTCATCTTCATTGTCATTTGCACAAGGAGAGCGGGGTAGGGGTTCAATGAACATCTTGCTCGCAGCAGCATCACAAACACATAGACTCTTTTAACACACAAAAGCATAAATTACACGTCAATTCTACAATGCAGTGAAAAGAAAACAGATTGTGCAAAACAAGGCATTAGTGCAACAAAACACAATGGGAAAACTAGTCTTTAGCGGTGCAAATGGTGGTGGTAGTGTTACAGTTGCAGAGGTAGGATTAAGGTTGTACATGTCAATTCAAGAACCTGATAGTTATAGGAATGTGGAGATTCTTGAGCCTAGTGGTGTGGAACACTGTGAACACTTCTGGATCTCTTACTGGACAATAGCGAGAAGAGAGCATGGGCCAGATGGTGGGGATCCTTGATGACAGATGTCTCCTTCTTGAGTCAGCAACTCATGCAGATGATTTTGATAGTGGTGAGAACTGTGCCTGTGAGGGGATTGGGCTGAGTCCACCACTCACTCTCTGCAGCCTCTTGGGTTCCTGTGCATTGGAATTCTAGTACCAGGCCATTATGCAACCAGTCAGGAAACTTTCCACAGTGCATCTGCAGAGGTTCGTTAGAGATTTTGGTGACATGTTTAATCTCTTTAAACATCTTGGTATCATCTTTGTGATTACTTCCATGTGCTGAGCTAAGGACAGGCCATCCGAGATGTTAATGCCTGGGAATGAAAAGCTGCTAACTCTGTCCTCTGCTGATTAACCAATGGAAACAGGCATGTAATCTCCTGACTTTCCCTTTTTGAAATCAACAAATGATTCCTTTGTTTTGTTGATGTTGAGAATGAGGTTGATTGTTGTTGTGGCACCATTCAAACAGGTGCTCTGTTTTTCTACTGTATGTAGACCCATCGAAATTCCATGATTTGACCAACACAGTTGTGCTGTCAGAGAATTTATAGATGCCACTGTGCCAAAGCAAGGGGCTAGGCATGCAGGCTTGACCTGCACGTGTGTGGATGTACATGTGTGGATGGTGGGTGAAGAGAAGATATTGATACTGGTTTATACTGATTGAGGTCTGCAATGAGGAGGTCAAGGATCCAGTTGTAGAGAGAGCACAGAGGTCTAGGTCTTGGAGTTTGGAGTGGATGATAGTGTTGAATGTGAGCTGTTGTCAAACAACAGCCCCAGTGTGTGTTCCTGCTGCCCAGATGGTCCAGAGATGAGTGGACAGTCAGTGAGATGGCATCTGCTGTAGATCTATTGTGGCAAATTGAAGCAAATCCAGGTTATTTCTGAGACAGGAGTTGATTTGTGCCGTAACCAACCTTATGAAGCACTTCACTGCAGTCAATGTAAGTGCTTCTGGGTGGTAGCCATCGAGACAGATCAACATGCTCTTAGAATTATAAAGTCATAGAGTGATACAGTGTGGAAACAGGCCCTTCGGCCCAACTCGCCCACACAGCCAACAATGTCCCAGCTACACTAGTCCCACTTGCCTGCGCTTGGTCCATATCCCTCCAAACCTGTCCTATTATTATACCTGTCTAACTGTTTCTTAAATGATGGGATAGTCCCAGCCTCAACTGCCTCCTCTGGCAGCTTGTTCCATACACCCACCGCCCTTTGTGTGAAAAGGTTACCCCTCGGATTCCTACTAAATCTTTTCCCCTTCACCTTGAACCTATGTCCTCTGGTCCATGATTCCCCTACTCTTGCATATACCCGATCTATTCTTCTCATGATTATGTATACCTCTATAAGAAATGTGTATAATTAGCTATTTATTTTAAATTAAAGCCACTATTTATTATGTGCACTGTGGGAATAGCACGGTTTAGATTCCAATATAATTAATGGAAAGAAGAATCGGCTGGGGTATAGCAATGAACTATAATCCATTCTCTGCCATAGTATCAGTTCCATACAGTATGAAATCCCTTTAACCTGCCTTGAAAAAAAGTATCAAAGTCAAGAGACAATACTTTTTGTCATGTGCACCAAGTTAAGAAAAGTGGCATTCTTACATCCTCCAGCTTTACAGGTCTATTAATGCAATAAATGCACAATATACAATAAATTAATAATCAGTAAAATAAGTAAATGTAAATCCAGGACAACGGCTGCTGGTTCTCCTTTGTTCCCTTTACAGCCCTTTCAATGTGGCTCGTTTACTTTTACGAAATAGCAGTCGTTTATTAAAACATTAAAATTGATGTAAATAAGGCTTGGAGCTGCAACTGGTCGTATGATCATATTGAATGGTGGTGCAGGCTCGAAGAACCGAATGGCCTACTCCTGCATCTATTTTCTATGTTTCTATGTAGTGGATTGAATTGTTGGATTTGGCCTTCTGACTCTGACAGTAGAAAGTCTAGTATTCACTAGTTGAAAGTGAAATGTTCTGGCAGATTCACCTCACCCATTCTCCACGTGCTGCACTTTTGTGGTTTTGGTATCTACTGCAATACATTTTGAACATGAAAACATGAAAATACAAAATTACATTTTAGCTGGAGGAAAAAAAAAATGTGTAGGAAAGTACTGCAGATGCTGGTTTATATCGTAGGTAGACACAAAATGCTGGAGTAACAGCGGGACAGGCAGCATCTCGGGAGAGAAGGAATGGGTGACGTTGTGGGTCGAGACCCTTCTTCAGACTGATGTCAGGGGAGTGAGCGGGACAAACATAGATTGTAGTCAGAGACCATAAGACTGGTGGGAGAACTGGGAAGGGGGAGAGGATAGAAAGGGAAAGCAAGGGCCATTTGAAGTTAGAGAAGTCAATGTTCATACCGCTGGGATGAAAACTACTCAAGATTTGATCACTCTCTACCCTCGAAAGCCTCCTAACTTATTGTTCCCCAGCCCCACATGGCCCGATTTTATCTTCTCCCCAGAATTCACAAACAATACTGTCCTGGCAGACCAATTGTTTCTGCTTGCTTCACTGTCCCACTGAATTAATTTCCACATACCTCAACTGCATCCCCTTCGCCTAATCCCTCCCTACCTATGTCCAAGACAACTCATACGCCCTTCGTCTCTTCAATGACTTCTGTTTTCCAGGCCCTCACTCCCTCATCTTTACTATGGATGTTCCTTCACTCTGCACCTCCATCCCCCATCAGGAGTGTCTTAAAGCCCTCCGTTTCTTCCCCGACTGCAGAACCAGCCAATTTCCATGTACTAACACTCTCCTCCGCTTAGCAGAGCTGGTCCTCACCCTTAACAACTTCTTCTTCGACTCCTTGCATTTCCTCCAAATCCAAGGCGTAGCTATGGGCACCCGCATGGGCCCCAGCTATGAGTGCCCCTTTGTAGGGTACATAGAAACATAGAAACATAGAAATTAGGTGCAGGAGTAGGCCATTCGGCCCTTCGAGCCTGCACCGCCATTCAATATGATCATGGCTGATCATCCAACTCAGTATCCCGTACCTGCCTTCTCTCCATACCCTCTGATCCCCTTAGCCACAAGGGCCACATCTAACTCCCTCTTAAATATAGCCAATGAACTGGCCTCGACTACCCTCTGTGGCAGGGAGTTCCAGATATTCACCACTCTCTGTGTGAAAAAAGTTCTCATCTCGGTTTTAAAGGATTTCCCCCTTATCCTTAAGCTGTGACCCCTTGTCCTGGACTTCCCCAACATCGGGAGCAATCTTCCTGCATCTAGCCTGTCCAACCCCTTAAGAATTTTGTAAGTTTCTATAAGATCCCCTCTCAATCTCCTAAAACCAAGTCTATCCAGTCTTTCTTCATAAGACAGTCCTGACATCCCAGGAATCAGTCTGGTGAACCTTCTCTGCACTCCCTCTATGGCAATAATGTCCTTCCTCAGATTTGGAGACCAAAACTGTACGCAATACTCCAGATGTGGTCTCACCAAGACCCTGTACAACTGCAGTAGAACCTCCCTGCTCCTATACTCAAATCCTTTTGCTATGAAAGCTAACATACCATTCGCTTTCTTCACTGCCTGCTGCACCTGCATGCCCACTTTCAATGACTGGTGTACCATGACACCCAGGTCTCGCTGCATCTCCCCTTTTCCTAGTCGGCCACCATTTAGATAATAGTCTGCTTTCCTGTTTTTGCCACCAAAATGGATAACCTCACATTTATCCACATTATACTGCATCTGCCAAACATTTGCCCACTCACCCAGCCTATCCAAGTCACCTTGCAGTCTCATAGCATCCTCCTCACAGCTAACACTGCCCCCCAGCTTAGTGTCATCCGCAAACTTGGAGATATTGCCTTCAATTCCCTCATCCAGATCATTAATATATATTGTAAATAGCTGTTTGAAGCTGTTTGAAGGGCGTATGAGTTGTCTTGGACATAGGTAGGGAGGGATTAGGCGAAGGGGATGCAGTTGAGGTATGTGGAAATTAATTCAGTGGGACATGAACAATCACTGTTCCAGGCATACACTGGCCCTATTTCCGAATTCTACCTCCGCTACATTGACGACTACATCGGTGCTACCTCCTGCACCCATGCAGAGCTCACTGACTTCATCAACTTCACCACCAATTTCCATCCTGCACTCAAATTTACTTGGATCATTTCCGACATCTCCCTACCATTTCCAGATCTCACCGTCTCCATCACAGGAGACATACTATTGACCAACATCTACTACAAACCTACTGACTCCAACAGTCATCTAGGCTACACTTCTTCTCACCCTGCTTCCTGTAAAGACTCTATCCATAGACGGAGGAATTGGGAGTAGGGGATAGAGATGTCCTCATTCTTGAGGGAACGGGGGTTCCCCTCTTCCATTATAGATGAGGCTCTCACTAGGGTCTCCTCGATATCCCGCAGCTCCGCTCTTGCTCACCCTCTCCCCATTCGCAACAAGTCCCCCTTGTCCTCACCTTCCACCCCATCAGCCATTGCCTACAGCACATAATCCTCCAACATTTTCGCCACCTCCAACAAGAACCCACAACTGGCCACATCTTCTGATTCCTGGTGGCGGCGCGACTCGTTGCAGCGGCTCCTACAGCCTGTCTGTCTTTTTTTATTTTTTGTCTAGTTAAATGTAGTGTTTGGTGTTTTTAAATACTGGTTTTTAAATGTGTATATGTGGGGGGCGGGGGGGGGGAGGGGGAAACCGTTTAAAATCTCTTCCCTGTCCGGGAGACCCGACCTTTTCCCTGTCGGGTCTCCGTTGTCGTTGGGGCCTAGCACCGTGGAGCGGCCTCCAACCTGAACGACCCGGGGGCTCGGGAGACTGCGCTGCGGACTTACCATCGTGGGGCTGGCCGGCCTGGGAACGTGGGGAGCGGTGGTGACTCGCTGCTGCGACTCGACTCCTGGGGCTCGGAGGCTCCAGCAACGCAGCCGCAGGTCCGGTGGACATCGGGACATCGGGAGCTCGCGGGTCCGGGGGGAGAGAGAGACTGTTTCCCGGAGCTCCCGCAACGCGACTTCTCCAGCCCGTGTCGCGGGGTTTGGAGCGACCCGGAGCGGGGAAGTACATCGCCCGGCACGGCTTCATGGCCGTGGGACATTACAGCGCCCGCCGGGGGCTCCAACTTCGAGACTTCTAGACCGGGAGCGGGGCCGTAAATCGCCCGGCACGGCCTAAAATGGCCGTGGGACTTAGCAACGCCCGCCTGGGGCTTGGACATCGGGAGAGACATGGAGAGCAGGGGAGAGAAAAGACTTTTGCCTTCCATCACAGTGGGTTCACTGTGATGGATGTTTGTGTGAACTTAATTGTGTGTATGTCTGTAGGACATTGTTTTTGTTTGTATGGCTGTGGAAACAAAATTTCGTTTGAGTCTCACTGGGGCTCAAATGACAATAAATAAAAATTTGTATTGTATCTTCCCATCTCTACCCCTTTCTGCTTTCCTCAGAGACCGTTCCCTCCAAAACTCCCTGGTCAACTCGTCCCTTCCCAGCCAAACCACCCCCTCTCCAGGTACTTCCCTTGCAACCACAGGAGATGCAACACCTGTCCATTTACCTCCCCCCCTCGACTCCATCCAAGGACCCAAACAGTCTTTCCAGGTGAGGCAGAGGTTCACCTGCACCTCCTCCAACCTCATCTACAGTATCCGCTGTTCCAGGTGTCAACTTCCTTACGTCAGTGAGAACAAGCGCAGGCTCGGCGATCGTTTCGCTTAACACCTCCGCTCAGTCCGCCTTAACCTACCTGATCTCCCGGTGGCTCAGCACATCAACTCCCCCTCCCATTCCCAATCCAACCTTTCTGTCCTGGGCCTCCTCCATTGTCAAATTGAGGAACAGCACCTCATATTTTGCTTGGGTAGTTTACACCCCAGCAGCATGAACATTGATTTCTCTAACTTCAAATAGCCCTTGCTTTCCCTCTCTCTCCATCCCCTTCCCCTTCCCAGTTCTCCCACTAGTCTCCGACTACATTCTATCTTTGTTCCGCCCACTCCCCAGATATCAGTCTGAAGAAGGGTCTCGCCCCGAAACGTCACCCATTCCTTCTCTCCAGAGATGCTGCCTGTCCTGCTGAGTTATTCCAGCACCTTGTGTATAGCTGGTTAACAATTCTTCTTACTGATCGACGAAATGTCAACACAATCTATTAATTCATGTGAAATCATCTGTGGCCGATTGTGGTTGTACCACCTTTGAATGACTCATTTTATTAGTTGGTATGAATTGGTTCAAACTCCGGGCAATTACTGGGTGTAAACTAAGGGAGGCAAAGGTCAGTTTCAGTCCAGCCTCTGCTGTATAGGTGTCAGGATGTGTGACGGCATCAAGATCTTCCACATGTGTTCTGACAGAGTTGGGCTTGATCTGTGAATTGGCTCAACTTCTTGGACAGTTGGGGTTTTATGTCAAGTTTAAGGAGGAGACTAATGTGGTTTAGACAGAAGAGAAACAAGAGCCAAAAAAACAAGAAAAGCTATGGCTATCTAGTGGGTAAACTTCATCATAAAATCATTTAATTGAGAGTAAAAAGCACTACATTATTGCTTTCACTTTGAAAGGTTTCTATAAAAGGCTACACAGCTGGGACCTCTCTGTAGAAGGATGAAGGGTGATCTTCAAGAATGTGAAAGGGTTTGATAGGATTGATGTATAAAAAATGTTTCCACTTGTAAAATATTCCAAACTAGTCATTATTATAAGATGGTCACCGATTAATTCAACTGAGCATTCAGGAGAAAGTTCTTTCCTCTGAAAAGGTTTAGAATGTGGAAAATATCACTGTTAGGAGTATTATAGAAAACAAACATTAAATATTTGATAAAATACATAAATGTGGGAGGATTGGCGCCAAGATAGATCAAGGAATTTGCATGGAACAAACTCATGTGTAGCCAGGCAGGCTTTAAGGTGGACTAGAGAGTATAGATAAGCACTTTTTTTGAAAAGTCATGACTAACAATCTGTGAATATAACCATGAGACTCATGAAAAGTAAAGAAAAAACAAATTACTTCTCATGTTATTTCAGCGAGACTCTTTAATATATCAGAACATTGCTATCTTGAAATTGTCAGCTTAGACTCCAACATGATGCAGTGTTGCATTGATCTAGTCCCTGGAGAATCTTGACTAAAGAAATGAACTAATTTCAGACAACATGGAGCACAATTCTTCTGCTATTTAATCAATTCAAATTATCAAGAGAAACGGTCATACATTCACATTGGCGCTTCAAGGGACCTAATAATTAACAATATAGAGACTGACTTTAGCTCAGGATCCTCGAAGAGAATGAGAAGGCATGGAGGAAGTGTAATCTAGCAAAAGCTGTACAGATGTCAGTGGTTCATCTGGGAATTGCAGGAATTAGTAGAACTTGGCACATTAATCACATTTGTTCCTGATGATGTCAGGTTGATCTTCCCGGCAGATCCCTTCATCACTAATTGATACTGGCTCCAGGAAGGAAGGACAAAGCAGAATCAAAAACAAATTAGCTGGAAAATGAGGCGGCGCAAATGGAAATATGAAATAAAACCAAAAAATGCTGGAAAAACTCAGCAGCTTCTTTGGAAGGGTCTGTGACCCTTTCTCAGATTATAAATGGAAATAATTGCACTGATTTATAAATGATTTAAATACATAATTGTATTGTAGGATAATTGCAGGATATTGTTAGTGTGCAGGGATCACTGGTCGGTGCGGACATGGTGGGCCGAAAGGCAGTCCGCCGGCAGTCCGCCGAAAAATCGCCTAAGTGGTACAGGCCCATTACAGCGCTAGAGACTCGGGTTCAATGCTAAATGCGGGTGCTGTCTGTACAGAGTTTGTACGTCCTTCCTGTGACTGTGCGGGTTTTCTCCGGGTGATCTGGTTTCCTCCTACACTCCAAAGATGTACGTGTTGGTAGGTTAGTTTGCTTTGGTAAAATTTTAAAGTGTCGCTCGTGTCTAGCATAGTGTAAGTGTACGGGGTGATCGCTGGATGGCATGGACTCGATGGGCCAAAGGACCTGTTTCCGTGCTGTATCTCTAAAGTCTAAAGTAATGTCTAACTATCAATTGACAATACCCCAACTATGTCCAAAGAGTACAACAGGACTACAGAGGGGCAGTGACGGAGAGCTAGGCTGTTGAGAATTATTCTTTAATGGCAAAAATGTTTGCTGTTCCTTGATTAGACTTTGGAACAGCTCTCCAAAATTTGGCACTTAAATTTGGATATTAGCAAAGAGCATGTTGCAACTTCAAATGGGTTGAATATGCTTTGGAATTTGCCTTTGTTACTTAGAATGATTTCTTTCCTAGTATTTTGTTTCCAAAGTCATCTTCTTTCACCTTGTATTATCATCTTCATGGCATCTAGTCTCTCCTGCCTTCTTTCCTATTGCAGATATTCTCTTTTGTTCTTACACTCCTTTCCCCTTAGTGTATCATAAAATTTGCCCTATCTCCATTTCTGTTGTCAGTTCTGATGAAAAATTCTTCAATCTAAATTCTTAACTTATTTATTATTTTTCCACACAAGCTGCCTGACTCGTTGATTATTTCCAGAGTTTTCTGATTTTATTTCAGATTTCTGGCATTTGTACGTTTGTGCCCCTATCCCATTTCTGAGGTTTTCTGTGATTTGAGACTTAGAGATGGAAATTCCTGCAGACATTATGACATTGATAATCTTTCTTGTATTTTGGAGTCTTCTGAAGTATAAAACCCCCTCCCCCTGTAAATTCTGTAAGGAATGGACTCATTAATTGGGGTTGCATACAGTTCATTATACCATCCCAGGCTGGGTGAACAATAAGATTGAAGTGGGCAAGTTAATTGGATAAATGCTTATATTAGTCTTTTAAAATGGTATGGAAAATCATGCAACTCAGATGCCGCTGCAATGGTCATCTGTGTCAGTAAGGCAGACATGAAATATATGCATCATCACAATGTTTCCTTGAGACACACTTCTTAACTGATAGAATACTGTGGGAAGTGATTGTTACCCGCACCGATGAATACTGATGCATTGTCTTCCCTTTCATGCAGTGGCCTTCAATTTCGCCATTCTGTCTCTGAAGAAAGTCTTCCTTACAACATAAATGACGTTGGAATGCAGAGATTTGAAGATTTCTGTCATTGTTTGCACCAGCAGGAAAGAATTAAGATGATTAACAAAATAAGCATAAGGGAAATGAGGAGGCTTAATGAGAGGTGATCTATCTGAGTGCACTTGTATCATTCCGTGCCGTGATACAATTGCTGTATTTTTCATTGTCAGAGGTGCCAATAAATGGCACCAAATTGTTTGTGTTTGGATATGGCATATTAAGAGGTGCGCTAATATACTGATAATACTATGAGACTTGAATTCCAGCATATGCGAGGTCAACCGACATGTTGGGAAGATGAAATCATTTGAAAACAAATCTAGAAATTAAAACAAAATTTTATATGACCATGAACAAATGAGGTATCTAAATGCTTCGCTGATTAATTTGGGAATAGAGGTATGTCAGCCTCAACTGATAAATACAATGCCATACCAATGTGGTTGAATCATAACTCTCCTCCTTTGAAAACCATCCAATTGCTTCAAATCACAGCACTGTTATTATAAAGAAGACACCATATTTTCAAGGCATCTGCAATAATAATAATTGGCCTTGCGGTGAATTTGAAAATCTAACAGAACAATGAAATGAATAACTTGCTTAGATGCGAAATATTAGAAAATAACTAGAAATATTAGAGCAGTGGAAATCATTTTTCGTAAGTTTACAGTCGTATTAATAAGAAACATGAAGGCTGATATTGGCCATCACAATCTTGGAGAGATAAGTCAAGTCCAATTTTCACATAATTCTCAAGACATGGTGCTGCCTGTGCAGCCAGCATTTATTGTTCATATTGTCAAAGAAGTCTGCTGGAAGTAACAGTGATTTTTGCAGCAGCATGTGCTTTTTGGGGCCACTTCAACTGGGTGGTGTCCCCAGCTTCACTCCCCGAATCAAATGGACAAGAAAATGTTTCTTACAATGACTGGCCCTTTATGCTGTTGAAGCCATTTATTTCTACAGCCTGAAAACAACTCCATGCTCCCAACCACCACACACTGATAAGCGTTCAATCAAGGATAGGAAACCATCAAGATTAGTTAATTGACGGTGACCCTGCCTACGTCATCAATGTCAGCATGGGCTCAGATATGTGAGTGGAAGTCCTGCCCTGCATTACTTCCAGAGGTGACCATGCCGGAGAGGAAAATCTACATTTAAGGAAAGTCTCCCTTACTTCCTCTCAATCTCTTCCAACATTCAGCTGTAGGAAGCTGAAGCTTGAGCTGCTTCAGGGATGGAACACCCAATATCAGTCCATTGTCTTGTGAACTCTAGCTCCCCTCCCCCCCCTCCCCCCCTCTGCTCCTCAATGAACCCATTGCATGCTCGAGAAAAAAGTATTGCATTGTTGCATTCATTTCTAAAATTTGAAGTGGCATGTAAGTCTTTTCTTCTGCTCGGTTTTGTATATTGCTTGCATTTTTGCCTCATTAGTGACTTTCATTGAAACTATTCTAAGTATTTCCTTAAGAGAAGGCTTTCATTAATATCAAAATACATGGCAAGCCAAATTAAAGTTTGGAACAATGATTTCTGCTTATCTTTTGCATTAGGTGGGCAGTGGCAGAGTTCCTGTCTTACAGCATCGGAGACCCGGGTTCGATCCTGACTATGGATGCTCTCTGTATGGAGTTTGTATGTTCTCCCCGTGACCTGCATGGGATTTTTCTGAGATCTTTGGTTCCCTCTCCCACTCCAAAGACCTACAGGTTTAAGATAAGATACATTTATTTGTCGCATGTACCAATTGGTACAGTGAAATATGTGGTCGCCATACAGCCATACGAATAATTAAGAGCACAGAACACGATAGTCTTTAACACAGACATCCCCACACAGCGGGGTCAAATTCCCACTGTGAGGGAAGGCTCCAAAATTCAGTCATCCTCCTCTGGTGTCCTCCCGTGGTCGGGGGGCTCCCGAACCCCCTGCTGTCACCGCTACGGGCGGCCCGATGTTCAGGACCGCTCGCCAGGGTGATGGAAGTCCGACGTCGGGATGGGAGGACATCCTCAGCGGCGTGGACATCCGAATCGGCCACCAGAGTCCGCGGCTCCCACCGGAGTCGGCGGCTCCCTAAGTCCACAGGCCACGCTGGGCGGAGATTCAACGCTGGTGGCCCTCGGCAAAGGGCCCCAGGACTCCGCGATGTTGAAGTCAGTGCCGCCCGCGCTGGAAGCTCTACGAACCACAGCTCCGCGATGTTGGAGCAGCGGCCCAACATTCCGGAGCTTCAACGGCGATCCAGGTAAGGCATCGAGTGTGTAGTGTGCGCTGCACGATGTATCCAGCGCTGCGCCGCCGCTGCTGAAGCTTTGGTCCGGTCCCCGGCAGGAAAGGCCGCTCCAATCCAGGTGGTTGGCCGCGAGGGAAGCGAGGACGCGACTCGGAGAATAGTCGCATTCTCGCCAGGAAGTGACTTGGAAACGGGTTCCCCCTTACCCTACCCCCCTCCCCCACATAGAGAAGCTAGAGAAACTAAAGAAACATACTTTTAAAACTGACTAAAAATCAAAAAAGATGGAAAAACAAACAGCCTGTAGGCAGAGGCTGCCCTTCAATGCCCTTCAATGCGGCGCCCCTAGTGGCCAAGTTTGTAGGTTAATTGGCTTGGTAAATGTAAAAATTGGACCTAGTGCGTGTAGGATAGTTTTAATATGTGGGGATCGCAGGTCGGCGCGGACTCGGTGGGCCGAAGGGCCTGTTTCCAAGCTGTATCTCAAAACTAAACTAAACTAAAACAAACATATAGATATTTCAACAACATTTATTAGCAAGAGGGATTTGATGGAATACATGGGTACAACATTTTCAAGGCTGGTGCATATTGTCAGTTAAGAGTTATGGCATCGACCGCAATACTGATAACCAGAATTATTGGTTATTGAGAAGCAAATTCTATTTTACACAGCAACCAGCTGTGAACTAGTATAATGAATGTTAGCAATTTTTTACACATGAAATGAACACACACATAAATTATTATAACGCAATGCATTAACAATTAACACCATGTATATTATCATTATAAATGCAAAACTTTATTTAGGAATCATTTCAATATTTAATGGTTCTGTAACTGGCTATAACTGCGGCTGAATTAAAATAACAATTAAGTATTGAAATGATTTGTTAATAAAGTTTTGCATTATAATGATAATATACATGGTGTTAATTTAATGTATGAAAATTTGCTTACACACATCAGACTAGTTTTCAGCTAGCTGCTTAAAATGCTGGTCCCTAACTGTTACAGTGACCTCTTTGATCAGTGGAGAATAGAGGGGTCTCTCTCTGATCAGTTTCCTCCCTAACTAAATCATCCCAAGCACTTCAGAATACTTTGACAGCAGCTTGTATAAACATTATACCATGCATATATTTAAAACAGCTTCAGCCCTCTAATTCATAACTGCGAGATTTCAAGTCGATGATCGAACAAACTGTTCAACAGCACATCAAAAGAAATTCAAATTGTGTCATAATAAAATTGAGTTTCACCCATTTTATATGCATGAAAATTTCAATTTCAAATGATTGTTTTCAAATTCCTCATTTATCACATCCCAGGGTCTTGCCCTGACACTGTCTCCACAAACTCCTCCAGCCCGACAACTCTTCGAGGTATCAGAGCTCCTTCAATTCTGGACTCTTGATCATGTCAAACTTTAATTGCTCCAACAATGGTGGCTTTATCTGGAGCTGCCAAATCCCAGACTCCAAAATTCCCTCCCTAAACCTCTCTGTCACTTCATCTCGTCCTTATAATGTGCCCCTTCTCTAAGCTTTTGGTTATCTGCCCTCTTATCCACCTGTGCTGAGATCTTAAACTTAGTTTTACATCAATCCTATAAAACATATTTTGTTACTTAAATATATTAAAGGTGCTATACAAGCAAATTAAATGTGAACTGCTTGCATAACAGGGCATAGGATTTCATATGCATAATGTAATCCTTCCAACATGATATAATGGTAAAACCTCTCCAATATTCACAGAGAAATATCATTTTTAAATTTTACATCTTTACCATACTCATATCTACCACTTGCTACAGCTGGATGACCCAGGATTAATCTTAGTTACAAATCGTGGTATAGACTTTAAGCATTATAAAATAATACAATATGTTGTGGAAGACTGGAAATCCAGATCGAACTGATATCTTCACAACAATGTATGAATTATTCATCAGCAAATCCTAAAATTCTGATAATTATATTTTGACAGTGACAATAATAGGTTATTGTATTTAATAACATACCTGACAATAGATTTTCATACAAATTTGTTGAAATAATTATTCCGAATACCTCAGAATGTAATTTTAACCTCTTGAAATTTTCCTGCTAATAATCATTGTCTTTTTTAAAATTATGCTTGCAATGGTATTACCAATGAATTGCAAGCTCCTGTCACGTGCACCAATAAACTATAATACAATGGGGCAGGTGACAGTAGTTTGTTGGTAACCTGTACCAGTCTATATAAGACTAGTCATCTGGAGTACAAAGGCAGCAGCTCTTGTACCACATAGATCAGATTAGCCATGAATCAAGGTCACATCATTTGCTTTTTTGAACCTAATCGGCAGCCTTGATCTTATTACTCCACACCATTGCTTCATTTTAACATATCACTTCTTTCCCTCTCCCATTTGCCTTTGCAAAGAAAAGTCGATGGTTGAAATGGCTTTCTCACTTTCCTAAAGTCTATTAAAATATTTTTGCCTTTGTGTTGTATGCTGGCACACCTTCGTATTTCAGTTGCTAGTTCAATGCATCATAATTAAAATCAGTGACAAATTGGAAAAACTAGCAGAGGAAAACAGTGTCCAGTCAGGACAGTGCATCAAAATATTAACTGCACTTTGCTGGAACCAAATATCCACCCTATATCATCCATATTCTTTGTCAAGTGTTCCTGTCCAAAACAATCATTCTGTTTAGTCTTTCAAACTAAGTTTATGATGTATTTGCTTATTAAATATACTACAAAAATCATCAAAGGTGGACAAAAATGCTGGAGAAATTCAGCGGGTGAGGCAGCATCTATGGAGCGAAGGAAATAGGTGATGTTTCGGGTCGAGACCCTTCTTCAGACCGATGTGGGGTGGGGGGAGCGGGAAGAAGAAAGGAAGAGGCGGAAACATTGGGCTGTGGGAGAGCTGGGAAGGGGAGGGGAAAGAGGGAGAATTCAAGGACTACCTGAAATTGGAGAAGTGTAAACTGCCCAAGCGAAATATGAGGTGCTGTTCCTCCAATTTGCGGTGGGACTCACTCTGGCCATGGAGGAGGCCCAGGATGAATCATCATGTACTTAAGAAATAAAGTCGTTTCAATATTTTTCTTTTAATCTTTATAGCATGATACATCCTGGTGTTGATATTTTTGCTTCTGATTAAGGAATGTGTGGAATTGAATTATAATTCCTTATTTAGGCAGCACAGTGGCACAGCAGTAGAGATGCTGGTTTGCAACACCAGAGACCTTTCTCCGATCCTTACTATGGGTGCTGTCTGTATGGAATTTGCATATTCTCACAACGTGGGTTCTCTCTGGGTGCTCTGGTTTCCTTCCACATTCCTAACGACAAGCAGGTTAGTAGGTTTAAACCGAAGATGGACACAAAGAGCTGGAGTAACTCAGCGGGTCAGGCAGTATCTCTGGAGAGAAGGAATGGGTGATGTTTCGGGTCGAGACCCTTCTTCAGACCGTTAGTAGGTTAATTGGCCTCTGCAAATTGTCCCTGGAGTGTAAGGTAGAACTAGTGTACTGGGTGATTATTGGTCAGCGTGGACTTGGTGGGCTAAAGAGCCTGTTTCCACACTGTATCTCTTAGCTAAAACTTCAGTGCAGTACAAAGGGTCGTATCAATCAATCAATCAATCAGTTTTATTCGTCACATTGCACATAAAGTGCAAGTGAAATGAATTTGTCAGCAGCGGTACAATGATAAAGAACACACAAACACAATAAAAATTCAACACAAACATCCACCACAGCATTAATCACTGTGGTGGAAGGCACAGAAATTGGCCAGTCCTCCTCCATTTTCTCCCGTGGTCGAGACCTCAACCCTCCGCAGCCATCGCTGCGGGCATCCAGATGGTAAAAGGACAAGGTAAAAGTCAAGCTAAGTCCAGGATCGGCTCTTCCCCACCGTAGACTGCGGCTTCAGGCTGGTGTAGGCCGCAGGCCGGCGGTCGAAGATTTAAAATTCGCGCCGCAGCCAGAAGCATCGCAGAATGCAGGGCCGGCAGTCAAAGCTCCCCTCCAGGGGTGATGGTAAGTCCATGCCGAATCCGGGTCCCCAACGTGAGATAACGGGCTGTAGACACCGCGCCATCTGGAGCTCTGCAGACCGCGGCTTCAGGCTGCCGGCTGCCGCGGGCCAGCGAAACGGAGCGCTCCCCTCTGGCGAGCCCCAGCGAGGGCTCGCCCGCTCCACGCCGAGAGTCCACGCTGCACCCGCTGCTGAAGCTCCAGGCGCGTCTCCGGGAAAGGCCGTGCCGATCCTTGTTTTTAGGCCACGGGGGAGGCGACCTGGAAAAAGTCGCCTCTCCATGGAGGACGCGACTGAAGCGGTTTCCCCCTCATCCCCCCACACCACCCCCACACAAAATGCACAGAGGAACATTAAAAACATACATTAAACCATACTAAAAAAACAAAAAAAGTAGAAAAAAACGGACACGCTGCTGACAGGGCGCCGGCTTGCAGCGCCCCCACCGACCTAGATTATTGCATGAAATTTAAGAGTAAGATCTGGATGGCTTGTCCAAGTGGATATAACAGATCTCCATTCTCCTTTGCAAAATAGCTCAAGCTCAGTCAGATTGGATGGAGAGCACCTGTGAACAGCAATTTTCAAGTCTTGCCAGAGATTCTCAATTGGATTTAGGTCTGGACTTTGACTGGGCCATTCTAACAAATGAATATGCTTTCATCTAAACCATTCCATTGTAGCTCTGGCTGTATGTTTAGGGTAGTTGTCCTGCTGGAAGGTGAACCTCAGCCCCAGTCTCAAGTCTTTTGCAGACTCTAACAGGTTTTCTTCCAAGATTGCCCTGTATTTGGCTCCATCCATCTTCCCATCAACTCTGACCAGCTTCCCTGTCCCTGCTGAAGAAAAGCATCCCCACAGCATGATGCTGCCACCACCATGTTTCACAGTGGGGATGGTGTGTTCAGGGTGATGTGCAGTGTTAGTTTTCCGTCACACATAGCGTTTTGCATTTAGGCCAAAAACTTCAATTTTGGTCTCATCTGACCAGAACACCTTCCTCCACATGTTTGCTGTGTCCCCCACATGGCTTGTGGCAAACTGCAAACGGAACTTCTTATGGCTTTTTTTCAACAATGGCTTTCTTCTTGCCACTCTTCCATAAAGGCCCGATTTGTGGAGTACACGACTAATAGTTGTCCTGTGGATAGATTCTCCCACCTGAGCTGTGGATCTCTGCAGCTCCTCCAGAGTTATCTCTTGGCTGCTTCTCTGATCAATGCTCTCCTTACCCGGCCTGTCAGTTTAGGTGGACGGCCATGTCTTGGTAAGTTTGCAGTTGTGCCATACTCTTTCCATTTTCGGATGATGGATTGAACAGTGCTCCGTGAGATGTTCAAAGCTTGGGATATTTTTTTATAACCTAACCCTGCTTTAAACTTCTCCACAACTTTATCCCTGACCTGTCTGGTGTGTTCCTTGGGCTTCATGATGCTGTTTGTTCACTAATGTTCTCTAACAAACCTCTGAGGCCTTCACAGAACAGCTGTATTTATACTGAGATTAGATTACACACAAGTGGACTCTATTTACTAATTAGGTGAATTCTGAAGGCAATTGGTTGCACTGGATTTTATTTAGGGGTATCAGAGTAAAGGGGGCTGAATACTTTTGCACGCCACACTTTTCAGTTTTTTATTTGTAAAAAAATTTGAAAACCATGTATCATTTTCCTTCCACTTCACAATTATGCGCCACTTTGCGTTGGTCTATCACATAAAATCCCAATAAAATACATTTACGTTTGTGGTTGTAACGTGACAAAATGTGGAAAAGTTCAAGGTGCAGGAGTAGGCCATTTGGCCCTTCGAGCCTGCACCGCCATTCGATATGATCATGGCTGATCATCCAACTCAGTATCCCGTACCTGCCTTCTCTCCATACCCCCTGATCCCTTTAGCCACAAGGGCCACATCCAACGCCCCCTTAAATATAGCCAATGAACTGGCCTCAACTACTTTCTGTGGCAGAGAATTCCACAGATTCACCACTCTCTGTGTGAAAAATGTTTTCCTCATCTCGGTCCTAAAAGATTTCCCCCTTATCCTTAAACTGTGACCCCTTGTTCTGGACTTCCCCAACATCGGGAACAATCTTCCTGCATCTAGCCTGTCCAACCCCTTAAGAATTTTGTACGTTTCTATAAGATCCCCCCTCAATCTTCTAAATTCTAGCGAGTACAAACCAAGTCTATCCAGTCTTTCTTCATATGAAAGTCCTGACATCCCAGGAATCAATCTGGTGAACCTTCTCTGTACTCCCTCTATGGCAAGAATGTCCTTCCTCAGATTAGGAGACCAAAACTGTACGCAATACTCCAGGTATGGTCTCACCAAGACCCTGTACAACTGCAGTAGAACCTCCCTGCTCCTATACTCAAATCCTTTTGCTATGAATGCTAACATACCATTCGCCTTCTTCACTGCCTGCTGCACCTGCATGCCTACTTTTAATGACTGGTGTACCATGACACCCAGGTCTCGTTGCATCTCCCCCTTTCCTAATCGACCACCAATACTTTTGCAAGCCACTGGCCATTGGCGAATTGGCCATTCATTCGCTGTGAGATCTTATTGCACGTTGCCTGCTGTGACTGTCTGTAAACAATAGTCACCTTCAAACACGAAATATTAATTTCATGATAGATGTCACAATAACACAAATTCTTTCTTTTTGTACAACAAGAATGTTGAAAGTATCAAATATTTGCATTTTTTACATGCTAACTTATGCTTTCATTAATAGTTTTGCAGTAGCATAATTTTATGTGGCATTAAAATGAGTAAATTTGTATGTCATACTTCTATTACAACCACACAGTGTAACTGCATGGAAGGTAAAAGGCATAAGCTGTACAACCCACAACACAATACCGGGAGAAAAATCTCCACAGCATTCTCTAGAAACTGGATAGGTAGCAATGAAATTATTTTATTTTAAAACGGATATTTTTTCCTGAAATGCTCCACATTTATCAACCAAGGCTATCAATGCAGAAGACAGCACATTATTTTCTTAGGTACACAAAACAGCTGGAGAAACTCAGCGGGTGCAACAGCATCTATGGAGCGAAGGAAATAGGCAACGTTTCGGGCCGAAACACTTCTTCAGTCTGAATAACAAAAGGAAATTTAGCATGGACTTGCAGACGGAGGTACCCTTTCTATCAGTCTGAAGAAGGGTTTTGGCCCGAAACGTTGCCTATTTCCTTCGCTCCATAGATGCTGCTGCACCCGCTGAGTTTCTCCAGCTTTTTTGTGTACCTTCGATTTTCCAGCATCTGCAGTTCCTTCTTAAACACGTTATTTTCTTATGCTGGCTGAGATCCCTGTTAGCCAACTGATAGAAAGGGTAAGCACAAAATGCTGGAGTAACTCATCGGGACAGGCAGCATCTCTGGAGAGAAGGAATAGGTGACGTTTCAGGTCAAGACCCTTCTTCAGTCTGATAGAAAGGGTACCTCCGTCTGCAAGTCCATGCTAAATTTCCTTTTGTTATTCCTCTGAGTACCAAATTCTATGCTCAATGTCTTTGTAATCTTGAAGGCTCACGCTGGGGTACTAGTATTGCAAAGCTTGCACGCATCAATTTGCGTTCAGTGGCAGCTATCACTCTGGTTTTTCAATAAGGCAGGCAACACAGGCCAGTGCTGTACATTTTCCACACACCTGCAACCATATCTTATTTCCCAGGCTGACATAACCAGGCATATTCCTGTACTAGAAAGTGGCCATGAGAACGGCTGATGTAGAAAATTACATTTAAAATAAACATGCATATTTTTGAGCCAAATGAGAAACTTAAACGGGCATAATTAAAAATAATATGTTAAATTTTTGAAAATGTTTATGGCCAATTTAAAACTCTTTATATATGTAACAAATCAAGTCAAAGGTTTTGCAGAATCTTCCTACATTTAATGTTGTGGGACTTGCATCCATCCGGGCTTAGATATTATTGGTACCTGGAAGGATATGATTCATCAGCAGTGACTAGTGGGGCAATGAATGTCTTTTCTAAGGACCACAAATGCAAAATGTATACATAATACCAATGCATCCTTGCACCAGTAAAATGCTGAGAGATATCTTCTTACATAGATACATAGAAAATAGGTGCAGGAGTAGGCCATTCGGCCCTTCGAGCCTGCACCGCCATTCAATATGATCATGGCTGATCATCCAACTCAGTATCCCGTACCTGCCTTCTCTCCATACCCCCTGATCCCTTTAGCCACAAGGGCCACATCTAACTCCCTCTTAAATATAGCCAATGAACTGGCCTCAACTACCCTCTGTGGCAGAGAGTTCCAGAGATTCACCACTCTCTGTGTGAAAATGTTTCTTCTCATCTCGGTCCTAAAGGATTTCCCCCTTATCCTTAAGCTGTGACCCCTTGTCCTGGACTTCCCCAACATCGGGAACAATCTTCCTGCATCTAGCCTGTCCAACCCCATAAGAATTTTGTAAGTTTCTATAAGATCCACTCTCAATCTCCTAAATTCTAGCGAGTATAAGCCAAGTCTATCCAGTCTTTCTTCATATGAAAGTCCTGACATCCCAGGAATCAGTCTGGTGAACCTTCTCTGCACTCCCTCTATGGCTATAATGTCCTTCCTCAGATTTGGAGACCAAAACTGTACGCAATACTCCAGGTGTGGTCTCACCAAGACCCTGTACAACTGCAGTAGAACCTCCCTGCTCCTATACTCAAATCCTTTTGCTATGAAAGCTAACATACCATTCGCTTTCTTCACTGCCTGCTGCACCTGCATGCCTACTTTCAATGACTGGTGTACCATGACACCCAGGTCTCGCTGCATCTCCCCTTTTCCTAATCGGCCACCATTTAGATAATAGTCTGCTTTCCTGTTTTTGCCACCAAAGTGGATAACCTCACATTTATCCACATTATACTGCATCTGCCAAACATTTGCCCACTCACCCAGCCTATCCAAGTCACCTTGCAGTCTCCTAGCATCCTCCTCACAGCTAACACTGCCCCCCAGCTTAGTGTCATCCGCAAACTTGGAGATGTTGCCTTCAATTCCCTCATCCAGATCATTAATATAAATTGTAAATAGCTGGGGTCCCAGCACTGAGCATTGCGGTACCCCACTAGTCACTGCCTGCTATTGTGAAAAGGACCCGTTTACTCCTACTCTTTGCTTCCTGTTTGCCAGCCAGTTCTCTATCCACATCAATACTGAACCCCCAATACCGTGTGCTTTAAGTTTGTAAACTAATCTCTTATGTGGGACCTTGTCGAAAGCCTTCTGAAAGTCCAGATACAACACATCCACTGGTTCGCCCCTATCCACTCTACTAGTTACATCCTCGAAAAATTCTATAAGATTCGTCAGACATGATTTACCTTTCGTAAATCCATGCTGACTTTGTCCAATGATTTCACCACTTTCCAAATGTGCTGCTATCCCATCTTTAATAACTGACTCTAGCAGTTTCCCCACTACCGATGTTAGACTAACTGGTCTGTAATTCCCCGTTTTCTCTCTCCCTCCCTTCTTAAAAAGTGGGGTTACGTTTGCTACCCTCCAATCCTCAGGAACTACTCCAGAATCTAAAGAGTTTTGAAAAATTATCACTAATGCATCCACTATTTCTGGAGCTACTTCCTTAAGTACTCTGGGATGCAGCCTATCTGGCCCTGGTGATTTATCGGCCTTTAATCCATTCAACACTCTGCCAAAGTTGTGAGTTTGCCGATTTGAGGTTGGCATAGAGGGTGTGATCAACTCTTGGCTTGTGCTGGGCCGATGACTAAGTTAGTGGCACTTAGGGCACCCAAAGGTAAGTCTTCAACTTAAAGAGAATGCAGCTGAAACACATTTCAAGCACATTTCCAGTCCAAGGGCTGGAATCTGTTCAGGCAGATTCCCTTTAAGTTGTGATGAATCAGGAGAGTCATGCCTCTCAATTAATGACAGTGCCTATTGTGGATTACACCTGCACCTACAAAATCTAAGAAATGCTGTTTAGCTTTTCATTGCTGTACATACAAGGATCTGAGACATTGGCAACCAGGTAAGACATGTCGGAATTTTAATTTATGTGGTAATTAGCTATTCCTCATTGAAGCTATATTTTAGTTTAATGGTATCATATAGCACCCTAAGAAGGGACTCAACCTGAAATGTCACCAATCCATGTTCTCCACAGATGCTGCCTGACCTGTGGGTCACTCCACTACATTCCGCCAGCACTCCATGTCTTTTTTTAAAACCATAAACGCGGAGGTAGATTTAGTTTTTAGCTTGTAGATGCAGCATGGAAACAGGCCCTTCGGTCCACCGACCATCGATCACCCATTCACAGTAGTTCAATGTTATCCCGGTTTCACACTCACTTCCTAATGGGGGCAATTTACAGTGGCCAATTAACCTACAATCATGCACATGTTTGAATGTGGGAGGACACTGAAGCACTTGAAGGAAACCCATGCAGTCATAGGGAGAATGTGCAAACTCCATACAGACAGTACCCAAAGTCAGAATTAAACCCAGGTGTTTGATGCTATGAGGCAGCGGCTCTACCAGCTGCGCTACTGAGTTCCCCAGCATGATACGATTTTGGCATTGCAGACAAGACCAGTATTTATTGCTTATCCTCAATTGCTCTTTTGGTGACCATGAGTTGCCTTCCCGTCCTGCTGCAATCATTCTGATGTGAATTGTGCCACAATGCTCCTGGTGAGAGAATTCTCAGTTCTAGATCTCGTGACAATGAAGGAACTATACTTCTAAATCAGGATGGAGTATTGCTGAAGGGACACACATGGGTGATAGTGTTCTCTTGCTCTTGCCTGTACTAGAGTCTGCAGGTTTGGGGAATGCAGTTGAAGTAGCTGAGGCGAATAATTGCTGTGCATTTTGTTGATGGTATACATTTCCACTGTAGTGCAGTAGCAATTGAGAGAATGAATAGTATGGGTGGTTGATGGGTATCAAGTAAGCAGGTGACTTTATACTGGGTCGTGTCAAGCATGTTGCTGGAGCTGCACTTTGTCTGGCAAGTGAAAGAAATTTTAACATACTTCAGTTTTGTACTTTACAGATCGTTGAAGAGCTTTAGATTGGAGATGAGTAACTCACTGCAGGATACCCAGCTTCAGACCTGTTCTTGTAGTCATAGTATTTATGTAGTTAATCTAGTTTCTGGTCAGTGGTGATCACCAGGATTTTGGTTGCGAGGGAAGCAGCAAACATGTACTGTACTAACGAGGGCAAGAGCTGAAAAAGACATTGGCTGAAACATTTTGGTAACAATATTACTTGCCATTTATCAGCTCGTCTAAATATTGTCTAGATCTTACTCCGTGCATGCAAGGATTACTTAATTTGCTGAGGAATCTTAACTAGAACTGACCATTAAGTAATCAGCAATGGCAATAACCACTTCTGAACTTCCTGGAAGGAAGCAGCTGAAGATGTTTGGTCCCAGGTCACTGCCCTAAGGAATTACTGTAGAAACAAGGAACCGCAGATGCTGGTTTACAAAAAAAGACACAAGTGCTGGAGTAATACAGCAGGTTAGGCAGCATCCCTGGAGAACATGGATATGTAATGTTTCAGATTGGGACCCTTCTTCTGTTTTCTAACTGCAGTAATGTCCTGGGCTGACATGATTGGTCTTCAACAGCCACAATAACCTTCCTTTATGCAAAGTATAACGCCAACCACAAACAATGGTTGATGCCCATTGTGTTTTACCAAGTTTGAGGCTCTTTTAGTTAATGTTGGGATGGTAGAGGGGGAGGGGGTGGTGGTAACAGAGACATATAACAGTAAGTCTTGGGGCTGCAGTTGGGAGTGACAGTCATAGCTCAAGGTGGTGTGTTTTGCTCCCAATGACAGAACAAGGTATTTTAAGAATATTTTCCCGAATTTTGTAAGCAACTTTAGTGGTTCACTTGTGAGAACATTTTATTCATTTCTTCATTACTGTTTATGCTCTATCTAAATTCACGGTAGCATTTTTTGACATGGAAATTTCAAACAAACGGAGAATGAATGAATGAGCATAAACAGAAATCTAATTTGTTCCATATCCTTTTCAGCTAATATTAATTTTCTACCAGTGATTTGAGGCCCGGTCCAATTCAGAAAAACTGGCAAATCAAAAAACCATCTGCAAAACATAATAATTAAGTGCTTTCTTTATAAGGAGTGACCTGGAGCGACTGAATTGCCAAATTCCTGATCAAAGGACCCAAATTCAAATCATGGTCTTAGTTCAGACAGCCAGACTTGGCTCAAGATTTTATTTGGATGAGTTTTGTCAGTTTTTGGCCAGGATCATTGGTTGGGGATCTCAGTGGAGTACTCAAAGACAATAATTTGGGGTTTGATAGTGTTCCTCACAGGCAGTAAGATATCAGAAGGCTCTTTGCTTCAAGTGAATTCTGTGTAGAACTGGAAAGAGGAGAGAGGGAGATGTTTACGTTGTATGAGCATCACGCACTGAAGATCCAAGTCTTGTGTTGGCAGAAGGCAAAGCAACAGTAAAACATCCTCAGTGAGAGAAAGAAATGCAGAAGCAGCAGCAGAGTTGCTCTAGATGAAAATTAAAATCCTCGCAAAGAATTTAATTCCAAAACTTGCATAACTTTGTGGTTCAAAAAGTGAAGCTTTATCATGTTTTGATTCCTGACCAAAATCCTCTTTGGCAGCATGCTCTGGTTTTGATCAGTAACTAAGTCTTTCCATCTCACTCTGTTTGGCTGCCTTTATTCTAAAATCATATACAGAAACATTTCAACTTTCTGCATTCAGAAATTATATACAGTATATGATTTAGATGTCGTTGAACATGCTTATAACTAACCTTAGTATTTGAAAGACAAATACAGGTTTAATGCCACTTTTCTTTACTTACATTTCGGGCACTTTATATATCTAAGTAATATTTAACCTCAAGGAGAAATTAGTTTTCCACTCAAGCTTCTTATCTGAAGAAAATCATTCTATATCATACTCACTAAGCAATTGGCAAAGTTGCAATTCACATTAGCCTGCAGTCTTTGACAACTCTATTCACATTGAGGATTGATAATTAGAACATTGGTGGAGTGAACGTGTTGTGAATGTGCAGGCAGAAAGTGTTGTGGAGAGCCAAACATCAAAGACAGATACAACTTTATTCCAGCTCCACTTTACTGTCTTACTTCAGCCAGATGCAAGACTTGTACCCCAAACAAGGCAGCTTATTTAAGAGGCATGTTAACGATCAGGTCAGGTCGGGGGGAGTTCCCCCTGCCACGAGTACCATGTAATCCCGTGCTACCTGCTCCATGGTCGGATAGTCGGCGACCAAACCATCTCCCCCACCTGGTTTGCCAGATGACGAGGGGGCTGTGGACCCCCAGCAGGACCAAAAACAAGACCTGTCAAAGGGCGGATGAGCTTCTATCGAGCCAACGGCCATCCACACTTCAGTAGAAGTTGCGATCACTGTCGTACATAGCATTGTAAGGAGTGAAGAAAAACATGAAATGTAATTTTTCCCTCTCCTTGCTTCTCAAAAGAGAAGTTGTTAATTTAAAAAAATAATTAAAAATGTTAATGATATTTTTCCATTGCAACATTGTATCATCACCATCTCATGAACAGTATTATTATTTTTATTTGCATGCTGCCCCTTGCCAGGGTGGCTTAGTTCAGTTTAGATTTACAGCGAGTAAGCAGGTCTTTTATCCTGCCAAGTCCATGCTGACTATTGATCACTCGTTCACACTAGCTCTGTAATCCTAACTTCTCGTCCACTCCCTACACGCTAAGGATAACTTTACAGCGGCCAATTAACCTACAATCTTTCACGTCTGTGGGATATGGAAGGAAACTGGAGTACCTCGAAAAACACACGTGGTCACAGGGAGAATGTGCAAACTCCACACAGACAGCACTCGAGAGGAAGATCGAACCTGATTCTCTGGTGCTGTGAGGCAGCATGTCTCCAATGACTAACAAACCTCTACAGATGCACCATAGAAAGCATACTGTCAGATGGCATCATGGCTTTGGTATAGGAACAACTCTGCAAAGGACCACAAGAGTTTACAGAGATTGATAAATGTAGCCCAGTCCATCACACAGGCCAGATTTCCCATCATTGACCATTTACACTTCATGGAGCCTCAGAAAAGCAGCCAACATAATCAACAATGTCCCACCCTGGTCATTCCTTCTTCTCCCAGAACCCACCCGGCAGAAGGTAAAGAAGCTTGAATTCCAGAAGCTAGGGTATTGTCTAATTCACCTCCACCCAATTGTGGACATTGGACGTTGTCTATGGAACTGATGCGATACAATGCTGAGAACTATGTTTTGCACACTATATCTTCTCCTTTGCCAGATCTATTGTACTTGGCTTGATTGCATTTATTTACTTGATTGTATTTATGTATAGTGTATTTGATTGGATGTCATGCAAAACAAAGCTTTTCACTGTACCTCAGTAAACATGACAATAATAAATCTAAACTGAGACCCTGTTTTATCTTGTGAATTTTCACAATTTGCCTTATGGATGTGGATATATTTACTAGGAAAATACTGAAGACTGCACGGAGACGAAGAGGCTTGATGGTTCAAAAGTATAATGCCGTGAAGAATAAGTTTGTTTCAGGTAGATGACAATAGAATTGTGAGGTTTATAAATGAAGGTACAGGTGCACAAATTTAAAAAATGGTTCGATCAGAGAGAGGAAATGTAACAAAAAATCTATGCTCTTGTCTGTATTCTCCTGTGAGCTCTATTATTATCCCAAAGGTTAAGTTCTAAAATATATGTATCAAGGTGTTTGTTGTACCTGCTTGTGATTACTTAGTGAGGAGGCTGAAATGCCACATGAAATACTTGATCCAGGGCTGGGGAAAAGGATGTAATGTGAAAATTATTCATCATGGTATATAGAAGCGGATAAACGGATCTTGTAGATTCATCAGGTTTTTCATTAGATCTGGCAGCTTTGTGGTTGCTTTTGCTGATACCAGGTTTTTTAATTTCCCAAGCATTCATGGTAGAGTTTAATTCCACATTTTTTGGTGGGTTATTAGTCCAAGCTCTTCCCATAACGACTATACATACCAACGACAGACAGGCTGGAAATACTCAGCAGGCCAGGCATCTGCAGAGCGGCTTGTGTAAGAACTAAAACCTGACCCAAAACTACCCTTCTTCTTGTACCTTCTCCTGTCAATAGAGTCACAAAAATTGGTCTTTAATGTAGAAAACTAATGGCAAGTAAAAAAGAAGGCAACATGTTAATGATGGAGTAAAATGTAATTAAAATCTGCAACCGAACTCTGTCATTCCAAGGAGGTTTGCTACATTTCTTGCCCTCAACAGTCAGGGTATTGAGTAAAGGAATTGGGATGTCATGTTACAGCTTTACAAGACCACATTTGGAGTACTGTGTACATTTCAAGTTGCTCTACTGTAGGGAGAATAGAAACATAGAAACTAGAGGAGGCCATTTCAAGCCAGCACCGCCATTCATTGTGGTCATGGCAGAAACCCGTGCCTGCCTTCTCCCCATATCCATTGCTTCATTAAAATGAATGTCATTGAGTGCCCTTGAATGTCATTAAACCAGAAAGGATGCAAAAAAATTTATGGTGACATTCCTGTGTTTGGAGAGATTGAGTTAGGAGAGGGTGGATGGGCTGGGTAATTTTAAAATGCCTCGGGGTGACTTCACAGGGTGTTATAGAATCATGAGGGACATAGATAAGGAGAATAACCATAGTCTTTCACCTAGTACCGTGCATTCTAAAACTAGAGGACATTGGTTAAAAGTGAGAGGGGGCCCGAGTGGTATTTTTTCCTCCAGAGGATGGTGTGCTTATAGAACAAGCTGCTAAAGGAAGTGTAGAGGCGGGTAAAATTAAAATGTTGAGAAGACACTTGGATAAGTACACGGATTGTACGTTCAGGGGGACAAAAGCCAGGCAAAGGGAACTGGGCCTAGCTCAGTTAGGCATCTTGAGCAGCATGGACGAGTTGGGCTGAAGGGCCCGTTTCCATGCTGTATAGCTCTCTGACTATGAGTAAGAAGGAACTGCAGATGCTGGTTTATGACTATGAATCTCATTCCCTTTCATCCACAATAAAGGAAATTGTGAAATTATGTCCAAAACCCCAGAAGAGATCATTGTCATACTTGAGTGAATTATTTTTCTGTGTAATTATGTATCAGAGGTGTGTATTTGTTCCGGTCAGCAGAATGTTCCTGTCAACAGAAAGTGAAGCAAGTTTGGTAATCAAAACACAAAGTGCTGGAGGAACTCAGCAGGTCAGGCAGCATCTGTGGAGGGACAGGCAATATTTTGGGTTGGGAACCTTCTTTGGCAGTATGAAGAAGGGCCCTGACTTGAAAAGCCCCTGTCCATTCCTTCCACAGATGCTGCCTGACCCGTTGAGTTCCTCCAGCACTTTCTGTTTTCCTCACATTCCCAATAAAGGGGCTGTCCCACTGTACGAGCTAATTGAAGAGTTCTCCCGAGTTTCCCCTGATTCGAACTCGGAGAATTACGGTAATAGCCGCTCGTAGGTACTCGGGCATGTTGAAAAATCTTCACGAGTCTTCACGAACTTACCGCGTTTCCCAAGTACCTGCCGTTAGTGTTACGAGCCGATAAGAGACGTCCTGAGCTCCGACGTACCCGCTACGTACATTCTACGTGCTTACCACGAGTTTGATTTTTTTTTTAAACTCGGGAGAGCTCTTGAATTACCTTGTACAGTGGGACAGGCCCTTAAGAGTTTGAGTCTCCAAGTTCTCTAATCAACTGCATCCATCTCTTGGAACAAAATACACATTGGGGTTTTTTTTAATCTTGAAGCTTCTGAAGCATTTTTAAGAGCTTCAACATGATGATAACAACCAGAATTTGTAAATTTGTATTTCACATGAACAGCAACAAACAAAATTTGGTGGCAAACCATGGAGGAAAGATGGCTGGACAAATCACCATTTAAATTATAGTGCAGCCATATACAAATCGAATTCAATTTACAAATTCACAGACGACACCACCATTGTGGGCCTGATATCAAATAATGATGAGACGGAGTATGGGAGCGAGATTGGGAACCTCGTGTCATGGAATTGAGGCAACAACCTTTCTGAGTCACAGGTGAAGTTAGGGAGAAATGGAGAGTGGCTAATATTGTAACGCTATTTAAGAAGGGAAGTGTGGACAAACCATGGAACAACAAGCCGTGATCCCGATGTTGGTGCTGGAGGTGGTTGGAGGTGATTCTAAGAGACAGGATCAAGGATTGCAGTTTCAAGCACAGGGCAGGCCAAATAGCTTATTGCATTTTCATTTCATTTCCATTTCCATTGCAGTTTTAAGCACAGGGCAGGTCAAACAGCTAATTGCATTTTCATTTCATTTCCATTGCCGTTTCAAGCACAGGGCAGGCCAAACAACTCATTGCATTTTCATTTCATTTCCATTTCCATTGCAGTCATTTCATTTCCATTTCCATTGCAGATTCAAGTACAGGGCAGGCCAAACAACTCATTGCATTTTCATTTCATTTCCATTTCCATTGCAGTTAAAAGCACAGGGCAGGCCAAACAGCTAATTGCATTTTCATTTCATTTCCATTTCCATTGCAGATTCAAGTACAGGGCAGGCCAAACAGCTCATTGCATTTTCATTTCATTTCCATTTCCATTGCAGTTTCCAGCACAGGGCAGGCCAAACAACTCATGGCATTTTTATTAAGGGCTAACAAATCATTTATTGCAAGTACAATGCAGACTCACAGTTCAGTTGATTGACAGCTTAGAATCACAGTTGTGAGCTCTCCCTTGCGATCTTCCAGAGACTCTGACTCACGTTCAGGCATCTGGGGTTTATAGTCCTGCCACCCCCCCCCCCCACCCCCGGAAGTGGCGTTACCTTCATCATGGTGATTGACAGGCGAGAGAACCAATCAGCTGATCACAAGATTTTTTAAACACTCATAACTTTTTTATTTTTCATCGATCGGAAAAATCCTCCCGGCTGCCTCAGCGGAGGAGGACTGTGAGTAAGTTGGCCAAAAATCATAGCAATAAAGGGTAGCGTTTTTTCTAAAATCAATATACAGCGCAGATGAGGCTTTTAGTTATATAGATATGCATATGTATAATATGCATATCTATATGCATATGTGTGTGTGTATATATATATATATATATATATATATACACACTCCCGCACACATACGTATATACAAAAAAAATAAAATAATAATGCAATAATAACAATAATAGTCTATTGTAGTTCAGAGCTTATTTGAGGTTGTAGTGTTTAACAGCTGTAGGGAATAAGCTGTTCCTGAACCTTAGATGTTACAGTTTTCAGGCCCCTGTACCTTCTTCCTGTAGGCAGGAGTGAAATGACTGTGTGGCCAGGGTGGTGTGGGTTTCTGATGATACTGGCTGCCTTTTTGAGGCAGCAACTCCGGTAAATCCCTTCGATGGTGGAGAGGTCAGAGTGAAGGACTGGGCAGTGTTCACAACTTTTTGTAGTCTTCTTCGCTCCTGGGCATTCAAGTGTCATTCAAGTATGACATTGATGACATTATTAACAAATTTGTAGATTGGTCATGAGGTCATATGTGATCGGAGCAGAATCAGGCCATTTGGCCCATCAAGTCTACCGAAGATAGACACAAAATGTTAATTTCGGGAGAAGGGTCTCGACCTGAAACATCACCGATTCCTTCTTTCCAGATATGCTGCCTGTCACGTTAACTTAATTAAGTTGTTAGTTTATATCATCATACACCTTTAGGTTCCGATGTTCTGAAGTAAATGTAGTGCTTTTAATGTCATCATTTTTAATAGAATTGAGCAATTGTAAACTGCAAACATTTTCACGAGCATTCAGCTATAGTGGAACCTGACAGCTCAGTACCAGGGGTGGGTACCCGCTGAGTTACTCCAGCATTTTATGTCTATTTTCGGTGTAAACGAGTATCTGCAGTTCCTTCCTACACAGGGCGTCTCACTCGCTGCCAAAACCCTTCTGTCTGAATAGCCAGTGGTTTGCGTTAAGAGAGAAACTGCCTTCTGAAAACCTTCCACAATGCAATCCAAATTCAGAGATATTACTTGTCCCGTTGAGTTACTGCAGCATTTTGTGTCTGTCTGAAGGAAATAGATCTGGTTTTAATTTTTAAGTTCTTTGCTTTCATAGAAACATAGAAACGTAGAAAATAGGTGCAGCAGTAGGCCATTCGGCCCTTCGAGCCTGCACCGCCATTCAATATGATCAAGACTGATCATCCAACTCAGTATCCTGTACCTGCCTTCTCTCCATACCCCCTGATCCCTTTAGCCACAAGGGCCACATCTAACTCCCTCTTAAATATAGTCAATGAACTGGCCTCAACTACCTTCTGTGGCAGAGAATTCCACAGATTCACCACTCTCTGTGTGAAAAATGTTTTTCTCATCTCGGTCCTAAAATACTTCCCCCTTATCCTTAAACTGTGACCCCTTGTTCTGGACTTCCCCAACATCAGGAACAATCTTCCTGCATCTAGCCTGTCCAACCCCTTAAGAATTTTGTAAGTTTCTATAAGATCCCCCCTTTCACCCTTCTTTTGACCGTGAAGGATGGGCATGTGTGGCATGTATCCTAATCCATGGCTGCTTGCTTTTGTTTGCAGCGTGTCTTGGTGCAGGATGCCCTAACAAACCAACAAGTCATGCTGTCTTCTGCAATAAATGCTGGCAAGGAAAGTTATTCATTTGCATCTTGCAGAGCTGTTCCATGATTATGCATTGTCTATTTTCCATTCTATTGAGCTACACTGTGCTCACAGTGGGTAGTGACACTGCTGAAGCAGTTGTCTTGCATAAACTTCAGTAAAACGTGCCAATCTGCCTCCTTTGGTGCTTCACATTGGGACTGTAAACAACATTTTGTTGATATATAAATTTATAATTTATAAAAATAAAGTTACTGAAAACATACCTTTTGTGGATTCTTTCTGACTGTCGCAATAAGGTTATTTTTAGATCCTCTTTGTAATTCATTAGTCAGAGCAGTAGCACATTGCTTAACAGTTGTTTTATTTTCATTGCGACGTTTTATTCCAAAGTATCAGGGCACAACTGTTTTTAAGGAAATGGTGGCTCCAATAGGTCTTTGCCTGTGTCCCAGAGCTGCACAATCTCTATAAAATAGTCAGGGAAGCATAGCTTGTCATCATTTGTCCTTTTATCAGCTGGACCTGGTCAGTGTCCTGCTGCAGAAGGCCATGTTAATTTATGTCCAAGCTGTGTACATTTACTTATCTGCAGTGCAGCTGGCTGTGGTGTTCAGTCAGACTGGCTCCTCCACAGGCTGCTGGACCCTTCCTGCCTGCAGGGATAAGTGGAAGTTGGCTGTTCTTCTCCTGCCAAGTTACTGAACCATAAGAATAACAACAGCAATGGGAGCAGTAAAGGCATTGATTGTTGCTGCAGTCTTGCACTTGAATCAAGTGTTTTGCAACTAGAGTCATGCATAATTGTGTTCTGAGATCACTTTCATTCAAATACAGTGAAATTGTGCAAACTTATTGTTCATTATTTGTTTGGAACAAAATTATTTATTTCAGTCTAAATTTCTATTGCATTTTTCCAATTGCTGAATTTAATACTGTGGCTAAATTATGCTGTTCTTGGAGTTATTTTTGTAGATCAGTAAATTTATTGTGGTTTATTGCAATATATATTTGGTGCATCTTGCACAATTCCTGCAGTATGTTTTGTACAGTGTGCGGTATTCATGTTCCTAGTCAGATTACAGGCTAAAGACAATTTTCAGACTCGGTTAGAATTAAAATGTTTCCCATCAGCATCTTTTCACGTTCTGTAACAGTGAAGCTACCTTATTTTAATTGTGTACAGTACATAATGTTGTATGTGTCTGCTTCCTTCTATGTTTAATAAGGATAAAATTATCAAGGTAAAAGCTATTAAAGGTTTGTTTAATATAGGGAATGAGAGTAAAATGTGACCCGTCCACAAATTCAAGATTGATTAAGGTAATTATATTAATTTAGAACATAAAAGCTATTAAAGATTTTTTAATATATGGACTGAGATAAAAACGTGTCATTAAAACAAATTCAAAATTGATTGTAATTATATTAATTTAGAACAATAAAATGTGTACTAAAATACTGATTGTCTTTCCTAATTTGAGGGTCTGACGTGGTGATTTGTTGGACAAGTCTTTGGCTAAAGTCTTTGGCTAAAGAATATCAATCATCAAAGGAGTGTATTGTTCAATAGCCCACTGATAGACCAGTAGCTACAGTAATTGACTTCCCAAGAAGGAATTCAGAGATGTGCTAGAACAATTAGGATGCCTGCAATCCTATAATTAAGACGGTCCATACTGTAGCTTTATCTGAAAGTTATTTCTGCCGGTGGTTCAAAGAAATCTTCAAAGCCTTCTGGTATGAATTTGTTGCCTGATTTTTTTTTAAAGTGTACATGTAGATGTGTTAATCCAAGTAAAATAAGATAACAATGCAGCATCTCACTAAATGCACTCTGTATGTGACTGATAACTGTACAAGACTTTGAAGTTCCTCGTAGAGTAAGAGACACGTTCCCCAGAGTGTAAATGCCTGCAAAGTTTTGCTTCATCTAGGAGCTAACGTTATAACAGTAGGGAAGGATAGCATAACATTATTAATAAGCACTGGGATGGGACAACATTAATGGAAATGTCTCTTTTACATGCAATATGTTTATAAAGGTGAAATGATTGACAAGCTAGTTTTATAAACAAGTTGGTTGAAGATTTACTGGAGAGAGATAAGGAAAACCTATGAGTGGCAGAAAATATTTGGAAAATGGTAAAGAAATGTGTATAAAATGTGTCATTTAATTAGAGTTTGTCAGTTTATTTTACTTTAGGTAAAGTAGCATCCTGCTTCAAATTTCAAAATGTCCACTGAGTCGATATTTTTGTCAAGCAAGGAGGTGATGTCTTCTATTGAGACTTTAAAGAATGAAACCCAAACAATGATCAGAAAAAGGTTTCTGAACAGAGAAAATAAAATAGCTGTTATGATTTGGGAACCTTGGCTATGTATTTGCAGCCATAACAACAAAGTTGTCATCTTTTGGCCCCGTTACCTTGTCAGAGTGATAGCAAATTCAAACGTATATGTAGAAGATGATATGATGATGATTACAAAATGCACTATTGTTTACATTGTCGCAGTGGCCAAAACATTGGTGATCATGTCAGGTGGTGCAAATGTATGTTTAGAAATTCATCGCCGAGTCAAAATACATCCAAGATTCTGAACAGTTTGATTCACCTTCAGAGAATTGTCAGGCAGGGGAATAGAGTTGGTGTCTGCTGAATGGAGTTCGTGGAGCAGATTGAAAATAATATGAAAACAGAAGTTGCTGGAAATTCTCAGCAGATCAGGCTTTATCTGTGGGAAGAGGAACATTGTTAACGCTGCGGATCGCATTCCTTTGACGGTACTAATGTTGCTTGACTTGCTGAATGTTTCGAGTATTTTCAGATTTCATTTTATATTTTGAACACATAGTTTTTCTTTAATATTCATCTATTGAAAATAGTAATTGTGTTTTCTAATAGAAAACAAGGCAATTGTTGCAGTATCCAGTATCTATAATTACTGTAAAGCCCCTGTTCCACTTTCACGACCTAATTGGCGACCTCTGCTGAGTTTGCCCTTGACTCATACTCGCAGCATGGTCGCACGAGGTCGTAGGAGGTCTTTGTAACTCTTCCTCATGCTTGTGAGTGGTCTCCACGTACTCGTGGCCTCAAGTAGGTTGCGCCGTTTTTTCCAGCCTGATAAAAAATGTCCACGAGTAATATAAATTTCGGCATAGAAAAAATTGATACTTTTTACTCGTAGGTAGGTCGTAGTGGGTCGTGATGGTAGTCGTAGGTAATCGTAGATAGTCGTGGGTCGGTAACTGGCCCGAGAAAAAAAATGCAAACATGACATCATTTTATCATGTGATCATTTTCCACTCATAGCTAGTCGTAGTTGGTCTTAGGTGTGGAAGACTGAGGTCGAGAGGGCTCGTAGGAGGTCGTAGACATAGTCGTAGGAGGTCATAGACATAGTCGCAGGAGGTCGTAGGAGGTCTTTTACTTCGGTGAGTCAACACGACCTTGACATTTTTTTCAACTCGTCTAGGGTCTTCTAAACTTGTGGATTAGGTCGTCCAAGTGGGACAGGCCCTGAAGTCTTTTAAATTTAATATTGTACCTGCCCCAACTACTTCTGCTGGCAGCTCGTTCCATATACCCACCACCCTCTGTGTGGAAAAAGTTACCCATCAGATTACTATTAAATCTCTCCCACCTTAAACCTTTGAGGAGTGTACAGAATAATACATGTGATTTGTGAGGAACTTAGCTAAGTGTGCCAAGTTTATTCAAGGGCTATGTACTGAATGCTCCTGGAACTCAGTGCACATATAGTTGCACTCCAGAGAACAGTTAGCCACATTCTTTAAAGCAATGATTGCCTTAAAACAACAATTATTAGGGCTTCTCTCCTTTTTATAAACAAAACTAACTTAACATATTTATACTTTTTGCAAACTTTCAAGCATTCTATGTGATCTTTGCTGTAATACTGATGTGATCTGGCAAACTCACTAGATATTTCTAATCACAGAGTCTTAGAATGATGTAGTACAGAAGCAGCCCCTGCGGCCCAACAACTCCGTGGCAACATCAACCACCCATTTCCACAAATACTACACTTTTTAAGTTCTTCCCACATTCTTATCCACTACACAAACTTTACCATTCACCAGCACAATAGGAGCTATTTGCAGAACCCACTGAACCCAACAACCCACACATCTTTGGAATATGGGAGGAAACTGGAGCACCCAAAGGAAAAACACATTGGCCACAGGGAGAATGTACAAACACCACACGTGCACTACTTGAGGTCAGGATTGAACCCAAAACTCTGAAACTGCGAGGCATGGGTTTTAATTAGAGGTACACTATGCTTAATACTGTTGCACTATCAATCATGATTGGACTCAGTGATGATGTCTTACTTGACTGTTATCATAAAGATTACATGGCTGGTTATCAATGAATAATTGAGAGATTCACTTCAGGAACATCTTTGATCTCACCATCTGCTTCACCATTATCCCATTCTAGGCTTAGCTGGTCTTGTGGGAGCTGTGTGAATTTCTCACTGACCATAATAAGATAATTCTTGGAATCACATAGCTTCATCATTTCCTTCACATCTTCTAATCTTTGAACTGCTGGGAGGTCCCAGCATAAAAACTCTGTAGTGCAGATTGTACATTGTCTCTTATCGGATTGCCTGATAATGGTTACTCTGTTTGAAGTTCTCTGTCTCTAGCTTTCCTTCCAAATTAGAAGATTGAACAAGAACCTCAGTTTTCTATTTATTACTATTTACCATGCAACCTCAGCTTTTGCTGCACCAATGAAGATGGTGGTGAGGAGAAATTAAATGTTTTTTTATTCTATTAGAATAGGACATGATGTGGGCAAGTTGGGCTGAAGGGCCTGTTTTCAGACTAAGACTCTATGACTATTGTTCAAACAGTAATAATGTAAACTGTTGATCACTATCTGATATGACATCTTTCAGACGACCATGTGTGGCAAAGATAACATTAATTTCTCATGCAATTTCCTGTGATATGACAATATGGTGTAATTGTAGATACATTTATTGGCTGTTAAGGGCCTGTCCCACTTTCACAACCTAATTCACAACCTTTTTTACTCGTGGACATTTTTCATCAGGATAGAAAAAACGCCACGACCCACTTGATGCCACGAGTACCTACGACTAGCATCACGACCTGCTACGGCCTACCTACGACCTCCTACGACCTCGTGACGACCATGCTGCGAGTATGAGTCAAGGGCAAACTCGGCAGAGGTCGTGAATTAGGTCGTGAAACTGGGACATGCCCTTTAATTAACACGTAAAAGACAATTAAAAAGCCACAGTTGCTGGAAATCTGAAATAAAAATAGAAAAAGCTGAAAACACTCAGGAGGTCAGACGGCATCTGCGGAACACAAAAAAGCCTGTGATCCACCGCGACTGACTTTGTCAGGTTCTTCTGCTCCAAAAGGGAGGGAAACAGAAATTAGGAAGCTGTGGAGAGAATGTTAGAAGGAATGTGTTAAAGATACTGAAAAAAAAATCAGTGATCAGATAAGTCAAAATGCAATATGTAAAGGAAAATTCATGTTGTAATGATTTATTCTCAAAGTAACATGTGCCATAGATATGTGGTATACTTAGATTTCAAGAGAACATTGATAAGGGGTCAAGTCAATGGAAAATATAAACCATGGGTATAAAATGTAACATATTGGTGCAAGTAGAAGACTGGTTGGCCAACAGAAAACAGAGTGTAGGCATTAATAATCTTTGTGTAGGAAAGAACTGCTTTAATAATCTCTGTTTGCTTGACAAGATGCAACATGTGACGTGCATCACAGATCACTTTCTTTTTCTTTGGTTCTGGAATAATGGAGGTTTACTTGAAGCAGAATAGGATAGAAGACTGTTAAAGTGAAAGGTTGATGATATAGGTGAAGTCTGTGCCCAGTTGATTTCAGAACCCATTGAGAGACTCCATCTGGGCGAAATTCTGACAAACGAAATGGGGTGATTATGAGGCAAACCAACTATTGCCTCATAATAGCTTTGACACATCAATTTACCCACCATCACATCAAATCAACAATGGATGTGATCTCACTGGCTTACCACTCTGTACTGGACCACTTGGGCAACTGGCGCACACACGTAGACTGTTGTTCATTGACTATAGATTGCCATCAAAAGATTGCCATAAGAATGTTAGGGGCTTTCCATTCTTCAGCTGGTTCTTCAGAACATCAAGATCTCTGCACTAAATAACTCATTCTACTTTATCACCTATACAATATGGATTTATTGTTAACACAGTCTAATGGGACTGTCCCACTTACGCACCTTTTTCTGCCGGCACCTGCCATAGGTCGTTGCAGGTCACCGAAAATGTTCAACATGTTAAGAATCCAGCGGCGACCAGAACAAGGTACGACTCTGGGCACCGACTCACGACCATACAGGTTTCACCCTGCGACATGTCGCCAGGGTGTCGCCTGTATGGTCGTGAGTCGCCTCCTCAGTCGCCCAAAGAGTTGTAGAGTCTTTCTGGTTGCCGCTGGATTTTCAACATGTTGAAAAATTTTGGCGACCTATGACGGGTGCCGGCAGTCGCCGTAAAAGTCATGTAAGTGGGACAGGCCCTTTCAATCTTTACTTTGCCCAATCATCTGGAACTGTAGAAATCACATGTATAAGAAGAAGACTTTTTCAGCAGATAGCCAAGCTCCATCATCGGTGAGATGGCAGAGATGGTTTATTTCTCATTGTTCCTGAACACTTGGGTCAGGGTGAGCAAGGCCCACTATTCCGATTAAAATGTCATATATTTCTAATACGCACCAAATAAACAAAAACAGTTTTCCCATCGAAATTCTCATATCCTGATTTAAAGGAGCACAAAGAAAAATAATAGGGAAAATACTCCTAGTCTCTTGCATTTGAGATGGATTCTTAGAGCAGCTTGAACTGGAGCCTACCAGGGAGAAGGTAATTCTGTATTTAGTGTTGTGTAATGAACCGGATTTGATGAGGGAACTCAAGGTGCAGGAGCCATTACGATGTAGTGACCATAATATGAAAAGTTTTAATCTATTGAGAGGGAGAAGGGAAAATCGGAAGTGTCAGTATTAGAGTTGAACAAAGGGTACTATGGAGCCATGAGGGAGGAGATGGTCAAAGTTGACTGGAAAGAGACCCTAGCAGGGATGACAGTGGAAGGTATTTCTGGGAATAATACAGAAGGTGCAGGAGCAGTTCATTCCAAAGAGGAAGAAAGATTCTAATGGGAGTAAGAGATGATCGTGGCTGACAAGGGACGTCAAGGACAGTATAAAAATAAAAGAGAAGAAGTATAACATAGCAAAGATGAGCGGGAAGCCAGAGGATTGGGGAACTTTTAAAAGTCCCCAAACTTGGACCCTTGAGGACAGAAACAGGTGAATTTATTATAGGGAACAAGGAAATGGCAGACGAGTCGAACAGGTGCTTTGGATCCTTCTTCGCTAAGGAAGACACAAACAATCTCCCAGATGTACTAGTGGCCAGAGGACCTATGGTGACGGAGGAACTGAAGGAAATTCACATTAGGCAGGAAATGGTGTTGGGCAAACTGATGGGACTGAAGCTGATAAATCCCCAGGGCCTGATGGTCTGTGTCCCAGGGTACTTAAGGAAGTGGCTCTAGAAATCGTGGACACATTGGTGATCATTTTCCAATGTTCTATAGATTCAGGATCAGTTCCTGTGGATTGGAAGGTAGCTAATGTTATCCCACTTTTTAAGAAAGGAGGGAGAGAGAAAACAGGGAATTATAGCTTGACATTGGTGATGGGGAAGATGCTGGAGTCAATTATAAAAGATGAAATAGCGGCACATTTGGATAACAGTACAGGATCGGTCCAAGTCAGCATTGATTTACGAAGGGGAAATCGTGCTTGACCAATCTAGAATTTTTCGAGAATGTAACTAGGAAAACGGACAAGGGAGAGCCAGTGGATGTAGTGTACGTGAACTTTCAGAAAGCCTTTGATGAGGTCCCATTTAGGAGATTAGTGGGCAAAATTAGAACACATGGTATTGGGGGTAGGGTACTGACATGGATAGAAAATTGCTTGGCAGACAGGAAACAAAGAGTAGGGATTAACAGGTCCCTTTCAGAATAGTAGGCAGTGATAAGTGGGGTATCACAAGGCTCGAAGGTACACAAAATTGCTGGGGAAACTCAGCGGGTGCAGCAGCAGCTATGGAGCGAAGGAAATAGGCGACGTTTCGGGCCGAAACCCTTCTTCAGACTGATGGGGGGTGGGGAAAGAAGGAAGGAAAAAGGGAGGAGGAGGAGGAGCCCGAGGGCGGGCGGATGGGAGGGTGGGAGGAGACAGCTAGAGGGTGAAGGAAGGGGAGGAGACAGCACGGGCTAGCCAAATTGGGAGAATTCAATGTTGATGCCATAAGGACGCAAGGACCCCAGACGGAATATGAGGTGCTGTTCCTCCAATTTCCGCTGTTGCTCACTCTGGCAATGGAGGAGACCCAGGACAGAGAGGTCGGATTGGGAATGGGAGGGGGAGTTGAAGTGCTGAGCCACCGGGAGGTCAGGTAGGTTATTGCGGACTGAGCGGAGGTGTTCGGCGAAACGGTCGCCCAACCTACGCTTGGTCTCACTGATGTAAATCAGCTGACATCTAGAGCAGCGGATGCAGTAGATGAGGTTGGAGGAGATACAGGTGAACCTTTGTCGCACCTGGAACGACTGCTTGGGACCTTGAATGGAGTCGAGGGGGGAGGTGAAGGGACAGGTGTTGCATTTCTTGCGGTTGCAAGAAAATGTCACCCTATCACAAGGCTCGGTTTTGTGACTGCATTATTTACAATATGCATGAATGATTTAGATGAAGGGATTAAAATTAAAAGTTAAATCTGCAAATTTGCAGATGACACAAAGCTGGGAGGCAGTGTAAACTGTGAGGAGGATGCTATAAGGATGCAGGGTGACTTGGACAGGTTGGGTGAGTGGGCAGATGCATGGCAGATGCAGTTTAATGTGGATAAATGTGAGTTATCCACTTTGGTGGCAAGAACAGGAAGGCAGATTTTTTTCTGAATGGTGTCAAGTTAGAAAAAGGGGAAGTACAACGAGATCTGGGTGCCCTTGTTCATCAGTCACTGAAAGTAAGCATGCAGGGAGGTACAGCAGGCAGTGAAGAAAGCGAATGGCATGTTGGCCTTCATTGTGGGAGGATTTTAGTTTAGGAGCAAGGAGGTCCTCCTGCAGTTTTTCAGGATCCAGGTGAGACCGCTAATGACATTTTGGCCTTCATAACAAGAGGAGTTGAGTATCGGAGCAAAGAGGTCCTTCTGCAGTTGTACAGGGCCCTAGTGAGACAACGCCTGCAGTATTGTGTGCAGTTTTGGTCTCCAAATTTGAGGAAGGATTTTCTTGCTATTGATGGAGTGCAGCGTAGGTTCACATGGTTAATTCCCGGGATGGCAAGACTGTCATATGTTGATAGAATGGAGTGGCTGGGATTGTATACACTGGAATTTAGAAGGATGAGAGGGAATCTTATTGAAACATAAGATTATTAAGGGATTGGGCACACTAGAGGCAGGAAACATGTTCCTGATGTTGGGAGAGTCCAGAACCAGGGTCCACAGTTTAAGAATAGGGGGTAGAACGGAGATGAGAAAGAAAAATTTCACCCAGAGAGGTGTGAAACAGTGGAATTCTCTGCCTCCAAACGCAGTGGAGGCCAATTCTCTGGATGCTTTCAAGAGGCGGTTAGATAGAGCTCTTATAGATAGTGGAGTCAGGAGATATGGGTAGAAGGCAGGAACGGGGTACTGATTGTGGATGATCAGCCATGATCACAGTGAATGACGGTGCTGGCTCAAAGGGCCGAATGGCCTACTCCTGTGTCTATTGTCTATTCATCATCCATTTGGCATTTTATATGAAAATACATAAAGTTGGTAAGAGCAGGCAGGAACTTGGTTAAGAGACACAAAATGCTGGAGTAACTCCAAGGGACATGCAACATCTTTGAATAGAAGTAATGGGTAATGTTTCGGGTCGAGACACTTCTAAAGACTGAAGTGTCTGAAGAACTGTCTTGACGTAAAATGTCACCTATTCTTCTCTCCAGAGATGCTACTTGGCCCGCTGAGTTACTCCAGCATTTTGTGTCCATCTTTGGTGTAAACCAGCATCTGCAGTTTGTTCCTAGAAATGTGGTTATATGGATACTGGGCTAATTTCCTTTTTGCAGATTCATTCTGTACCAATGTCACCAATCTGATCAACACCCGGAATAATGTCATGGAAAAATTGTGAAACATCTAATTTGGAAGTGACCCAACAACAATCCGCACTGCAGTCCTGGCGCTCTGTTTCTCAGTGGCAGAATATGCAAGCCCCGTCTGGAGCCGCTCTAAACATGCATACAATGTGGACTCTGCATTGAACTCTGCCTGCAGGAAAACCACAGGATGCCTGCAGCCGACAAAGGTTGAACATCTGTACGAGCTGGCTGGCATCGACGAACCATCTTGAAGACGTGATCGGGCAGCTGCAGTAGAACGCTGCAAAGCGGACACAGACCCCCGGCACCCCTTGCACAATCACCAACATGCCAAGAAACGCATGAAGTGTCGGAACAGCTTCATGGAACTAGAGCCAACCGTGCCAGGCACCAAAACCAGACAACAGGTGGCACCAGGACACCACCTGCCTTATAATACCTGGAAAGCCCTAAACCGCCTCCGCACTGGAGTGGGACATTGCGGACTCAACCTGAAGAAGTGGGGCCTCTCGAACTCTGACAAGTGCAACTGTGGACAATGTCCCGCCTACTGACTTTCGGCGGAGAGGCATGCACTGCGGGCGATCTCCGCAGAGGCACAGATTTGGCACTGGCTGGGGCAAAGCGATGACAGAACGTCGGCTGACACACGAGCAAACAAATGTCACCCAGCCACATTACCCAATTTTAGTTTTTTTTACTGTTGATCAAGTCAGTTTTGATGATTGGAATATCTAAGATGCCCAGTTAGGAGCCACAGGTCAGATGCTCCACCTTGAGCTCAGAAGAAGACACACAAAAACAACATTATGAATTTTCCAATTCCTGCACTAACCACGGTTGTAGATTCTCCATTTCTGCCTTTACATTGCTCTGTCCTTTGTAATATTGATAATATGTGTGCAGAATTCATGTATATTGCCAAAAATGCACTGCCATTTGAGACTGGCAAATTGCCATGTAACCACATATATGGAATTTTATATTTAAGTTCTGACTGCCAAGACTTTTTTTTCCTAATTAATAAGCTCATGATTTTGTAAGTAAAAAAAAGGCAGTCCATGACTCCCACTGAATGTTAACTTTAAAAATAAAATGAATCATCAGTGAGCTTCCCCCTAGTGATGTTTAGACTGTTGCCAACACAAAAGCAATCTAATACATGGGAACCACCAGCGACGGCAGATTTTTATTCAAGATTACACTCTGTTATGTCAAGACAAAAATCAGCACCAAAATAATGCTGAAATAAGGGCACATAATCATCAGGAAATAAGCTAATTTGGTGCTGAAATCTTCACAGCAGGTTGAGAGATCAAAGCTTTAATCCCATCATTATAGACTAGATTTAGCCCCAAAACCAACATTCAAGATCAATAATTCATTCAGTTCCTGGGAAAGTGTCAGTGTATTACATTTCAAATTAAAAAGGCTGACCATCAAGAATATTGCTCCAAATTGCATTTCATATTGGTGTAATTTTTAAAAAGCATTGTCTTCCCCAAGCACAGCTTCGACCCACCATTTACATGAATTCTGTTACGTTAAGAACTCTGATTTAGAGTCATACAGCACAGAAACAGGGCTTTCAACACAATTCGTCCATGCCAGCCAAGATGCTCATGTTTGATTGCGTTTGCCCCATATCTCTCTCAACCTCCTTTCCATTTATTTGCCCAAATTCCATGTATTTGTCCAAATGTCTTATAAATGTTTTTATTGTACCTACCTCAATTACTTCCTCTGGTAACATTCCATATACTTATCACCCTCTGTGCGATGCCCCTTAGGTTCCTATTCAATTGTTGCCCCCTCCCCACCTTAAAGCTATGCTCTCTAGTTCTTGATTACCCTAACCTGGGAAAAAGACTGTGCATTCATCCTATCAATTCACCTCATGATTTTATACACCATAAGATCACCACTCAACCTCCTGCGCTCCAAGGTATAGAGTCTTTAAGGACCTTTCCCACTTGGACGACCTAATCCACAAGTTTTGAAGACCCGAGACGAGTTGAAAAATTGTCAAGGTCGTGTTGACTCGCCGAAGTAAAAGACCTCCTACGACTACATCTATGACCTCCTATGACTATGTCTACGACCTCCTACGAGCCCTCTCGACCTCAGTCTTCCACACCTAAGACCAACTACGACTAGCTACGAGTGGGAAATTATCACATGATAAAATTATGTCATGTTTGCATTTCTTTTCTAGGGCCAGTTACCGACCTACGACTATCTACGACTATCTACGACTATCTACGACTACCATCACGACCTACTACGACCTACCTACGACGTACCTACGAGTAAAAAGTATCAATTTTTTCCATGCCGACCTTTTCTTTAACTCGTGGACATTTTTTATCAGGCTGGAAAAAACGCCTGCGACCTACTTGAGGCCACGAGTGCGCGCAGACCACTCACGAGCATGAGGAAAAGTTACAAAGACCTCCTCTGACCTTGTGGCGACCATGCTGTGAGTATGAGTCAAGGGCAAATTCGACAGAGGTCGCCAATTAGGTCGTGAAAGTGGGACAGGGGCTTTAGCCTGTCCAATCTCTCCCTCTAGTTCAGATCCTCAAATCTGGCAACATTCTCGTAAATCTTTGGACTTTGGAGTAGGAAGGGCGAGGACCCGCAAACATGTCTACATCAATGGAGAGAGTCAGAAGCTTCAAATTCCTGGGAGTGCATATTTCTGAAGATCTTTCTTGGACCCAGCACATTGTTGCAATTAAAAAGGAAGCCCAACAATGCCTCTACTTTCTGAGAAGATTGCGGAGATCGGTATGTCAGAGAGGACTCTCTTGAACTTTTAGAGATGCACAGAGACCCAGCATCATCAGAGACCCATACTATCCTGGCCACATTCTCTCCCTTGCTATTCTTTCCCCTATGAATATGCTCATATAATCTCTGGATTCTTCTTGATTTTATCAGAAAAAGTTTTTTCATGCCCAACTTTGGCCCTCCTGACTTTTTTTCCAAGTACGTTCCTCAATCTCCTGTATCCTTCCAGGCATTACACTTGATCCCAGCTGCCTTCACCTGACCCATGGCTCCTTTTTCCTGACTAATTTTTTCTCGTTGTCCACAGTTCCTTACTCTTACCTTTTTAGTTTAGTTTAGTTTAGCCGAGTCCACGCCGACCAGCGATCCCCACACACTAACACTATCCCACACACATTAGGGACACTTTACATTTATACAAAGCCAATCAACCTATAAAACCTGTAAGTCTTTAGAGTGTGGGAGGAAACTGAAGATCTCTGAGAAAACCCACATGGTCACGGGGAGAACATACCTGCCTTGCCCTACCCTCCAACAGGAACATGCATACCTTGAGCTCTGACTGCCACACTTTTAAAAATATCCCACTTTCTGGATGATCCTTTGGCTGCATGCAACCAAGTCCAATCGGCTACTGGAAGCTCCCATCTAATACCATCAAGGTTGGCCTTGTCCCAATTTAGCACTTTAATTGGTGGACCACCCCTTTTCTTATCCATAAGTATTTTAAAACTAATAGAACCAGCCCACTGATAGTTTATTCACTTGCCCTGCCCAATTCTCTAAGAGCAGGCCAAGCTTTGTCCTATCCCTTGCAGGGCTCTCTAAATATTGCCTGAGGAAACTTTCCTCGACGCACTCGATAAATTCCACCCCATCTAAGCCCTTGCTTGACTCCATTTATTTCCTGATGAGAACAGAAAAAACATATGATGGCATCATGGTTACAACATGTCTTCTAGTATTTAAAAACAAAACAAATCTGAGAGCATCAGGCTATTATATCGAAAAACAAGTCACTTCAGCCAGAAATAATATTGAAATGTGTGAACTAGCCAGCGCTTTCGAAAAACAAGGTTGCGCTACAGCAACCTAATTTGGCATGACGCCATGAAAAAAAACGATGTTCACTTTTGTGTGGAGTTATATTGTTCTTACTCCTCTTATTAATTAAAACATGGATACGATTTTTCTTAGTAGAATTTAAATGATTTGGGAAATATTGAGAACTGTAAATTAGTGTTAAAAATACTGTGACACAACAGTAATCTTCTGTAACATATCTCATTTAAATTTCTAATGGACAAACTATGCATCCTAAAATAAACATTATACTGCTTAGATGAGAAAACAGAAGAAGCCGTAAGGTCTTTAATTAGGGGGAAAAAAACAGAAACTGCAGGAAATACGCAGCTGGCCAGGCAGCATCTGTGGACAGACAAACTCGTCAGAAGTAATAAAAGTTACATAACTCCATGCTTCTGCTGCAGAGAAGGGGCAGCGGTGGAGAGAACAAACGGAACATCTGACCCAGAGTGGAGATCCAGCAGATGGCAAAGTATCTTAACTGCATCCTATCAGTCAGGGTGAGGTATAATTTGAGGGAAATGAAAGAGAATAGAGGAGAGAAAAAATGCCAAAACTGTGAGATACAGAACACAGCAATTAATGGAAATCTGAAATAAAAGGCACTGTTGAAAATATCCAAAGGCCAGGCAGTTTGTTTGGAGAGGGGGAAAAGGAGTTAAAGTTACAGGTTGGTGACAAGTAAAGAGAACTGGCTGGTTCTAACACTAACTGAAGAGGTTGATTATCTGAAATAAGTGAATTTGATGTGGTGCCTGTAAAGTGCTCGTCAGAAAACGAAATATTGTTCTTTAGTCACACAGAGTGTAACCAGGCCCTTCATCCCATCGAGTTCATGCCGACCAGCGATCGCCCACACTACCCTACACACTAGGGACAATTTAACAATTTTATCAAAAACAATCGACCAACAACTTTGAAGATCTTTGTACATCTTTGAAGTGTGGGAGGAAACTGGAGCACCTGGAGAAAACAAATGCTGCCACAGGGAGAAAGTACAGTACAAACTATGTACAGACAGCACCCATAGGCAGGATCAAACCCAAGTCTCTGGCGCTGTAAGGCAGCAACTCTACTACTGCACCACTGTGCCGCCTCAAGCTTTCTGTTCCTCAAGCTTTACATTGGGTCTTGTTGGAACTGTGTAAGAGGCCAACCACGGTGTTTAGGGATACAGCGCAGAAACAGGCCCTTCGGCCCAACGAGTCTGCCCCGACCAGGGATACCCACACATTAACACCGCCCTAGACACACTAGGGACAATTCACATTGATACCAAGTCAATTAACACTCAAACCTTGTTCGGTTGAAACCGAAGATCTCGGAGAAAACCCACGCGGTTCATGGGGAGAATGTATAAACTCCGTACAGACAGTAGCTGTAGTCAGGATCGAACCCGGTTCTCAGGCGCTGCAGGCGCTGTAAGGCAGCAACTCTATCGCTGCGCCATCTTTCCGCCCCATTGATGGAAGTGACCAAACAACAGAAACGACTGGGTCACTCTTGCTAACGGAACATAGGTTTTATGCAAAGCAGTCACCAGATCTGCATTTGGATTCTCCAGTGTAGTGGAGACCACAATATGAACTACAGGCAATACATTTAAAATGGAATAAACACATTTGATTCACCTGGAAGTCGAGATTCTTTGGGAAGGTGAGAGGTAAAGGGGCATGTGTTGCAATCCTGTGGGTACAAAGGAGGTGATGTGAGAAGCGCTAGTATGGGTGTTGTGGGCTGAAGGGACTGGTTTCCAGAAGGCTAGTATGGACATTGTGGGCCGATTGGATTCTTGTGCTGGCAGCTCAGTCACTCAGGCCTGGGGGGCTGGCAGCTCAGTCACTCAGGCCTGGGGGGCTGGCAGCTCAGTCACTCAGGCCTGGTGGGCTGGCAGCTCAGTCACTCAGGCCTGGTGGGCTGGCAGCTCAGTCACTCAGGCCTGGTGGGCTGGCAGCTCAGTCACCCAGGTCTAGTGGGCTGGCAGCTCAGTCACTCAGGCCTGGTGGGCTGGCAGCCCAGTCACTCAGGCCTGGTGGGATGGCAGCTCAGAAACTGCCAGAAATTCTGCCAAGAGCAGGTGAGAGACTCTGTGAGAGAGAGAGAGAAGGGGGAGAGGGTGGAGAATCAATTTAAAACATTTTTCATCTTTTTCTGCAGATCACAGCAATGAAGGAGGAAAGTCTATCCTGGACAGGATCTCACAGGGAGCCAATGAAGGGAGGGAGATAAATACTGGGGTGAGGTTTAATACTTGCAGGGAGAATACTTACTGGTGGGCCGAAGGAACTCCTGGGCTAGTACATGCCTGATGGGCGGAAGGGGCACTTTAAAAAAAATCTGAGGAAATCTCAGTGAAAGGCACTTTTTCTGGACTTTTCCTGGCCTGGCACAGGCCTTTTGGGCCAAAATGCTCCTCCTGGGCTAATACGGGCATATTGGGCAAAAGGAACTGATTTCTCGGCTAATACGGGTCTTGTGGGCTGAAATTTGTGGTTTCAGGCAGGCCAAACATCTCATTTCATTTACATTTTAATTTCAAGCACAGGGTAAGCCAAACAGCTCATTGCATTTTCATTTCACTTCCATTGCCATTGCAGTTTCAAGCACTGGGCAGGCCAAGCCAAACAGCTGATTGCATTTTCATTTCACTTCCATTGCCATTGCAGTTTCAAGCACAGGACAGGCCAAGCCAAACAGCTCATTGCATTTTCATTTCATTTCCATTGCCATTGCAGTTTCAAGCACAGGTCAGGCCATGCCAAACAGCTCATTGCATTTTCATTTCATTTCCATTGCCATTGCAGTTTCAAGCACAGGACAGGCCAAGCCAAACAGCTCATTGCATTTTCATTTCATTTCCATTGCCATTGCAGTTTCAAGCACAGGACAGGCCAAGCCAAACAGTTCATTGCATTTTCATTTCATTTCCATTTCCATTGTAGTTTCAAGCACAGGGGAGGCCAAACAGCTCATTGCATTTTCATTTCATTTCCATTGCCATTGCAGTTTCAAGCACAGAGCAGGCCAAACAGCTTCTTGCATTTTCATTTCGTTTTCATTGCAGTTTCAAGCACAGGGCAGGCCAAACATTTCATTTTCATTAAGGGCTAACAAATCATTTATTTCAAGTACATTGCAGACTCACAGTTCAGTTGATTCACAGCTTAGAATGACAGTCGTGGCCTCTCCCTTTCGATCTTGCAGAGTGACTGAGTCATGTCCAGGCATCCGGGGTTTTATAGTCCTTGCCCCCCCCTCGGAAGGGGCGTTACCTTCATCGCGGTGATTGACAGGCAAGAGGATCTCAAGGTTTTTTAAACTCTCATAACTTTTTTATTTTTCATCGATGAGAAAAGTCCTCAGGGCCTTCTCAGCGGAGGAGGACTGAGTAAGATGGATAAATAATAATAGCGATATATGGTAGCGTTTTTACTAAAATCAATATACAGCGCAGACAGGAAGTGGTCAAGATGATACTTTTACTTATATAGATGTCCTTCCTCAAATTAGGAAACCAAAATTGCACACAATACTCCAGGTGCGGTCTCACCAGGGCCTTGTACAACTGCGGTAGGACTTCCTTGCGTCTAAATTCAAACCTCTGACAATGAAGGCCAATGAAGCTTTCTTTACTGCCTGCTGTATCTGCATGTTTACTTTCAGTGGCTGATGTACAAGCACACCCATGTCTCAATGCACCTCCCCTTCTCCTGATCTGACACCATTCAGATAATAATCTGCTTTCCTGTTCTTGCCACCAAAGTGGATAACCTCACATTTATCCACATTATACGGCATCTGCCATGCTTCTGCCCACTCACCCAATCTATCCAAGTCACACTGTAGCCTCATAGCATCCTCCTCGCAGCACACACTGCCACCCAGCTTTGTGTCATCCTCAAACTTAGAGATGTTACATTTAACTCCCTCGTCCAAATCGTTAATATATATTGTAAACAACTGGGGTCCCAGCACCCTATTAGTCACTGTCTGACACTCTGAAAAGGACCTGTTAATCCCTACTTTTTGTTTCCTGTCTGCCAAACAGTTCTCTATCCATGTCAAGACCCTACCCCAATACCATGTGCTCTAATATTGCAAACTAATCCCTTGTGTGGGACCTTGTCAAATGCTTTTTGAAAGTCCAGATACACCACATCCACTGGCTCACCCTTATCCATTCTACGTTACATCCTCAAAAAAATCCAAAATATTAATCAAGCATGATTTCCCCTTCATAAATCCATGCTGACTTTCACCGATCCTGTCACTGCATTCCAAATGTGCTGTTATAACATCTTTAATAATCAACTCCAGCATCTTCCCCATTATCGATGTAAGGCCAATTAGTCTATAATTCCCTGTTTTCTCTCTCCTTCCTTTCTCAAAAAGTGGGGTTACATTGGCTACCCTCCAGTCCACAGGAACTGATCCAGAGTCAAGAGTACATTGAAAAATTATCACTGATGCATCCACGATTTCTAGGGTCACCTCCTTGAGTACTCTGGGAAGCAGACCATCTGGCCCTGGGGATTCAGTCCCAACAGTTTACCTAACACCATTTTCTGACTAATGTGGATTCCCTTCAGTTCCTCCCTCCCAAAAGATCCTCGGTCCCCTAGTATTTCCGGGAGATTGTTTGTGTCTTCCTTAGTGAAGACAGAACCAAAGTACTTGTTTAGCTGTTCTGCCATTTCCTTGTTTCCCAGATAAATTCACCTGTCTCTGACTGGAAGGGACCTACATTCGGCTTCGCTAATCTTTTACTTTTTACATACCAAAATAAACTTTTAGAGTCTGTTTTTATATTTCCCACAAACTTTCTTTCATGCTCTTTCCCCCCCCCCCCCCCTCTTAATTAACCCCTTTGTCCTCATCTGATGAGTTCGAAATTTCTCCCAGTCCTCTGGTTTGCGGCTTCTTCTGGCCAATTTATATGCCTTCCTTGGATTTAACACTATCCTTGACTTCCCTCGTCAGCCACGGTTCAGCCGCCTTCCCAGTTTTAATTTTTCGCCATACATGGATGAACAATTTCTGGAGTTCATTCTTGCGGACTTCAATCTTCGCCATTGCATCTCCACTGTCAACCCTTTAAGTACAATTTGCCAGTCTATCCTAGCCAATTCCCCTCATACCATCAAAGTCTCCTTTATTCAAGTTCAGGACCCGAGTCTCTGAATTAACCATGTCACTCTTCATCCTAATGCAGAATTCCACCATAGCCCACCATAGTCACTGTAGCCCAAGGGGCCTTGCTCAACAAGATCACTAACTAATCCTTCCTCATTACACAATACCCAGTCTAGAATGGCATGGCATGGCATGGCATGGCATGGCATGGCATGGCATGGCATGGCATGGCATGGCATGGCATGGCATGGCATGGCCTGCCCTCTAGTCGGTTCCTCTGCATATTGGTTTAAAAACCCATCCCGTATATATTCCAGGAAATCCTCCTCCTCAGCACTGTTACCAATTTGGTTGGCCCAATCTATGTGTAGATTAAAGTCACCCATGATAACTGCTGTACCTTTGCTACACGCATCCCTAATTTCCTGCTTGATGTTGGCCCCAACCTCCCTACTGCTGCTTGGTGGTCTGTATACAACTCCAACAAGCGTTTTCTGCCGTTGGCTATTTCGCAGTTCTACCCATACCAATTCTACAGCATCCAAGCTAATGTCTCTCCTTGCTATTGCATTAATCTCCCCTTTAACCAGCAATGCTACCCCACATCCTCTTCCTTTCTGTCTATCCTCCCTAAATATCAAATACCCCTGCATGTTTAGCTCCCAGCCTTGGTCACCCTGGAGCTATGTCTCCATAATTCCAACTATATCATATCCCTTAACTAGTAACTGCACATTCAATTTATCCACCTTATTTCGAATGCTCCTCACATTACGGCACAAAGCTTTCAGGTTAGTTGTTCTTATCTCCCTTCTACCTTTTGCTTCGGTCCTCCTTTTATGGCTCTCTGTCTCCTTGCATTGGTTCCCATCCCCCTGCCCTGTTAGTTTAAACATGACCTTTCCTCCACTCTCTTTCCCATTAGCTGCACGCATACGCTTCCACGTTGGTGACTTCACCCCCCCACTGTATAGTTTAAACCCACCTGTGTAGCACTAACAAACCTCCTGCCAGAATGTTGGTCCCCCTCCCAGGGCCGGCGTTAAGCCGATTTGACCGATTGCTCCCAATTGGGCCCCGCGCCTAAGCGGGGCCCCGCACTAATGTTCAGTATTTCGTACGGAAATACGAATTCTCTTTGTTAAATAAAGATTTTTTTTAATTCGCCATCCGGATTTTTTTTAAACGAACATGTATGACAACCGCTGCACGGCCATCATACACAAACGATTTGTTAACTAGTGCTGTTAGCACTTCTTAACGGTAAGTACTTAACACCTTGTTATGCAATGTCATGAATCTGCATCTATCCGCATTCCTCAGTAAATGTTATAGTGTTTTGAACAAGTATTAATGACGCCGTGTTTGAATAAAATTCACGCGGCGTCATTAATACTTGTTTAAAACACAATTACATTTACTGAGGAATGTAGATCGATGACACGTTGAGAATTTCATTTAACTCACCATCATGAGTGAGGGCCCCGGACCAAGAGAAGGGGCTTCTTCCTGGTGTGCAGGTTTGTCATTCACCTACCGACCCACGTTGTGTCCAAAGATCTTATAGCGGATCTTTGGTTGTGTCTCTCTGTCTTTTGCTCACTCCCTCCCTCCCTCCCTCTTTCTCTCACGCTCTCTCTCCCGCTCCCCATATTGTCTCTCTCTAGCTCTCCCACTCCTTCTCTATCACCCTGTCCCCTCAGCATTCCCGGAATCATTGACGTTTTGCAGTAGACAAAAATGCTGGAGAAACCCTGCGGGTGAGGCAGCCGCCTGGCCCGCTGAGTTCCTCCAGCACTCTGTGTTTTTTGTTTGGCTCTGAAGTTGAAGTTGGCTCAGCGGGACGGGCAGCGGCTCTGGGGAGAGGGTTGTGTTTCTGGTCGAGACCCTTCTTCAGACAATCACAAGTACTCTCATCAACGCGAGTTCAGTTCGGTCTGAAGAAGGGTCTTCTCTCCAGAGTCGCTGCGCTGCCTGTCCTGCTGAGTTACTCCAGCTTTATGTCTATCTTCAATTTCAGAGAATTACAATTTCTCACGGGGGGCTTATAACGTCTCTAAACCTCTCTGGGACCCTCTGAACACCTCTAAACCCCCTCTAGCCCCCCTATTTCCCTCTATTCCCCTCTAAACAATTGTAAACCCACCTGAACCCATCTGAAGCCCTCTAACCCGTTTAAACCCCTCTAAACTAGGAGGCTGCAAGGTGACTTGGATAGGCTGGGTGAGTGGGCAAATGCATGGGAGATGCAGTATAATGTGGATAAATGTGAGGTTATCCACTTTGGTGGCAAAAACAGGAAAGTAGACTATTATCTGAATTGTGGCCGATTAGGAAAAGGGGAGATGCAACGAAAAATGCTCACGGCAGACCAAACGTGTTAACCAGAAATTGGTCAGATATTGAGCTTTACACAGTGAGAAATCATGTGAAATAATCACTGAATTTAATTTTAAATGAATGTACCTGCATGTTATACTGTTTAGTTTGGAGATACCACCAGATAATCTGGTTGATACAACCAGATTAGTTTGGAGATACAACCAGATTAGTTTGGAGACACAACCAGATTAGTTTGGAGATACAACCAGATAGTCCACTGAGTTCGCACCGACCAGCGATTTTTGTTACAGATTTGACAAATTTATTTGGCGGCCAATCAAACGCTGTCTCTAAGGGGGTTGCATCCAATCACCAACCAGCTTGCCTTAAAATTCCCGAAACTACACGAAATATAAACATACATACATTTTTACTTTTCTAGAGTAGGGGCCCCGCCATCAGTTTTCTAATTGGGCCCCGCAATTCCTAGCACCGGCCCTGCCCCCTCCAATTAAGATGCAACCCGTCCATTTTGTACAGGTCACCCCTGCACCAGAAGAGATTCCAATAATCTGGAAATCTAAATCCCTGCACCCTGCACCAACTCCTCAGCCACACATTCAGATCCCCTATCTCCATAATCCTACCCTCACTAGCATGAGGTACTGGAAGCAACCCAGAGATAACCCAGAAGATTGAGGAGGGATCTTATAGAAACTTACAAAATTCTTAAGGGGTTGGACAGCCTAAATGCAGGAAGATTATTCCCGATGTTGGGGAAGTCCAGGACAAGGGGTCACAGTTTAAGGATAAAGGGGAAATCCTTTAGGACCGAGATGATTCCACTTGTCCCCTTCTGTCTCCAACTCAACATTCCTCTTACCCAACAAATATGATTAGCACACATGTAATCATTCCCCTTTTATGTTAAACCTGGTAAATAATTTAAAATGCATGTAAAATAATTCTTTATCTGTTTAAAAACAAGGCATGAATGCTGATGTGTTTTTACTTTCAACTTAAAGCACTCTAAATTCATAATTGCTTGTTGAGAATTCTTGTGAAAAGATATAATTTTTATCAAACCCATAGCAGTTACAAAGTTCATGCAAGTACCATTCACCATTCTATGAAAGATTTGTGTGAGGAGCACCATATTACTGCAAAGACCTTGACCCTTGAATCTTACTGTTTTCTTGCAGGATTGTTTTATTGTTTGAAAACCAATTCATTTTTGCCTAAGTTATAATTGCTTGCACTTGATAAAACAATATGTTTTATATACTATTTAACAAAAGGCTGGTCAGACTGTTCACGTAATCACAATTAATTTTCATAACTGATCTTAGCAAAAGTGTAATAATCTAAGAGGAGTCATGATATTAAACATGGTAGCATATTTAATAAAATAGAAAGCGGGTTGATGGATTAAATGTGAAATTTAACTGTATATTAGAACTAATTTCAGGGGAATCATATGTTTTATGGTATGTTTTTGGAAATGGATTTAAGAAAATTGCCTTGAAGGATTTTCTCTCAATGTAAACCTTACTCTCTTCAACATTATTCTTTTGTCAATTGTGTTATTTGCAATCACATCAAAGCATATGCATGATGCCAAAGTATTTGTACTTTTGGATCCGGATGTTGTATAATCTAGCAATTGAACAGTTAAGTATGGCTGGGTATTCTGAACTGCAAACAGCTGCACAGGACTATTTAGAAATGATGCAGATGAAGGTCACATCGTAGATTTTGGACTGTCCTTGAATCCCTTATCAAGAAAGTGCTCTGAATGACTGCTGCCAAGAATTTTTTACTTATATATAAATAGACCTTTGTTAAACTCAAAACTTCTACAGCACAAATTAGGATTTTACTGACGACCCTAATATAACTTTTACAATTATAATAACAGAAAGTAAACACCAACCGTTTTGCATGTCCAGTTCAGCAGTTTTGTGCTCTATATTCCTTCCTCATGTTTACGCAGAAACAGGACAATAGTAATTAGAGAATGGGTTAAACAGTCATTAAGTATGAATGGAAAAGTAAGCAGCCAAATGGAAAATATACAATTTTTTGTTTGTTTCTAGTTAATGGCTTCACAGTTCCAGGAAATTGGCTTCATTTTAAACAATTAAAACTCACTCAAACACTGCCTACTGTTTGAAGTGGTAATTAAATTGACTCTCACTTCAAACATAATAGTAGCAATGGGTGGTATAATATAATTAATGAGATGGGAGCAGAGTACAATGGAAAAGTTATTCCCCTCGGCTTTAGAAACCAAAGGCCATGCATGGGGTTGCCACCAGTTAGATCAAGTTAATCAGGATGAAGGTTACGTTTCATTGCCACCAATGGTAAATATTTCCTCCACAGCTATTTGAAAAGTTCAAGATATCCATGGTAAAAAAAAGTATTAAAAAAGTCAAAATGCAAGCCAGCTCTTGCGGGGTTACAATTGACATATATATGGTAAAGGATTACATAAACAGAATTGAGGAACTGGCAACATTATAATCCTTGATATGGACAGTTACTGTATTTCCTTGTCAAAGTTTGATGTAATGCTGACAATAATACCTTTTATCAATCCATGCAAGATCCATGTGCTGATACACTGTGTACCAAGAGGTAGTCACCACTATTCATGTATATGGGGTCATTTGCAACAATTTAGTAACAGACATTTTGACTTCATCTTCTTACATTAATAGCAGATTGCACCAGTGATTGCTCATTAGTCGAGACCAAACTGAAGGATAAAACAAAATGATAGATATCAAGATAGACACAAAGCTGGAATAACTCAACGGGTCAGACAGCATCTCTGGAGAAAAGGAAAAAGTGACGTTTCGGGTCGAGACCCTTCTTCAGTTTAAACAAGCATCTGCAGTTCCTTCCTACACAAGATAGTTATTTATTTTAGCAGGTGATGTCATTCTTGGTGTTTGCTTGTTTGATAAAATATATTCTAAATTAGCTCATCAAAATTAACCAACTATAGGGCAGAGACTGCACAGTTATGGAATATTATAAGCCCTTCCAAAAAATTGTTACTGCCTTTCAAACCACCCAGTTTCACAAATGCAGTGACAATTACAGTCAAAGAACGGCAGGCATGAGTGCTCTTCATGTTTAGGTGCTGCTTCCATAATGCGCCTTATACTTTGGTGTACTTCATTCCTATAATCATTTAGCAGTTCCTGAGTACTGCAATTACTTTATGTAAGATTAATAACATGCTTGTTTGTTATTTGAATTAAGATTCCCGCCCACCTCGGGCTAATCCTGCTAACATGCTCATTCTTGTAAAGGAGATGATCTCATTTTTTATCTATTCTATAAATATCTAAACCTGATTCATTGAAAGTTATAAATGTAACATGTTGCTAATAGGCAAGCTTTTAGAAACAGAGCATAGACACATAAAGAGCGGGAATAGGCCATTTGGCCCTTCAAACCTGGTAAACCATGGTCATGGTCCGTTATCTTAGGACCATATTCCCACTCTCTCTGTACGTCTTTCAATACTCTGTGTGTTTGAGGTATTTGTCTACCGCCTTCTCAAATGTATTTGGTGATGACCTCCACAGTCTTCTGTGGCAGCAAATGTGAGAGATTCACCGCTCTTTGAGCAAAGAGATGTCTCCTCATCTCGTTGCTAAATGTGTTTATAGGATCCCGGAGACTCAATGATTCAACAGTGCTTTATTGTCACCTGTGCAATGCACAGTGAAATTATTTTCATACATACAGTCCAGTAACATATTATTATACCCAAGCACAAACCCCAATTAGCAAAGTGTACAGAAATAGTCCACTGAGACCGCATGCAAGAGACGCTACGTTTGGGAGCCATTTTCAAAGTCCAGTCCACACTCTAAGTCTTATGAGTGGCGCCCGATCCAGGCAAGCCCCATGCTGCTGCAGGGCCACCAGCCATCGTCTTCCTTGGACATCTGGATAAACCAGCGAACCAACGTCCCTTTCCTCGCCCTGGTTCCAAATTCCTCTTCCAGGGGAAATTATCCTCTCTACATGAAGCCTGTAAAGCCTTGCCAGAATTTTGCATGTTTCTGTTTCAGGTTATTTTTCTGAACTTTAGTGTATAAATGATCAGCCTCTCTTCAAACGAGAGGTTATTTTTAAAATTTAGTTCTTTTTTAGAGATACAGCGCGGAAACAGGACCTGCAGCCCACCAGGTCCGCGCCGACCAGCGATTCCCGCACATTAACACTATCCTACACCCACTAGGGACAATTCTTTTTTTACATTTTCAAAGCCAATTAACCTACAAACCTGTACGTCTTTGGAGTGTGGGAGGAAACCGAAGATCTCGGAGCAAACCCACGCAGGTCACGGGGAGAACATACAAACTCCGTACAGACAGCACCCATGGCCAGGATCGAACCCGGGTCTCCAGCGCTGCATTCATCATTGTAAAGAATTACTTTGGGGAAACGATCCTTGAACTTTTTTTATGGTTAAGATCTTGCAATACTCCAGGTGTGGCATCACCAAGGCCCTGTATAACACAGCAAAACGCTCCTGCTTCTCCACTCTGTTCCTCTATAATGAAAGCTGACATATCATTCGTCTTCTTAACTGGTAGCATCACCCGCACATTTGTTTTCACTGTTGGACAAGATCCTTTTTAGTACATCAACATTCCTCAATCCATTACCATTTAAATAATTCCTATTTCTTCTCTCCACAAAACGTCACCTATTCCTTCTCTCCAGAGATGCTGCCTGACCCGCTGAGTTACTCCAGCATTTTATATCTATCTATCATTTAGATAATACTTTACATTCCTGTTTTTTGTTCTGCCAATGTGGATAACTTCACATAATGCATCTGCTATGAAACTGCCTGCTTCCTTAACATGTCTAAATTGGTGAACGTTTATCAAAACTGAGTACTTGGAAGTTTTATGAATTAATCTATTGTGAGATATAGTTGTTCTTAGTATCTCTGCATTAAATATGAGAAAAGCTGGGCACAATTCAGTCAATTCTGGCCTTCATCCAGAAATATCTGCTCCTAAACTGATGTGTTTCAAAAGGGTTGGGCTCAGCTGTAATGCCTGTTGTAGTCAAATAGCTTATCAACATACAAGAGTACTGATATTAAATACATTTACATAAAAGTAGAATTAGACCACTCAGCCCATCAACTCTTTTCCCTCATTTAGTCATGACTAGAGCCAGGATTTTGCCATAAATGCCATGTGCCTTTTCATGCCTTTTTTTGATGATTTCAGGAAGATAATGGCTTTTTCACGATTGAGTGCCTACATGAGCCTTTTTTTCCCATTTTAATGTAACTTACAAGAAAATTTACAGCACCAGGGCGAAACCTGGCTGTAAGTGGGTGTTAAGTGGTGATTGGAGAGGGGTGCATGGGAAAGGGTCCAGTCTTTAGAGACTGGAGCCATGCTTTAAGTAGGTGTGAAGTGGTGATTGGGGAGGAGTAGGTGGGGAAGGATCTAGTCTTTTCAAACTGGAATCAAGCTGTGAGTAGGTGTGAAGTGTTGGTTGGGGATGGGGTGTGGGGGTACCAGGGGTAAGTTTCTGTTTATCGAACTTGCAGTAGAACTCGTTCAGGTCATTGGTCAGTTGATGATTGCCCAAGGAGCGGGGGGTTTTCCTCTTGTAGCTTGTGATTTCTTGCAAGCCCTTCCACACTGAAGAAGAGTCATTTGTTGAGAACTTGCTCCTCAACTTCTCAGAGTACCTTTCCTTGGCAGCTCTGATTCCTCTTCTCAGCTTGTACTTGGCCTGCCTGTAGAGGTCTGCATCCCCACTCCTGTAGGATCTACCCCTGCAAGCGTCAAAATGCCTAAAGTCAAGTCAATGCCTTGTAAAAAACTGAACGATTTGGTGAGTGTGTACGGGAGTGATATATTCTCTACAGACAACTGTGTACAGTTTTTCAAAGCATATGAGAAAGCAGTGAATAATGAGAAGAAATATTTTGTCTCCCAGCATGTACAGACAGCTAAACACAAGTCGGCGGCAGAGAAACTGAAGGCAGCATATACGCAAGCTTGTCTCCTCGCAACATTTACTGCTGGTTCCAATCGCAAATCTGAGTTTTCGAGTGATCTGTGCAAAGCATTCATTGATGCTGGAATTCCACTGTGGAAATTGGAAAACAAATCTCTCAGAGGGTTTTTAGGGAAATAAACAAAGGAACCTATACCGTGCGAGTCCTCATTACAGAAAAATTATGTTGACAGCAATTTCAACATTGTTGTGCAGAAAATTAGAGATGAAGTTGCATGCATCAAAATATGGATCTCAATAGACGAGACAACCAATGCTGTAGGGAGACATGTTGCCAATGTGGTCATCAGTAAACTGGAGCCAGGTCAACCATCAAAGGAGTATTTCTTGACATTGGAAGTATTGGAGAAGTCAAAATGCCAACTATTGCTCAGTTGTTTACATCTTCACTTGCTGTATTTTGTACTTAATGTTCCTGGCGATGTAGGTAAAGACATACAAGGAAAATGTGAGAGGGGGATTTTAGCTAACAAAGATCTTGAAGAAGTACAAAACAGCTAAATTTCTCAAAGGTAGGCACAAGATATCAACATGAATGTGGAGTTTGTAGCTTGTTTCAGATATGCACCAGTGACCTCACCTGGGGTAGAAAGAAGTTTTTCACAACTGAAGCATATTCTGTCTGACAGGCGGCATAGTTTAACACCAGATAATTTGAAAAAAATGCTAGTAGTTATGTGCAACCAGGCAGTAATGTACTATACCTTTATAATTATCATTTTAACCATATTTTGGTGGCGGAAATACATGCCTTTTTATGCCTTTTTTGTCAATAAATGACTTTATTTGTGCCTTTTTTGTAATTTTATTTTGCCTTTTTGCCTGCCTATTTCAGAGATTTTTAGCGCCTAAACATCCTGACTCTAGTCATGACTGATCTATTTTTCCCTCTCAATCTTATTCCCCTGCCCTTTCTGTAACCTTTGACGCTCTTACTAATCAAAAACCTATCAATCCCTTCTTGAAGAATACCCAATGACTTAGCTTCCACATTCGTCTGTGGTAATTAATTCCACAGATTCACCACCCTCTGGATAAAGAAATTCCCCCTAATCACCATTCTAAAAATACGTCCTTTTATTCTGAAGCTGTGCCCTCTGGTTGTAGATTCTGCAATTACTGGAAACATCCTTTCCATGGGCCTATGTGGGCCTTTCATTATCATGTGTGTGTCAATGAGATTCCCCCTCAGTGGGGATACAGACAGTGAACAGGTGAGTGTATCTGTTGCCGATGGCTCACTCTGAGCCCTGAGCCATTTCAAAGTCCAGGCATAACTGCATTCCAGGCAGTGGACTACAGGTGACTTTCCAGTTGTGGTTAAATGGGATATAAGTCCTGTAAAAAGCAGCCCAATAAATCAGAACTTGAGAGAGGAAAATATGATTGACAAAGTGAACATTAGACTTGTCAGCATTTTTAAACCAAGGGTGTTGTTGCTCTGGGTCCAATCCGAAAGGAAATGGCCATTTCTCAGCTGATTTTATGAAGGATATATTGGGTATGGATGGATATGGATTATGTTTAGGCAGACAAGGGTTGGTCTTGGCAGACATTGTGGGCCGAAGGGCCTCTTCATATGCTCTAGGATCTATATTCTATATTCTATGTTCTATGTTCATTGCCTGGTGCAAATGGACTAAGCAGCTCAAGGTTCACCCATCCAAACCATGAAATTCCAGTTAGGATTCTGCAGGAGTCTATCTGAATGGAGTTTGTATGTTCTCCCCGTGACCTGTGTGGGTTTTCTCCGAGACCTTCAGTTTCCTCCCACACTCCAACAACGTACAGGTTTGTAGGTCAATTGGCTTGGTACAAATGTAAATTGTCCCTAGTGTGTGCACGATAGTGTTAACGTGCGGGGATCGCTGGTCGGTGCGGACTCGTGGGCCGAAGGGACTATTTCCGTGCAGAATCTCACTAAAAAAATGGAAAAAAATAAAAACTAAAAAAAAGGATCTCAACTCACAAGTGACATTCCTTAAAATACATGAATGTCACCCACCTTAGGACCACACCTCAGGAGGTGGGCTGTTGATAGAAGTGGACGGGAAGGGAATTGTTCTTGTGTGAGAATGACTTTCACATTTAGGCCAGGTAGAGACAGCTAAAATTTACCACACATTCTCACCACAATGGTGGAGTTGTCACAATGGACAAGATAGCTGGAGCCATCTGTACCTTGCAATGGGTCTAAAACTTTAGGACATGAGGTTTGAAAGGGAAAAAAATGGCCAACAAATACGAATTATACAGTGATACGTTGCAAAATGATTTTGATCAACTTCTTGTGACTGTAAATGAAAGAGGAATTTTGCAGATACTTTGATCAGTTGTTGCCTCTTGAAACCGGAGCATCCGGAGAAAACCCATGTGGTCACAGGGCGAACATGCAAACTATGTGCACACAGTGCCCGTAGTCAGGATCGAATGCAGGTCTCTGTTGCAGTCGGGCTGCAACTCTACCACTGCCCACTATTGCCCACCACCTCTACTTTCTCAAAAGATAAAGAAATTTCAACATGTCTCCAATAATTCTATATCAATTTCTACGGATGCACCAGCGAAAGCATCCAATCGGAGTGCATCGCAGTTTGGGATGGCAATTTCTCTCCCCAAAATTGAAAGAAAGATGCAAAATGCAGCCCAGTCCATCATGCAAAACACCTTACCAAACCTCCTGCCACCCACATCCCCCACCCATACTACATCCATACCACACGCTACATCAGGAAAGCAGTGAACATAATCAAGGACAACTCACACCCTGATCAACCCCTCTTCTCACCTCTCCCATTGGGCAGTCGATACATAGAAACATAGAAAATAGGTGCAGGTGTAGGCCATTCGTCCCTTTGGGCCAGCACCGCATTTCAATATGATCATGGCTGATCATCCAAAATCAGTACCCCATTCCTGCATTCTGCATTCTCCCCATATCCCTTGTTTCCGTTAGCCCTGCAAGCTACTGTATATCTAACTCTCACTTGAATACATCCAGTGAATTGGCCTCCACTGCCTTCCGTAGCAGAGATTTCCACAGATTCACAACTCTATGAGTGAAAAGGTTTGTCCTCATCTCACTCCTAAATGACCTACCCCTTATCCTTAAAATGGGTGAGATGGGTTTATCTTCCTTGCATCAAAAGAGCCCAAGGATTAACCAGGTCGAATAATGTAGGATTATGAAGCATACAGAGAGAAAAACAATTCGGACAATATCTACCCTTAGGTAGGGGAAAGCTTGAAAGCACATACCACCAAATCCAAGCACGGCTTCCACCGTGTTTTTATCAGACTCTTAAATGAAGCTCTCATCTGCTAAGGATATATTCCCGATCTTCCAATCTACCTCTTGCGGCCCTTTGCAATTTACATTTTGATCTACACTTTCCTTGCAGCTGCATCACCATATTCTGCCCTCATGTTTTTGCACTACTTATTGTTTTCATGTATGGAATGATTACACTCATGTATGGTATGATTTACCCAGATAGCACGCAAAACAAAATTGTTCATTGTATTCATTGAGACAATAATAAACCAATAATATTTGATGGCAGCACATTTAGTACTATAGGTGCAATCTGGTACATATCACGTACGTAGCTGTATATGTGAAGGAGGAAGGAAAATAATGTTGAAATATTTCACTGGGAAGATATAATTATTAAAATTGGTTTGCAAGTGTCACTCTATTTGGAAGTAATTATGTATCTCTATGAGAAGTAGCTGATGGAACCATGCAGATCCTGAATCTGAGCCTTGGCTGTTGATTCAGTAACTACTGCAGCTGCCCATAATTTATAGTCATCTATACTTGTCCCAAGAGATGGTCGGAGTGAAGTCCTTTTGGGAAAACTAATAGGTTACTTAAAAACAGCTGTGTTTCTAATTGTTGGTACATTCGAAGTATAGGAGTCCTCTCAGCAAATGTCATATCAACATCATTCTTTTAATACCAGTTACTTCATTTTAATGGTGATAATAATATTATCTTTCTTTAAATCCTAATGAACTAATCTTGAATTTATTGGCAATTTACAAAAATCTGACGAAGGTTTTACTTCCCTTTTTATGGAGATATCTCTTGATAATGACCCAATGCATTGTTTAATCTTTAATAATTTCTTGAACAAATAGAGACATGAACTAATATAATCTGCCAAGTAATATAAATGTGTTTGCACTGGGAAGTTATTAGGACATGGAGTTCTCTGAGGTAAAATCACACTGTGAAATAAACAATTTTACTCACCTTCACCACTGAAGCTGGCAATACTGGAGAAGTCAACAGCAATTTGCATTCGTTTGAAGTTGCTTATTTAATCAGATTTTTTTAGATATTACTTACAGCACCATCCTGATGGTAAATGCAGCTATTCAATTTAGCACTATTTTATATTTCTTAGTTTATATTGGTGATATTATGACATGATCCTTGAGGTCATGAAAAAAATCAAACACTATGGTTTTGTTTAGGAAGGAACTGCAGATGCTGGTTTACACCAAAGATAGACTCAAATTGATGGAGTAACTCAGCGGGACAGGCAACATCTCTGGGGAGAAGGAATGGGTGATGATTTGGGTCGAGACTGACCCTTCGGGTCTGAAGTTGGGTCTCAACCCTGTCCCGCTGAGTTACTTCAGAATTTTGTGTCTAACTATGGGTGCGTTGTTCAGTGGAGCTGTCCAATTGTGTTTTGCATTGTCTTGTGTCTTGTTCATGTAATATGTGTTATCAATGTATGATTTATGTTCTTGTGTGTTGCCTGAGTCTGTGTGCCTATGATGCTGCTGTAAGCATGTCTTTCATTGTAGCCGTGCCTCATGACATCAGTTCCAGCTGCTTATAAAAAATCAGATTCAGTAAATAAATCTTTTTTATTATCCATTATGATATACAATCTCCAATATTTTTTCCACCAGCTTGTGAAATAACATCTCCATGAATAAACCAAATCCTGGATGTAGGCATTTGGTGTCAACGCTTGTAAAGGATAAGAAATAGAAAGGCAGTTAGTGGGCATGTGTATGCGTACGGAAGTCAGTTGTTGTTGATTGGTAGGTGGAAAGGTTGAGGGGAGGGTCGACTGCTGGGACTGAGAAATAAATTGGTGGTCGATTACAGTCTCTTATCAGGAGAACCAGGCGAGACTGGCAAATTGGTGGGAAGGGAGATGTTGAGAGGAGGATATGGTGGAGGTACTGGGTCACAGCTTTGGGAATTGAACTACCTGAAGGGAACGCCCTTGAGATAAATTTCCAGTACCAGGCTGTGGCTAATCCCCTTTGAAGGAGTGTCTTTGCAGTCCTTGCCCGTATGGTTGAGGACCGGCTCCTCACTAGTGGCCTGCAGTCAGTGCAGATCAAGCTGCATCTAAAAAAATCATGGAATGTGTGTTTGGGCTCCTCTGTAAAGTCTGGGTCCATAGGGAAAACTATGCATCCTTAAGGGCCTGTCCCACTTACGCGAACTTTACAGGTGACTGCCAGCACCCGTGATTGGTCGCCAAAATGTTCAACATGTTGAAAATTCAGCGGCGACCAGAAAGACGCTACGACTCTTTGGAGACCTCTCACGACCATAGGAGACCTCTCACGACCATACAGGTGACCCCCGGCGACATGTCGCGGGTGACGTCTCATGACCATAGGAGACCTCTCACGACCATACAATTCTGAAAAAGAATCTTAAATGAGTGTGACAGGAACTTGATGTAATGTTGGGAAATGCAATGTTAATTTCTGGCAGAAGTTTAACAAAAGAGAATGGGTTAGGAATTGTATGAGGAATTGTGTTTTAATGCAAAAGTCTTTGTTAATGTAAGTGATTTCTCAAAGTAATTGTACCACAAAATACACCACGTACAACTTGTATCACAGCCGTAGAGTCGTAGAATCGTACAGCGTGGAAATAGGCACTGTGGCCCAACTTGCCCACCTTGGATATAATGTTATTACAGGTGAAGGTGTCTCCAAGCAAAGCAGTGGTATTAGACACACAGTACGTGAGATAACAAGCATCCCATTACGAATACATGCTCAGGAAATGGAGTGGGTCTAAAAAAACTCCAATAGCAGACAACAAAGTTGGCCATACGAGGTGCAAGCCAAACTACAGATAGCTTTATCCAAGAGCGGAACTTGCTATCAAAACATGGAGGGGACGGGGGACACAATTTTTTGGCGGCCACACGCGCATGCGCACACTCACACACACGCGCGAGGCTTCGGAGGCTCAATCCAGCGCTAAAAACAGAGATTTTTAAATCGGGATCACAAACTTGGGGGGGGGATGTCCCCCACCTCTCAAAACATGGGGGGGGGGGTGTCCCCTCTGCCCCCCCCCCCCCCCGTGTTTTCCGCCCCTGGCTTTATCAGTGCGTTGTAAGGAACATGATTGAGATTCCTTGGTAATGCTCTTTCAGTGGTTGAAATTGTTTAGGCCTGATAATGCCAGTGAAACAAAGCATGGAATATTCGCTTTTCATCCCGATAAGCATTTTTATTCCCGGTGGCGCAGCGGTACAGTTGCTGCCTTACAACGGTTATAATGCCAGAGACCCAGGTTCAATCCTAACTACAGGTGTTGTCTGTACGGAGTTTGTACGTCTCCCCATGACCATGTGGGTTTTATCCGAGATTTTCGGTTTTCTCCCACAATCCAAAGACATACAGGTTTGTAGGTTAATTGGCGGTGCAAATGTAAATTGTTCCTAGTGTGTGTAGGGTATTGTGATTGTGCGGTGATCGCTGGTCTGTGCAGACTCGGAGAGCTGAAGGGCCTGTTTCCGCAATGTATCTCTAATCTAAACTAAACTAAACTAAGCTAAATCATCCTTCTTTCTTTTTGGGAAAACCCGCAATGATAATTTCCCCAAGTGCCCAAATCCGATAACATTATATACTATTGGCGATCGGAGTTGTGTGCTGCCAACTCCCATTATATAGCCATTAACTATAGTGGAATCGAATGTTGGACTTGTATTTATTATAATAGTTTACGGGATAAGCAAATTCACATGTAAATTAAAGCTTGTCCAGTGATGATCATACGTGCAATTAGCAGAATACAGTTGTGGTGTTGAAAACATATTTTATGTTTGCCTAAGACAAATCATCCTGTCCACGCAGAACCACTTAGCACAAGTGTCTTTTATTAACCGTCTGGTAAGATAATGCCTCAGAACAGAGTCATCAGTGGCTGCCACTGACTTTGTTCAATAAGCCTGACATTAACAGGGCTCTCTGACAGTCCCCTTTTGATAACACGGTGAACTGTCTGGGCATTTAGTCTCACATCCATTGACATTTTGATGGTAACAAGTTTCAGATGCTGTGACTGGAAGTGGGGAGGAACAATTGCTTTTCACTTCTGCAATGTGGCCACACAGCCTGGAGAAGCGTAATGCTCTACAGGCATGCTGCTCGAGTCAGAAGGGTGAGGGGAAGATAGCTAACTGTAAATCAGGACTTGGAGTACGGTGACTGTTGGCTGTGAGCTGAGAGAATGGGGATTGCCCTCGACCTAAACAATTTCAACAGAAAGAGCTTTACCAGAGAATCTCAATCATGTTCCTTACAACGCACTGATAAAACTATCTGTAGTTTTATGTCTTAATGTGCTGTTCTGGCCTAAGTGGTTAATTATCATCGTTGACCAACATTGAGAAATGAAGTTCCTTTCACCTCTGATGTTGACCTCAACCTTGCTCCAGGTTTTTAAAAGAAACTCAAGTGCCTTTTGGGTCAAATAATCAGCATTGTCTCAGAGATGTCATCTTTTTTACCAAGTCAGAGAGGTCTGCCATGGATTTCGCTACACTGCCTAACAGCCCTGTGGAAATTCTCCAAGATTTAAAGTTACAAAACAAAGACGATGAGAACAGATCAAAAACAGATTGCAAAAAAAAACCCACTATCTGGTTTAATTTTTTCCAATAAGTATGAAAAACTACAGTGATTAGTAACATTTGGGGAAATGTGTTAGTTTAGCAAGCTTGGTTGAGTTTTTGATCCCGGGCCAAGTTGAACATCCTGCTGAATGTCTAAATTAAACCTAATTCTCAGCATCTCAAAGACCAATAACGTGACTTAATGTTCATCTACAATAATGAAATGTGAGTCGTTTTAATTGAACCGCAGAAACTAAAAACTTTCAATGATTTAATGTTTCAATGCTTCTTTGCTCGTCACATGTGCAACTGCACAACTAATTTTTGCATATTTACTTGTGCAGGCGCCGCCATGTTTTGGCGCCGTTTCCAAAGTCCTCTGCGCACTCGTCTACTGGAGCAGTTCCCGATCCAGGTTAGCCCCAGGCTCCTGCAGGGCCTTCCCCCATCGCCACCAGAACAGTATGTGAATCGATATCCCTCTCCTCGCCCGGCCATCCATGTGTCCCGGGGGAGCCTCCTGTAGACGCTGGAGGAATTACCCCAGTTTACCCGCCTACTGGCCCTTGCTCCTCATGTCCGACATCTATAGCGGCTCCCTGCCGGTGCAGTGCTCCCCTGGGCCTTCGTGTCCTTGTGGCAGGTTCCCGGTACTGTGGTCCACTGAGCGTTCAGGTCCAAAACTGGCATGTGTGAACTCACCATTTATCAAGTAAAATGGATGAAGGGGAGCCAGTGGATGTAGTGTATCTAGACTTTCAGAAAGCCTTTGATAAGGTCCCGCACGGGAGACTGGTGACTAAAATTAGAGCACATGGTATTGGGGGTAGGTTGTTGACGTGGATAGAAAATTGGTTGGCAGACAGGAAGCAAAGGGTAGGAGTGAACGGGTCGTTTTCAGAATGGCAGGCAGTGGCGAGTGGAGTGCCGCCAGGCTCGGTATTGGGGCCGCAACTGTTTACCATATATATTAATGATTTGGAAGAGGGAATTAGGAGCAACACTAGCAAGTTTGCGGATGACACAAAGCTGGGTGGCAGTGTGAACTGTGAAGAGGATGTTAGGAGGTTGGAGGGTGACCTGGACAGGTTGAGTGAGTTGGCAGATGCAGTATAATATAGATAAATGTGAGGTTATCCACTTTGGTGGCAAAAATAAGGGGGCAGATTATTATCTCAATGGGGTTAGGTTAGGAAAGGGGGAGGTACAGCAAGACCTGGGCGTCCTTGTACACGGGTCACTGGAAGTTGACGTGCAGGTACAGCAGGCAGTGAAGAAAGCTAATGGAATGTTGGCCTTCATAACAAGAGGATTTCAGTATAGGAGTAAAGAGGTTCTTCTGCAGTTGTAAGACCACATCTGGAGAATTGCGTACAGTTTTTGTCTCCTAATTTGAGGAAGGACATCCTTGTGATTGAGGCAGTGCAGTGCAGGTTCACGAAATTCATCCCTGGGATGGTGGGACTATCATATGAGGAAAGATTGAAAAGGGGATCTTATAGAAACATATAAAATTATAAAATGACTGGACAAGCTAGATGCAGGAAAAATGTTCCCAATGTTGGGCGAGTCCAGAACCGGGGGCCACAGTCTTAGAATAAAGGGGAGGACATTTAAGACTGAGGTGAGAAAAAACTTTTTCACCCAGAGAGTTGTAAATTTGTGTAATTCCCTGCCACAGAGGGCAGTGGAGGCCAAATCACTGGATGCATTTAAGAGAGAGTTAGATAGAGCTCTAGGGGCTAGTAGAATCAAGGGATATGGGGAGAAGGCAGGCACGGGTTATTGATTGGGGACGATCAGCCATGATCACAATGAATGGCGGTGCTGGCTCGAAGGGCCAAATGGCCTCCTCCTGCACCTATTTTCTATGTTTCTATGTTTCTATCAAGAAAAGGCAATGACTGCTTCTCAAATGTATCTGCAGATTTTTAATTTAGTTTAGTTTCGAGGTTGGAGATACAGCATTAAGGTTAGGGTTAGAGTTAGGGTTAGGGTTAGGAAACAGGCCCTTTGGCCAGCTGAGTCTGCGCTGACCAACGATCCCTGTACACTAGCACTGTCCTACACACTAGGGACAATTTTACAATTTTTGCCGAAGCCAATTAAACTACAAGCTTGTATGTCTTTGGAATGGAATGTGGGAGGAAACCGGAGTGCCCAGAGAAAACCTACGCAGTCATGGGGAGAACATACAAATGCCATAGAGACAGTACCGGTAGTCAGGACCAAACCCAGGTCTCTGGGGCTCTAAGGCAGCAACACTACTACTGTGCTACCATGCCGCCCATTGGCCTCTATACCAAGAATGATTAAGATGAAAGAAAAGTTTTCCAAAGAAGAGGGAAATAATTTCTATAAGGATTCAATTTATCAGTTTTCGTGATTCATGCAGGGCCAGTGATGATTCCAAATGAACGAATTTCACTCAGAGGGTAATCTATATCTGGAATTAGTTGAAAGAGGAAACTATAGAAGTTTTATGAAAGAATTATGACTTTCAGAGGGTATTTGGATAGAAATATGGATTGGAAGAATTTCGAGGGGTGTGGACCAAATGCAGGCAAATGGGACTAACCAGCAATGTGAACTTGGTTGGCATGGAGCAGTTGGGCCAAAGAACCTGCTTCCATGCTGTATAGCTCCAAGCCTCTAAAGTGCTTCAGGCTAAGGCTCACCAAATTTTGCATTAACTGTCAGGACAAGTTTTTAATTTGTGTTTTGAATTATCACCTGCAGCTTTTTGCTCAACCATTCATTTTCTGGATTTTTTTATCCTTGTTACCAAAAAAAGATGGCGCCTGAGCATGGCACCTCTTTACGTGGTGGTCCCAGAAGAGGATCTGCTATCATTGACTACAATCGTACCGCTTTTTAAAATCTCTATTCAATTCTAGATGTATCAGGATTTCTAACAATACCAACAATAGTTGCACTTCCTCTGTAATGATAACAATATTTTCTGCACTCTGGTATTTTTCACTCGGTTATACCTGTGTATTGCTTGATTGTACATACGTGTAGTATGATTTGATTTAAGAGCAAAGAAACAAAAAATTTCACTGTATCTCGGTGCATGTGACAATAAAAAATCCATACCTTAATCCAAGTTTAGCATCTGTTTGGTTTGATAGGCATATGCATATATCTTGAACTGCTGCTTGAAATCCTCCATGGTTTCTTCAGACTCACAATCTTTAGAAGACTCACATGCCAAAAATAAAACAGACCGACTTTATTTCCCTAAAGGGAATGATACTGTATCATCAAACAACATCCTAACAAATAGTGTAGCAAAGAAGTGATGGAAGTCATTGTTATTCTTGGCAGATTAGGCAATCACCAAATAGTTCTTGAGTTTCTGATGAAAGTAGTAAGCAGCATGTGGCTTATATCGTTAGAGAGCATTCTATTAATTACAGTTAATTTTTGACATACCCTTCACTGCATCTGTTGTCCAGTCATGAATTAGCATCTTCATGTACTGCCACGTTACAGCATCATGGAAACTTAAACAAAATAACAATCGTCTCTTAAGTAAAAATATTTCATCATTGCGAAGTGAAATGTACTTAAAATAATACATAACAGCACAGTTGCCTGTAAAATCCAAATCACTGGAAGCTTTATTCAATAATTTCTTTAGAAAATCATACTTGCTGCCTTCAACTATTTGTTTTGACAAGTTTCTTCCTTTCTTAAATGCTGTCCCAGCTGGCCTCTTTGACTTGAACATAAACATGAGCTCATCCAATGTTCTGGCTCACATATTCCAATGTATACCCGGTCAAGTTTATTCTTCAACACAAAAGTAAATGATGCTGGAAGATGCAGATGCTGGAAATCTGAAATAGAACCAGAAAATGGTAGAAATGCTATCAGGTCAGGCAGAGAGAGAGAGAGACAGAGAGAGAGAGAAAGTTGACTATGCTGGTTGCAGAACAGGGAAAAGTAGAGATAAACAGACCCCAAGCACGTAAATAGACAGAGAGGAGAGGAGAGAAGCTCAGAAGGAAGGTTATAACTGAAGGAATAAGAATTCAAGACAAAATGCCATGATACTGGGGCAAGCCAAGAAATAAAAATAAGTGTCCAGAGGAAATGTAAAGGCAATAGCAGAATCACAAAAAGCAGTTTCAGTCATTTTAGTTTAGTTTAGTTTAGGAAACAGGCCTTTGGGCCCACTGTGTCCACACCAACCTTCCATCACCCATTTACACTTCTATGTTATCCCACTTTCGCAACCACACCCTACACACTCGGGGACAATTTACGGAGGCCAATGAACCTTCAAACCCGCACGTCTTTGGGATGTGGTGGGAAACCGGAGCACCAGGAGGAAACCTGCGCTGTCACAGGGAGAACGTACAAACTCCGCACAGACAGCACCCATAGTCAGGATCGAACCCGGCTCTCTGGAGCTGTGAGGCAACTACTCTACCACTATGCCACAATGCCGCAAGTCCAAAATAATTGAAATTGGAAGCTATGATCTGACGTTATTGGTCTACATGTTGGGTTCTGATTGCTCTCCCTTTAAAAAACCTGTATTTGATACATCTTGGAACAGTTTCAGCATCCTATTCCACTCTTAATTCCACAGAGATGCGCTCACCAAAACTCATGCACATCTATCTTGGAACTATGTTGGAATCCCTCCATTCCAATTTCTGCCTTGGCCACAATATCTTAGTGGTTTATATCACATTCACAAACGTGATTCCCCAAGCAGTGTCCATGGTAAATCTCTCTCCCTCAGCTCAGCACCCCATTTCAACTGACCTGTGCGTGGACGAGACTGACCACTCCATGCTCCTCCAAATCCTTATAACTGTCACACCGTTGAGAGGAACCAACCCCACCTTTCCCGCCTTCCTGGACATGAATAAAAATCACAAGCAGCATTCCTGATTCCCGTGGAATTATTGTTGTCTCCTACATTTTCTCATCTACCTCCTGTTCCTCCCTGCAACAAAAGTGCAGATTACACTGTAAAGTAATGACACTCACCCCCATCCTCCCACCCTTAAATTGCTTGTTTCCTTACCTAAGTTAGAAAAGGCAAACATTTCCTACAGCTTCATGGATGACCTGACTGTCACCACTGAGTCAGTGCCAGGAGACAGGTGGATCCTGCAGGGGTTGGAGAAACTGATTGGATGGGCAAGGATGAGGTTTAAGCCAGGAAAATCAATGTCACTGGTGCTGAAGAAGGGCAAAGTCATCGACAGGTTCCGCATCGAAGGGACACCAATCCCAACTGTCTCCGAAAGGCCAGTGAAGAGTCTTGGCAAGGTGTTTAACAGCAGCCTGAACGATACAGCATCTGTCCAGTCAACCTGTCAGGAGCTGGAGAGTTGGTTGAGAGCAGTGGACCGGTCGGGGCTTCCCGGCAAGTTCAAGGCATGGATCCTGCCAAGGATACTCTGGCCACTGCTTGTCTACAAAGTCCCAATATCCATCGTAGAGAGATTGGAGAGGAAAGTCAGCTGCTTTCTCAGAAGGTGGCTGGGACTGCCCAGGAGCCTTAGCAGCATCGCCCTTTACGGAAATAACACCAAGTTCCAGCTGCCCCTGAAGTCCCTGGAGGAGGAGTTTAAGGTGACTCGGGCCAGAGAGGTGATGCTGTACAGGGACTCCAACGACCCCAAGTTGGCTCAAGCAGGGGTGGAGGTGAAAACTGGGAGGAAGTGGAGAGCCCCCGAAGCCGTGCTGCAAGCAGAGTCTCGGACACGCCACAGAGTCCTGGTGGGAGCAGTGACTCGGGGAAGAGCAGGCCTGGGAATCTTCCCAACTCCCCAGTTTGACAAGGCCAAGGGGAAGGAGAGGCGCAGGCTGGTCCAGGAGGAAGTGAGGGCAGTGGTGGAGGAGGAGAGATGTAGCAGAGCGGTTGGATTGAGGCAGCAGGGGGCCTGGACAAGGTGGGGAAAGGCCATGGACCGAAAAGTCACATGGCTGAGCTCTGGCAAGCTGAACCACAGTGCATCAAGTTCCTGGTCCAGGCAGTGTATGATGTCCTACCCTGTCCATCGAACCTCTTCATCTGGGGCAAAGCGGAATCTCCAGATTGCCTGCAATGCTCAGGCAAGGGGACGTTGGAACACATCCTGAGCTGCTGCCCAAAGGCTCTTGGGCAGGGCCGGTACACCTGGCATCACGACAAGGTTCTTAAACCCATTGCAGAAGCCATCAGCATGGGAATCAGCAGCTGCAGACGAGAACGCCCCACCACCCAGATGATCACCTTCGTGAAGGCCGGAGTGCAGCTGCCAAGAGCCACAGCAGCTTGGAATCCGTCAGGAATCCTGGCGACGGCGCAGGACTGGCAGCTTTCAGTAGACCTGGTGAAACAGCTGAAGTTCCCACAGCACATTGCCACAACCACCCTGAGGCCACATACCCTCCTGGTCTCAGAGACGATCAAAAACATCGTCTTGTTGGAACTGACAGTGCCGTGGGAGGACCGTCTGGAGGAGGCCCACGAGAGGAAGTTGGCCAAGTATGAAGAACTGGTCATAGACTGCCGCAAGCAGGGCTGGAAGGCAAGGTGTATGTCCATCGAGGTTGGCTGCAGAGGTTTTGCAGGGCAATCGCTCTACAAAGCCTTGAGTGCACTGGGCATCAATGGAGTGGCGAGGAGAAGGGCCGTCAAGAACACCCCAGAGGCAGCGGAGAAGGCCTCGAGATGGCTCTGGATCAGGAGAGAAGGTCCATGGGGAGGAGCGAATGCCACCTGAACACAATTCGTGGTCTGATCAACTACGGCTGGGTCGCCTGGGTGAGGGCGTCTGATGTTGAAAGACCCGAAACACCCAATGACCCCAGGTTACATCACTGATGATGTGTCCAGGAGCATCTATAGATGTATTTGTATCAATCAATTGGGAATACCAGAATTATTATTTTCACCCCACCACACATTCTATTCCCCTTTACACCAACACCCTTATTGAACCAGATTGTTCAGTCTGACTTATATTTGAGTTTCAGCTGTAGTGCCCCCAGACTCTGGAATTCTCCCCTTAAATCTCTCTGTCACTGCTTCACTTTTTTTTAAGACACTCCTTGTAAATTGACATCTGTTATCTGTCCAAATATCTTCTTTGGTGGTTTGTTATGCTTAGTAACACTCTCGTGAACCATCTTGGAATATTTTACTGTACTAAAGAGACTACATAAATGTAAGTTTATTGTTGTTGGCTTCTTCCTCCGTTTCCTGAAGGCAGATCCTTTCTGTAATTGATTGAAACGAGCTGCTTTCTGTCACATCGTTCAGGTGTTTGTTCTTCATATTTAAGTTTAAGAAAACGATTATTACCACAAATAGCATTATAGATGATTCTAACTTGATATATGTGCTGGCAATGTACTCTCTCTGTAAGGTTTAGATGGTAACTAACACTGGAGAATGTTCTGTAGTCCACAGCATTGTGGCCAATGTTACCATCACAGCAGCACAGCTTGGATCTGAACCTGGGTGCCCTTGGTCTCTCTGAGGTGGTTATATAAACAAGCCTGCTATGGGCATGCTAACTATGCTTTAGAGATACAATGCGGAAACAGGCCCTTCGACCCATCGAGTCTACGCCTACCAGCGATCACCCCGTACACTAACACTATCCTGCACACACTAGAGACAATTTACTATTTTAACAAAGCCTTTTAACCTATAAACCTGTACGTCCTTAGAGTGTGAGAGGAATCCGGAGCTCCCAGAGACACACCCACGCAGTCACAGGGCGAACATACAAACTCCGTACAGACAGCACCCGTAGTCAGGATCAAAGCCGGGTCTCTAACATTGTACGGCAGCAACTCTACCACCATGCCACCCCTTTATATAGATTCATAGAAACTAAATATCTGTTCGTGGAATACAAAGTTATTCAATTTGGACTTGTACTAATGCGTCTTTTAACATTAAATCATTAGAGCAACAAATGAAATTTGCCAGTTAAATTGTTCCAAAAGCGTTTGATGAACAAGGCACAATTTGTAAAATATACAGGTAAAATACTGCAGAACGGAAATGCTTTTTGCTATGCCACATACTTACAAACATTTGTTTTTTGATGTGACAGAGAAAGGAGGGAACAATAAATGATGAAATGAAGAATGGACATTTGTCATCGCTCCTGATTTGCCCTAAATCTGGACACAAATCTTTTATCCACGAGTAATTTAAGCAGACTACTCTAACTCCTCATTGTCTGCTGAGGGATCTTTACACTCACCGGGTCAGCCTTGCGTTGCCAAATATAGTACGTTTCTCCAGAGCCCTATCCTGCAATGTCTGGTGCATTCTGATTGTCGGGAGATGAATTGCCCTTGATGTCTTGTGCTGGCGTGTAATAAAATATCAATAGTTGCCGTTCAGCCAGAATCAAGGTTAGGGTTCTGCAACACCGGAGGTCAGAAAGATGTGTAGGTCAACGGCCAGGATGGAGGTTTGGAGAGCGATTTGGGACCGTAATCAGAGCTGGGACTTAGCGGTAGAAACATACTCACTGAATCTTACATGTAATTTGTTATATTGATGGAATGGTTGATCAGCATATGTCTTCACAGCCTCATATCGTTGACAGTGGGCTCAACAGTATCTGTGTTTTCTTTGCTATCCTTGGGAAATTCATGGCCTTATCCGTTGTAAACAATAAGCAGTTACTCTATGCAATTTTGAAGAGCAATTTAAAAACATTTTGATCACTTGATAGTTGCAGACAAACAATATTGCTCTTCATTGATTTTACGAAGGGTATCTTCAAATCTAAGATTGAAAAGAGGCATGAAACAATGAGGTCAATCCCAGGGAAGAGATCATATGTAGCTACCAATCCCTGGGGTATTAAAAAAAAAACTTTTCAACTGCAAGCTCGCCTCATTCAACGGCATAGAGTTGATAGAACAGATGCTAGATAATGGAGTGAGAGTGCGGGGAAAGGGATGAATGGGATATTTACAATGGCGGTGAGGATAATGGTCGATTGGGAGCCAGTCAGGAGTGAACGTTTTGGGCCTGGGTGTTGCTTGATGAAGGGCTGGTGGAAGGATTGAAGAGATCCTTAATGGGCTTAGTGATGTTTCAGTTAGGGGGAAAAATTACAGAGAGGATTGAGGAATCATTGAGTGGATAAATTGGGAATTCGTTGACATAGGCAAAATGGAGGGGGGATGGGAGCAATCACTATGGAAAGTTTAAAATGAGAAACTACCAGGAAGATAATGGGAGCTATGGATACAGGAAATGATCAAAGTAGAGTTGGGCTGGCTGTAAATAACACTAAAGCACCCAGAACCATATAGATTAGATGTATTGTGAGTCCCCACCATTAATACGATACGATACAATAGAACTTTATTTATCCCAGGAGGGAAATTGATCTGCCAACAGTCATAAAACACAAAATACATGAAACATGAAATTAAAATGACGAGTGGAAAGGATTGGGGATGTGCAAAGATTGGGGAGGGGGAGTCAATCTATCCCACGACAGGAGTTGTACATTTTGACAGCCTCGGGGGACATGCGCTGGGCCAATAGCATATGATATGAACAGGGAGCCAAGAACAATATGCTGAGCTCTGATGTTAGCGCACAATACTCTTTCCATGGCGTTATAAAGTGTTATATCACTTTGTAACATTTTTTATGTGTTAGGCCCAGGATAATTCCTGGATCTATCTCATTAATTATGTGATATTGTGTTTGGCTATCTGGCCCGAGCAACTCATTCCGAGCTATTCTTTTGTGATTTTCATTTTGAATTTGGCATGATTGCTTTTGGATGTATTTCATTGTTAAAAAATCTTATTTATCATTGCTTCTAATTTTCTTCAGTTCTGTTTTACATTTCATCACTTTTCAAGTTAATACAGAATTTTTAAATTTCAATTTTAATCATTTATTTCATAAGTTCCGTTTTGCCAAGTCAACAATAGCTAGTTAACTCATTTAACTACTGAGTTAGTTTGTTGTCTATGTCAAATAGATGACGGTTTGGATGTGGTCTACTGAGGCCCATCTCTATTGCTTAGGAATGAGCAAATATAACCTTTGTCCTTGCCCATTGCCCAGTTACAGTTTCAACATCTGCGATCATTATCAACGGTCCTGACTCTTTCAAACTGAGAACAAATACAACAGCGTGTTTGCTTCCTTTGCTGACTTTTTGCAGGATAAAACACAATCGAAATTCACCTCCAGACATGACACATTGAGATCTTTCCCAGGAAGCCTAACCTTGCTGTAGCGTTATATGCAATTTGATTAATTTGGTTATGGCATTTTGACTGGCTCAGAATTATTGCCTGACTGCTTGGATGGATAAGAAGTAGCAGACTCAATGTTGATCCTCCAGCCTCTATGTCCACCCCAGCATAACAGGCAGGAATGGTATGGACCGCAGTTATTTACAATATACATCAATGATTTGGATGAAGGGATTCAAAGTAACATTAACAAATTTGCAGATAACACAAAGCTGGGTGGCAGTGTGAACTGTGAGGAGGATGCTATGAGAATGCAGGGTGACTTGGACAGGTTGGGGGAGTGGGCAGCTGCATGGCAGATGAAGTTTATTGTGGATAAATCTGAGGTTATCCACTTTGGTAGCAAAAACAGGAAGGCAGATTACTATCTAAATGGCGTCAGGTTTGGAAAAGGGGAAGTACAACGGGATCTGGGGGTCCTTGTACATCAGTCTATGAAAGTAAGCATGCAGGTACAGCAGGCAGTGAAGAAAGCGAATGGCATGTTGGCCTTTATAACAAGAGGAATCGAATACAGGAGCAAAGAGGTCCTTCTGCAGTTGTACCCTAGTGAGACCACAACTGGAGTATTGTGTGCAGTTTTGGTCCCCTAATTTGTGGAAGGCCCTAAGCTGTTCCACTTGTGAGGCCCCTCCCAATCCCCCACCCCCATGACTGGAGGAAGATGGTCCACCAGATTGACACCGATTTGCAGCCGAGCGTGGCCAATGAGATAAGGGGCTGGAAAGCTGCTCTTTTTATTTATTTATTCATTGCCAGTGCTAGTGTTGAGTTAATGACTTAAAACACACCTTGCAGGGCTCTCACTTAATTTTTTTTCTCTGTTGTCATCCGGGCAACCATGGCAGCTTTTTAAGTTGCCAAATGACAGTTTAGGTGGTCATTTAAGACGGCTTGCATGACGCGTACAATAATGTGCTCCGACGAAGTGCGTAGTTACCAGTCGGAATTATGCTCAATGAAGCATTCACATATTATTTCTGCTTCAAATAAAGTCAGAAATTAAACATATTCACCTATCAGGACATGATCTATACCACAATGACATGCAGCAAAATTATAATACAGTATCTCAAATATTTTTACACGTTGCAATGAATGCAATTTCTATTATATCCATTCCACCTCCAAACAAAAATGTGGTTGGATTATTCAACATGATCAACCTCGGTGAGACCAAGCGCAGGCTTGGCAATCGCTTCGCACAACACCTCCACTCAGTTTGCAATAACCAACCTGATATCCCGGTGGCTCAACACTTTAACTCCCCTTCCCATTCCGAATCCGACCTTTCTGTCCGGGGCCTCCTCCATGGCCAGAGTGAGGCCCACCGCATATTGGAGGAGCAGCACCTCATATTTGCTTGGGTAGTTTACACCCCAGCAGTATGAACTTTGGCTTCTCTAATTTCAGGTAGTCCTTGCTTTCTCCTTCCTTCCCCTCCCATTCCCAGCTCTCCAACAGCCTACTGTCTCCGCCTCTTTCTTTCTTTTTCGTGTCCCCTCCCCTCGACATCAATCTGAAGAAGGGTCTTGACCCGAAACATCGTCTATTCCTTCGCTCCATAGATGCTGCCTTACCCACTGATTTTCTCCAGCTTTGTCTACCAACGGGATCCCACCATTGGCCACATCTTCCCATCTCCTACCCCTGTCGGCTTTCCACAGAGACCACTCTCTCCGTAACTCCCTGGTCAATTCGTCCCTTCCCACCCAAACCACCCCCTCTCCTGGCACTTTCCCTTGCAACCGCAGGAAATGCTACACTTGTCGCTTTACCTCCCCCCTTGACTCCATTCAAGGACCCAAGCAGTCTTTCCAGGTGCGGCAGAGGTCCTCCTCCAACCTCATCAATTGCATCCACTGCTGTAGGTGTCAGCTGCTCTACATCGGTGAGACCAAGCGTAGGCTTGGCGATCGCTTCGCCTAACACCTCCACTCGGTCCGCAATAACCAACCTGATCTCCCGCTGGCTCAGCACTTCAACTCCCCCTCCCATTCCGAATCCGACCTTTCTGTCCTGGGCCTCTTCCATGGCCAGAGTGCGCCCACCATAAATAGGAGGAGCAGCACCTCATATTTCGCTTTGGCAGTTTACACCCCAGCGGTATGAACATTGACTTCTTAAATTTCAGGTACTCCCTGCTTTCTCCTCCACTTCCCAGATTTCCCTCAGCCCACTGTCTCCACCTCTTCCTTTCTTCTTCCTGTCCCCACCACCCTCACATCAGTCTGAAGAAGGGTCTCGACCCGAAACGTCGCCTATTTCCTTTGCTCCATAGATGCTGCCTTACCCGCTGAGTTTCTCCAGCATTTTTGTCTACCCATTCACACAAGTTCTGTTATCCCACTTTTCTCACCCACTCCCTACACATTAGGGGCAATTTTACAGAGAAAAGTTAACCTACAAAGCCAATGCATCTTTGGGATGTGGGACACAGACAGTGCCCGAGGACAGGATCGAACACAGATCTCTGGCGTGTGAGGCAGCAAGTCCACCAGCTGTGCCACTATATTTAGTTTTCCAACACACAAACAATTATACGTTGATAACTTTGGTTACTAAAAAAATGAAAATATTCATTTTCAGTTTTAAATCTCCAAGTGACGCGATGTCCTCCTTTACAGCTACTGTATGTTTTAATTAAGTTCAAGACTATGGGGCAGTACATTGGCCATAAAGTTGCTGCCTAAAAGTGCCAGAGACCCGGAATTGATCCTGAATATGGGTGCTGTCTGTATGGAGTTTGCTCCTTTTCCCTTTGATCACATGGGTGCTCTTGTTTCCTTATACATTCCAAAGGTGTGCAGGAACCTATTTCAGACCCAACCCAAAACGTAATATTTTCCTTTTGTCCAGAGATTCTGTCTGACCTGTTGAGTTACTCCAGCATTTTGTGTCTATCTTCAGTTTAAACCAGCATCTGCAGTTCCTTCCTACACACACGATACTATACGATAGAACTTTATTAATCCCAGGAGGGAAATTGTGCGTGTATGTGTGTGGGTATATATATTATACACACACACACACACACACACTCACTCACACACACACACACACGCACGCACGCACGCACGCACGCACGCACACACACACACATATGTATATTTATATAGTTATATATTCATATATAAATATACATCATTTTGTTTTCTCGTTTATAACATTGTTTACAGAGTACTATGTTTACATATTCTTTTGTGCTGCTGCAAGTAAGGATTTCATTGTTCTAACTGGGACGTGAGAGAATAAAACACTCTTGTCTCTTGACTTACTCTGCTAATGTGTGGGATAGAACTAGTGTACAGGTGATTGGTGGTCAGCGTGGACTCGGTGGACCGAAGGGCCTGTTTCCACGCTGTATCTTTAAATTAAACTAAAAACACTAAATCCAGAGGGAGTCTAAATAAGGGTCTCTACCCGAAAAGTCACCCAATTTCTTCTATCCAGAGTTGCTGGCTGCTCCATGGAGTTCCCCTGCACAATTAAAGCATGGAATAGTCTTCACCCTACCATAGTTACCCAACCAGAAGCAACTAAATTTAAGGTACCTCTTTTTTCCCCAAGAACCCTTTTTTGCTGAAGTCCAAGTCGAGAGTCAAGAGGGTTTTATTGTCATGTATCCCAGATAAGACAATGAAATTCTTGCTTGCTGCAGCACAACAGAATATGTGAACATAATACAGAACAGGAGATAAAAGTTCAGTGTGTCGATATACCATAGACCACATATATACACAATAAATAAACAGGTAAAATGCAATGTGCTGTTATTGTTCAGCCCTCCACCATCTCCAGTTTAAATTTCATTTAGAATATTTATGGAGGACCAGGAAACCAGAAGCAAGAGTTACTCCAGGGAGTTACTCCAGATCCAGGGTCAGGGAGTGATTCTGCGTTGGTTTTCAGCGGCCGCGGCGAGGTGGCGACCAGACCTCCCACAATTCAAAGCGTGGGAGAAATTGCCCAGTGCTGACCGGTTGCATGCGCAGGGCGGCCGATGATGTGCTGGCCGTGGTTGTGCACATGTGCAGGGGACAGATGTGCTGGCGCATGTGCAAGGCGGCCTGGCGTGCCGGCGGATGGGGAGCCAGTGGAGAGCAGAGAGCGGAGACACGGACATGGATACGGATGGCGGGCGGTGACGGAGATTGACAGACAGAGAGAGAGAGAGAGATAGAGAGGGAGCCGCCCAGAGTTGAATGGCAGGTGTCCTGCCTTGACGGGAGGCCACCTAGATTTCGAGGCCCTAGGCTTCAGCCTATGAAGCCTAGTGGTAAGTCCGGCTCTGCGAGGCCCCCCTAGATCTCAAGGCCCTAAGCTTAAGCTTGTCAATCTTATACGTAAATCCGGCCCTGGATTGAACGCACGTACCGCCAGATTCAGGAACAACTTGTCTCGGAAAGAACTGCAGATGCTGGTTTAAATCAAAGGTAGACACAAAATGCTGGAGTAACCCAGCGTTGAGTTACTCCAGCATTTTGTGTCTACCTTCAGGAACAACTTGTTCCCTGCTGTCATCAGAATACTGAATGCTCTTCCTGGATGCTGGGGTATAGTATTGATCTTTTATCAATCTGCACATTCTCTGTCACAGTAACGCTACAATGCTCTAACACTTTATTTTGCAATCTGATATTTTTATTCTTGCACAATCTGTTGCACTAGTGTGTGACTTAATGGTACTCGTGCATGATTTGATTTGACTGGATAGCACCCACACAAAGCTTTTCTCTGCACACTGCATGGTATACATGTCAAATGTCTTCCAAAAATCCAAAACTACCGTATTTGTAAATTCCTCTCTATTGGCTCTGCTTGTTATATTCCTTGAAACATTCTAGTAGATGTATCAAACATGAAACCATGCTGACTTTGTTTTATTATTATGTTAAACTTCTCGAATTGACTAGCTACTCCTTTCCTGATTATAGACTCCAGCATCTTGCCCACAAGAGAAGTTGACAGACCTCCAGTTTCCTTTTTTTTTGTCTTCCTCCCATCTTGAACAATAGAGTCACAGTTGTGGTTGTCCAGCCACTGCTACATTCCCGGAGCTCACTAAGTTTTTGAACAACATCAACCAATGATTCCACTCTTTCTGCAGCTGCTTCCTTTCAAAATCTTGAGTGGCGACCATCAGGACCTGGCAACTCGTCTGCCTTAAAGGGCCTGTCCCACTTACGCGATCATAGGTCGCGTAATTCAACGGCGACCAGAAAGACGCTACGACTCTTTGTGTGACTAGGAGACCTCTCACAACCATACAGGCGACCCCTGGCGACATGTCACGGGTGTCGCGGAGTGTCACCAGCGGGTCGCCTGTATGGTCGTGAGAGGTCGCCAGGGGGTCGCCTGTATCCCTCTTAACCATTCCTATCCATGTACCTATCCTGGAGAAAGCCCACACAGGTCATGGGGAGAACCTACAAACAGAGATAAAATGTACAGCCACCATCCTTTGTGTGAAAAATTTACCCCTCAGAATCCTATTAAATCTTTTTCCATTCACCTTAAACCTCTGTCCTTTTTGGTTGGTATGGATTCCTCGATTCCTCGATTCACCTACTCTGGGCAAGAGACTCTGTGCATCTATATCTTTCTTCAGCTGACTGGCGGGAAGTAGCTCACGTGGTGAGCAAATGATAAACTTCCTCCTTTCCTGAAGGTGTGTGTGCTTTCAGCTTCTTGCCTCGGTTCAGTGATGTAGCTGAAAGTCGGGACACCAACACAATTGAACCTATGGGACACTATTTAGCCCTTTGATGTTCCAACACACTGAGTCAGCTCATCGTGAAGCTAATAATGTCACCATGAATATGCCGTACAATGGAAAGGGCCTGTATGATTGTAGGCTAAAAATAGCTTAATGTCAGTTAGATACACTTCCGGAATGCTCTTTATCCGATTGGCAATAAAACAGCTTCCATCTGACACCACAAAAGCAGCAGAACTTGTGAATTACTTTCCGAAATAAAGTATTTGGACAGGCTTCATATTTAAGCCACAGGGATGAAATACCATTTGTCTGTAATTAGAAAAATCTAAAATAAACATTTTGGGATATAAAGATTTATCATCGATTATTCAACGAAAGACTGATATCTGTATTTATTTATTAATTGGCCAATTAAATCTAATTAATGAAGTGACAGTGGTTTCTGAGCGTTATTTTTCTCTTCAAAGCAGAGATAACCGGAAGGCGAGTCACACATTCCTACTGCAGCTAGTTACAGACCAGTACGGATACAAAACTGAGCAAGCATTCCTCTTGGCTGAGGAACATCTGGCTTGGGAATCAAATTTGCAAAGAGGTACATAATTTTAGAAAAATCGCAATGAGCCTTCTTTTTATCAGTCATTTTATCAGTCAATTCCATGGATTTAGTTTTTAAACCAGACTAAATTGGGTCCCATATTCACACGGGAGGGCTGGTCCCCCAACGCAATATTCCACCTCTCCACAGAAACTGCCAGAAATTCTGCCCAAAATAGGTGAGAGACTCTATGAGAGAGAAGGGGGAGAGGGTGGAGAATCAATTTTAGTAAATTTTCATATTTTTCTGCAGATCACTGCAATGAAGGAGGAAAGTCTATCCTGGCCTGGATCTCAGGTGGGAGAGGGAGAGAGAAAAATACTGGGGTGAGGTTTAATACTTGCAGGGGGAATACTTACTGATGGGCCGAAGGGACTCCTCCTGGGCTATACAGGCCTGATAGGCCGAAGGGGCTAATTTAAAAATAAATGTGAGTGAAATCTCAGTGAAAGGAACTTTATCTGGACTTATCCTGGCATGGCACGGGCCTTTTGGGCCAAAATACTCCTCCTGGGATAATACGGGCATTATGGGAAAAAGGGACTGGTTTCCCGGCTAATAGGGGCCTTGTGGGCTTAAATTAGTGGTTTCAGGCAGGCAAAACAACTCATTTCATTTCATTTCACTTTCAAGCACAGGCCAGGCCAAACAGCGCATTGCATTTTCATTTCATTTCCATTTCCATTGCAGTTTCAAGCACAGGGCAGGCTGAACAGCTCACTGCATTGTCATTTCATTTCCATTGCCATTGCAGTTTCAAGCACAGGGCAGGCCGAACAGCTCATTGCATTTTCATATCATTTCCATTGCCATTGCCATTGCAGTTTCTAGCACAGGGCAGGGCGAACAGCTGATTGCATTTTCATTTCACTTCCATTTCCATTGCAGTTTCAATCACAGGGCAGGCCAAGCCAAACAGCTGATTGCATTTTCATTTCACTTCCATTGCCATTGCAGTTTCAAGCACAGGGCAGGCCAAGCCAAATTGCTCATTGCAATATCATTTCACTTCCGATGCCATTGCAGTTTCAAGCACAAGGCAGGCCAAGCCAAACAGTTGATTGCATTTTCATTTCACTTCAATTGCCATTTCAGTTTCAAGCACAGGGCAGGCCAAGCCTAACAGCTCATTGCATTTTCATTTCACTTCCATTGCCATTTCAGTTTCAAGCACAGGCCAGAGCAAGCCAAACAGCTCATTGCAATATCATTTCACCTCCAATGCCATTGCAGTTTCAAGCACAAGGCAGGCCAAGCCAAACAGCTGATTGCATTTCCATTTAACATCCATTGCAGTTTCAAGCACAGGGCAGGCCAAGCCAAACAGCTGATTGAATTTTCATTTCACTTCCATTGCAGTTTCAAGCACAGGGCAGGCCAGGCTAAACGGCTCGTTGCATTTTCATTTCAATTCCATTGACATTGCAGTTTCAAGCACTGGGCAGGCCAAGCCAAACTGCTGATTGCATTTTCATTTCACTTCCATTGCGATCGCAGTTTCAAGCACTGGGCAGGCCAAGCCAGACAGTTGATTGCATTTTCATTTCACTTCCATTGCCATTGCAGTTTCAAGCAAAGGGCAGGCCAAACAGCTGATTGCATTTTCATTTCACTTCCATTGCAGTTTCAAGCACACGGCAGGCCAAGTCAAACAGCTGATTGCATTTTCATTTCACTTCCATTGCCATTGCAGTTTCAAGCACAGGGCAGGCCAAGCCAAACAGCTCATTGCAATATCATTTCACTTCCAATGCCATTGCAGTTTCAAGCACAGGGCAGGCCAAGCCAAACAGCTGATTGCATTTTTATTTCTCTTCAATTGCAGTTTCATGCACAGGGCAGGCCAAGCTAAACAGCTGATTGCATTTTCATTTCACTTCCATTGCAGTTTCAAGCACAGGACAGGCCAGGCCAAACGGCTCGTTGCATTTTCATTTCACTTCCATTGCCATTGCAGTTTCAAGCACAGAGCAGGCCAAGCCAAACGGCTCATTACATTTTCATTTCATTTCCATTGCCATTGCAGTTTCAAGCACAGAACAGGCCAGGCCAAATGGCTCGTTGCATTTTCATTTCACTTCCATTGCCATTGCAGTTTCAAGAACAGGGCAGGCCAGGCCAAACAGCTCATTTCATTTTATTAAGGGCTAACAAATCATTTATTGCAAATACATTGCAGACTCACAGTTCAGTTGATTCACAGCTTAGAATGAGAATCTTGGCCTCTCCCTCGCTATCTTGCAGTGTGACTGTCATGTCCAGGCATCCGGGGTTTTATAGTCCTGCCCCCCCCCCCCCCCGGAAGGGGCATTACCTTCATCGCGGTGACAGACAGGTGAGAGGGCCTCAAGGATCTCTTTATTTTTCATCAATGGGAAAAATCCTCGGGGCCTGCTCAGCGGAGGAGGACTGTGAGTAAGATGGCCAAAAAATCATAGCGATATATTGGTAGAGATTTTTCTAAAATCAATTTACAGCACAGAGAGGAAGTGGTCAAGATGAGACTTTTAGTTATATAGATGTAAATGAAGTATGTGTTATTTTGTTGTATGTTGAACTGCTGTGATGTGAATGATCACTCTGTTTCTGTTCAGTTTTTGGTCACCAACAACTAACTAAGTTAATTGGCCAAATCCCATTATTTTAACAATATTAAACTCCTCACCCATTCAAGAGTCAAGAGCGTGTAGAAAGGAACTGCAGATGCTAGTTTATACCGAAGATGGATACAAAGTGCTGGAGTAACTCAGGGGGTCAGGCAGCACCTTTGGAGAAAAATGATGGGTGACATTTTGGGTCGGACTCCTTCTGACCTGAGATGCTGCCTGACCCGTTGAGTTACCCCAGCACTTAGGGTCTATCCAAGAGTCACGAGCGTTTTATTGTCATATGCACCAGGACTGAAAATTGTTATTTGCTGCAGCTTTACAGGCACATTACATATAATGACACAGCAAATAAGGATACAATAAATGATCAGTTACATTTCTGTTGGCTTGTTAGAACATGCAAATCCCATGATTGTTACCATTTTTGGTCCACTATAACTAGAAATGGGTAGCGGTGGTAGAGACTGCTTATTTTTCCACTGTCATTCCTCCTTCAAAAAAATGGAGCAGCTCACTGTATGAGCCTAGTGTTAAAAGCATGAAGCATTACTGTGACAGCACTGGAGTGGTTCCATAAAGTAGGCAATGCAGGAAGTTGTGGTGGGAGAGATGCACTCCATAACCTGTTATAGCTTGTCATTTCTTCAATCTCTTACTTATTAAATCCTCGCTGACGAGATTTCAGTCAACAGAACTGCTCGTTTGAGCAACTGTTGAGCACTAGCAATATGTAATTTATCAATTTAATGACAATGTAAATTACATGAAACATTTAGACAATTGGAGATGATGCACACAGCGATTCACACGCAATCAGTATTGGAAATGATAGGGTAAAGTTTTGAAAAACATATTATTATGTGTAGGAAGGAACTGCAGATGCTGGTTTAACCGAAGATAGACACAAAAAGCTGGTATAACTCAGCGGGACAGGCAGAATCTCTGGAGAGAAGGAATAGGTGACGTTTCGGGTCGAGAACCTTCTTATGATCCCCATCCCTCTATTCCCTGCATTACTTATATTATTATAATGGTAGTGGAAAGAAGCATGAAGCAAGTTATCAGCATGTGGTGACTGAAGCTTAGTGACCCTAAGCTGGCTGTTACTAGTTGAAGGATTAAGAAGAAAACCACTTCCTGGTTCCACTGGCATGTTTCCTCTGTGGACACACTAATAGCTAATTCTTCCTTTGTTAGACAGGACTTGTATTTTGTGTGAAAACAATAGCATTTCTAATACAAAAACAACATGATAAATGCTTTTTATGCTTACCAAAAGATGAATGGGTAAAATTCCCTAAATTATTATAGGTCAGGGGGGATATATTAGAAATCTAAAAAGCACTGGAAAAATATCAGCACAATACAGGCTGATATGACAAGTATATCTACTCTATATTTATGCATATATATGTCTGTAAATGTTTATCTACATATACCTCAGCATTTTCAGTCAGAAGTAAACATTTATTAAAACTGTAAATCAAAAATAAATTCCAAACCATTCCCCACCCATGGATGAAACAATGTTTTATTGCAAGAGTTTAAAGTAAGCTTTTAAAATCTACTTCAGTAACTTTTCATTTCTACATTATTTATTTTTCTCTTATACTGACTTTTTCAATTGATTGATTAATTCATTAAAAGATAGAGCAAAGAAACAGGTCCTTCGGCCCACTGAGTCCACACTGACCATCAATCACCTTTCTCATTATTTCAAGATTCAAGATACATATATTTGTCACATGTGCCAGTTGGCACAGTGAAATGTGATCATCATACAGCCATATAATAAAAATAAAGAACACAACACACGATAGAGTTCAACATAAAACATCCCCACACAGCAGAATCAAATGTTTCCCACTGTGAGGGAAGGCACCAAAGTCAGCCATCTTCCTCTAATGTTCCTGATGTTCACCCGTGGTCAGGGCCTCCCCGAGCCCTCCGCAGTCGCCGCTATGAGCGGCCCGATGTACAGGCCCGCTCGCCGGGTTGATGGAAGTCCGACGTCGGGACTGGAGGACCTCCTCAGCGGCTGGGTATCCGATGTCGGGCACCTCCTACCGGAGTCCGCGGCTCCCAAAGTCCCCAGGCCATGCTGGGCGGAGATACAATGCTGGCGGCCCTCGGCAAAGGGCCCCAGGACTCTGCGATGTTGTTCAGTGCCGCCCGTGCTGGGAGCTCTCCCAACCCACAGCTCAACGATATTGGAGCAGTGGCCCAACGCTCCGGAGCTCCAAACGGAAATCCAGGTAGGCAACGCCCGCTCCGCGGTGAATCCAGCGCCGCACCGCTGCTGTTGTAGCTCTGGTCTGGTTCCCGGTCCCCGGCAGGAAAGGCCGCTCCGATCCAGGTGGTAGACCGCGAGGAGGGGGGCGAGGACTCGACTCGGAGAATAGTCGCGTCTCCGCCAGGAAGCGACTGGGAGACAGTTTCCCCCTTACCCTACCACCCTCCCCCACATAGAAAAGTTAAAGATTCCCCAAAACAGACTATAAACTAACTAAAAATAAAAGCATATTGAAAAACAAACGGGCTGTAGGCAGATGCTGCCCCTAGTGGTCATGTTTCTATATTATCCTACTTTCTCATCCATTCCCTACACATTAGGTGCCGTTTACAAAGACCAATTGACCTACAAACCTGCAAATATTTGGGATGTGGGAGAAAAATGGAAAACCGGAGGAAACCCACACATCTGACTATCTTTCTGATGTCATCCAAGATGATTTAATTATTAGAATTCCTTATGATCAATTTTGCCAGCTTCATCTGCTCCATGCTACATTGCAGATATTCTTCACGATTATTGGAATAGATTATATGTCATCATGAGATCTGCTAACGTTTGCCAAACTTCATCTGTCACTTAATGCACAAAATATCAGCCCAAAACCTAATTTTAAATTGTGTCCTCTGACACCTCAATGTAATTTTTCAATGAGAAGTGAGACTGTACAAGCAGCTACAGTTCCAATCTGTCCTGGGTTCATTGTAATGTTTGAAGAACATAGAACAAAGAACAACACAGCGTAGGAAGAGGTTCTTTGTCCACAATGCCTATGCCAAACAGAATGCCAAGTTGAACTAATATCCTCTGGCTGTATATAATCCACACCCCTCTATTCCCTGCATATCTGTATGCCTATCTAAAAGCCTCTTCAATGCCATTATTGTATGTGCCTCCACCACCATCCCTAGCAGTGGGTGCCCGGCACCTAACATACTCTGTGTAAAAAACTTGCCCCGCATGTACCCTTTAAATGTTGCCCCTCGCACCTTAAAGCTCTATCTATAATCTTTGACATTTCTACCCTGGGAAGAAGTTTCTGACTGTCTACTCTAACTATACCTATCATAATTTTATATGCTTCTATCAGGTCTCCCCTCAGTCTCAGAGAAAGCAATCCAAGTTTTCCCTTCCTCTCCCCTCTATGTTTACATATTCTGTTGTGCTGCTGCAAGTAAAGAAATCATTGTTCTACTGTATCTGGGACATATGACAATAAAACACTCTTGACTATTGACTAATACCCTCTACTCTACGCAGAATATTGGAAGACCTGCTCTGCACCCTCTCCAAAGCCCCCATGTACTTCCTGCAATGGGGCGTGCAATACTCCAAATACGGCCTAACCACAGACCTGTGAAACTGCAACATGATTTTCTGACTCTTATATTAAATGCCTTGACCTATGAAGTCAAGCATACCATACACCTTCTTTGTGTTGTGTTGCTACTTTCAGGGAGCTATGAACATGGACCCCAAAGCCCCTCTGTACATCTTGCTATTAATTGTATCTTTTCCCCTTACTTTCTTCCCAGCACCCCCCAAAGAGTAGGACATTTTCATAGTTTTCCTTTGTTAGTGAGGGAAGTAACACTGAGAATTCTTAATCCAAATCACGGCGATATGTGTTGGAGCATAGATGTGCGGAGAACGTGTAAGAACAAAACTGTGGTCTTGCGATTCTACAGTGGTCAAGCACCTTTGCATTGGCTGCCTGATCAGTGGCACTGACACTGCAGGTCAGCATGAAGTCAAGATGTTCAGAAGAAGAAACAAAAGGAGTATTTTCGTGGGGGGAAATCGGTGAAAAAAATGAAAGTACATTTGTCATGAAGTTAATATAGAAACACATTAATCTGGCCTTTGCACTCGCGAAGTGACCTGCCAGATAAAAGCAAAGTTATAAGTTGCTTTTTTTTTCTGTGCAACATCATCAGGGCAGCTCAAAACCTTCACAATCAATTAATTACAATTAGGCTGCAGCTACATTGAGTAAAACAGGAATTATGTCGTACAAAACCCCATTAATTAAAATGCACTGAATAACAATTACATTTTGGTTTCATTGGCACTGTTGGTTAAGACAGGAATGCTGACTAGGATACTGGGAGAGGTCCCGGCTTTCCTTCAAATGTCATGCAGTCATTTCTATCCATGTGACTCAGGCAGGCAGAAGTGATCTCCTCTAAAAATCCCATTGAAGAGGCACCTCTGACAATGGTCAGTAATGCAATACAGCTACAGAACAATGTATTGAGATCCTGTAATGTTAATGCACCCATCTCCAATCCAGAGTTTATGCGTTAACGGCGAACTAGAGAAGAGTGCAGCAACAACTGCAGTGAGCCAACTTGACAAAATATATTGAGTATTGAAATATATTTATTTTGGAAAAACTACACTGGAATGATTATGTCCATACTGAAATATTCATTACCCATGTTCATTTCCCTGAAAATGATAACGGTCACTTTTCAATGCATTTCCAACCCTTGCAATCATCTTTGATGCTATTCTCATTGCCTTTATGCCAGTTCTCGGAAACAAGGTCTGAGATTTAAAATTCACACAAGTCGCACAATCCAGGGGTCCAGATGCTGTCACCTACATTGGCCCCCACATGATAGCACAGAGCTTTAGTGTAAATACCATGTATTTCAGCCAGATATCCAGGATTAATAGGGACTGAGAGTTTATTTATAAAGGGCACAATGATAAATGTTTTCAGAGAATTTCAGATTCTGAGGAAGTTGTGTATTCATTGTTCAGCGTATCCATTTCTTCCTCATCAGCACCATAAATACTCAGTGGGAATCATCCATCTCAGTTGTTTAGCAGAAATGGAAGAGCTGTTCAGAGATGTTAACCACAACAGGATGTGCTAGAGGTATTTGGGGCCCACCCACCGGTACCTACATACTTAGATTTACAGAATAGAGGTGACTACTATGCACAGAGTACGTTGCGGCTAAAGGAATGTTCTCACGGTAAGTTATATAGCTGAGCTAAATTAATGTGGAAGCCTGACTGACTGTATGTTAGTTGGTGTTGCATACACGCCTTGACCTCAGTGTATCTTATATTAAGATGTAAGTGCATTAAATAATGTATTGAAAAGAATGTAACTGGAATCATCTCATCCACACAATCGTAGAATTGTACAATACAAAACAGGCCGTTCAGGCCAATTAACCTAGGTTTCACAAGAATATTTCCATTGTCCTTCGTCTCAGCTTACCAACATTTCTTACTATTCCTATCTTCCTCATGAAATAGGTAGCTTTTAAAGATATCTTTTTTATTCCACTGGAAAGATTAAATCTTTTCTCGTGTCAACGTTCCCAGCATTAAAGCCCTCATTATACTCAGTCAGCTCCGATGGACAGGCTTTGGCAATTGCACACTTGTCATCTGACTTTCAAAACTAGGACTTTGTTCCAAGTTGTCATGGAAGGATTACCAGGAGGACAGTGGATGAAATTCAATGATATCCTTGAAAAATGCAACATCCCCTCTGACTCCTTCGAATGGCATGACTGCGCAGAGGGAAGAGGAAGCATTGAAGATGGTACTGAGAACCTCAAAGCTACGCATTGAGAGCTTAGAAGCCCATGTTGGAACTAGCCCAGAACCTTGCAAATTCCCACTAACCTGTTCTGTCGAGCACTTGTCCTTTCTGTTGGGTTCTTTGGCCGGCCACTTTGGCTCCGTTAGTCACCTCAGAAGCTACAAAATTGGTAACAAGCAGGTCGTACTCAATGCCAAAGGAGAAGAAAGATGCATATGCTTTCATATCAACCAAAAGTAAGTGTAAGACGCTGCCCTTTGTGAGGTCAAATGTAAGGGGACAATATACAGTAAATGGCAAGACCATTATCAGCATGAATGAACAGAAGGATGTTGGGGTCCGGGCTCAGAGCACCCTGAAAGTGGGAACAAAAGTGGTAAAGAAAGTCTATGGCATGCTTGCCTTCGGGGCATTATAAGAGTAAGGAAGTCATGTCGCACCTTTATAGGACTTTGGTCACGACGTATTTGGAGTATTGCCGCAGTTCAGATTGCCCCATTACAGTAAGGATGTGGAGGCTTTGGAGAAGGTGCAGAAAAGGGTTGCCAGAAAGTTGCTTGGTTAGAGGACAGAAACTGGCAGAACTTGTTGGTGGGAGGTTTGTAAGGTATTGAACTATTTCCTATCAGGGGAGGTTGGACAAACTTGGACTGTTTCCTCTGGATGTCAGAGGTTGAGGAGAGATCTCATAGAAGTTTATAATATTACAAGTGGCATAGATAGGGTAGACAATCAGAATCATTTTCCTTGTGTGAAATGTCAAAGACTAGACAAAGCATTAAGGTGAGAGGAGCAAAGTTTAAAGGAGATGTGCAGGGCAAGTTTTTTTTACATAGAGAGTGGTGGGTGCCTGGAATGCAGGCCAGGGGTGGTGGTGAAGGTAATGTGATACTTAAGAAACTTTTTGATAGGCACATAGGGACTGGAGGGAGATGGATCACGTAAAGGCAGAGGACATTAGTTTAACTTGGCATTTTGTTCAATATGGACATTGTGAGCCAGTGGGCCTCTTCCTGGGCTGTATTTTCTATGCTCTGTATTCTATCCATAGTAAATCTCATCTTCTCATCATTGCTTATTAAGCTTCATGAACACTTCACCTACTTTACGAATGGCTGGTGTAGATTTATCAGTAACTTCATTCTCTCCTGGCAAGTGAAATTGGAATAATTGAAATGTGCCCGTAGATCTCTAAATTGGCAACCATTACACGTTGACATAGTTGGAAGGTGAATCAAACTTAACATCTTAGTGATGAGGATTCTAATACTCACTCAAACCTTGCAGATCTTTGCCATCACTCACCTTGCAACATTGTTTTGGCATGAGGGCTGCCATGTTGTAGCTCATGGTTTCAGATTGCACGCTCACAAACACGAAGATTAACTCTCTGCATTGCTCGTCCACCTCTCCCAGGCATGAAGCTATTCTCCTAGGAATGCAGCTTGACTAAGAGTTCGCAGAGAGCAAATAGAATGGAACACTCTGCTGGGAGGTAGACACAAAAATGCTGGAGTAACTCAGCGGGACAGGCAGCATCTCTGGAGAGAAGGAATGGGTAACTTTTCAGGTCTCGACCCAAAACGTCACCCATTCCTTCTCTGCAGATATGTTACCTATCCCGTTGAGTTACTCCAGCATTTTGTGTCTATCTTCGGTGTATAACCAGCATCTGCAGTTCCTTCCTGCACATACTCTGCTGGGAGAGTTTAGTTTAGTTTAGTTCCATTTATTATTGCCACGTCTACCGAGGTACAGTTAAACTATTTTTTTGGGCATCCACACAGGAGGTTCAGAGAGTAAGTCTCTCACTTGTACCTCAGGGAGGAAAATTGTGCACTTCAGTAATGTTACTCCTGGCTGCAGCTAGAACTGCAAGTTCAGAGGAGTGCAAGGAGCTAGTGAGCATGGCTGTCAGAGTAACTGTGGCAATGGACTTTTATGTAATGGGCTCCTTTCAAGCTTGATACTTGTTCAAGAGAGGTCACTGAGGTTTCCACTTCAAAGACAGCCAATGATATTTCATTCTCTTTAGCTATCACACGATCTTTACATTACCCTGCAAGTCCCTTAGAATATCAAAGTCCACAGACATGGTGCTAGTAGTCTAGGCTTCTCAGTGTGGTGCTCAGAAATGAATGGATTCCTGACTGGACGATGGAAGCTGCCCTATTGATCAGCAGGTATTATGTCACGAAAGTGGCCACAATTCTACAAATGAAGTTGGACTCTGCCTCCACTTTGGACAAAGATAGTTACATCCTCTGCAGGAATCTTTGTGCCAAATTACTGCCAAGCTTTGCCATGCTCCTTAATATTGAACACAAACTCTTTGGCAGGTTTACACATACACCAATTCTCCTTCCCCCAGCTCTATCACTCCTCATGTGAGTAATCTGTAGAATAATTTATATCTGGCCTTGCTCTCCAGAAGGCAGCACCAAGGTTAACAGTTTCCTCTGAAAATCAAAACAAAGCTGCAGATGCTGGAAATGTTGCAAACACTCAGCAAGTCAGGCAGCATTGTTGAACGGGTGTTCAACTTGCCACATTGACTCTGTTTCTCTTTCCAGAGGAACTGCCTGACCTGCTCAATGTGTCTAGCATTATTTGATTTTGTTATCCATTCCCCCTGCCCTGGGTGGCTGCAGATCAGAAGAGGTTCCTTGTTGATGGGAAGGTGTATAGTGTGCAATAAGGTTGGGAGTGAGGGTACTATCATCTTTCCCAACTTCATCCGGATACTAACCACACTCTAAACACCAGGTATACCTATACTAGCCAGCATCATCCTCTTCAGAGCAATTAGATTCAGATTCAGATTCACTTTTATTGTCATTGCACTTTTCAGTGCAACAAAATGGTTTAGCCTGCAGTCATAACATAGAATAAATAACAAAACACACACTCAACACAGTTTAACATCCACCACAGTGAGTCTACCAGGCACCTCCTCACTGTGATGGAAGGCAACAAGTCCCAGTCCTTGTCTCTTCCCTCCTTTAGGAAAATTAGGACAAGCAGCTAGTCTGGCACTGCCCCAGTGAACCCCAGCAACCTTCCACTGGTTAACAGCAGTTGCCCTTCACTGCTTACTTACTTACTTACTTACTGCCTATTATGCCTCCAGACATGTAGGGCAGCAACGAAGGTCCTCCACACAGTAGTGTTGATTCCTTCAGTTGCTATTTCAATAACATATTTGTTTTACGAAACAGGGTTGTTAGCCCCGTGCTCAACCTCCAACCTGGAGGATCAGTGGATCTCTCTTCATCTCACCTCTACCCGTCGACCTGTCCAGCATGAGAGCCCCTAACAGGAGACGAATCTCCCGCTGGCATAGCTCTAGGGGTCACTGAGACACACAAGCTCCCCGACCACGACAAGGTTGCAATCTAACGGGGACTACCCCTCACTGCATGCAAACTATATTCCTGCGTGAGATGGGTGAGGGGTTAACGTGTGCTGTGCTGTGTCATGGCTGAACAACTGGCAGTGTGTGTGAACTATGAAATGGAGGTGTATGGATGTGAGGCTTGCTGCAGTGTGAACTGTGTGCAAGTGTGTTGGTGCATATGGGTGGTAGGCTTGAGTCCTGATTGATAAGGTGAATCGGCAGATACATAAAAAAGGCTCTGGTGAACTTGACAGTATCAGAGCTAACGTTGCAATTAATATGATATGTCACTAGAAAAGTCCTTCACTCATGTGAAGACATTAAACATCTTGTGGCCCTCCATTAAGGTCTTTGGGTTTGACGACTGTAATTAGCCAAATTGGCTATCTGATCCTACTGCATTCCAAATGCATGTCTGGAAGACCTGTGATTTCCTACAAATACTGGACATCTCTCCAGTTTTCCCCTCCTCTGTCTCCAGTGTGACATCCAAAAGTATCAAGAGCCTGCTCTTTGCCTTGTGCCATTCTTCACAGCTTTCCAGGTTAGATTTTGTTGCAAAATGTCAGACAACACTTTCTCTAGCCCCAACACACATTCCCCATAAGCAGTGGAGGGTAGGTTTATGAAGCACAGCCCAATTGATCAAGAATTATGTCGAAAAGTTGATTTTATTATCAAATGCACGTGCAGTGAGGTACAGGTCCAATGAAATTCTTGCTTGTTGCCGCATCGCAGGTGCATAGACATGCAAAAACATAAATTACATGTAAATTAAGCTGGAGTCTGCTTGAGTCAGGCCAGAATTGGCATTTTGTTAATGCATGCAGGTGAAAAAGATATCCTATGATATCCTTCTTGACAGAAGAACCTAGTCAATTAAGGTGTTTCTTTCCTAAATCCTTCTGGCAATTATAACAATAATTCTATATTATTTTACAAATGTGGAGGCTGGAACTGAGTAATGTAGTCATACACTAATAAATGGTTTAATTATGTTTTTTAAATTATTTTGTTAATGCTACACAAAACATATCTGTACTATTACTAAAACTCTCATCTTGTCCTCTTCCGGTTTGTGTTTTTTTTAAATTTGCACAAAAATTGTACCCTTTATCGCTAGGATTTTTCGCCACCTTACTCACCATTCTACTCTGCTCTAAACGCACCAGGTTTTGTTCTGAATGGTGGAATATTGCAAAAGTTATGAAGCTTTAAAAAATCGTGAGATCAGCAGATTGGTCTTCTCGCCTGTCAGTCACCATAGAGGTAACGCCCCTTCGGCACTTGCTGTCAATCACCGGAACGAGGAGAATAAAGCTCCGGAGGTGGGGCTGAGTCCACAAGCCGTGTTGATTGAGTCCGCAAGCCATTCTGAGTGAGCCCGCAAGAGTGGAGTCGGGGAAGCCGCTGAGTGGAGTCGGGGAAGCCACTGTGTGGAGTCGAGGAAGCCGCTGAATGGAGCCGGGAGGTGCTGTGTGGTGCCGCGGCCAATGGCCGCTGAGTTGAGTCCCTCCCCCCCTCCCTGCCCCCCAAACACCCACACCCCCACTTTACCCCTCCCCTGTTCCTCTCCCCTCCCCCCCCCCCACACCACCCCACCCCCCCCCACACCACTCCACACCCCCACACCACACCCCCCATATCATCCCCTTTCCCCACACCACACCCCTCTCCCACCCTCCCCCCAAACCACCCCCCTCCCCCTCACCACTCCCACTTAGTCTAGCATAGATTAAAGAGGGAATAACCTGAACACATATTTATTTTCCTGGTAAATGAAACTGTTAATTTTACTTCATCAATCACTATTTGCTTAAATCTGTAATTATTGCTTGAATCAATTGAAACTTTCCACTTTGTTGTCCATGACCTTGTTAAGTTTCCATAATCTTCTGCCAAACCTACTGCAATACAAGACATTGCCATTGCAACAACTTGCATAATACTGCCTTACCAAGGACAACCAGTCCAAGGCCTGTGATATTGCATCAGTCTGTAGATGTGCCTACGTTTATATGAGCCATACCTCTCAGCAGCACTTATGAACATTTTCAGCTTTCTTATCTAAAGCTTCAGTCGCCATGATTTGCTTCTGTTCAACAATTGATGTATTTCACCCAAAATTCATAACCTTTAAAGCAAAAACATTGCAATGTAGAAGGATGATATAAAATCAGTCCTACAGCACCTAGAACAGTACAGCACAGGAACAGACCCTTTGGCCCACATTGTCCATGCCAACATGAAGTCAAGTTAAACTGATTTTCTCTGCATGCACATGATCCCCATCCCTCCATTCCCTGCATTTCCATGTGCCTATCTAAAAGTCTCTTAAATGTCACGATTGTATCAGCCTCCACCACCATCCCTGGCATTGCATTGCAGGCACCCATCACGCTGTGCATAAAAAACTTGCCCCATACATCTCCTTCAAAGTTTGGCCTTCTCACCTTAAAGCTCTCCCCTCATATCTTTGACATTTCTACCCTGAGGAAAAGGTCAAACTTATTTATGCCTCTCAGAATTTTATATAATTTAATCAGGTTACAATCAATCTCTGACATTCCAGAGAAAACAAACCAAGTTTGTCCAACCTCTCCATATAGGTAATACCTTCTAATCCAAACGGCGTTCTGGTAAAACTCTTCTGTACCCTTTCAAAGCCTCCACATCCTTCCTGTATTGGAGCAACCAAAACTTCAAATACAGTATGGCAGAGCAAAGCTCGAGAGCAGTAACATGACCTCCTGACTCTTATGCTCAATGACCCGACCGATGAAGGCAAGCATACCATATGCCTTCTTTTCCATTCTGACTACTTATGTTGCCACATCCAGGGAGCAATGGACATGGACTCCAAGCTCCCTCTGTGCATCAATGCTGTTAAGAGTCTTGCCATTAGCCGTCCAGTTTCCGCTTACATTCGACTTCTCAGAGTGCAACCTTGGATTATGCTACATCTGCCATTTCTCCGCCCACTTCTGTAGCTGTTTTGATGTAAATTTCACGTAGGTGTAAGCAATTTTCTGTTGCACTTTCAGGGTGAGTAAAGAGCATCAATTAAATCATGAGGCAAATACTCAGGTTAGGATTCCAAATATATTGGATAGACTCCACATAGCTTTTGCCCCTCTGGTGATTCATACATTCAAGAGTGGGTTTATTATTGAACGTGTACTGGCATTATTGAAAGGAACAGGCAGCTAGCAATATCATTCTCCACTATTTAACCTTAATTAAAATGTATTTAACCTTTTCTACATATATACTTTCCTGGATCCCTTGCAAGACATAGTGAAGTCGGCCAAAATACATCAGAAACAGCATCGTGCTGACTTTCGTCCAGAATCATGCAATGGAGAGGCACGGCTTCCATGAGGACAACCCATTTTAAAGAAGCTAGCAACAATTAGGACGGCACAGTGCCACAGCGGCAGAGTTGCAGCCTTACAGCGCATTCAGCACCAAAGTCGCGGATTCAATCCCAACTATGGGTCTTTGTACGTTCTCCCCGTGATCACGTGGGTTTTCTCATAGATCTCCGGTTTTCTCCCATACTCCAAAGACGTACAGGTTTGCAGGTTAATTGGCTTGATATAAATGTAAAATTGTCCCTAGTGTGTGTAGGGGAGTGTTAATGTGCGGGGATCGCTGGTCAGTGAGGACTTGGTGGGCCAAAGGGCCTGTTTCCGTCCTGTATCTCTAAACTAAACTAAACTATAATTTGCTGCACAGCAATCAAATGATTGTATCAGCCGTTAAAGGCACATTTCCATGACAGCCACACAGCAGCTACTCGGGAGATTGCCAGAGCAAGGCACTCTCCTAAGAAGGATTTCAAAACCAACTTAAGGAAATGAGATGAGAAAGATGGAGGATGTGTAATTTTTTCTGAAAAATTAATTGATTTCTAATGTTTGTATTGTTTATTGTATTTTCTTGTTCCAAATTACTCTGAAAACACAGCACCATTGAAATGCAGCCTCTGTTCGAACAAATAAAACGTCATCAGAGAATTCCTTCGTCCTGTGCACGTCGCGTTCTCCTTCCACTCCCTTTCTGATTCCCGATCCACGTGGCGAGCAGCGGCCAGGCCTGGCGACTTTCGTTCTCCGAGCGAGCAGGACCTGCGGTTGGGATTTAGCCGCGGCTCGCCGGGCCGCACCGCAGGCTGTGGTCCAGCCTTCCTCGGCCCACTTCACCATCGAGATCCTGCACTGCATCCCACCACCGGTCCACTAACCAGCCCTTGGTCCAACCTCCTCTCCGGTGCACAGGTCGAGCAGAGTCCAGGCTCGGCAACAACCTCGTCAAACTTGTTCTCGTTACCGCGGCAGCGAGCCAGCTCTTTTGTTAGCCATTGGGAAGTTAGGAAGTGACCTTCTGCCGCTCAGCCCGTCGTGTCCAAGTCTGTCCAACCTCTCCCTCTAGCTAACACACCCTATTCTAGGCATAACCAGGCGTAGACTCAGCAAGCGTTTTGCCAAACACTGCCAAGGCCTACTGGATTTCCAGATTGCTAACAACTGTAACGCACCTTCCCATTCCCACACTGAACTTTCCGTCCTGGGCCTCCTCCATAGACAGAATGACGCTGCATGCAAATTGGAGGAACAGCACCTCATATTTTGCTTGGGTAACTTACAACAACATGATATGAAGGTTGAATTCACGAATTTTAGGCAACTTCTACAAACATCTCCATCCCCTTCCCCCATCCACCCCCTCCCCCTCTCCCCCTCTCCCCCTCTCCCCCTCTCCCCCTCTTTCCTCACTTCCTCCACTTGCAACTATATATCCCTCTTGGGCTTGCACCTGTCTCTAGCCAACAATTACCCTATCAAGGGATCTCCTTGACTGAGGTCACCTGTTGCTGGCCCTAATTTGTCCCGTTTTTTCTTCGCTTCCAGTTTTTCCCACATCCTCCCTACTACAATCAGTCTGAAGAAAAGTCCCAACAGGAAACGTCACCTATCCATTTTCACCAGACGTGCTGCCTGACCTGTGGAGTCATTTCACCATTGTGTCTTTAATTCTGGTAAACCTCCCTGCACATTTTCAAGGGCCTCCACATCCTCCTTGTTATGGATCAACCAGAACACCATGCAATACTTCAAAAGCTGACTAACCAGTCCTATAAAGCTGCATCATGACTTTCTGACTGATACTCAATGCCTTGGCCAGGGGAGGCAAACATACCATGTGTTTTCTTTACCACTCTACCTACTTGTGTTGCCACTTTTGGGGAGTTATGAACGTCTAGATTTTTGCATAATGTGCAAAAATAAGATTGAGTATTTTGTTGCACATTAAATCCCATGTTAGTTACGTTAATGAGCATTTTCTTTAAACCATTGTCAAAATAGTGAATGTTTCCTGTGCTTGTTCCTACTATCCCATGGTATAGTTTCCAGGCTAGAACTTTGTTAGTTTTTCAGTTTGATCTGCATGAAAAATGGCGTAAGAGTCACAGGCATGGAGAGAAGCTGCTCGGAAATTTGTGATCACTTTTTAATTATTCTTTCACATTTCAGCAACACTAATCAACATCCTCTGGTTGGGCCATTTCTGTGGGCTGTTATGAGGAAACCAAACCAATGGATCTGCAACTTATCAAAGGGAACGGCAATGCCACAGAAGACATTAGTGAATCAAATGTGTCTGCACTGTTAATAATTCTGTATACCTCTTCTGACAAAAGCATAGCATATGCCATTCAAAAGATGGTATGGAAGTGAAGTGATAGTTAATAGTAATCCTCTCGACACTTCTGGTGGAGAAATCAATGCCGGCATTGGCAATGAATATCTATTGCAGGAAGTTTGACATGTGCTGGAGATAGTTATTGTCTGAAACCTCCATTCTATGACTATTACTTGTCAGTTATCAGCTCATGCTCGCATGTCATGTGGGCCTTGATGCATACAGCCGTGGTCTCCTTCATTTGCTGCAGAGATATGAAAGAGATTGAACCATGTGCAACCTTCAACAAACATCCTCACTACTGATGATTCACCCATGGACATTGCTTTGAGGAACTCCTGTGGTTGGAATGATTGGCCACAAAAAATGTCCACTGTGCAAAGTTGCACTTCAGCTATGTGAGCTTCCAGGGTTCCTCGATATCACAGACCATCAAACATCACTTCACTTCTGCTCGTCAGTTATTTGGACAGACTTTGCAATGAGATCTGGGGTTGAATGGTTTTAGCACATCCAGACTGGGCTGAGCTGAACAGGTTATTTATGGGTAAGTGCTACGTGAAAGCAATGTCCACTGCACATTCCATAACCTCACTCATGATTGCAAATGTTCTGATGGCGCAGGGTTTGTGAACTGGAATTGTCTTTGTTTTTGTGAGTAAGACATACCTGCTTGATTTTCCCGATTATCAGGTAGATACTATTATTGTTACTGACTGGAGCGGTTTGGCTGGAGGAGAGACATTAGTCTTCAGCATCACAGTTAGGATGTTGTCTGGTGCCAAGGCCTTTTTGAATCCGCTGATCTCAGCCAATTTATGATATCATGGGGAGTGAATTGGATTGGCTAAAGATTGGCTTCTGTGTTGGTGGGAATGTCAAGGAAAAGCCACGAGGACTCATTCACTTGGCACTTCTGGTGGAAATGGATGCAAATACTCCAGCTTTGTCTTTATAGTTGCGTGGCTCAGCACATGAGTGTGAACATAATTCTGAAGCATTTTGCAATCAAATCAGTCGAAGTGCTGAAGTTAAAAGGCATGTTGTAGGAGCCTCCTTGCATTCACTGCATAATTCTCCACCCCATCATTCATGATTCATTATAGGGCGGCAGGGTGGAGCAGCAGTAGAGTTGCTGCCCTACAGCACCAGAGACCCGGGTACGATCCTGACTAAGGGTGCTGTCTGTGTGGAGTTTGTATGTTCCCCCATGACAGCGTGCGTTTCCGGATGCTCCAATTTCCTCCCACACTCCAAAGATGTACAGTTTTGTAGGTTAATTGGCTGTGGTAAAGATTGTAAATTGTCTCGAGTGTGTCAGGAAGTGCTAGTGTGCGGGGTGATCGCTGGTCGGCACAGGCTCGGTGTATCTCTAAACTACACGAAACTGGATTCAGCCCTGTCCACCTACACTGTTTCTGCTGCTTAGCTTGTTGTACCTTCACCGGGTATTCACCTGTGTATGTGCTGCTCCTTTCATGCCCTTCTGCACGCCACATTGTACCAGGATTGATCCCCTGGTGGTACACTTACGGTAGAGTGAGCTACGTGCCAGTCCATGAAGCTGTAGATTGTGGAATACATTTCACCAAACTACCTCTAAGATTACAACAGGATCTTGATCAACTGAGACAAATGGGTTTCAATTCAGATAAGTACTTAATGATGCATTTTGGTAACACAAACCAGGGCAGGACTTATGCAATAAATGGTATATCCCTGGGGCCAAATAGATTCAGGGGTACAGGTCTATAGTTCCATCAAAGCGGCGACAAAGTTAGACATGTAGGTGAAAAAGTTAATTGGCACACTTGGCCTCATTGGTCAGGGTATTGGGTGCCGGTGTTAGGATGCCACGTGACAGCAATACTGTTGGTAAAACTATAATTGAAGTTCTGTTTACAGTTCTGGTGGCCCTGCTACGGGAAGAATAGGCACAGATAAGGTGAAGAGCCATAGTCTTTTCCTCAAGAAGGGGAGCCTACATTAGAGGGAATAACATTAAACTGAGAGAGGAAAGATTTAAAAGAGATCTGAGGCACAGATAGTTTCTCACAAAGCTTGCTGCCGGTATAGACTACATGCCTTTAAACCAGTTACAAGAGCAGGCTGTACTGGACACCACAGGAAGACACCTGGCACCGGGCAATTGCATATCTCTGAACGTTCCAATAGTTAACAACTGTATATGGAAACACATTGGAACAGGAGTCAGGAGCATGGATGTAAAATTGCAAAAAGTACTGAAAGTACTGACCGCAGGGATAACAGCATTTGCCCGTACAGTGGACGACAGGGAAATGTCCCAGGATCAACAAGATGCACTGGCACTATTCTGCAACACCCAGCATGAAATAAATAACATCAGGAAAAGTGCCATTCAACCTATACTGAACCCAAAAGTGAGGGATCCATAGAAATGGATACAAATCATCTAACATTGAAATAAATGGGGGCAAATGGCATATTTTCTTGGTCATAATCTATACACAATAGTGAAAGGCTTGGGTAGAGTGGTTGTGGAGAGGATTTTTCCACTAGTGGGAAAGTCTAGGACTAGAGCTCATAGCCTCAGAATTTTACTTCGGAGTCACGTGAGTGACTACGTGAAGAACCCCGCCAGGACATATCGCTACACGCATTGCAAAACGTCAGACGCGGTGGAAGGACGTTCCCCCGCGGCGGCAAATTAAAAAGCCGCTAATTGCAGGTAAGCGTTTACTCTGCGGTCTTTTTTCTTCCCATTTTCCAACTACAGGTAGGAAAATGGAGAAAACAAAGAAGACAAGGGCTGCGACAAAGCTGGTGAGGGAGGACCGCGGAGTAGCGGGAAGCCAGCAACAGCAGCTAACGGCACTTGGATCACCCGTAGTGGGATCAGCTGTGCCCGATGTCGCCTCCGCACCGGCCAAATCCAAGCGGCAGGGCGGCAAGGCTAGACACAAAACCAACAAGGTCGTGGACTCAGAGGAGTCCGACTTTGAACCACCGCGGGCGGCCAGCGACCGAGAGCGCTGGACCCGGATGGAGCGGTGTATGGAGCATTTGCTCCAACGTGACAGACTCCGGGAGATGGAGTCGGGTCACTGTGGGCCCTATGGTAAACCCACAGCAGTACCTTTTCAAGGGCTGCACAGTGTTTCTACCTCATCGGAGGGGAGCACTGCGGGTCAGTGCTGGGCTGACCTGGAAGAGGGGTCCACGGAAGAAAAGACAAGTGTGCATGGGGTGCAGGAAAAAGAGAACTTACTGGACATGGTGGCCAATTTTATACAGTCGGAACAGACTGGACAAAATCTGGAGCCAAAGCTTGCTGCCAGTATAGACTACATGTCTCTAAACCAGTTACAAGAGCAGGCTGTACTGGACACCACAGGAAGACACCTGGCACCGGGCAATTGCATATCTCTGAACGTTCCAATAGTTAACAACTGTATATGGAAACACATTGGAACAGGAGTCAGGAGCATGGATGTAAAATTGCAAAAAGTACTGAAAGTACTGACCGCAGGGATAACAGCATTTGCCCGTACCGTGGACGACAGGGACATGTCCCAGGATCAACAAGATGCACTGGCACTATTCTGCAACACCCAGCATGAAATAAATAACATCAGGAAAAGTGCCATTCAACCTACACTGAACCCAAAATTTGCGGGACTGTGCAAACCTGGGACCACGAAACCACCCATACTCTTGTTTGGAGGCAACCTATCGAAGCAGGTAAACGAGCTCGATGAGGAAGCAAAAACCTTGGGGTTAATAAAAGGAAAACCAACAAAAACCCACTACAGCCAAAGACAGCATCCCTACGCACCCACCAGCAGAACTGGTGAAAGCTCGAAGGCACGGTATTTCAAACATGAGTCTTTTTTAGGCCATGGCCCAGGCCGGCCTTCTTGGAAGATGCGGGGAACCCCAACACCAACCAAACCGAAAAACCAGGCACCAGCGCAACAACAACAGCGGAAGAACTACAAAAAGAAGTAAACCTGCCACTGGTAACAATGGAGGTAGGTGGGTCTGGTTCCCTAAAAAATATGGAGAGCATGGAGGTTGGGGGGAGACTACACTGGTTTTTGAATGCATGGAGCATATTAACAACCGATACTTACATCTTAAGCAGTATCCAAGGATATACAATAGAGTTTATACACAAGTACAGCCCTCCAGTTCAACATATACCGAACCGAGTGTTCGTGCTCTCTGATAAAGAAAAATCAGAGGCACAAGCTGAACTGGAGCGGCTTTACGTAAAAGGTGTAATTGAGATAACACAACACGAACCATTAGAATTCGTGTCCAATATTTTTACCAAAATCAAAAAAGATGGTGGTTGTCGCATCATCACGATCTAACAAAATTGAATACATTTGTACAATATATTCACTTTAAAATGGAAACCTTTGTTACTGCTAACCAATTAATTTCCAAAGGTTACTTCATGGCCAGCATCGATTTAAAAAATGATTACTATACAGTGCCTATACGAGGTGACCACAGATGTTACTTAAAATTCAACTGGATGGGACAACTTTGGCAGTATAAAGCACTGCCAAATGGGCTATCATCAGCCCCCAGGCTGTTCACAAAAAATTTTAAACCAGCCCTAGCATTTCTACGGAAACATAAACACATGGTTATGGCATATTTAGATGACATACTCATTGTGGGCAAAACTTTGGAATTGGCCATACAGACTGTAACAGCCACAAAACAGCTATTTGAAAAACTGGGATTTATCATCCATCCAGTTAAATCTAAACTAACGCCGTCCACCACTATGGATTATTTGGGGTTCACCATTGACTCATCTAGAGATTTAATAGAGGCTTGCAATAACCTCATTGACATCAGAAAACCATCCATCAGATTGGTAGCAAAAGTAATTGGTAAAATAGTGGCTGCTTTCCCAGCCACACAATTTGGACCTCTACATTACCAAAACTTACAGAGAGCAAAAATACAAGCACTCAAAATTAATGCAGGTCACTTTGACAGACCTATGAGACTACCAATCCAAGCCAAAACGGAACTAATATGGTGGATAGACAACATTTGGCTTTGTTCAAACCCAATCATTGTCAGTAACCCTTCCATGGTACTACAAACTGATGCCAGTGCACTTGGGTGGGGAGCCACCAATACCATCACCAGCTGTGGAGGGAGATGGACTGCACAAGAGACATCTTTCTTACTCACACTGGGCATAAACTACTTGGAAATGTTGGGTGCATTCCATGGCCTAAAGTCATATTGTACTGGGTCATATCACCAGCATGTTCGACTACAAATAGACAATACCACCGTGGTAGCATACATTAACCACATGGGTGGAAACAAATCGACATCATGTGACAATCTGGCTAACTCAATTTGGCAATGGTGCATCCAAAGAGATATTTGGATATCAGCCACTTACCTACCAGGGAGACTAAATTTAGTGGCAGACACCAGGTCACGCAAATTTAATGAAAACACCGAATGGATGTTGAACAAAATAGTATTTGCTGATATTACAGCAAAATATGGAACACCAGATATCGATCTATTCGCATCCAGACTAAACAACCAGATACCAAACTATGTTTCATGGGAACCAAACCCTGGGGCAGCAGCGACAGATGCATTTTCACTGCATTGGGGGAAATTGTTTATTTATGCATTCCCTCCTTTCTGCCTCATCAGTTGGGTATTAAGGAAAATACAACAAGACTCTGTATCTGGTATTTTGGTAGTACCCGATTGGCCTACACAACCATGGTTCCCAGTGGTACAAAACATGGTGTTAGAACCATGTATTACCATCCCACATAGACCAGACTTATTGCTACATCCCGTAACAGGGGATAGCCACCCATGCCATAAATATTTGAACCTATTAATTTGTAGAGTTTAAAAACACCACTTTTACAACTGGGACTAACGGACCGAACAGCGAACATGATCTCGGCGGCCCAAAGACAAACGACTAAAAAACAGTATCTGGTCTACATCAGGAAGTGGGAAATGTACTGCCATAAAAACAACATCACCAACAGAAACATGAACATCCCGTCTGTTCTGGAATATCTGGCAGGCCTCCACTATGATGAGGGGCTCAGTTACAGTGCCATCAACAGCGCCAGAAGTGCCCTGTCGACTTACCTATGGCAAGGGACAGAGCGTTACTCTGTAGGGACTCACCCTCTGGTAACAAAGCTCATGAGGGGAATTTTTAATACTAATCCCCCAAAAACCAGGTACTCCCAAATTTGGGATGTAAGCATTGTCCTGAAGACGCTCAGAAACTGGTCTCCAGCATCAGCTCTGTCTCTACACAGACTGACTTTAAAAACAGTCATGTTAATGGCATTAGTCACGGCACAGAGGGTACAGTCACTGCATAAACTCAGACTGGACAACATGACTTCCTCACCTGACAATATTACGTTCCACATCTACGAGCTAGTAAAGTAGAACAGACAGGGATCAGCAGGCCTCAATATACTATTTAGGTCATACCCTACAGATGACCGTCTCTGTATAGTTAGACACCTGTCATTATACATAGAGAAAACTAAAATCCTAAGAGGCAATGAGAAGGGACTTCTGATCAGCCACAAGCAACCTCACAAAAGAGTGACGGTCCAGACCATCTCGAGATGGCTGAAACAGGTGCTTACACAGGCTGGGGTGGATACTAACATTTTAAAATCTCATTCCACCAGGGCTGCAGCTACATCGGCAGCAATACAATTGGATGTGCCCATGGACCAAGTCCTCGAAGCAGCAGGATGGCCAGGGGAACGAACATTCCAATTATTTTACAATAAACCAGTAATGAAACCTGGAACATTTGCAGAAAAAATTTTAAGTTCTGTAAATTAATTCAAACCCATAAAAGGGTCATAATTTGTGTTAATAAATTTTATGATTTCTATATCGAATTCATGTCCAAATTATGTTAACACTATTCCTCCTACAGTCAAGGCAGACGTGATGCATGGACTCGTTTCCACGGCATGAAATCACAGAGCTTTAAAATCTTCACGTAGTCACTCACGTGACTCCGAAGTAAAATAGTAAGATTAAACGAGAACTTACCAGTTTGAAGTTTGATCTGTATTTTATGAGGAGTTACGATGAGGGATTACGTGCCCTCCGCCCCCACCCTTGATCATATACTTAACTGGTATCTCTTCTCTAATCTTACTATGTTTAGTCATTACAGTTGTCTGTGATTTCACACCGCTGCTTTGAAGAATGACACGCATGCGTCCTGGCGGGCTTCTTCACGCAATCGGTGGGCGGCGCGACTTTCGTCAGCAGCGGCCTCTGCAGTCCGTCTGCGTTTTTATTATTTTATGTCTTTGTTTTTATGTAGTTTTTGTTATTTTTTGTTGGGGTATGTGTGTGGGGGGGGGGGGGGGGGGGGGGTGGTGTGGGGGGGAGGGGGTAACTTTTAAATCTCTCCCCGCACGGGAGACCCGACCTTTTCTTTGTCGGGTCTCCGTTGTCGTTGGGGCTGCAACGAGGAGCGGCCTCCAACAGGAAGACCGGGGGCTGTGGTGCCGACTACTCACCTCACCGTCGTGGAGCTGGCCGAGTCCAGAGCGGGTGGAGCTGTGGTGGACGCTGCTGCGGCCCGACCCCCGGAGATTCGGTGGCTGCAACTGCGGGTCTGGAGGGCGGCACCGGGAGCCCGCGGGTCCCTGGAGGGAGACCGCTTTTCGGGGCTTCCGCAACGGCGACTTCTCCTGCCCGAGTTGCGGGGTTGAAGAGCTCCTGGAGCGGGGCCTTACAGCACCGCCCCGCGCGGCTTGGAATGGCTGCGGGACTGCGAGCGCACGCCGGGGGCTCTAACATCTAGAACCCGGTGTGCGACCTTGCATCACCCGGCGTGGCTTTAATGGCCGTGGGACAATTCGCCATCGCCCGCCGGGGGCTTTGACTTTGACTCTGACATCGGGGGGGAGAGTGCAGTGGAGAGAGAAGTTTTTTTGGCCTTCCATCACAGCAATGTGATGGATGTTTATGTAAATTATGTTGTGTCTTGGGTCTATTTGTTTGTAATGTATGGCTGCAGAAACGACATTTCGTTTGGACCTCAAGGGGTCCAAATGACAATAAATTGAATTGTATTGTATTGTATTGTATTGCAATCCCTCATCGTAACTCCTCATAAAATACAGATCAAACTTCAAACTGGTAAATTCTCGCTTAATCTTACTATTAAAGAACGTTCTTTTAGGAAGGAGATGAGGAGAAATTTATTTAGTCAGAGGGTGGTGAATTTGTGGAATTCTTTTCCACAGAAGGCTGTGGAAGCCAGGTTTGTGAATCTTTTTATGGCAGAGATAGATAGATTCTTGATTAGTACAGGTGACGCGCCATAGCAGAAGCGTCCACATCGCAGGGCTGGAAACTGGAAGTATCCTGAGCTAATTCTGCTACCACCATCATCTTTTGCGACAAGTGATGGCTCCCACTGATTGTCACCGGAAGCTGATAGCGAGGCCAACATTTGTAACAAGATGGACACGAAAAGAAGAAAAAGTACAGGTGTCAGGGGTTATGGGGAGAAGGCAGGAGAATGGGGTTAGGAGGAAGCGATAGATCAGCCATGATGGAGGTGGAGGAGACTAGATAGGCCGAATGGCCTAATTCTACTCCTGTTCCTTGTGACCTGTTGACCTATTCAGTTCATTGAATATAGTGTGGAAATGGGAAGTAGGGCTACCTTTGTATAACCCATATACAACTTCTCTCATAGAGAAGTTGTATGTGGGTTACACAAAGGTAGCCCTACTTCCCATTTCCATTCCTGTTCTCCGAATACACCCTCAGGTGTGGACATGTGTGAGGTCAAGTCTCCCGGAGTCATCATTCACTATCTACCTGCACATGAAGAATGCCTGGATTTCTCGGGGACTGCTGGCTCTGGAGGAATCAAAGGCGAGTTCACAGTTTCAGAGAGGAGGATAGAGAAGTAAAGGAAAGATATCTCTAAAAGTATAGGATAAACCATCGGAAATTATTCCATATTATTATGAAAGAAAAATTACCGTTTGCCATTTTGTCTCCTGTCATTTCCTTCAACCTAACCAAAGGTCACCTGCTCGTGTCGACTGATGTGGCCACACAGGTGTATGAACTGTGAGGTTATATTAAGAGTAAACATCTTAACCCACAATTTGTACATGAGAAATAAAATAATTGTACAAGGGTATGTCGCCACCTGTTTTCAAACCTGCCCGAAGTAATTCATTTTGTTTAACCTCGCCCACCTTAATCTGTCTCAGGAGCCTGGAAATAATACTTTTATTATTTGCAGTCTGCACACAGAGGTAGTCATCAAGGTTGATTGTAGGTTGATGCGTAGTTTATTGTTGCTGGCAAAGCTGCCTACTCCAACAGGTGCCAGGCACGCTGAACTACACTCCTGTAAAACATTTACCCTGAGCTATGTGCACAAGCAATGATGGATTCTGTTTACATGTACTGGAAACTACTGCTTTCCTTTGCACCCAGCTTGTACTGATAATAAAAGTTTATAACTACATGTTACCTTCTGATTCATTCCCATCCTCCCCTCTTGGCTAATAACCGAAAAGTTTATTCAGTTGAATTAGGTTAGGTATTGTGAATTGGATCACTGCTGGTAAATTAAACGCAGCCTTGAAACCCATCTTGCAGTCTATTTATTAAAAGAATAAATTGGCTGAGTGCCCAGTTTTGGGAATGTGCTTCTCATACTCTCTGCAAACCTTGGACATTAGCAAACAAATGTTTCTGAAATATTTTTTTTAATTAAAATGACACATAGCCTTGAGAATAAAATAAATGAAAGATTTTGACCAGCTGAAAATGATAACATATAAATGCTTTCTTTCCCTGAAAGGAATAGTTTGGATAAATGTAATTGGTTGCCAACGTTGTTTTAATGCAAAAATAAGAAAACAAAAAATATTGAAACATTGCACGAACACTGGATTTATGCAGTGGAGGAGAGTGCTTGGGGGGCGGGAGGAGAATGGTTGGGAAGAGGAGGAGGGTTTTCTTGTTTGATGCCTTTCAGTGGAACAAAGGTTGCAGAAATGTTAAATGCCGTCAGAATAATAGTCGTTGGGGGAAAAACGTGGAAGTTGATCTTTTTCAGCTTCTCTTTTAATTATTGACAATGCTCACCTGACATTCTGTTGCTCCCAATAGTCCAGTGGGTAAGTCCACTGCTCAGAACCAGGAACTTATCAAAAAGAGCTCTCTCAGAGATCTTTCAGATGGCAAGCTGCAAGATCATAGGCTCATTCTTCCCATATCAGACACACATCCACCGAATGGAATTTGTTGCCTGAATGCTACAAATTTGGGAGCATGCACAGAGTACCTGATAAGACCTGACAATTTTCATAAGTTAGCAGATAGCCCTGGTCAAACACCAATGTGTCACCATGGCAAGGAGCCATGCAGACCAGAATGGCCCAAATCTTTTGCTGAGTTGGCTGAGATTATGTGAAGGAAATTACGACTGGTTGCAAAATCCCTGAGCTTTCAGCAACAAAACAATGTCCCGATTCCTGGTCACTTTCAAAGGCCTTGGGCAGAAAGTGTGCATGTTCACGTCAGGTGAAACGGTATTTGGATCATTGCTGAAGTTGACAAAGTCCACCAGCAGTGCTTACCTGATGTCAGCAGAACACATATTTAACCTTTCAGGCAGCAAGCTCCAAGATCACAGGCTCATTCTTCAGAAATCAGACACACGCCCACCAAGTGGAATTTGTTGCATGACTGCTACAAATTTGGGAGCAGAAACGGAGGAGAAAGTATTTGAAGGCCTGATCATTTTCATGTTAGCAGGTGACCCTGGTCAAACACACTTGTGTCAGCATGTAATGGTGTATGCAGACCAGAATGGCACAGATCTTTAAAGATAGTTCATATTTTCAGGAATGAGCATTAATACATATAGCATGTTGGAGACTGGTTGGAAAAATAATTTTAGTCTTAATTTTGTGCAGGCAATCTGGTAACGGGGGGGTATAAAATATATATATTTTTTTAAACACAGTTGGTATATCCTTTTTTGCGAGTTTTGTGTTACAATAGAGCGATTGTTTTTCCTTTTTTTTCTTTTCTTTCTAGGGTCTTATTTCCTTTCTTTACTTCCTTCTCTAACTTCTTCCCTAAGGGGCTTTCTTTCCCCAACACTTTCCTGCACCTTCACGATTCTTGCTCACTTTCCTTACTTCTTTTATTTCTATCTTTTTTAAAGCTCGAAAAACGAAGTGGTACAACAAATGTAATAAGATATATCTGATGTGTATTATTGTAATTTACTGTACTTCTAATAAAAAAATTAAAAAAATTAATAAAAAAAATAAAATAAAAAATAAAATAATTGTGCAGGCACTCCCCAACTTACATAATGGACAACTTAAGTAAACTCTCACTTACCTAAGCATTCTTTATGCCCACTGACGCCCATGTAATCTCCACTTTGGAGCTCCCATGTGGTCTCCACTTTGGAGCTCCCCCGTGGTCTCCACTTCGGAGCTCCCATGTTGTCTCCACTTTGGAGCTCTCATGTCATCTCCACTTTGGAGCTCCCATGTTGTCTCCACTTTGGAGCTCCCATGTGGTCTCCACTTCGGAGCTCCCATGTTGCCTCCACTTTGGAGCTCTCATGTGTTCTCCACTTTGGAGCTCCCATGTGGTCTCTACTTCGGAGTTCCCCCGTGGTCTCCACTTTGATCCCGTGTGGTCTCCATGGTGAATAGTAGTACTTGTGCGTGTAATACGCGCGCACAGTAGTACTTCTGTTCCCAGCTTACCCTACATGCGACTTCCGCAAGAGTCCACAGGACAAAACCCTTACGTATGTCGGGGAGAGTCTGTACAATCAAAGAATAATAAGAACAAAAGAGACCAGGAACCAATTATGTACAATGCTCTGCAGCTACCAATAGTTCCGTCTTTAGAATAGGTATTCATTTGTATTTCAATCCATTGCTCTTGACACAGCCCTGTAATTCTTTTCCCCTTCAAGTATGTGGCCAATACTGCTCTGAAAACCAGCACTAAATCTGTTTCAATCAGCCTTTCAGACAATGCTAATTGTGCTTTCAGTTTTTAATATTAAAGTATTGTGAATATCCATTTGATACGGCAGAGCCTCACACAGTTGATCCACAATACTTGAATTATTGGGAGCCACAGAATGCTGGCATTTGAGCATTGTCTATGGTTCCATATGTTTGTGAGTTGTCAGCCCAGAACAACTAGCAGCAATCTTTCTGGAGCTTGCCATGACTAACTGCGCAAAGCCCACTTGTTAAGAGTTTGCATCACTAACCTAGCTTCGCTACCACACTACCACCCTCTTACGCCTTCTACCTAAACAATATTGAACTCAGTTGATGGACACAAAGTGCTGGAGCAACTCGGCCGGTCAGGCAACATCTCTGGAGAAAAAGGATAGATGTCATTTTTGGTCAGAACCTTTCTTCAGACTGAAAGTTGAATAGAGGGGAACTGGAGGTAAGAAAAGGCTGGAACAAATCAGGGCCGAGGCAGGATGGAGCCCATAATGGCCCATTGTTTGCTGGGATAGAGGTGACAATGAAGAGCTAGTTGGCTAGCTCACCCTGAATTACATGCAATTTAACCTTCCAGACTAACCTACCTTGTGGGATCTTGTCAAAGGCCTTGCTAAAGTCCACATGGACAACATCCATCTCCCTGCCCTCAGCAATCTTCTTATACAGATGTGACTTCACATGCACAAAAATGAATGAATGGATTGACTGGGCTTATATTCACTGGAATTTAGAAAGATGGGAGGGGATCTTATAGTCTATATTACTAAAGTTTGATCTTGACGACTTCCTGTTGTTCTGTATATTGATTTTAGAAAAAAAAAGCTGGCACTTACGGCTGTGAGTTTTGGCCATCTTACTCAGAGTCCCCCTCCGCTGCGCAGGACAAGAGGATGAAAAATAGAAGAGTTATTAGTGTTTAAAAAATGTTGAGATTCTCGCTCCTGAAGGCCACGCACCATCCGGAGGGACTATAAAACCCGGACTTGTTGAGTGCCTCAGTCAAGTCTCTGCAAGATGGGTGAGCACGAGGATCACGTCTCTCAGTCTGAGCTGGGAATAATACTGAACGCATGTCTACTAAACTGTGAGTGTGGTTTTACTGACCTTGAGTGCCCTTAATGTTGTTTGAAAATGAAAATGTGGTTGGTTTGAAAAAGCAGAACAAATGGTCGGTGGTGGTTGGTTTGAGCTAAAGCACAGCAAATGGTTGGTGGTGGTTGATTTGAACTAAAGCACAGCAAATGGTTGGTGGTGGTTGGTTTGAGATAAACCACATGATTAAAAGTCTAAACTTGACAACTTCCTGTTTGCACTGTATATTGATTTTAGATAAAAATGCTACCACTTACGACTGCGATTTTTGGCTATCTTACTCAGTCCCCTGCTGCTCATCAGGTGCAGAGGATTCTTCCCATCAATGAAAAATAAAAGTGTTATTAGTGTTTAAAAAATGTTGAGAATCTCTCTCCTGTCAATCATGCCATGAAGGCCTCGCCCCTTCCGGTGTGAGGGATAATAAAGTATGGGTGTGGCTCAGTCTCTGCAAGATGGGGGAGGGAGAGGTCACGACTGTCTGAGCTGTGAATCAACTGAACACACTGAATGTCTACTGAACTGTGAGTGTGGTGTTTATGTGGTGTTTATGTGGTGTTTTGTGGTTTGTGTGGTTTATGGTGGTTTTATGGTGGTTTCACCGTGCTTGAAATGATATGAAACTGCATTTGAATGTGGTGGCCGTGCACCCAGCACAAAATGGTATGAAACTGCACTTGAATTTGGTGGCCTTGCACCCTGCTTGAAGTAGTATGAAATTGCACTTGCATTTGGTGGCCTTGCATCCTGCTTGAAGTGGCATGAAACTGCACTTGAATTTGGTGGCCTTGCACCCTGCTTGGTGGCATGAAACGACACTTGCATTTGGTGGCCTTGCATCCTGCTTGAAATGGCATGGAACTGCACTTGAATTTGGTGACCTTGCACCCTGCTTGAAATGGCGTGAAACTGCACTTGAGTTTGGTGGCCTTGCACACTGCTAGAAGTGGTAGGAAACTACACTTGAGTTTGGTGGCCCAGCATCCTGCTTGAAGTAGTATGAAACTGCACTTGAATTTGTAGGCCTTGCACCCTGCTTGAAATGGTAAGAAACTGCACTTGATTTTGGTGGCCTTGCACCCTGCTTGAAGTGGTAGGAAACTGCATTTGAATTTGGTGGCCTTGCACCCTGCTTGAAATGGAATTTCAAGGAATAGTCGTGAGTCAACTGCCAGCCCACCAGCCGTGAGTGAGCTGCCACCCCAAGAATCCATTTGGCCCACAATGTATATACTAGCCCTTTAGAAACCAGTCCCTTCAGCACACAACACCCATACTAGCGCTCCAGAAAGCCCCCCCACCACCCCACTGGCCACCAATATTGGAATTGGTTGAGAGGTGGAATATTGCGTTGGGGAACCAGCCCTCCTGTGTGAACATGGGACCCAACGGGTCCCACTTAGTCTAGAAATATATTAAATTCTAAAGGGATTGGTAAGCTAGATGCAGGAAAAATGTTCCCAATGTTGGGGGAGTCCAGAACCAGGGGTCATAGTTTAAATATAAGGACTGGGATGAGAAAATATGTTTTTGCCCAGAGAGTTGTGAATATGTGGAATTCTCTGCCACAGAAGGCAGTGGAGGTCAATTCACTTGAAGTATTCTAGAGAGAGTTAGGTATAGCCCTTGGGGCTAACAGAATCAAGTTTCTAAATGAGACTTAAGGCCCTGTCCCACTTTCCCGAGTTACTCACGAACTCTCCCGAGTTTTCCCCTTGATTCAAACTCGGAGGATTACAGTAATAGCCGTTCGTAGGTACTCGGGGCTATTTTTTTAACTCGGGGACATTTTTCAACATGTTGAAAAAACGTCCCGACTAACCTCATGTTCCTGAGTTCCTACCGCTGGCATTACGAACCGCTACGAAACATCTACGGACTCGATACTGACATTCCCCGACATTCCCCGAGTTCGAATCAAGGGGAAAACACGGGAGAGTTCATGAGTAACTCGGGAAAGTGGGACAGGGCCTTAATCTTAAGCTGTTTTCGAGAGTTACAGGTAGAGTTAGGTTTAGCTCTTAGGGCTAATGGAATCAAGGGTTATGGGAAAAAAGCAGGAACGGGGTACTGAATTTGGATGATCAGCCATGATCATATTGAATGGCGGCGTTAGCTCAAAGGGCCGAATGGCCTACTCCTGCCCGATTTTCTATGTTTCTATCATATTGAATGGCGGTTCTTGCTCAAAGAGCTAAATGGCCTACTCCTGCACCCATTTTCTATGTTTCTATGTAAACTGTGCTACCTATCCCCAATCAGCTCTTACATATCCCAATGCCAGTAGATCCTATCCCTTCCAGTAAGCTTCCCACCAATGATGACAGGCACTGATACCTATGGTTGCCTGGCTATTCCTTGCAGTCCTACCTAAATAAAGGTGCATTATTAGCCACCCTCCACCCCCCCCCCCCCACCCCCTCCCCCCCCCCCCCTTGCCTAGAGATGATACAAATATCCCTGACAGAACCCCAGCAATTACTTCCATAACTTCCTACAGTCCAAATACACATTTGGTCAGGCCCTGGGGATTTATCCACATTATTGTTCTTTTAGACTGCTAACACCTCCTCTTTTGTAATTTTGATAGTGTCCCTCAAGCCTTTACTTCTACTAACACTCTTATTCAACAGCAAGTGTGTAGAATAATCTAATTCTGCGATGACTTCAAACTTACTGGTTTCAGATAGGCACTAGCACATGGTATAGCAAAATGCTGCAGAAAAATAATGAAACAGAATTTCCTTCAAAATAAGAAAAGAACAAGTTATACATTGTACGGCAAAAGCAGAAGTGGGAGAGAAAGTGATTTATGACAACTTAAAATACTCCCTTTTGTGATGTGGAACAAGAGGAGCTGAATTTCCAATGAAACCAGTTCCATAAATCAGACATGCATTATATTGATAGCAATCTTCAAATCAGAAACAAATACTTAGAGAAATATTTTCCTCATTTTCACAAATGGCAAAGAAAATTATTTCTGAGCTGGCAAAACTGATTTTGTTGAGTTGTGAAATCCGCTCGTTGTTCATGAGCAATGGTTAATGTTAACAAATGACCCAAAACTGAACATTCAGGTACAAAGAGTCAAGGCATCTCACACAGCAGACTTGCAATATAAAATAGATCATCTGTATTAGTGAGTGGCTGAAGGTTAACCTCCAGTTTCTGTCTCTTTATTGCAAGCGACTACATTGCTTTCTTAGGGTAGACAAAAATGCTGGAGAAACTCAGCGGGTGAGGCAGCATCTATGGAGAGAAGGAATAGACGATGTTTCGGGTCGAGATCCTTCTTCAGACTGATGTCGGGGGGGGGGGGGGGGGAATAAAGGAAGAGGCGGAGAGTGTAGGCTTTGTTGGAGAGCTGGGAAGGGGAGGGGAAGGAGGGAGAAAGCAAGGGCTATCTATAATTAGAGGTCAATGTTCATACCGCTGGGGTGTAAACTACCTAAGCGAAATATGAGGTGCTGTTTCTCCAATTTGCGCTGTGCCTCACTCTGGCAATGGAGGAGGCCCAGGACAGAAAGGTCAGATTGGGAATGGGAGGGTGAGTTGGAGTGCTGAGCAACTGGGAGATCAGGTTGGTTAATACGAACTGAGCGGACGTGTTGGGCGAGGTATCCGGACGAGGCGCCGACGGACGAGAAGCCGAAGCAAAGAAGTCAGGTCGAAACTGGTCTTCAGGTCTGAAGAATGCTCTGTGCAATCTGAACCCAAGCACAAAGTTGTTAGCGGCCAAAGGTGCACATTTTCACACAGAGAGTGGTGAATCTCTGAAATTCTCTGCCACAGAATGTAGTTGAGGCCAGTTCATTGGCTATATTTAATAGGGAGTTAGATGTGGCCCTTGTGGCTAATGGGATCAGGGGGTATGGAGAGAAAGCAGGTACAGGATACCGAGTTGGATGATCAGCCGTGATCATATTGAATGGCGGTGCAGGCTCGAAGGGCCGAATGGCCTACTCCTGCACCTATTTTCTATGTTTCTATGTTTCTACCCCTCGGGACAGCCCCCACTCTCCCACGACCACCCTCCGCGGGCTGTGGGTTGGGTGGAGCGGAGGTGTGGGACAATGTTCATCCCTCCATAGTGATGTGATGGACCCGGGGATCTGGACCAATCGCTGACAAGTCCCGCCCCTCGGCAACGTCATGTCCGTTATTTGACTTTTCTGTTGAGCGGCATTCGGTTCGTTGGCTTGTAGGCGACACCACCTTTCGGGTAGGTGGCGTTTCGACAGAGCGGCCATTCGGTGAGTTTGCTTTTGGGCGACGCAGCTTTTCGGTTACTTGGCTTTTAGGTGTCCCACCCTTTCGGTTTGTTGGCGTTTCGGCTTCGTACTCTTTCGGTTATTTTCCGTTTGGGCCTCATTTCCATCTGGTTCTTTGGATTTGACTTCTTTGCTTCGGCTTCTCGTCCGTCGGCGCCACGTCCGGGTACCGTTGGGCGAAGCGATCACTGAGCCTGCACTTGGTCTCGCCGATGTAGAGAAGTTGGCACCTGGAACTTTTGGAATGTTTCTTTGGGGATGTTTCTAGTTTTTTGGGATGTTGTAGAGTAAAAAATATGTCCCCAGCCGACTTGAATTTCTGATCTGATAACATCCATTTACAAACTTCAGATTATGTCCTGTGGATTTAATACTTTAGAATTTTACAATAGATTAGTACAGCACAAGAACATGACCTTTATCCCACAATGTCCATGCCAAACATGATGTCAAGTTAAACTAATCTCTTCTCCCTGCACGTGATCAATATCCCTCCTTTCCTCATATATACTGTATATCCATGTGTCTATCCAAAAGGCCCTCGCCTAGATGTCTCCACCACTATCCCACCATTCTCTATGTAAACACCTGTCCCGCACATCTCCTTTATACTTTGCCCCATTACCCCTCTAACAAATAAGAAATCTCATACATAATTCTGAGGCAATATTGAAGTGCAAAATTAAGATATGCTTATTGTTTTAAATGTTATACTATATACAATGCTGTGTAAATTACATTAATAAACTATATGTGTAGGAAGGAACTACAGATGCTGGTTTAAACCGAAGTTGGACACAAAAAGCTGGAGTAACTCAGCAGGACAGGCAGCACCTCTGGAGACTCTTTTTCAGTCTGACATCTAGTCCTATACTCTCCCACTAGTGGAAATCCAAGCCTCCCACGGTATCCAAGCCTTTCACTATTCTGTACATTTCAATGAGGTTTCTAAACTTCAGAGAATACAGGCCCACTGCTGGCAAACGCTCATCATATGTTAACCTACTCATTCCTGGGATCATTCTTGTAAACCTCCTCTGGACCTTCTCCAGAGCCAGCACATCCCTCCTTAGACATGGTGCCCAAAATTGTTTACAATATTCCAAATGTGACCTGACAAGCGCCTTATCGAGCCTCAGCATTACATCCCTGTTTTTGTATACAAGCCGTCTTGAAATTGGGTGAGAATGATCAATGCGATGGACTGGGCTACAATCACAACTTTTTGCAATTTCTAGCATACTTGGGTAACTTGGGCACTGTTGCCAAACCAAGCTGTGATGCATCCCGACAGGGTGCATCTGTAGAAGTTGGTAAGAGTTGTTTTGCAGACTTGCCAAAGCTAGTCCCCTGAAGAAGTAATGATGTCAGTGTGCTCTCTTGGTCCTAGCTTCAATGTGGTTGATCCAGAACAAATTGTTAGTGATATTCACATGTCAAAACTTGAAGTTCTCAAGCATCTCTACTTCGGAACCATTGATGCTGATTGGGGCATGTACTCCACCTCACTTCCTGAAGTCAATACCCAGTTCATTCGTCTTGCTGACATTGTTGCCGTCACACCATGTTATTAAGCTCACTATCTCCTTCCTCTCTACTCTCTCATCGTTGTCTGAGTTTTGTCACTACAGTAGTATCATCTGCAAACTTGTAAATGGAGTTGGAAGAGAGTTTGGCCACAGGGTTGTGAGTGTGTAGGGAGTTTAGTAAGGTGCTGAGAATGCATCTTGTGGGCCACCGCATTTGAAAATTATTGTGGGGGATGTTTTATCGCCTATCGTCTATGATTGTGGTGAAAGGGTCAGGAAATCAAGGATCCAGTGACAGAAAGGTTGCTGACACCTCGGTCCAAGAGCTTGAAGATAATTTAGTTAGAATTATGGTGCTCAAAGCGGAGCTATAATCAATAAATAGGAGTCCGAGAAAGGTCTCGACCTGAAACGTTACCCTTTTGTCCAGAGATGATGCCTGACCTGCTGAATTACTCCAGCATTTTGTGTCCATCTCCAGTAAATAGAGGTTTGATGTAGGTGTCTTTGTTCCAGTGATGGGTGATGGGTGATCCCCAAAGAAACATTCACAAAAGTTCCAGGTGCCAACTTCTCTACATCTGCCTTGAGCCTGTTTCGACAGTAGACATACTGCAATGGATCAAGGTTATGTGAGAGGCTGGAGTTAATGTGTGTCACCTTATTATGTTGGATGTCAGAGCCTCTGGATAGTAACCATTAAGGCATGTGACCTTGCTTTCCTTTGGCTTCAGGATGATAGTGATCTTCATAAACCAGGTGGCAATCCTAGAATGGAATAGGGAAAGGCATCTGCAAATGCTTCTACCAGTTGTTCTGTGCAGGTCGTGAGGATGCGGCTGGGACTCCTCCGGTACAATGCACTGTTGCCAGCGATACTGCCCGTCTTCACTTTGTTGCCCGTAATAATAGCAATGTTACAAAATGTTGAGATTTTAAAAATCAAGTCTGTAATTTATCCCATCAGATAAAGCATAAAAAGAAGTTTAATTTGACACCTAATTCACTTTCATATCTTTAGTATTAAAAAAGTTATGGCCATTTTCATACTCGGAAATTAGCATCTTGTTCCCTATTGCTTTTCCATTGACTTAACTCAAAAGCTGTGATCGAGGACAGTCAAAAGCCAATAACTTTCTTAAAAATTAAGAGAACTGAAAGAAATTTTCTGTTATTATAGATTGAAGCATTCTGAAACAAATATGAAACAATCTTACTTAGATGACTTGAAATTCAAGCATATAATTAGTTAGTTACCTAATTGTAGCTAATTACAAAATTTAATTACTAGATCTAAACATCTATCAATTTCTTAAGAATAGATTAACATTTTTAAATAGCCTAAGTGTCCAAATAACATTCACACAAGAATTCACAATTAATACCTGTAAATTAATGGTCATTTAAATCATCTTGCGAGTGGGTTTTTCTGGAACGCGATCATTTGGAACGTTGCGGTTACGGTGAATTTAAACCCCATATCAGCAGGAAAAATACTGCCGGTTCGTATGGGGAAAAAATCACCATTTCGCAACGTAAAATGTGAATTAAAGGCATCTTAAGGAGCACCTTTATACATAAAATAATTGAACGGTACCTTTTGTGGTGATCCCAGGCCTCTAACTTAGTCTACAAGTCTTTCTTGGCATCCTTGATGGCTTTGTGAAGGTCATAAATACATTTATTGTACCGCTCGATCATTTGACTTGAACGCTACAGACTTGGACTTCACCTGGGAATGGATCTCACAGTTCATCCATGGTTTCCAGTTGGGGAAGGTCTTCTTTGACATGCATTCCTCTAAACACTTACTGATGAAGTCTATAAAGGCAGTGGCATACTCATTTAGGTAGGGTCCTTCAATGTGAACTTTCCTACCTATTACCTTCCGTTAAGATGTGTTTTTTCCGCTCCCTGTGAAGGGCAGTGGTAAAGCTGTTGCTTCACAGTGCCAGAGATCCAGGTTGAATTCTAACCTTGGGATCTGTCTGTGTGGAGTTTGAACACTTGTGTGCTCTGATTTCATCCCAAATACATGTGGATTTGTAGATTAATTGGCTTCTGTAAATTGCCTTAACTTGGAGGGAATGGACGTGAAAGTGGAATAACATAGAACTAGTGTAAACAGGTGATTGATGGTCAGCATGGACTTGGTGGGCTGAAGGGCCTGTTTCCATTTATATATATTTAAACTTAACTAAACTATAGAGTAAATGTGATTTTTCATTTGAAGCTGAAAAAATACGTAAATGCTCAAACATTACATTCAAAGATGGTACATATTTTGAAATGAAAAGTCTACATAAATACATCCAGCGAACAAGCTACATCAAATTTTCCCCTCCCAGAATCACAATGTTATTCCCACTGGTTTGATAAGCTATAGTTGGGACAATTTGCCCTGACCTTACATCAGCAGTGTGTTCAACCACAAAATCACAAAATGCCAGTTCAAAGAAAAAATGGATTTCATCTTTCACAAACCTCAGCACTCATCACAGAGCACGGCGAATTCTTCTTTGACCCTGTGCTACTATGGTGTAAATGGCAGTTTAATCAGTAATTCACCTTAAACCATTGATCATATAGTTGACACATTCTTTGATGTGGCAAGTCAGGCATGTGGGTGGGCTGGATGGGGTCTGTTCCAGTTGGCACTTACTTTACCAACAATCCCAGAAATCTTTAGGTAAACAGGTGATCCAAAATAAGGTTATTAAAGGTCTGCAAACCTGAAATATATTGTCAGCAGCACGGGCTTGAGGAAGCTCAATTTACAATTTACAAACTGAATTAAATAGTAGGAATTAATAATTTATTTTAAACGTATACAAGTTTGAACACATTTCTTTCAAATGTTCACATAATAAGCAAATGTTCAAGAGAATTAAATTCACTAAAACCTGTTTAAATATTAGAATCCTGGAATCATGTAAAGCATTGAAGCAGGCCCTTCAGTCCACCAAGTCTGTACTGACCATCAACCAGGCATGTACACTAAACCTACATTTAAAAATTTTTTAAATTAAAAACCTTAATTAAAAACTCCTTAACCTATGATGCCCTGGAGAAAACAATCCAAGTTTGTCCATCCTCTTCTTCCAATTATTACTCTCCAATTCAGGCACCATTGGGGACATTTCTTCTGCACCCATGTTGTTTTTTATTAGTTTAGTTTCAGTGAAACAGCCTGAAACAGGCCCTTGGGCCGACCGAGTCCGCACCGACCAGCGATCCCCGCACACCAACACTATCCTACATGCATTAGGGACAATTTACAATTATACCAAGCCAATTAGCCTACAAACCTTTGGAGTGTGGGAGGAAACCGGAGATCTCGGAGGAAACCCACACAGGTCACGGGGAGAACGTAAAAACTCCTTACAGGCATGCACCTGTAGTTAGGATCGAACCCGGGTCCCTGGCGCTGAAAGGGAACAACTCTACCGCTGCGCCACTTTGCCGCCCTGATTCTTCCTATAGTCTCACTGTGTCCCTCCAGATGTTGTTGCATGTTCATTCAAAACTTCTATTTCAAGCTTTCAGTGGAACAGTCAATCTCCGGTGAAGTGAGATGGCAAATTAAAACCAACCTCAGCAAGTCTGGTCAGAAGCTGGTTTTGCAGGACTTCACACACATTAAACATGAGTCCTAGTGTGTTCTGATGTTGATTATTTCAAAGGACAGCCAGCAAATGGCAATAGAGTGAGCAATCTTTTTGAGAGGATATGAATGATCAGTCTACTCCAGAATCAAGTACTCCATCTGAAAAAAGCATGTCATTGATAAACAAAATGCCTGCATTGCATTTTAATGAGGATTATATATATTTATATTCTATGTTCTTCTAAGAGAGCAGTTTCCTCCACTATATTACAACCAGAACATTGTGCCCTGCGAGGATTATGCAACAAAGTCCTCTTTTCACATGAACAATTTGTTGGACTGAAGGGGAGTTTCTTATCTGAAGCGCGGGCTGGATGGGGTGGTGGTTGGGCAGTGCAGCACAATTTCATTCCATCAGGCATGAATATGCACTGAACATCAGCTCATTATTTAATACTCAAAGTACTGTTCTGTTGCTCATTGGAGCTAGAATATATCATTGTTTATAAGCTGGTTATGACAGAATGGAGGACTCAGAGTGAGAGATTCATGGCTATTCCTTGTACACCTAATACCCATTTGGACAGGTCCACAAATGGATAGGGGATGCACCATCCAAAACAAGACAAGTAGGGCAGTTTGGAACATGATGTGCTCCTGTTGTTTCCATATGTTTTTTACGACCAGTGGATGAGGAGTTTGATGCCTTTCCAGATGCTTCTTCACTATCTTGAGCGGTCACATATCAGAATTCACACGAGTCAACAATTATTTTAGTTTAGTTCAGAGATGCAATGCAGAAACAGGCCCTTCGGACCGCCAAGTCCGTGCGACCAGCGTTCCCCGTACATTAACACTATCCTACACATGAGGGACAATTTACAATTTTACCTAAGCCAATTAGCCTACAAACCTATATGTCTTTAGAGTGTGGGGGGAGCCGGAGGTCCCAGAAAAAACCCAGACAGGTCACAGGGAGAACGTGCAAACTCCAAACACAGGGGACCCGTAGTCAGGATTGAACCCGGGTCTCTGGCGCCGTAAGACAACAACTCTAGTGCTGCTCCACCGTGCCGTCCTCATGTCTCTTGATTCCTTGAACAAGAACAAAAGAATGTAAGAACACAAGAAAATAGAAGCAGGAATAGGCCATGTGGCCTGTCCTGCGCTTGAATATGGTTATGGTTGATCTAACCGGCCTCATTACCTCTTTTGTATCAGTTCACCATGGTGTTCAATTCCCTGATCTTTCAAAAAATGTATTTACTTCCTCTTTAAATATCATCAGTAATCTTGCTTCCACAACCATTTGGGGAAGAGATTTCCAGAGATTCACAATCCTCTGTGAGAAGAGGTTAGTGCACCTCAGTTTTAAACACAAGCCCGCTAATCTCATATTTATGTACCTTTGAGATTTTTCCACTTTGGAAACATCGTGGCACCTATGCTGTCATGTCATTTCAGGATTTTACTTGTTTACCCCCCGTTCTTCTCAACAAAGAATATAGATCTAATTTCTGTAAGCGTTCACAATAGAACATCTCTTTCAATCCAGAAATCAGACTAGTGAGGCTCTATGAGACGGCCTGCGATGCCAATATACCCTTACCAAAATAAGGGGACCAAAATTGTGCACAGTCCTCCAGATGTGTACTTGTCTGTACCTGTATAATTGTGATAATACTTCCCAATTTCTAAATTCTATCCCTCTTGCAATAAGGGCCAATGGGCCAATTGCCTTCCTAAAAGCTGGTCCTGTCTCTAACTATTTGTGATTTGTTTCAACACATCTAGAACTTTGCACTTTTGCGATCATTCTCCTTTTAGAGAACAGTCCGTTTTTGGATTCCTCCTAACAAAGTGCATGGTTTTGCACCTTCCCCCGTTAAATATTCACCCAGTCGCTCAATCTACCCATATCCTTTTGCAGAGTCCAAATATCCTCAATATCCCTCTGAATATTAAAAACACTCTTTTTTGATTGTAGCACCTTGCACTGTAAAATTATTTCAAGACATATGGAATTGAATGCTGTTTGCTTCAAATCGGCTAATTCGCTGTTTCCAATATAGTGTTGTTTTCTATAGCATGGCTATCAACTAAGTAGTAGCAAGTAACAAGAAGTTCTAAACTATATTTTCTGATGAATTTGATCATGCTGCGTCCATTGGAGTATTTGGTTTGATTGTAGCAGTTTGTACTGAAACGTTATTTGAAAACATATGGAATTGAATGGTGTTTGTTGCAAATAGGCAACAAACAGCAACAACTCTGTCAATCTGTCTTAACTATACTAAGAACTGGGTCTTCACTATCCTCTTGGGTAGAGAATTCCAAAGATTCCCCACTCCTGGGTGACAAAATTCCTTCTCATCTCAGTCCTGACTGGTCAGCTCCATACTTTGAGATTGTGACCTGTGGTTGGAGACAACCTGCCCAGGATAAACAGCAACTTAATTGTCAACCCCCTTAATTTATTTTATGTTTCAATGTGACTCCCTTCTCATTCTTCTAAAGTAAGGAGAGTAGAGTCCCAATCTGCCTATATCTCCCCTCCTGCTGTCCCAATGTCTGGCAAATCTGAAGTGGAACTGAAGATGCTGAATTACCAGCAAGTAGTCTCACTCCTGATGGGGGGGATTTTATTGATGAGGTAGAAAAAGATAGATTCCAGGAATGATTGGGTCAACATATGATAAGCGTTTGAAGGCACTTGGCCTGTATTCGCAGAAGTTTAGAAGGATGTGGGTGGACCTCATTGAATCTTAATGAATAGTGAAAGGCCTTTATAGAGTGACAGTGGAGAGGATGTTTCCACTAGTGGGACAGTCTAGGACGAGAGGCCACGGCCTCAGAAACATAGAAACATAGAAATTAGGTGCAGGAGTAGGCCATTCGGCCCTTCGAGCCTGCACCGCCATTCAATATGATCATGGCTGATCATCCAACTCAGTATCCCGTACCTGCCTTCTCTCCATACCCTCTGATCCCCTTAGCCACAAGGGCCACATCTAACTCCCTCTTAAATATAGCCAATGAACTGGCCTCGACTACCCTCTGTGGCAGAGAGTTCCAGAGATTCACCACTCTCTGTGTGAAAAAAGTTCTTCTCATCTCGGTTTTAAAGGATTTCCCCCTTATCCTTAAGCTGTGACCCCTTGTCCTGGACTTCCCCAACATCGGGAGCAATCTTCCTGCATCTAGCCTGTCCAACCCCTTAAGAATTTTGTAAGTTTCTATAAGATCCCCTCTCAATCTCCTAAATTCTAGAGAGTATAAACCAAGTCTATCCAGTCTTTCTTCATAAGACAGTCCTGACATCCCATGAATCAGTCTGGTGAACCTTCTCTGCACTCCCTTTATGGCAATAATGTCCTTCCTCAGATTTGGAGACCAAAACTGTACGCAATACTCCAGGTGTGGTCTCACCAAGACCCTGTACAACTGCAGTAGAACCTCCCTGCTCCTATACTCAAATCCTTTTGCTATGAAAGGTAACATACCATTCGCTTTCTTCACTGCCTGCTGCACCTGCATGCCTACTTTCAATGACTGGTGTACCATGACACCCAGGTCTCGCTGCATCTCCCCTTTTCCTAGTCGGCCAACATTTAGATAAATGAAAGGTCGTACCTTTAGAAAAGAAATGAGGCGGAGTTTCTTTAGTCTGAGGGTGGTGTTATTTGCCACAGACGGCTGTGGAGGCCAAGTCATATTTTGCTTGGGCAGTTTACAACCCAGCGGTATGAATATTGATCTCTCGAACTTCAAGTAACCTTTGCTTTCCCCCACTATCCGTCCCTCCCCCATCCTAGTTCTCCGATTATTTTCGCTGTCCTTCTGATTAATTTTACCGATTGTATGCTTCATTGTCACCTTCCCCTCAGCTTACAATGAACCATTTGACATTTCTTTGATTGTCATCAGCTTTGATCTCTCATTTTCACACCTTACCCTTCCATATCTCTAGTCTCCCTCTCCCCTGACTCTCCGTCTGAAGAACGGTCTCGACCGGAAACATCACCCATTCCTTCTCTCCATAGATGTCAAGAGTCAAGAGTGTTTTATTGTCATATGTCCCGGACGGGACAAGGAAATTCTTACTTGCTGCAGCACAACAGAATAAGTGAATATGTAAACATAGTACATAACGGGGGAAAAAAGAAAAATTCAATAAATAACAAATATAGTGCAAATAACAAATAATAAGTATTTTGCAGTTCAGAACTCAGAGCTTATTCGTTGTTGTGTTTAATAGCCTGATGGCTGTAGGGAAGAAGCTGTTGGTGAACCTGGACATTACAGTTTTCAGGCTCCTGTACCTTCTCCCTGATGGCAATGGTGAGATGAATGTGTGGCCAGGATGGTGTGGGTCTTTGATGATTTTGGCTGCCTTTTTGAGGCAGCGACTACGATAGATCTCTTCGACGGTGGGGAGGTCAAAGCCAATGATGGACTGGGCAGTGGTCACGACTTTTTGTAGTCTTTTTCGCTCCTGGACGTTCAAGTTGCCGAATCAGGCCACGATGCAACCAGTCAGAATGCTCTCTGCCGTGCACCTGTAGAAGTTTAGGAGAATCCTCTTCGACATGCCGAATCTCCGTAATCTTCTCAGGAAGTAGAGTCGCTGATGTGCCTTCTTTACAATTGCATCGGTGTGCTGGGTCCAGGAAAGATCTTCTGATATATGCACGCCCAGGAATTTGAAGTTATTGACCCTCTCCACCATTGTCCTGTTGATATAAACAGGATTGTGGGTCCTTATCCTTCCCCTACTAAAGTCCACAATCAGTTCCTTGGTCTTACTGATGTTGAGAGCCAGGTTGTTGTGCTGGCACCATTTGGTCAGTCGGTCGATCTCACTTCTATACTCTGACTCGTCCCCATCTGTGATTCGTCCAAACACAGTGGTGTTGTCAGCGAACTTGATGATGGAGTTCGCACTATGACCGGCTACGCAGTCATGGGTATAGAGTGAGTAAAGCAGGGGGCTGAGCATGCAGCCTTGAAGTGCTCCCATACTAATTGTTGCCTGTCTCACTGGGTTACTAGTGTCTACAGGCATTTTGTATTTATCCAAGTCAATGGATATTTTTAATGTGGAGGTTGACAGATTCTTGTTTAATTAGGATGTCAGGGGTTAAGGGGAGAAGGTACGAGAATGGGGTTGAGAGGGAAAGATAGATCAGCCACGAGTGAATGGCAGAGTGATGGGCCGAATGGCCGAATACTGCTCCGTGATCATATTAACTAATGGCCCTGTCCCACGGTACGAGTTCATTCCAAGAGCTCTCCTGAGTTTAAAAAAAATCAAACTCGTGGTAAGCACGGAGAATGAACGTAGCGGGTACGTCGGCGCTCGGGGACGTCTCTTAGCGGCTCGTAACGCTAACGGCAGGTACTCGGGAAGGCTCACTAACGGCAGGTAAGCTCGGGAAGACTCGTGAAGATTTTTCAACATGTTGAAAAATGTCCACGAGAGCCCCGAGTACCGACGAGCGGCCATTAATGTAAATCTCCGAGTTCGAATCAGGGCAAACTCAGGAGAGCTCTTGGAATGAACTCGTACCATGGGACAGGGCCATTATTTTGCTCTCATTAGTTATCACAGCCCTCATCCTTCTCAATTCAAAGCAAGACAAGCCAAGTTTATGCAACCTATCCTCTTCATTTGACCACTAAGCCCTGATAACATTCTGAAATATCTGTGTTGGACCTCTTCCAAGGCCAATATATCTTTCCTGAGGTTCAGTGTCCAAAGCAGTGCAATGTTCTAGATGGTTTCCAGCCAAGATTCTATCCAGCTGAACCATGAATCCCACTGGTCTGTATTCAAACTCCCTTGTTCCGTTCGTCTTTCTTGATTACTTGTTGTGCCTGCACATTAACTTTTCAACAGTTTGCATGTGCAGCCACCCATATCTGCTGCTTCTGGTCTCCAGTATTAATTTCCAAGTCATCTTTCCCACATTGGATGACCCCGCACTTCCTCTGCCACAGTTTGTTTTCCCTGCATCTATCTATGTCTCTTCGTAACTTCCTGCTAGGATCCACGTATAATTTCTCAACTCGCTATTTTGGGATTTGAATTCAATTCATTCATCAATAGCCCAGTTCCACAAGCACTAAAATACCCTTTCCTTTGACCTTGTTTGACCTAAAGATAGAGATACTCAAGGTCACACTAGGCTACCATGCCTGAGCTGTTTTCTGCAAAAAATAACTTATGGAATAACATATAAATCATTTATCATCAAACTAAAATGTCCTAAAGTGTTTCAACAAATAAAATCTGGCATCAAAAATAGAAAATGTTGGAAAAATTCAGTTCTTCCAGCATTTTCCCTTTTTGTTTCAGGTTCCGGCATCTGCAGATTAATTTTTTCCCCCCAAAATTGCCCTCCAGTTATAAAGTCACAATTCACAATGTTTGCTGTTGACCACTGAACTACATTTATTTTGAGGTTTCGCAAGCAACCTGACATTCGAAAACTTTCAATAAAATTCAATCTGTTGACCTTATTAGAAACTTCCAAAAAAATGTTCAGTTTGTAAAAGAACCCAAAGTATATAAAGCACCAAAGTATTTAAATACAATAACATTTAAAATAATCCAAGTAATTGTTATCTTGGTCCCTCGTAGCGGACACCTCCATTGGTAACAGTTATGAGGCAGTTCCTGTGTCTGATCTAAACTGAGCAGGAAGTTCATGCAGTTTTCAAGAGGAGTAGAGTGAGGGAGAGCAGTAAAAAAAAAGCTGTGAACCTTTGACTCCAACCTCAAGACTTGTGTTGGAAGTGGAATGCTGAATGTTCCTCACAGTTATGCCGGGAATTATTGGCATGCATGCATGAGGCACTTGAAAACAAGGATCGGGATTTTAAATCCAGGGAATTGCAGTTTAGTTTAGACCTACCGCATGGAAACAGGCACTTTGGTCCACGAAGACCATGCCAACCATCGATCACCCGTTCACACCAGTTCTATTTCCATACTTCTACCTCACATCCACTCCCTGCACACTAGGGACAATTTACAGAGACCAATTAACCAACCCACCCACATCTCTTTGCGATGTAGGAGGAAACCTGAAGCACCTGGAGGAATCGCACATGGTCACAGGGAGAATGTGCAAACTCCACACGGACATCACCCAAGGTCAGTATTAAACCCGGATCTTTGGCTCTGGGTGAAGCAGTGGCTCTATCAGCTACACCACTGTACCTCACAACTTGGCTAGTGGGCGGTGTAGACGAGGGACAATTAATAATGTGTGAATTAAATTAATATAATGAGGTATAATTTTTCAATGTGGTCAAATTATGCAAAAGTCTTTGAATTTATATAGTGTCTGTCATAACATCAGACACCCCAAAACACTTTTCAGCCACCAATGCACTTTTTTGCACTTTCCTTTCTGTTGCAATGTTGGGAGGAAGATGGAATTCTCAATGTACCAAACCTTGGATGAAAGTTTTAGGATTGGAGTTCATAAGGTCATAAGTGATAGGAGCAGAATTAGGCCGTTCGGCCCAACAAGTCTACTGTGCCATTCAATCATGGCTGACCTATCCCTTCTCCCTAACCCCATTCTCCTGCCTCTCCCCATAACCCCTGACACCCGTACTAATCAATAATTTATCTATCTCTGCCTGAGGTGGAAGCTGACAGTTCATATGATGGTGATGATACCTATTGAAAACCCATTTTGACCAAATACAATATTAAAGTTCTAATTCAGATGCAGAAAATTGACGAGGAGAGGAATCAACGATAAAGGCAAGGGGTTGTCTGTAGACTGAGATAATTGTGTTAGAATATCCAATATTTGTATGAGGGAAGTTTTGGGGCAGTAGCAGATATCCGTGTGACAAATCAGAGGTAGAGAGGAATAACGATGAGTTTGAATGTCAAGCATCTGTTTCAGTTGGGTATTTTATTGTGCTTTTATGAAATTAGATTCCCCAGGTCAATTTCCCCTCTTCCCCTTGTGGGCAGCATGCATGCTAGTCATGATTTGTTTCTGATGTTGCCGAGGGGCTGCTTCCAATGAGAAATGGAGAATGTCGACAATTGGGTCCGAGGAGAGAGAGGATGCTCGTCGGTGGGGAGTGGGATGCTGATTGGGATGTGAGGAGTTCAAAGGGGAAGGCTGATGGAAGGTGGTGGCAGCGTACCAGGCATCAGGGACAATGGTGTGGGAATTGAAGTAAAAGCTATTGAAGGAAATTCACCCGCTCCCAAGTGATGAATAAGAACAGAAGCAGCTGAGTGCAGACCCACACTCTTGGAAAGCAGAGAGGGCATCTGTAGTGGATGATGTGGTGCCAAAGGTTCTCACAGCCTCATTTGTGACTTTTAAAAGAACCATTCTATTGCTGTGCGTTTCGAAGAATTACATAAATTCTTAGGGAACATTAGGTTAGATGATGAGATGTTTCTACTAATGGCAGAGTCTTAAACAACTGAACATGATGATAAGATAAATAGGCAGCCATTTAATACTGAGGTGCATAGGAATTCCATCTTAAAGAAGATGGTGAGCAACTGGAATTCATTACCTCATAGTTTTGTGGAGGCTAGATCATTGAAGTATCTAAAGAGGAAATAGATATATATTTAAAACATCAGGGAATTAAGATCCATGGGGAAATGGCAGAGAAGAGGAGTTTAGATCAGTCATGATCGAAGATAGACACAAAAAGTTGGACTACTCAGTCACAATGAGGTTGTTTGGCAGGGCAGACTTTCACAGTTCAATGGCTCCTATTTTCCTAAGTTCTTATCTCCCAAGATTAGAGGATATCCCAAAGTACTTCCCAGATGTAGTCCCTGCCTGCCCCAGACAATATTGTTCCTTCCTGCATGGGCTCCAGTGCAATCTTTCGCTGGAGCCTGTATCCCAGCTGTTCAATGTGCCTCAGAATGGACAGACAGCTCGCTGACTGAACCTTGCCAACAGTGGCTGCAACATCTCCATCACTCCATCAACCCCTTCCCCCACATAAGCCACCAGTGTCTCCGGGGTCTTTGAATGGTTGTGAACAGTTCTGACATTTGTAACCATTCAGTAGCTTTTGGAGCATATCAAAAATTGGTAGACAATAAAATACTTTTTTTTTAAATTTAAGGCACCCAAAATATCCACGCATTAAAATACAATTAAATGTTTTACTATCTTAAATAACCAATCGGGGCAGCACAGTGGCATAGCAGTAGAGCTGTTGCCTTACAGCACCAGGGACCCGGGGTCGATCCTGACAAAGGGTGCTGTCTGGACGGAGTTTGTATGTTGTCCCTGTGACCTGCGTGAGTTTTCTCAGAGATCTTCGGTTTCCTCCCACACTCCAAGGATGTACAGGTTTATAGGTAAATTGGCTTTGTATAAAGGTAAAATTGTCCCTAGTGTGTGTAGGATAGTGCTTATGCAGGGATAGCTGGTCAGTGCAGACTCGGTGGACTGTAGGGCATGTTTCTACACTGTATCTCTTAACTAAACTAATATAAAAACAAGATGGGTGCAGAATAGATTCACCAGAAGGCTACCTGGATTAGAGAACATTAATTCGAAGGAGAGGATGGACAAACTTGGATTGTTTTCTCTGGGGCATCATAGGTTACGATACGCTAAAACTTTATTCATAGAAACATAAAAAATAGGTGCAGGAGTAGGCCATTCGGCCCTTCGAGCCTGCACCGCTATTCAATATAATCATGGCTGATCATCCAACTCAGTATCCTGTACCTGCCTTCTCTCCATAACCCCTGATCCCTTCAGCCACAAGGGCCACATCTAACTCCCTCTTAAATATAGCCAATGAACTGTCTCAACTACCTTCTGTGGCAGAGAATTCCAGAGATTCACCACTCTCTGTGTGAAAAATGTTTTCCTCATCTCGGTCCTAAAAGATTTCCCCCTTATCCTTAAACTGCGACCCCTTGTTCTGGACTTCCCCAACATTCTTCCCCTGAGGGAAATCGGTCTGCTGACAGTCACAACACACAAGGTACACAAACACTTGAAATTAAAAGTTAAAACAAAAAGAAAAAGACAAGTGATTGTTGTCTGGCTGCCATGTATTCGGTGCCTTCACTGGGACAAGGGACAAATGACCAAACAAACAAACACAGACATCCCCTGGGCAGAGGATTCTAAACTACAGTGCCCCCCACCCCCCCCCCCCCCCTCCCCCACCACACCGGGTCCACCTTTGTTCTCCCACCGTCCCTCACGGCGGCCCCCCCCATGCCGGTCCCCCCTCGCCAGGTCCCCATTGTTTTCCCCTCTCCACTCACGCTCATGGACCACAAGACCTCACCGCCACCGAGGCTCCCATTGCTGCCAAGCCCCTCGCTGCCGCTGAGACCCACGCTGCCGCCAATGCCCAAACTGCTGTCAAGGCCTACGCTGCTGTCAAGGCCCACGCTGCTGTCAAGGCCCACGCTGCCGTCAAGCCCCACGCTGCCGTTAAGCCCCACGCTGCCGCCGAGGCCCACGCTGCCGCCGAGGCCCACGCTGCCGTCGAGGCCCACGCTGCCGTTAAGGCCCACGCTGCCGTCAAGGCCCACGTTGCCGCTGAGGTCCACGCTGCCGTTAAGGCCCACGCTGCTGTCAAGGCCCACGTTGCTGTCAAGGCCCACGTTGCTGTCAAGGCCCACGCTGCCGTCAAGGCCCCCGCTGCCGCTGAGGTCCACGTTGCTGTCAATGCCCACGCTGCTGTCAAGGCCCACGTTGCTGTCAATGCCCACGCTGCTGTCAATGCCCACGCTGCTGTCAAGGCCCACGCTGCCGCTGAGGTCCACGTTGCTGTCAATGCCCACGTTGCTGTCAATGCCCACGCTGCTGTCAAGGCCCACGCTGCCGCTGAGGTCCACGATGCTGTCAATGCCCACGTTGCTGTCGAGGCCCACGTTGCCGCTGAGGCCCACGTTGCTGTCAAGGCCCACGTTGCCGCTGAGGCCCACGTTGCTGTCAAGGCCCACGTTGCTGTCAAGGCCCACGTTGCTGTCAAGGCCCACGCTGCTGTCAAGGCCCACGCTGCTGTCAAGGCCCACGTTGCTGTCAAGGCCCACGCTGCCGCTGAGGTCCACGTTGCTGTCAAGGCCCACGTTGCTGATAGAACCAGATAAAATGATGAGAGGTAGAGATAGGGAAGGCAGCCAGAACCTTCCTCACAAAATGTAAACTTACAGGGTGAAAGTGTAAACTTACAGGGTGAAAGTTTAAAGGAAATGAGAGGGCATGTTTTTTACACAGAGATGTTGGGTGCTTGGGCTGTGCTGCCAGAAGTGATAGTGGAAGCAGATATGATAGTGACATTCAAGAGGCTTTTAGTTAGGCACATACAGTATGTAGGGAATGTAGAGATATGCATCATGTGCAGGCAGGGTAGATTAATCTGGTATCATATTTGGCACAGTTATTGTGGGATGAAGGGTCTATTCTTGTGCTATACTGCTCTGTGTTCTATGTTACATGTTCTAACACCCTATACGTCTCTCTCATTCTCCCAGCAGCCAATATCTCCCATTCATGTGTAGGAAGGAACTGCAAATGCTGGTTTACACCGAAGATAGACACAAAATACTGGAGTAACTCAGCGGGACAGGCAGCATCCCTGGAGAGGAGGAATGGGTGGCGTTTCAGGTCGAGACTGTTCTTCAGACTGAGAGTTCTTCTCCCGCGATTCTCAGTCTTAAGTCTTGCCCCAAAATGTCACCCGTTCCTTCTACCCACAGGTGCTGCCTGTCCCACTGAGTTACTGTCCCACTGAGCATTTTGTGTCTGTCTCCCATTCGTGTGAATAGAACCTGCTGTGCTTACACCAATTCTGACACAGGCTCAGCGGGAGGACTGACAAATTGGATAACCACAGAAGCTGCCATTGCCCCACTGAAGTTCTCCACTAGATCAGCTGAGTCCAATGTTAGACCTCCCAATTTAGGCTGGAAAACAGGATTTCCTCTGGGTTATTAGGATAAATCCCAGAATTGGTGCTATCAACATGCCTACAGAGTAGTCATTGTTGTAAAGATTAGAAACTTGTAGCTTATCACAACAATTTCTAAGCTCTACAAAGAGCAGTGCGATACATGATCAGTTATAATATTTTTGGATGGATCAATCTGCAACATATTGCACTGCTGTGTCATATTAGATCTTGCATTCCAAGTTAAGCAAGAGAGTTAAACAAGCGGTCAAAATATGGCATCAATTTCAGGTTTTTGTGAGGCCTCTATGAGAAATGAGTAGGAAGCTGAAGAAGGGTCTTGACCCGAAACATCACCCATTCCTTCTCTCCGGAGATGCTGCCTGAGTTACTCCAGTATTTTGTGTCTACGAGAAATGTTTTTCAGTGATGGATTAGTTGGTACCTGAGCTAAAATGGGACTAAAGTTTTCAACTAACAGAATAATTCATGCGGAGGGAAAGGATTAAAACAACATTTTAAGCGGCCACAATGGTACAGGTAGAATTACAGCCTTACAGCACTTGTAGTGCTGGAGACCCGGGTTCGATCCCGACTACGGGTGGCGTCTGTACAGAGTTTGTTCGTTCTCCCCATGACCGCGGGATTTTCTCCGAGATCTTCGGTTCCCTCCCACACTCCAAAGGCGTACAGGTTTGTCGGTTAATTGACTTGGTGTATGCGTAAATTGTCCCGAGTGTGTGTAGGATAGTGTTAATGTGTGGGGATCACTGGTCAGTGCGGACTCGGTGGGCCGAAGGGCCTGTTTCTGCACTGTATCTCTGAACTAAACTAAACTAAACTAAACTTGATGGAGAAAGGGGTCAGACTAAATGAAGCAGTAGATTTGAAAGTATAAGTGGTAAGAAGTGTAGAAGAGATGATAGCAGAAACTCTGGAAATAATACAGTATTGATCAAAAAATATCATCATCCAAACAGATGGGCACATTTCAATGGCATCACGGTATACACATCTTTAAATTGCATTATCAATAGAAATGGTGCCATTGACTATTAGTTTGGTTGTGAAATGCCATAAGAAAGGCAGAATGCTCTGTGCCCACATTTCACAGTGATGAGCGGTCCAGTCGGGTCTCGGGTTTGGGTCTCATCAGCATTAACATGGTGAGTTGAAGCTAAGAAAAGGGTGCCCAGTTCAACGATGAGGAAGATCAGAAAGGTAATGTAGGTAAGGCATGGGAAAGGGCAAAAGTGGATGCCAGGCAACCAAGCAGATTGGTGGTGCCTTGTTTAAGGGTGTGTTCATACTGGTTCCAATAAAAACCCTGAGCTAAACCACTAAAAATGAGTTGTTTGTTTGCAAAAGACATCCATTTGTCCCATTTATGGACTTTTAGTACGTTTTCTAACAACATGCATTAGGCAGGATTCTCCCCACTTTCCCCTACAGATTTCAATTGGAGTGTGGCACCTCTGATTGAAGCTGTTTTGAATACTTTGATGCCTCTCCTTGTTTTGAAATGGAATGCTGGCTACAGCAGGGAAACAGGCACATACCGTACTATGCACGTTGCATTTTCAATTGCCTGTCACACCTTTTCCAAGCAGAAAGCACATGACTAATTGTTAAGTGGAATCATATAGAAAGGGCCTGATATAAAAACTATGGCAGAGATAAGGGATGGCATGCAAACTAAACATTCCTGCTTGTAAAATATTCAGAAGGGAGGAATAAAAGACTGGATTAATCATCGGTTGCAACTCAGGCCGAGAATGATGATACAGGAAATGCTATAAAAACTTAAACAATTATAATAGAGTTGGTAAATAAGTGAAGTGCTATGACTATAAATAGTCTGATATAAACAGTCAAAGAGTAAAGATATAATGGAAGAAGAGATATGTATATATCTTCGCATAGATGAAGCAAGGCGATGATGATGGATTACATTATTCATTTATAATTGGACTGGACTAAAAAATATTATAACAAAGACCAGGTGTGCCTGTGTGGAATTCAGGTCTTCTAAGCCAATAGAAGGGAAATTCCTTTTTTGAAGGAGGAGTGATATTGGGGAAAATAAACTGGTGTTTTGCACTCTATTTTTTTCTCGTCAGTGGCAATGGGAATATAGGTGGGGAGGCTATAAAGCCATTGTTTTGGTAACAGTGGAAAAAAAGATTGATTTCACCATCAGCATGTGTTCAGTCCATTCTTTGATCTAGTTCCAGGAAATGGAACCAGCTGGTGATGCAGAGCAACATCTAACCGAATTTGAAAAAAATGTGAATTGTATGTGCTTTGAAATGGTCAGAAGAATCAAATATGTCAGTGAGCCTCTTACAAAAGGTAGAAACATTCACTAAAACTATAATACAATAGAGGGAAAAGTGGTTGCTCTATCAGGAGTCAGAAACGGCACAGTGGGCCGAATGGCCTTCTCATTCCCATAAGGAGTTTAGGAAAAATCAATAATGTACAAAAGCAAAGCAGCAATGCTAGATCTATTTAATTCATTGATTATGTTTGAATTATATCTGATGTGGTTGCAGAACAGTTTTTTATGGGGAAGAAAAGGAGGGAAATGGAACTGAAGGATCTTCATATCTCATTCCTTTAGTAGAACTGACATCGAGATCAGACCAGCTAGAGTGCCCTACATTCCTGAGCTCCCGATGCTGCAACCTGACTATGGAACCCCACCAGAGGCTTCCACCTGCCTCCTGAATATTCCAGAATATTGCCAGACACACAAATAAAGTTGCTGCTTAAAGTCCAGCTGCTTCCCATTCCCACAGGAATTCCGAATGATGCGGACTTCGGGTAAACAACTGATGGACCTGAATATCTCTTCAAATTCTTGTGTAGCAAATACACCCTCCATCTTTTCTACAATTAGCCTGTAAAGGGCTGTCCCACTTGGGCAACCTAATCCGCGAGTTCTGGCGAGTTTGCCCTCGACTCGTACTCGCAGCATGATCGACACGAGGTTGTAGGAGGTCTTCGTTACTCTCCTTCATGCTCGAGAGTGGTCTCCGCGTACTCGAGGCCTCAGCTAGGTTGCGGCGTTTTTTTCAATATGTTAGAAAATGCTCGCGACTAAAAAAAGGTTGCCATGGAAAAAATCCATACTTTTTTTTACTCGTAGGTTTGGTCGTAGTAGGTTGTAGTAGGTCGGCATGTTAGTCATAGGTAATCGAGGGTAGTCGAAGGTAGTCGAAGTAGTCGTAAATAGTCTTCATCATAGTCGAAAGGAGGTCGAAGGAGATCAGAGGAGGTTGTCTTCACTCCCCACTATTCGGTGTCCAATTTTCCCGAAGTTAATCGTAGCTAGTCGAAGTTGGTCTTTAACATAGTCGAAGGAGGTTGAAGGAGGTCTTCTACATAGTCGAAGGAGGTCTTCAACATGTCATTTTTTCTAAACTCGCCAATTAGGTCGCCCAAGTGGGACAGCCCCTTAACATTCCATAAATTAACCTTTAGCCACATTTTTCTTACCTTCATGAGACATTTGGAAAAGTCACAAGTATTAACAACCAAAAGGCTTTTTACTAAAATAAAGTCACAAATGCTCCTCGACAGCTTTGTGTATTTTTACGGTACTACTTTCTTTAAGTTTAAGTGTGAATCTATCGTGAGATCTGAAGGGAATAAATACGTAGGTAATGGGAGTAAAAGCGTGTATTTAAGAGCATCCAAATGTACATAGAAATATTCAAAAATATCACAGTATGTAGAAATATTCAAATTGGTATCTTGAATGGAAAAATAAATTATTAAAAAGACCGTTTGAAATATGTTTCTTAAATGTTAGATTAAATTCTTGCACAATGACCCTCTCTTGAAAACCAAAAGTAAACATTTCAGCAATTTTACCAATAGGGTTACAGTCAATATTTGCTTTGTATACTTTTGGGCTTCGATCACTTGCCTGTTTACCACCATGAACATGCGTTACGTGAATAGTGCCTGAGGACACCTCAGAGACATTAGCCCAAGCTCTGTAGTTTTAAGTAAGTGTGATTCACTCTTCCATCCTAAAAAAAAAGTCTATAATGCTGCCCTTTGAATATAAATTGCTTGCAAAGACATGAATATAACCTGGAAAACAATGCTCAATTTGGATATGAGCATAATTACATAAATTAAACAGGTGTGGCTTCAACCTGCCATAAAGAAGGGTCTCGACCCGAAACGTTGCCCGTTGCTTCTCTCCAGAGACGCTGCCTGTCCCGCAGCATTTTGTGCCTATCTTTGGTTTAAAACGGCATCTGCAGTTTCTTCCTACACATAATATTTTATTTGTCTTTTCAGTGCACCTTAAATATATTCCGACCCCACCAAAGCCTCATGATCTCAAAGATTCCCTCAAAGGCAGAGAGTTAGTAATTCTTCTGATGTAATACAATGTTTTAGAGGTATTTATTCTACGATTTAATGGCTAAATGTGATTAAGACCATGTGAGATCTTAATCTATTTTGCTTAAAGCAAACCAGCTTGCCTTGCCTGTGGCTGTTTTAGAGTTACAGCATGGAATCAGGCCCTTCAGGAGGTCATAAGTGATAGGAGTAGAATTAGCCCATTCGGCTCTTCTAGTCTACTCCACCATTGATCCCCTATTCTCACTTGTTCCAGGTTATCCCATTTTCTTATCCATTCTTTATACACTCGAGGCAAGTTTGTGGAAGCCAATTTCCCTACAAATTCACATGTCTTTGGCATATTGAGTATCCTCATTTAGGTTAGTTCTACTGGTGCCTGCCACCAACCATTGCCAATTTATTCCCAAAGTCCCCTCTCCCCACCAACATTGCAGAACACCTGCCCTGTCAGGTCCACAATCAAGCCCTTCTCATACAAAACAAGTCCCCATGCCTCCTGTCCCAGCCCATCATAAATACCCTCCAATCCTCTGACCCAACTCTCGAATTCTCAACTGCCTCCATTCCTTGACTTCATTTCAACATCTGTGATTCTTCCCCAGCCATTCCCAATTAGCACCCAAGGTCCACAGCCAATGACCTCCTTAATTGCCACTGTCAAGGTCTATGGAGTTTGTACATTGTTCCTGTGGGTTTTCTCCAGGTGCTCCTGATTCCTCCCAGTACTAGTGTACTGTGGTAATCATTGCTAGCACCAGACTCGTGGGCCGAAGGACTTGTTTCCATGCTGTATCTCTAACGCCTAGGTCTGACGGTGTTGGGAAAGGCCTCAAAGTTAGTGTGTGTGAGTAAGGCATTTCTATTCTGTACGTTGTCTCAGACCTGATGCACTATGGGTTATCTCTGCGGATGCGGTCACACACGTCTTGCCGCTTATCACTGGTTAATGTTCCTTTGGAGGCGTGGCGAACCTCTCAGTCGCCATGTCCACTGAGCACATCTAAATTGTCACAGAGAGTACAATGCCTCAGCTCTCTTCTATATCCCAGCACCTGTCACTTTTAAAGGAGGAACCCATTCACATTGTTTCTTGAGAAAAAAAAATTTAAAAATATGGCTAACAGACCTGTTTTTTCTTGGCCATTTCATTACATTTCATTAGGGCAGCACGGTGGCACAGCAGTAAAGTTGCTGCCTTACAGTGCTGGAGACCTGGATTTGATCCTGACTATGGGTGCTGCCTGTATGTTCTCCCCATGACCGCATGGAGTTTCTCAGAGATCTTCAGTTTCCTTCCAAACTCCAAAGACATCCAGGTTTGTAGGTTAATTGGCTCGGTATAAGTGTAATTTGTCCCTAGTTTGTGTAGGATAGTATTAATGTGCGGGGATCGCTGGTCGGTGTGGACTCAATCGGCCGAAGGGCCTGTTTCCACGCTGTATCTCTAAACTAAACTAAACTAAAACCATACTTACATAGTTTACCCCTCCAACAATGGGGCATGTAAGGCACTGTACGAGTTCATTTATGAGATCCCATTAAAACCATGAAGCAGTGCAGTTGCTGTCAAGATACCTTTATTTGAAAACCCATGCCTCATAAACATTTGGCAGATTTTGAAACATGTATCAAGCGTTGTGTCAGCTTGTGCTTGGTTCTAACAAGAGACTGATTCACTTTAGTCTGATTGTGAATGGAAAGGGAGTGCTGTGCGGTTCACCACAGGAAGGGTTTGGCTGCCTCGCCTATAAACACCAGTAGCTATCAGGCATACACAGGGCTGGGAGCATAGAAATCACCGTGGTCCTAAGCTCACAACGTGTGTGGAAATTGAAACATTAACAATAGTTCACAATTAATGTACGCGATGACTGCTGATCTCCTGCTGGCCACCAGGAATTTTAAGACAAGTAGGCTGAGAAATTAGACCATGGGATTCCATGATACGATACAATATAACTTTATTTATCCCAGGAGGGAAATTGATCTGCCAACAGTCATAAAATGCAAGATAAATGAAACATGAAATTGAAGTGACGAGTGGAAAGGATTGGGGATGTGTCTGATGATTCACATTTCCCCGCTGCAGGTCTGGCACATGTATTATTTATCCTTTTATCCATATCTGGAACAGATGCAAATCTCTTTTCCAATGCAAGTGGTTGATGTTTTCCTGTGCAAATTTCCGCGATTAGTTTACTGTGTGGTGGCCATCGCAGCTGAAAGGGGTCACCTGCAAAAGATCAGACTAGTCACACTTTAATATAGGCACCACTCTTATTCACCAGATATTTAGTTATGGAGTCATAGAGCTATAGAGCATGGAAACATGCCCTACAGCCCAAATTGTCCAAGTGAACAATCTACGCTAGTCCCACCTGACTGCATATGGCTCACCTATCTATCATATCATATCATATCTATATACTATTAAAACTCTGTGTGTGTCTGTGTGTGTTTATTTGTGGGTGTCAGATTTGGCCTTTGATTCTTTGGTCCGCCAAAACCACACGCAAAAACTCCAAGATTTTTTCCATTTCGAATTCACTTTTACATTCACTAATGCACACCTCAAAACATTTGGACATTTTTATGTACACATTTTCCTTTGTACACAAATCCTTCCCCCCTCCCCACTCACTCATTTTGTCACCTCCTGCTGACCAGCGACCATAACGGCTGCTGACGCCCGGCTCTGCTCGAAAAATGCCGACATTTTTCCCAACCGGGGTCTGAAGCACATTCGGGGACCAGACCCAACAGGTCTGCACTTGGTCTAGTATTTAGAGAGAGAGAGAGAGAGAGAGAGAGAGAGTGTGTGTGTGTGTGTGTGTGTGTGTGTGTGTGTGTGTGTGTGTGTGTGTGTGTGTGTGTGTGTGTGTGTGTGTGTGTCTGTGTGTGTGTGTTTCTGTGTGTGTGTGTGTATTTGTGTGTGTGTGTATATGTGTGTGTGTGTGTGTATGTGTGTGTGTGTGTGTGTTGTGTGTGTGTGTGTGTGTGTGTGTGTGTGTGTGTGTGTGTGTGTGTGTGTGTCATTTTACATGTGAAACGTATCTCCTCGAAAACCAGACGCAAAAATACAGAGGTTTTTACAATTTCGGTAGGGATCTAACTTATGTCCAGAAATCCACTCTTCTCTAGATTAGGTCAATTATTTCCCCAGATTTTGAATAAAATTGTTCACAAAACATCAATTTAAAAAAAAAAACAAACTGCTGCATGTCACAGTGCCACCTCACAGATGTCTAATCACAATGGATCTCATTTACATATGATATCACAATGGGTGGGAGATCTCTCCCCCTCCCTCCCTCCCTCCCTTCCACTACTGTGCCTTTCCCCTTCTCTCTCTCCCCCCCCTTCCTCTCTCCCCTTTCTCTCTCTCTCCCCCTCCACTCTCTCCCTCTCCTCTCTCTCCCTCGCCTCTCTCTCCCCCTCCACTCTCGCTCCACCTCTCCCCTCCCCCTCTTCCACAGCCTCTCCTCTCCCCTCACCATCTCCCCCTCCTCCCTTCTTCTCCCCCACCCCTCTCCTCTCCCCTCTCCTCTCCCTTTCCCCCACCCCCCTCTACCCCCCTTACCCAACCTTCCACCCCCCTCCCCCCTCTACCACCCCGTCCCCTGCCCCTCTCTCTCCCTTCCCCCTGCCCTCTCCTCCCCCTCCCCACTCTCTCCCCATCTCCCCCTCCCCACTCTCTCCCATCTTCCCCGCCCCACTCTCTCCCCATCTCCCTCTCCCCTCCTCACCCACCCATCCTCTCCTCCTCCCCTCCACCCCCCTCTGTCTCTTGCCCTTCTGTCTCTGCCCCTCTCTCTCTGTCTCTCCCCATTCTCTCTGCCCTCACTCTCTACCCCCCCCCCCCCTCTAGACGCGCCTGCGAGTTGGGGGCTATGCATCAGTGGATAGGGCGGTTATGGGGTAAAAGGAGCAAATTAATAATATTAATATAATATCAAGGGGGGCAGTTAGCGTGTGTGCGCGGTGGTATTAATTGTGTGTGACGCCACATGCCGCTCCCCCCCCCCCGCAACCGCACGTTGGGGGAACAGACCCAACGGATCTGCACTTGGTCTAGTTATAATATAGAACTCTAATCATGGATGTACATGTATTTATTTGTGTGGTGATGTACGTGTTTGTATGTGATTCACATCTCCTCGAAAACCCGACGCGCTAATGGTGAAATTATTACTTATTCCGATAGAGATTTACCTCATGATCTCAAAAATGAAAATTATTCACCCATATTTTTTGAAGTTAATGAACTGAAGTTACCGAGCTGATGACGTCATAATGACTCTGCTCCTCGCGGCGAGCTGCGCTGTTTTCAACGCGATGCCTGCTGGGCACTGTTTTCCAGGAGTGACTTCACCATCTTCCCACCCCCCCTCCCCTCCCTCCACCCCCTCCCCCCCAGTTCTTCAAAAGATGCAGAAAGAACGAGCAAGTGGGCTCTGTTCTGCAGATCCCGACGGCTTCCGAGAGCTTCAGAGCGCTTCCGAGGTCGATGCACGCTAGCCTTGGCTCGGCTTTCCCGAGAATTCCCGAGAGCTGCCGAGAGCTTTTTACTAGAGTCGGGCCCTGTACTAGAGCTTCTTTCGCAGCACCCTGGCTCGCCCGGCTCCCCTCCTCCTCTCCCCCCTCCACCTTTCCCCCCCTCCTCTTCTCCCTCCCCTCCTCCTCCCCCTCTTCCCTCCTCCTCTCTCCCCTCTACTCTATCTCTCCCCTCCCCACTACCCTCTCTCTCCCTCCTCTCTCTCCCTCCTCCTCCCCCTCTACTCTCTCTCCCCTCCTCCTTCCCCCTCCTCCTTCCCCTCTCTCTCCCCCCTCCCTTTCGTCCTGCTCTCTACCCCCCTCCTCTCTCCCCCCCTTCTTTATCCCCTCTAATTTCTCTCCCACTCCCTCCCCCTCTACCCCCTCTCTCCCCCTCCCCCTCACTCCTCCCCTCCCCCTCTCTCCCTCCTCCTCTCTCTCCTCCCCTCCCCCTCTCTCCCCCTTCACCTCTCTCTCAACCTCCCCCCCTCCCCCTCCTCTCTCTCCCCCTCGCCTCCTCCCCCTCTCCCCCTCCCCTCCCTCCCTCCCTCCCCCCTTCTCCCCCACTCCCCCCTCCTCTCACTCCACCTCACCCCCTCAGCCTGACTAAGCTCTTACTAAAGAGATGTTGCAACATCACATGCTAATAATATTTGGAATCAAGAACCAGAGGACATTGGTTTAAGGTGAGAAAGGAAATATTTAAAAGGAAACTGAGGAACAACCTTTTCACACAAAGGGTGGTGGGTATATGGAACTAACTGCCAGAGGAGGTAGATACATTTAAAGACATTTGGACAGGTACATGGAATCGAAAAGTTTAGAAGGATATGTGCCCAGTGCAGGCAGGTGGGACGAGTGTAGATGGGGCATCTTGGTCGGCGTGGGCAAGTTTGATCAAAGGGCCTGTTTCCATGCTGTATGACTATAATATTGAAATATCTAGGTCCACCTATCTCCATATCAAAAAATTGACAGGCTCAATTTCCTTGTTCCAAGTGAATCTGCTTTGTCATGTAGTCATGTCATTCTTCTGCTATTCTGTTTCTTCATTGACTAAATACCTCATCATGTATCAATGATACACTGGCCACTGCAGGAATTCACATCCATAACTTCATTTCCAAGGTGCTTTCTCATATTAATAATGTCATATGTAAATATTTCCTGCCAACTTTGAAGTGCTAGTTTTATTGACCAATTCCAAAAACTTTTACTAAATTGGTTAAAATTAAGACATTGGACTGAAGGCCTGCACATAGGACTGCAGAAAGATTTAAAAAATTGAGGAGATAAGGCAGATAAATTAAAAAGTAGTGTTTGGATGTTGCCACATGGTAAACTAAAGTTGCATGATAAATCGATACACTGCATTCTGACAAATACATGCGGTTATTTGCCATTGAGTTGGCCTTACCCCCAAACAGAAAAAAAGAATACTTTGTCTTCTTACCAAATACCTTCCGCGTGTAGTTTAGACATCCCTTTGCATAAATGGTCCTCTGTGATATTGTGAAGTGAAAATGGACAGAATAGAACCAGCTCTTCAGATCTTTGAGATAAGCGTTTTAATGAGCACTTCAGATAAGTGCATCTTAGGTACTTCATCTTTTTAAATGTAAACATCTTCAGCAGATTAATTGGACCTAACATTTGCAAGTTCTCTGAGTAGACTGGCTCATGTCTAAGCGAAAGTGATGATTGCTTACCATCAAGTGAATTATGTCAAAACATTGGAACAACTATGTGGAAAGTACTATAATCACAGGGCCTCCTTTTCTTCTTTATTTGTAAAGTCTGTGTCCATATATAATGGCACTGTGTCATTGACTTTGCTGGCACCTACAATTTCCCATGATTTGTTTCAGACCAGTTAATAATATGGTCTTAGTCCAAATCATCCTCACATTCTCAATCTACCGCAAGTTTACAGTTGATTGCAAAAAAGGTATTTATTGAAATCACAGCCAATTATATACAAGAATCTGATTAATTGATTTGATAATTTACTAAAAATTATTTTCCTTCAGCTTTGTCAATATTTCTACGACAGGCGATATTTTGACACATCGCTCCTGGTTGCAGAATAATTTAGCAAGAGTTTGTGCCCATAGCAGACTGTGCAATCTTTTTAATTACAGTACCATGAACAGAGATAATCAGTAGATGGCAGGCGCTTCTTACAGAGAGAGAGAGAGAGAGAGAATTAAAACCAGAACACTCAGGACAGAACAGCACACGAGGGCCTAAACTATAGGGAGAGGTTGAACAGGCTAGACTTTATACCTTGGAGTACAGGAGGATGAGGCATGATCTTATAGAGGTGTACAAAATCATGAGAGGAATGGATCAGGTAAATGAACAGAGTCATTTACCCAGAGTTGGGGAATCGAGAACTAGAGGACATAAGTTTAAGGTGAGGGGGGAAAGATTTAATAGCAATCTGGGGGTAATTTTTTGCACAATGGGTGGTGGGTGTATGGAATGAGTTGCTGGAGGAGGTAGTTGCGGCAGGTACTATTGTAACGCTTAAGAAAGATTTAGACAGGTACATGGATAAAATAGGTTTAGAGAGTTCTGAGCCAAATGCAGGCAGGTGGGACTAGTGTTGTTGGGGCATGTTGATCGGCTTAGGCAAGTTGGCCCAAAGGGTCTGTTTCCACGCTGTGTTACTCAATGACACTGTCCACCACGGGTACAGCCCTCCCTACAATCAAATGAATCTACATGAAACTTTGCCTGAAACAGGCAGAATCTATCATCAACGATCCCCACCATCCAGGCAGTGCCTGCTACCACAGAGCAGGAGGTACAGAGGCCTGACGTCCCACATCACCTGGTTCAGCAAACAGCTACTTTCCAACAGTTATCAGGTTCTTGAACCAACCTGCACAATGCTAAGGATGTAGTCGGCCATCTCAACCCGAAACATTGCCCATTCCTTCTCTCCAGAGATGCTGCCTGTCCCACTGAGGTACTCCCGCATTTAGTGTCTACCTGCACAAAGCTAATCTTACCTTAATAATGGATACTGCAGATAGCCTCTTGCACTCCCATAGACTTCTTTTGTTAATTGTGTTTTGCACTATTGTCTTGTTTTTCGCAGTCTTTTTCTTTTCAGTGTCTTGTAGAATTAGCGTGTAATTTGTCTATAATTTATGTATAACACATTTCTGTGCATTGTCTATGTGCCTGTGATCCTGCTGCAAGCAAGATGTACCTCACTGTATTTGTTCATGACAGCACACTTGACGATTACATTTCACCTACCAGTCTCTATCTCACGTCTCTGCCACCTGATTCCATGTGCCTAACATCCCCTCCCCATGTTGTTTCAATAATTGATTGATTGATTGATTGATTGATTGATAATTACCTAGTGAGCTCTGTAACACTCACCTGCATGCTGTTAAATGCAGGCAATATTTCCTCTTCTCTCTCAGTCCTGATACAAGTGCTCATCCTGAAACATCGACATACTGCTCTTGCCTCCAGAGATGGTGCTTAAACCATTGAGTTCATTAGTTCATAAGTTATAGAAGCAGAATTAGGCCATTCAGCCCATCTACACTGCCATTCAATCATGGCTGACCTGTCTTTTCCTCCTAACTCCATTCTCCTGTCTTCTCCCCATAACCCCTGACACCCGTACTAATCATTGTTCTTCTAGAATTCTGTTTCTGTTCTAGATTCTAGGGTCAATAGGGCGGTATGGTGATGCAGCTGTAGAGTTGCTGCCTTGTAGTGCTTACAGTGCCAGAGACCCTGGTTCGATCCTGGCTACGGGTCCTTGTCTGCATAGAGTTTGCTCGTTCTCCCCGTGATCTTTGTTGGTTTTCTCAGAGAACTTCGGTTTCCTCCCGCACTCCAAAGACGTACAGGTTTGTAGCTTAATTGGCTTGGTATGAATGTAAAAATTGAACCTAGTGTAGGATAGTGTCAATGTGCTGGGATTTCTGGTCGGTTCGGACTGGGTGGGCCAAAGGGCCTGTTTCAACGCTGTATCTCTAAACTAAAATCCAGAGTCGCATGTGTCTTCAACCATTACAGTTGTCTAGAGCCAAGAATGGCAGGCAAGATTCAAACAAGGGGACATGACCATATAACCATATAACCATATAAGAATTACAGCACGGAAACAGGCCATCTCGGCCCTACAAGTCCGTGCCGAACAACTTTTTTCCCTTAGTCCCACCTGCCTGCACTCATACCATAACCCTCCATTCCCTTCTCATCCATATGCCTATCCAATTTATTTTTAAATGATACCAATGAACCAACGACTTGAGAATTAAGGGACAGAAGTTTAGGGGTAACATGAGGGGGAACTTCTTTACTCAGAGAGTGGTGGCTGTGTGGAATGAGCTTCCAGTGAAGGTGGTGGAGGCAGGTTCGTTTTTATCATTTAAAAATAAATTGGATAGTTATATGGACGGGAAAGGAATGGAGGGTTATGGTCTGAGCGTAGGTATATGGGACTAGGGGAGAATACGTGTTCGGCACGGACTAGAAGGGTCGAGATGGCCTGTTTCCGTGCTGTAATTGTTATATGGTTATAAGAATGGGTAAGAGCCTCTTCATCCTTGGCTTATCTGGGCAAAGGTAGAGGAACAAGAAAAGAAACAAAGGTAGGAAACCTACATAAAATGGAGATACAGTTGCATTACATAACATTTTTAATAAAAGGTGAAGCAATTTAGTGATTTAACAACATGTTGGAAAAAGTTGTTCTGATTGTGTAACAAAGTGCAATTTGATGATATTTCTGTCAGATCATTAATTGCGGATACAACTGTAGGTAGGGAGTGGTGCTGTAGGTTCATTCTAGTACAACTGCTGCCTCATAGCTCAGTCACCCGGGTTCAATCCGGACCTCTGGTGCTGTCTCTGTGGATTTTGCATGCTCACCTTTTAACAATGTAGCTCTCTCTGTTTCCTCAATTTCCTCCCAATTTCCCAAAACATTGGTGTTTATATGTTAATTGGCACTGTAAATCTCCTGTTGTATATGTATGGGTGCTAAATTAATGGGCATAAGGGTCATTTTTGGATTTGTATAAAACTGGATACTAGGTGTTGGCTGAGAGGCCAATATCAGTGTTGCATCTCTATGATTCTAAATGAGTATTCTGTTAATTCTTTCAATGGTTCAAATTTCACTGTGGTGTCCATCAACAAGTGGAGCAGAGATTAACTGCAAACTTACAAATTCGCTGCCCGAGAATATAATTGCAGAAAAATGCAAAATAGAGTATTGTTACATTTTTAAAGCACTTGAGCCCCGTCACAAAATTAACATTGGTTCTCAGCATCTGTTAAATTGCATGTGTCAGTATATTCACCTTTAAGTCAGAAGATTGTGGGCTAAACCTCTACTATAGAAACTGTAGGATATAAGATAGACACAAAAAGCTGGAGTAACTCGGCGGGTCAGACAGCATCTCTGGAGAAAAGGAATAGGTGACATTTCGGGTCGAGACCCTTCTTAAGTCTGAGAGTCTGGGGAAAGGGAAACAAGAAATATAGATGGTGATATAGAACAAATGAATGAAAGATTCGTGAAAAAGTAACAATGATAAAGGAAACAGGCCATTGTTAGCTGTGAGCTAAGTGAAAATGAGTTACAGACAATGAGACTCAACAAGACGTCTTTGAAGCTAGTACGACTTGGGTGGGGGAGGGTTGGAGAGAGGAGATGCAAGGGTGACTTGAAATTAGAGAAATCACTATTCATACATCCAGGCTGACGTTCAGTGTAGTACGAAGTGTCATCATCCTTGATGAAAATGTTACACTGACGATCTGTCCGCTCTTTAACTACCATCATTAAATTTGTTACTCAGTCATTATTGTTTTGCCATTCAAGGAATTCCTTACAAAAATATTTCTGCCTTTCCCAACATTATTACATTTTTTTAAATCACAAGGTGATCAAATAATTGCATATTTGCATTGAAAATTAGTCTTATTAAAATTGCTGCACATATGATCTCTTTTTTTTTTAAATCATTCGCAATTAGGACCACCTCAGGCAATTGAGGAAATTCAGAGTGTCTCTGAGGATCCTCTAGTGCTTCTACTCAGTGGCTGTGGAAAGCATCTTGTCCGGAAATATCACGATTTGGTTTGGGAGCTGCTCTACCCAGGGCAAGAAGGCTCTGCAGAGAGTAGTGCGTTCGGCCGAACGCACTATGGGAACTTCACTCGCCCCCCTGCAGGAACTATACATCAGAAGGTGCAACTCCAGAGCCAACAAGATCATGAGGGACCCCTTCCACCCCAGCAACGGACTGTTCCAGCTGCTACGGTCAGGCAAACGCCTCCGTTGCCATGCTGTGAAAACGGAGAGGATGAGAAGGAGTTTCTTCCCAGAGGCCATTAGGACTGTAAACTCCTAACTCACCAGGGACTAACTTTACTGTACCAATCTGGTTTGACCATCCTGCAGCCGCTAGGATGTGATCCCGCTAACTTCCATAACCCTGCTGCTGAGGTTGTTGTAGCCTTGGTGGAGTGAGACTTGAAATGCCCTGTATAAGCCAGACCCGTATAACCACCTGGAGATGGTCTGCAGTGATACCTTCTTATGAGGCTATATGTAACTAACAACATTGCTAGTTCAGAGTCTCTAGGCTCTTAGTGACCTAACATTCTGGTGTAGATGTGTGACCACACACAATCGAAGGTCCATGAGATATGTGAACAAATCTAGTTTGAGACCTGGTGCCCCTGGTCTATTCTGCTTGACTAAGTCATAAACGTAAGTGTTATTTAGCCTGCAGATATAATCATCCTGTCCAGTCACCGTTCATGCAATGACTGGACCCGTTGCGCTGCACTCAGCGCTATGAGCATAACCACTTGTAAGTGAGTTTGACCAAGGACAGGGATGTAGCTGGAGCCCACCGGCGAAGCGACGTAGCACAATATTAACACCCCATATCTCTGCGTCCCTAGGCCTGGGAGGTTTCGAGTTGAAGATATCCTTCATAATCTAGATCTCAAAGGGTGAGACCCGACAGAGTGGATTCTGCTCCCCCAGCCAATATGATGAGAAGGCACTTTAGGCATAGTAGATGGCACTTTTAACTTAATGATTGTCAAGCCCCCATATGAGCCTGAAGTTCAAGATGTCAGTCATCCGTGCCGAATTATATGTAACATAAGCATAAAACAAATACCTCCCATCTCCTTATGAGGAAATACTGTTACTTTGGTGCTATCCCTGCGATCTTTAGTGAGCACGTTCGTGGTTGGTTTAACAACCTGAGCCGCAGGAACGGTCTTCTCAGAGTCTGTAAGTCAATTAATTGATTATATCATGCTGAGGATGGTTTCCCGCGTCACGGCTAAACCAGCAAATTTTGTGTCTAGAAATAACCATATAAGGTTCTATTATCATTCCCCACATCAGCGGGAACCATGGCTGTCTAAGCCAGGCAGGCACTATGAAAATGCCTGAGGCGGGAACTTGCTGAATTTTTTGCAAGACCCGTCTGATGACGCAAAAAAATGGTGGAAGACATAAAAGAACATTCCTCCCCAGTGTAGCGAGAATGTATCCATCGCTACTGATATGCCACATATTTTTTGCAACTGGTGATTGAGCCTGGATGCAAGCATCTCGGTCTTTTAGTGTTCACAATGTAATTAAATACTTTGTGATCCAACACCCATACTGTGTACCCAAATGAGGTTAGGTAAACTATCACCGGATACTTTGACTTGATCGCACCCATGTGATTAACATTTACCACCACAGAAGTGTATCAACTTGGACTAGAGCATGCAGAATATGCATATTCGCACAAACCTTTAATCCACAGAATGCACCTAGTGTCTATAGGTAGTTGATACCATATAACTGAAGAATTGGTAACTCTCCCATCCACCTCCGTAACTAGACATGGTATAAGCAATTTCCCATCCTTGAGCAATAGCATCAGTTTGTAATTAACTGAAGATTTACTGATGAAAAGTTAGTGGAAAAATGCTGAATACTGCTCATCCACCATGGTGATTATGATAGTTTCAGCTGGGAATAGCATAGGTCTGGTAACAATGACCACATGGTACTTGAGGGCTTATTTCTTTGCATGCTGTATAGTGCTGATTGTGCAAAGGCCAAATAGCACAGCTGAAAGCCAATATACTGTCAATTACACTTGATGAACAGAAGGCTGCTTGATAGTAACAAGGTTGTTACAGGCTTCAATTAATTCCATCTCTTTCCTCAGGGCGGAGTCCCAGACAAATTAATAGAGTTAAAGGTAAATCCCAATAATCAATCATTTCAGTTGGTATCAACTTAAATTTAGCTGGATGGATGAGAACCCCAATTTCTCAAATAAGTTTTTGTGGCTGATACAGCTAATTTAGCAAAATACAGCTTTAAAATATCATGAAGTTAGCCCATTTTGCAATGTTTTTAACTATCATTGCCCCATCCAGCTAAATTTCAGATATCTCCAGTGCCCTGTGAATGAAAACTGACCCCATGGAAGTTAAATAGTCACGAAGTTTCCTTTTCAGAAATGTCTATACTGCACATGCGAGTTGAGCTTGTTGACAATGAAAAGGCCACATCTGCCATATAGCGAGCCTGCCTTGAGAGGCAACTCCAGCCATATTTCCGAGACTGTCTCGCTTGTATACTGTGCAGTATAAACTAATCTCATCCGTACAAAAACAAAGTGTAAATATTACCTACTTGTAAATGGTCCACAACCCCATATTTCGGAAAAGAACCAGACCCACCTTCCTTCATGGTTATCGGTGGTTTTATGGTAAGCCCAAAGGCCCCCGATGCAGGTTCGATTTCCGTCCTTGATTGGAGAGTGGGGCTGCGGGTGTATGTGGACCCCATATTTTCCTGAGGACCGGTTTTGGGCCTTGGCCTGAAAGAACTGCGCCCAGCTTTCAAGCTGCCACCAGCTTCAGTGAACCGCTTCCTGCCAATGCATGCGTGGGGTGTTTTGTCGTCGGCACCTTGAGTAGTCCGACAGCTTTGTTTCCTCATCTCGGTGTTTGGACAGTTTTCCCGCGAAGAGAAGATTTTCATCTCCTGGGTTTTCATATCGCCTCCAATCTCACCCCAGATGGCGCTGTTCAGAAACAATTTTCAGGTGCATGGTATCTCCCAGCCGGCACCTGTTCCCCGGACATACTTCCGAGTTCAGAGTCAGTTACCAACTGACCCCTCGCACTCACCTTCACAGAGAGGGAGTTTTGTAGGCAGCCCTGAAAAAGGTGCTGCCGCAGGCCCTCAAGGAAACCTGCGCTGATATGGCTCCTCCATGGGCCATATCAGGATGGGTAAAAACGTCCGAGGACGTACCCATGTCGGAGGGGAACCCTCCTGGCCTGACTTCAGTCTAGGCCTTTCTGACTCCTGTTTTAGCTCTTACTCTCCTCGGGCAGCCGGAGTCTGAAGTCGCCGCCGGCTACCCGCACGTCTGCGGTTCGTAGCCGTGTCTTCCACCCAGTCCCCGTAGCTGAGGTTTCTCCCAAGCATGGTTCTACCCCGCGGTCTTCCACACGGTCCCCGTAGCTGAGGTTTCCCCCAAGCCGGGTTTTACCCTCGGTCTTCCACATGGTCCCCGAAGCTGGGTTACCCGCGGTCTTCCCACGGTCACCGAAGCTGGGTTACCCGCGGTCTTCCCGTGGTCACTGAAGTCGGGTTCTGCGGTCCCCGCAGCCGGGCTTCTCCCCGTGGTTCGGCATTCCCCCACGGTCCTTGTAGAAGGGATCCTTGTGATGTCGGGAGCCGGGATTTCCCCCCTGTACCTGAAGAGGTGCTTCCCTTGTGGTTGGGCTTCCCCCGAGCCGGCTTGGCTTTGCAGACGGGGTTTCCCCGCGGTCCCTGAAGAAGGGCTTCCCCGCGATGTCTGTGGTCGGGCTTCGGATATCCCCGCGATATTCGCAGCCGGGTTTCCCCCCCCCCCCCCCCTCCGGCGGTCCCTGTAGAAGGGAGCCGGGTGGCACCGGGATTCTGACCCCGGAACGCCTCCAGCAGGAGCTCTGCAAAGCTTCCTGCAATCGAAAAGAGACCTGGATAAAGTTAAAAAACTTACCTTCAGGTTTGAGCTTGTGGAGCTGCGCGCCACCAAACCGTCGTTGCGAAATGCGATGGACGATATGATGCGCATGCGTGCCGGCGGGTCTTCAAGTAGTCACTCACGTGACTCCGAAGTAAAATTGTACAATTCTATCACAACTGGCTCCTGCTCAGTTTGTGTCTAATACATCACCATATCTATCTGTCAGAACTCAACCTTCTCTGTTTCTATTCCTTGGACAATTGTTTTGCCTGGAGATCTCGTGGCATGGCACATTTATTTGTTCTATGGTGTCACACAGCTCTCTGTGTCCTGATGCAGCCTAAATTCTGCTTGGTGTTTGCTAATCCAATTCAGGCACTGTGTCTAAATCTCATTGTTTCAGCAACCAGCAATTCCTACTCCTTGTCTCAATATTTCACTCATTCACTTGGTAAGTTGGAAATTAGTTGGTACTCCAAACTCACAACAAGGGTACTTTAAAGAAAGACATGCTAACAATGTCAAGACAGCATTCTTATAAGACAGAATTCCTCCTCATAGGCTCCAAAGCCACACTCAGCAAAATCAATAACCCCACTCTCACCATCGACGGCACCACTGTCTCCCCATCTCCCAAGGCCCGCAACCTTGGCGTGATCTTTGATTCCACCCTCTCCCTTGAGCCTCACATCCGCCATGTCATTAAAACCTCCTTCTTTCATCTCCGCAACATCGCCAAACTCAGACCCTCTCTCACACCTCCCGCTGCTGAAAGATTCATCCATGCCTTCATCTCCTCCCGACTGGACTATTGCAACTCACTTCTCCTTGGCATCAGCTCCACCTACATCAACCGACTCCAACTGGTCCAGAACGCAGCCGCCCGACTCATCACCCACACCAAATCCTGGCATCACATCACTCCAGTCCTCAAACAACTCCACTGGCTTCCCATCTCCCACCGGATCACCTACAAAATCCTGATCCTCACCTACAAAGCCCTCCACCATCTGGCCCCCCCATATCTCACTGACCTCCTCTCCCCCTACCAACCCTCACGGTCCCTCAGATCCACATCAGCCGGTCTCCTCTCCATCCACAAGTCCAGCCTCCTCCGCAGTTTTGGGGACAGAGCCTTCTCCAGGGCAGCTCCCAGGCTCTGGAACTCCCTCCCCCAACTGATCCGCAATTCCGTGTCCCTCACCATCTTCCAGTCCCGCCTCAAGACCCATCTCTTCACCTCTGCCTATCCTTAGCCCCACGTCCCCCTCCCTTTTCATCTGTGCATTAATTGCCTCATATTGTGTTTTGAATTGTATTGTCTTTACTTTGTGTACTAGTCATGTCCCTACTATTTATTTCATTCCCCTTACATGTTTTTCCTCTACCTGCTAAATTTTTGTACGGTGTCCTTGAGACTCTTGAAAGGCGCCCATAAATAAAATGTATTATTATTATTATTATTATTCCTGCAGCCGTCTGCATATGGATGAACAAGCTCTGGAATGTTCTACACTAAACAAAGCTGCAACACGGGGACTTGCAATGTACAGAACTTGATCCAGCCTTTAAACCCTAGACTTTTGCAGGTTGGTTTCCGTTTTCATCTACAGATGCACCTCGACTTACGATGCTTCGACTTACGATATTTCAACTTTACGGTGGTGCAAAAGCGATACACCGTACCAGATAGGAACCGTGCTTTGAATTTTGATCTTTTCCCAGGCTTGCGATATGCGGTATGATACTCTCTCATTTGATGATATGGAGAAATTACTTGTTACATGGATGGAAGACCAGATACAGAAGTGCATATCGCTTAGCCTACTGACGATCCAGGCTAAGGCAAGAAGTCTTTTCGATACGCTAAAAGAGTGTGTCGATGCCCCATGTATACGCAAGTGTTTACAGCAAGTCATGGATGGTTCCAACGCTTCAAAAGGCATCATAATTTTCATAATGTGAAGGTCAGCGGTGAGTCAGCAAGTGCCGGTACTAACTGAAGGTGCCGAAGCTTTTAAGGAAGAGCTGCATAATTTGTGGATGAGAAATATTTGCCAGAACAAATATTAAATGTCGATGAAACGGGCTTGTCTGAAAGCAAATGCTGGAGCATATCAAGAGTCCAAAACAATGCCAGGATTCAAGAGCGCTGCTTTTGGGTGGAAAAGTTGCAGGGTTCAAATTAAAGCCTTTACTAATCTACCACTTGGAGAACCCTAGTGCATTGAAGAATGTGAGCAAGCATACGCTTCCCGTTTATCATCCCGATAACAAGAAAGCTGGGATGACATTAGCATTGTTTGAAGACTGGTTTCTAAACTGTTTTATTCCGCAGACAAGATAAAACAACATCCCATTCAGAATTCTTCTGATCTTGGATAATGCTCCAGGCCATCTGCAGCATATCGGTGACATGCATCCCGATGTAAAGGTAATGTATTTGCCGCCGAACACAACCGCACTCATTCAACCAATGGACCAAGGCGCAATAGCTGCGTTCAAAGCCTACTATTTACGCCAAACATTTGCGCAGGCTGTTGAAGCGACTAAATCCTGCCAAACACTCTGAGAGTTTTAGAAAGGTTTTAACATTCTAAATAACATTGCTACAGCATGGGAAGAAGTCACACAGCAATGCATGAACGGCGTTTGGAAGAAAGTTATGAAGACATATGTGAACACATTCAAAGGCTTTAACAAAAGATTCTGCTGTTGATGACATAGTAAGTACCAAGATATTCGTGCTTGGGAAACAGCTGAATTGGACATTGATGAAGAAGATTTTCATGAGCTTGTTGGCATTGAGGCTGAAGAACTTCCCAATGAGGAGCTGATCGAACTGGAGGAAGAAAGAAGTAAAGAAGAAGCAGAGGAAGAAGTTATACCCGAGGCACCGAAAACATTCACAACAAAGAAACTAGCGGAGGCGTTTGCTACTATTAGCAGTGGCGTACGGATACTGGAAGAAATGGACATCAATTATGAGAGATTGGTAAAAACTGACAGGCAGATACAGGATGCTATAAGGAAACTGTACAGTCAAAACTTAATATCTTCCTGAAGAACACTATGCCTGCAAAACAATCAACGTGTCGCTGCCCCAGTGCCTTCTTCCACTATGCTCCAGCCTTATCAGAAGAGAGAGAATGTTTGATGTATTAAATGCATACGATATTTTTGATTTACGATGGGTTTATCGGAACGTAACCCAATCGTAAGTTGAGGAGCACCTGTACTCACAGTCCTACATAAATTTCTTGCACCTGTACAAAGTCTTCTGACCATTTTCACAAATGTACCACATTTACTTTAACATCTCATACCAGCTTAAATTCCAGAGCAGTGTTAGAGTTCCTTTGTCCAAGATGTAGTTATCTTGCAAACCCATTCAAATGTTAAATTAGTATGTTTTGTGACTTGGATCAGAATGTACCACAGTTTGTTCACACTGAAGCTTATGATGTAGCAAGAATACATCATAGTTACAAAGCTGGCAGAGAGATGAGGGTGGGGCAAGGCCTGCTAAGTTATAGTTTTTTTTGGATTTTGGCAGATGTTTAGACAAAGGCTAGAGATGAAAATACAAAACGTGTGAGATTAGGAAACAAGGGGTGTGAAATGTAAAGCCAGAGGGAGGAATGCAGGCGAAACGGGCAGGGGAGAAGTAGAAAGGGAGAAATATATACATATCAAAATGGGGCACAGTGAAGAGAGAGAGAGAAGAGGGTGATGTGAAAGTGGTGAGAAGGGGGTGTTTGTAGGTTAGGTACCTAAAAATGGAGAATTCAATGTTCCCGAAACGTTGCCTATTTCCTTCGCTCCATAGATGCTGCTGCACCCGCTGAGTTTCTCCAGCACTTTTGTCTACCTTCAATGTTCATACTGTTGGGTTGTATGATACACGAGAGGAATATGAGGTGCTATTCCTCCAGTTTGCATGTGGCCTCACTCTGGCAATACAGGAGGCCCAGGACAAAACTTATGAAACCTCGCTTTCCACGGCCCCACACCTTTTTTTTCTATCAGCACAGGAAGGCACATGTGGTCAGAAGGTACTAAAGACAGGGCTATCAGCAGTGACCACATATCCATTGCAAAAAAATGCAGAAAACACACGAGCCAGACAAAATGTGAGCAGATTGCTCAAGCAGATTTCTTCACCTCCAAATTTCAATGAACATGTTGAAATCCAAATAACCAGTTGCATGGCAGGAATGAGTCTTAAGAAAACAATTGTTGTCTACAATTAACAGTATATTAACCACAAAGAAAAGTTTGAAGTTAATTTGTCTGAAGAAGGGTCTCATCACCCATTCCTTCTCTCCAGAGATGCTGCCTATCCCGTTGAGTTACTCCAGCTTTTTGTGTCTATCTTCAATGTGTTAAGATCCTTTAGTTAGCTTTTCAAGAATAGTGCACCAGATTTATACTGATGGAATTTGAAATGAACCAGGGTGAATGAAATTACCTGAAATTACCCCCACCCCCCATCAGTCTGAAGAAGGGTTTCGGCCCGAAACGTCGCCTATTTCCTTCGCTCCATAGATGCTGCTGCACCCGCTGAGTTTCTCCAGCATTTTTGTGTACCTTCAATCTTCCAGCATCTGCAGTTCCTTCTTGAACAAACTGAATGAAATTACCTACTACGCAGTTGTTAACTAAACAAGTGTTTGTTAGATCCATTATCAAGATTATCAATTCAATATTGGTTTTAAAGAAATTATTACAATAACCATTGACTGCGAAATTAGAGCCATAGGGTCGTAGAGCACAAAAAACAGGCCCTTCAGCCCGACTTATGTTGCTAAACAGGTGTTATAACCATAGTCCCATTTGCCTGAGTTTGGGCCACATTCCTCTAAACCATTCTTATAAATGTACCTTTCAATATCACTTTTAAATGCATTGTACCTGCCACGCCAGCTTTCTCTGGCAGCTTGTTCCATATACATGCCACACTCTGTGCAGGTATTGCCCCTCAGGTCTCTCTTAAATCATTTCGCTCTCACTTAAAACATATGTCCTCTAGTTCGGGACTACTCTACCCTAGGGAAAAAAACTGTGACTATTCACCTCATCTGCACCTCTCATGATTTTATATATGACTATAATTTTACCCCTCAGCTTCCTACGCTTCAGGGAAAAAAGTCCACGCCTATCCAGCCACTTCTTATAATCCAAGCACTCCAGTTCAGATAACATCCTCATGAACCTTTTATGATATCCTTCCTATAAGCAGGGTGACCAAAAATATAAACAATAGTCCAAATGTAGTTCTTGTACAGCTCTGACATGATGTCCCACCTCCTGTATTCGGGAAGTATCCTGTACACTTGCTGCCAAACACCTTCTTCGCCACACTATCCACCTGGTTCAGGAAAATATTAACTTACTGTTAATACAATTTAATGAGTAAGTCCTGTTTTAAGTTACCAAGAACCATCTCCTAGCACTTGTCCCAGTTAAAATCCAGCTGCTATTCTTTGGTCAATGACACTGGTTGATCCGGATCAATTTGTAAACTTAAGGGCCTGTCCCGCTTTCACGACCTCTGCCGAGTTTGCCCTTGACTCATACTTGCAGCATGGTTGTCACGAGGTCGTAGGTAGGTCGTAGCAGGCCGTGATGCTAGTCGTAGGTACTCGTGGCATCAAGTAGGTCGGGGCATTTTTTCCAGCCTGATGAAAAATGTCCACGAGTAAAAAAGGTCGTGAATTAGGTCGTGAAAGTGGGACAGGCCCTTTAGATAGCATTCCTCCTCACTATCTTATATACCACCAATTTTGTTTACATCTGCAAATTTACAAACCACGTTAACTACATTGTCATCCAAATCTCTAATATTGTTGGGAGAGAACTGCCTGGGACGAGAGGCAGTGTCAGAAGAGCAGGAGATGGGGATCGGGTAGAAAAACTGCTGCTATAATAGCTCAATGTGTGGGTGGGTGTTTCTATGTTTTTTAATCTTTACAATCAGGTGAAATCTCAGGCCTATTAGGGCGGCACGGCAGCGCAGAAGAAGGGTTGCTGCCTCACTGCACTTACAGAGCCAGAGGCCCAGGTTCGACCTGACTAAAGGGCCTGTCCCACTTGGGCGATTTGTTTGCGGACTGCCGGTGACTGTCAAGTTCGCGGCACTCGCTGAAATACCGGGAACTGGAATGGCGAGTGTCAGAGTGGAACACACACACACACACACACACACACACACACATCGCAAAGGTGGGGGCCAGGGAAAGCGGGGCAACGCTGCCTGAAATTCACACGGTGCAAAGCCAAGGTGATACAGACACACACTGCGATGAACAGGAAGGTTACGACGACTAGCATAGTGTACCGTAAGTCCTTTAAAAGAGGGGGAATGATGGGGGGGAGAGGGAGAGGGGGGAGGGGAGGAGGGTGAAGGGGGGAGGGGAGAAGGGGAGAGAAGGAGTGGAGACACTTTTAAGAAGGCAGACAACTTTTAATAAGCCAGAGATACACAGCAGTGAAGTTCGGCGAACATTTAACATTACCGGTCGGTTATCCTTGGTTCGGAAAACTCGTGCTTACGTTTTTTTTCCCCCAATGAGCCAATGAAAATGCCCGGTCAGCAAAGGCAATTAACTAAGCTACCTACGACTACCTCGACTACCCATAACTACATGGCGACCCCACTATAACTGCGCCTACGACTGCAAAAGTATCGATTTTCTCCATGGCGACCAATATTTGGTCGCAGAAAAATTTTCAACATGTTGAAAAATTTGTGGCGACCATACTGAGGCCGCAACTAGTTCCCAGAATGCGGGGAACTCCTCGCAACCATGAAGGAGACTCACCAGAGACCACCAGCGAACATGTGGCGACCATGTGGCGAGCCCAGAGTCTCCTGCACTCGCCTAAAAAGTTGCCTAAGTGGGACAGGCTCTTAAGGGTGCTGTCTGTATGGGGTGTGTACGTTCTCCTCATGACCTTGTGGGTTTTCTCCGAGATCTTCGGCTTTCCCCCACACTCCAAAGACATACAGATCTGTAGGTTAATTGGCTTGTTATAAATGTAAATTTCCCTAATATGCGTAGGATAGTGTTAGTGTACGGGATGTACGGGGCGACATCAGTGCAGACTCAGTGGGACGAAGGGCCTGTATCTCTAAAGTAAACTGAACAAAATAACTTTAAAGTAAATGACATTTGAGAGGATGGATGCTTCAATTTTATAATATCCTCATTCCTGTGAAAGTTAATAACAATTTCAAAATCTAAACTTTTGAATGGGAGTACTGTGTATTGGGCTGCACAGACTGCCACTGTTGGAGCTGAGTGCACAGAATGCTGTATGTCCAGTGCACTACAAGAGCCAGTAACTGCACTCATAGGAAATTCCTCACAAAGGGAGGAAATAGAACTCTTTCTTGGGAGAAATGAGTGTTTAAGCTACTTCACTCTCAGCACTGATGCCCAGGAGAGATAAAACATGAGAAAAGACCTCCAGTTCCTCTTTCACGTTGTTGTTCTTTGTGGTTTGCCCTCATCCTGAGTCTCTGTTCACAGCCAAGATGTCGGTGCTGTCTATGCAACAGATGAGAATAAAACACAAACAACTTCACCAATGCTTACAACAGAACCATGTGTTTGGAAAATTTATATATTTTTCACGTTAGTGTACTTGGAGGCTGTGCGTTCTGTCTACAAACACCAAGGGAGAGGGAAACTGTGTGAAAAAAAACTCATTATTATTCCACTCAGTCGGCACATCAATGAGTCACTGTGAAAATAAAATCAGAAAAGGAAGCATACTTCCACCAAATCATAAATTATACAGCTTTTAAATCATTGTAAATTCTAACCATGGAATACTAAACATCCTTTGGCATTTATTTTCCCCAATTCATCAGACAGGAAATTCCCATCCTGCCAAATAATTAATGTTTGGAAGGATTATGGAATGGGGGATTGTTGTTCTTTCAACAGGACCTGCAAGAGGCAGCCTTTCTCTTAAAATCAAAATTAGAAATAATTTATTGCAATAAATGCCTTATTATATTTTCCTCAAAATAATTCAGTTGGCTTCTTTAGACTTTGGACATTAAAGGTACATGGTGAAAACAGGCCCTTCGGCCCACCGAGTCCGCCCCGACCAATGATCACCCCGTATACTTGCACTATCCTACAGGTGAGGGACAATGTACAATTTACAGAAGCCAATTAACCTGTACGTCATTGTAGTGCGGGAGGGAACCAGAACACCCGAAGAAACCCCACGCAGTCACAGAGAGAATGTACAAACTCTGTGCAGACAGCACCCGTAGTGAGGATTAAACCCAGGTCTCTGGTGCTGTAATGGGCCTGTCCCACATACGCGACTTTTTCGGCGACTGCCGGTAACCGTCATAGGTCATTGCAGGTCGCCAAAAAATTTCAACATGTTGAAAATCCAGTGGCGACCAGAAAGACGCTACGACTCTTTGGGCGACTGAGGAGTCTACTCACGACCATACAGGCATCACCCTGGTGACATGTCGCGGGGTGAAGCCTGTATGGTCGTGAGTAGTCGCCCAAAGAGTCGTACCTTGTTCTGGTCGCCACTGGATTTTCTACATGTTGGAAATTTTCGGCGACCTGCAACGTCCTATGACGGGTGCCGGCAGTCACCGAAAAAGTTGTGTAAGTGGGACAGGCCCATCAGGCAGCAACTCTCCTGCTGTGCCATTGTGCCACCTTAAGATTCTTCACAGTTTGCAAGAATGATCCCAGGAATGAGTAGGTTAACCTATGAGGAGTGTTTGTGCGGCACTGGGCCTGTACTCGCTGGAGTTTAGAAGAATGAGGGGGCACCTCATTGAAACATACAGAATAGTGTAAGGCTTAGATTGAGTGGATGTGGAGAGGGTGTTTCCACTAGTGGGAGAGTCTAGGACTAGAGATAATAGCCTCAGAATTAGAACGTTCTTTTAGGAAGGAGATGAGGAGATATTTCTTTAGTCAGAGGGTGGTGAATCTGTGGAATTCTTTGCCACAGAAGGCTGTGGAGGCACGTCAGTGGATATTTTTAAGGCAGAGAGATAAATAGATTCTTGATTAGTATGGGTGTCAGAGGTTATGGGTAGAAGGCAGGAGAATGGGGTTAGGAGGAAGAGATAGATCAGCCATGATGGAATGGCAGAGTAGACTTGAGGGGCCATTCCTATTTCTACTCCTATTACATGACCTTTTGACCTCATGAGTATGGTTTGTATAACAGTTACTATTCTCCTGTCACTTTCACTTGCTTAGATAGTAAAATGAAGCATGAAGATTACAGCCTAAAACAAAAAAATATGAACAGTTTGGTGCAAGTAATGTATTTGATGGTTCCACTATCCAGATTTCACTGACTGCTCACTTCTGATGCTTAGGTATGGAAGGTATCGCAGCCTCAACAGTGCACAGAGCAGGTAAACAATGCCCGGTGAAAATCAAAAGAACTGCGGATGCTGGAAATCCAAAATAAAAACAGGAAATGCTCAGCAGTTCAGGCTGCAGTTGTGGGATGAGAAACAGAGTTAATGTTTCAGGACCAACGTGAACTCAGCACTTCAGGGCACATCTGTGGGAACAGAAACAGGAACAAAACGTACTTCTTGTCCTTAAATTAAGCCTCGTGATTATTTTTATATGACAAACAATTGTGTGGGTCAAAAAACTGCAGATGCTAAAAATCTGAAATAAATCTAAAATAGTGTTGGGAACACTCAGCAAGTCACGCAGCATCTGTGGAAAGAGAAACCAGAGTTAACATTTCAGACCTGTTGAAGGTGTCTGACTTGAAACATTCACCCTCTTTCTCTTTTCATTTATACTGTCTGTTATTCTGAGTGTTTCCAGCTTTCAGTTTAGTTTCGTTTAAGTTAGAGATACAGCGCGGAAACAGGCTGTTCGGCCCGCCGAGTCGGTGCCGGCCAGCGATCCCTGCACACTATTGCTATCCTACACACACTAGGGATAAATTACATTTATACCGGGCCAATTAACCTATATATAACCTGTATGTCTTTGGAGTGTGGAGGAAACCGGAGATCCCGCAGGAAACCCACACAGGTCACAGGGAGTACATACAAACTTTGTACAGACAGCACCCTTCGTCTGGATCGAACCGGGGTCTCTGCTGCTGTAAAGAGCCTGTCCCAATTTCACGACCTAATTCACGACCTCTGCCGAGTTTGCCCTTGATTCATACGCACAGCATGGTCGTCACATGGTCATAGGAGGTCGTAGGTAGGTTGTGATGCTAGTCGTAGGTACTCGTGGCATCAAGTAGGTCAGGGCGTTTTTCTAGCCTGATGAAAAATGTCCACGAGTAAAAAAGGTTGTGAATTATGTCATGAAAGTGGGACAGGCCCTTTAGACAGCAACTCCACCACTGTGCCACCGTGCAACCCTTTGTACGTTTTCCTGATATTATAAAAAGAAATGAAAGCCTAAATTCCTGATACTCAAATGTCAATTGATAATATGAGATGTCATTATAAAGGTGAGATTAAAATGTTAAGAGTTCAATCATGGGTAACCAGGTATGGATTTGTAGAAGACAAGTATTGTTTACAGCAACTTGAGCCCATAGAGGTGGACTGTGGAGGCTTTGCAGGACGCTCACTCTGCAAAGTCCTCAACCAGTTGGGCATTATGGGGCTGGCAAAGAAGAGGGCCATTCAATCCGCAAGCGAGGCCGCAGAGAAAGCCACTTGGTGGCTTTGGATTAAGAGGGCTGATCCGTGGGCGGTTGCTGCTGGGACGCAAGTCGGGGCTTGATCAATCCCGGCTGGGTCGCCTGGGCGAGGGTGTCTGATGTTGTGAGACCCGAAACACCAGATGACCCCAGGTCACATCACTGAGGATGCATCCCAGCGCATCTAGAAGATGCATCTTTCACACCCGAAGAAACTTGTTGAGGAAACAGCAGTTTACACAGTGGAAAACAAAATGTACTTCTACAGCTTCCTTCATACCTAAAGTTCTTCATGATCAATACATCAGTTTTGAAGTGTTATTTATTGTCCTTCTCTGTCTGACAGGAAAGCTTGTCACAGTAACATCCATCAAAAATGAAAGATGATCTACTCCCAGGGGCAGATGTAACATGATGGAGATGTAACATATTTCCCAGAATATCAGATTAATTATTAGGATTGTAGGGTCAGGTTTAAGCTGCTGAGGTCTATGTTTTGTTATTATATTGTCACTTATCTGTATTTCACCTCCATTTAGTATCCCTGCCTTTCTGCAGATATTATCATACAATCTTTTATATACCATATAAGTAATTCAATTGGAAAAGACTGAGTCTGAAGAAGGGTCCCGACCTGAAATGTTGCCTCTCCATATTCTCCAGATGCTGCCTGACCTGCTGAGTTTCTCCAGCACTTTCTATCTTTTTTTTGTAAACCAACATCTGTAGTTCCTTGTGTCTAAATTAAACTGGGATTTGGTGTAACATCTTGTTGAAAGCATGCATTGTTGTTCAATGCTGGCCCTCACCAATTCCCCGCCTGGCTCTCAAAGTCCTGATTTCTTGTCCTGCCTTTCTACTGAAGCTTAAACCTTCCCTACAACCACCGGCCTTCCTTAACCATGACCCTCACCCTTTGACCCATGACCTGCAACCTATCTGAATTAATCCGCTCGCTTTGCAAAGGTTAAATGAGTGATTGAGAGGGCTAGATGAACAGAAAGTTTGCATGTAGAAACAAGCAACTGCAGATGCTGGTTTACACAAAAAAGATACAAAATGCTGGAGTAACTTAATATGTGAGGCAGCATCTCTGGAGGACATGGACAGGTGATGTTTCGAGTTGGGTCCCTTCTGGTCCCTTAATTGTGGGGGGGTGGGGGGTTGGTGGTAGAAAGCTGGGAGAGGAGAAACAAGACAAAGCCTGGCATGTATTGGATGGATACAGGTGAAGGGGGTTTTGATAGGCAGTTCATTGGATAAAGGCCAGAAATGAATAGACCGAAGATGTGAGAGAAAAGAGTTCAGTGAAGAGTTGCAAATTGTAAGGCTAGAGGATGGAATGTAGTGGGAGGATGAAGGTCACCTAAAACTCGAGAATTCAATGTTCATTCCGTTGGGTTGTAAGCTACCTAAGCGGAATATGAGGTGAAGGTAGACAAAATTGCTGGAGAAACTCAGCGGGCGTGGCAGCATCTATGGAGCGAAGGAAATAGGCAACATTTCGGCCCGAAACCATTCTTCAGACTGAAGAGTCTGAAGAAGGGTTTCGGCCCGAAACGTTGCCTATTTCCTTCGCTCCACAGATGCTGCCGCACCTGCTGAGTTTCTCTAGCATTTTTGTCTACCGTCGATTTTCCAGCATCTGCAGTTCCTTCTTGAACGGAATATGAGGTGATGTTCCTCCAATTTGTGTGTGGTCTCACTCTGGCAGTGGAAGAGGCCAGGGAGCTGAGTATGGGAACGTTAAGCGGTGTCAAAAATGATTAGCAAGCAGGAGATCCAGCAGGCCTTGGCAGACCAAACACAAGTTCTCGGCGAAATGGTTGCAGAGTCTTTGCTTGGTCTCACCAATGTACAGGATCCCACATCGGAACACCAGTTGCAGGAGATGAGGTTAGAGGAAGTGCACGTGAGCCTCTGTCTCACCTGGAAGAACTGCTGGGGTACATACATAGAGTTGAGGGATGGGGTATAGGGACATTTTGCCTGGCCTTTTCTGCTATCCAAGCAGCCTAGAGCCTTATGCACAATAGAAATGAGTGGTAACGGGTAATGGTCAGGCACAAAACATACTCCTTTGTGGGTGCAATTGTTTTACTCTTCACCCAACACACCAAATGGATGGGTTTGGCACCGCTACATAATCCCCAGATGCAGAGCAAAATCTCCAGAGCTGTCAATGCCAAACATCAGTTTTTCTTCTTATTCAATGTCACTCAAAGAAAAAAAGGCGTTGATACAGATATGAGTCTGTAACTTAAGCAAGAAGAAACAAAATCTTTAAAGAAATTATGCAAAATTACACAGTAATAACTTGTAGCCAGAAGTTATTTTGTGTAGCATAATGATTTTATGTGGTGCACAAAGGAAGTTTATCAAAAACGTTACCGCTATGTTCAGTCAGATACATGATTTGCAAAGATTGTGAAACTGGCTGCATGTGCTTATGATACGCTGATGCATCAAGGAGCCCAGAACATGGGCTCACATGAGGTGCAAAGTGTGTTCTGATGCCAGCCCAATAATATTTGGATGCACATGCATTGGTGACTAATGATTCCACGCATATGTGGTTAGTGGCATAACTCAAAGGGGACAAATAGTCCATCCCTGGGATTGTCTATGTTTTGGGCTCCTTTAGGCATTGTGTTCATTCCTAAATGCAGATTCCATTGAATTCCCAGCTACAATATCGAGAACAAAGCATTAATCCAACCACACTCCATCTCTTCACTGATGCTCCGGCCTGAATCTCAAGCCCCTTAGTTCCATCTGAAGATCATACCTTTCCCCAACCTAATGACCTGTCATAAATCTAACTAAGCAAATTTCAGCCAGAAGATGCTGCTTAGTTATCAATGTAGAAATAATATCCAGAAGTCAATTAGACAAAAATCATTTTAAACCACCCCTGGGTAATGAACGGGTTTCACTTTTTGCAGATGTTCATGAATCAATTTTGTCCATTGGTAGACAAAAATGCTGGAGAAACTCAGCAGGTGAGGCAGCATCTATGGAGCGAAGGAATAGATGATGTTTCGGGTCGAGACCCTTCTTCAGAGTGATGTGGGGATGGGGGGAGCGGGAAGAAGAAAGGAAGAGGCGGAGACAGTAGGCTGTGGGAGAGCTGGGAAGGGGAGCGGAAGGAGGGAGAAAGCAGGGACTACCTGAAATTGGAGAAGTCAATGTTCATACCGCTGGGGTGTAAACTACCCAAGCGAAATATGAGGTGCTGTTCCTCCAATTTGCAGTGGAACTCACTCTAGCCATGGAGGAGGCCCAGGACAGAAAGGTCAGATTCGGAATGGGAGGGTGAGTTGAAGTGCTGAGCCACCGGGAAATCAGGTTGGTTAATGCGAAATGAGCGGAGGTGTTGTGCGAAGCGATCGCCAAGCCTGCGCTTGGTCTCACCGATGTTGAGCAGTTGACACCTAGAACAGCGGATGCAATAGATGAGGTTGGAGGAGGTGCAGGTGAACCTCTGCTTCACCTGGAAAGACTGCTTGGGTCCTTGGATGGAGTCGAGGGGGGAGGTAAAGTGACAAGTGTAGCATTTCCTGCGGTTGCAAGGGAAAGTACCAGGGGAGGGGGTGGTTTGGGTGGGAAGAGACGAAATGGCCAGGGTGTTATGGAGGGAACGGTCTCTGCAGAAAGCCGAAAGGGGAGGAGGTGGGAAGATGTGGCCAGTGGTGGGATCCCGTTGGAGGTTGCGGAAATTTTGGAGGATTATCTGTTGTATGTGACGGCTGGTAGGGTGGAAGATGAGGACAAGGGGGACTCTGTCCTTGTTATGAGTGGGCGGATAGGGAGTGAGAGCAGAGCTACGGGATATAGAGGGACCCTGGTAAGAGCCTTATCTATAGAGGAGACCCTGGTGAGAGCCTCATCTATGTTGTCCATATATCAATAAACCTAAAATTCACACAATATGGTAACCATGCCTCCATGGTATTGTAATGCATGATATCAACGGCACCTAAGACTAGTACAAGTGAAGAAAGAGAGTAAATAAGTTATGTAACTCGTAGGAATGTACATCAGACTTTAGAGTTTTGAATTGTGGGACAGACTGGGACAGCCTGTATTGGAGCCGCATTGGTAAAACAACCTTTATTGTTTTTTTCATCAACAAAAATAGCAATTGATATTGTTTGGCCTGGAAGATGAATGCTCCTAGAATAGGAACTTGTCAGGTGTAAAACATACCCAATTTTGTCCCAAGCCGCTCAAAGTGTTCAAGCTGCTAATCATGAATCCAACAACAATGACCGTCCTTTTTCCTGTGAGGAATGACTCCTACAATGATTCCTGTTTGGATTAGTGGGCTTTGTCAAAATAATCATTATGTTTAAGTGCTTTGACCTGTGGTTTACAGGATCAGGCCCTTCAACCCACCATGGTGGGGGCACGATGAGCTAACTACGATGATGAACTAACTGAAAATGTTGGGTATATGGTACTATCATGAGTAAGTAACTGCACTAGTAATCTGGAAACCTGGACTTATCCCATCACACCAGTGTCATTCACTTAAATAAAACTAGAAATAATATTAATGGCCATAAAAATGCCATGCTCTGGCAACATAATCAAAGACTAGTCTTGCCCGGCCATTCCTTCTTCTCCCTGCTCCTGTTCATCAGAAGGTAGGAAACTGGAAAGCATATACCACCAGATTCAGGACAGCTTCTTCCCTTCTGTTATCAGGCTTCTGAATGGTCCTTCCATAGGCTAGGGTGCTGTTTGATTCACCTCTACCTCATTGAGGACATTGGACTTTGTCTAAGGAACTGATGCACTACAATGCTTAGAACTATATTCTGCACTTTTCATTTCCCCCTTTGTTCTATCTATTGTACTTGTTTGAACTGATTGTATCTGTGTATGGTATATCTGATCTGTTTGGATAGCATGCAAAAAAAAAACTTTTCACTGTATTTCAGTTCATGTGACGATAATAAAGCTGAACCTATACGGAAAATAGTTACAATGAACCCATTTCCACCTTTCTTATTTTTCCTAATCAAAAGTGAATAAAATGTCTCAAAGAGTGCATGGCAAAAAACATGTTTTTATTAAGGATGGCTCAGTAAGAGCACTTTCAGCTTTACTTCAGAATACTATGAGATTAAAATCCATGCTAACATATAATCTATATTAGTGCTTCACTTCAATATTTGATTGCAATCAAGTCCCAGTTATATATTTCAGCCTGAACCATTAAAATCTGGCTTAATTGCTATTTGTGAGAAATGACTGTGTGCAGATTAATCATTGCATTTTCCCAAATTACACCAGTGAGCACTCTTCAAAAGTACTTAGACTGTAAGTTATTTTGGGATGTCTTGGGGTAATAAAAGATGCTGGAAAAGGAAGCTTTGTCTTTATTTATAACTATTTGAAACAGTTTCCATAGTACTGGATCTGCCTCAGTGTGCTACAAATCACACCCCATCCCTTCTTTAAAAAATACAAGCCTTTAAGCCTTAAGTGACAAGTTTGACCATAGAGCTTCTTTAAAGTCAATGAAAGCATTGGGAATCACAATGATAATTTACTAACAAGTATAGCCCAGTCAAAATGCTGTAATTTACATTGCAAGTAAATGAAAATTCCATGTCTTAAAATCTCATTCTTTCTGCCAGTTTATTTAATTTACTTAAAATGAAGGGGCTTGGATTGTAGAAATGTCTTTACACTCTGCTTGATTTTCAGCTCAATAATCATCTGTTCAATAATAGCTCATTTGGTCTCTGCCAGAAGGGGATGAATTCAATTCTTAACTCAAAGACAGGATCCATTCAAATCAGACTGTATTTATATGTGGTATATCCTATCTGATTGGAAAGCATGCAAAACAAAGCTTTTCACTGTATCTCGGTATATATGACAATAATAAACCTAAACCTAGGAGCATAAAGTTGTAGAATCATGCTTCTGATTTGAGACTCACTAAGTTGGGGCACAGAGATGCTGGAGTAACTCAGCAGGACAGGCAACAACTCTGAAGAACACAGAGGTGACGTTCCAGGTCGGGACCCTTCTTCAGACAATCCCAAAATACAATCCCCCTCCTCTTGGACCCCTCCCCCCTGCTGGCCTTCTGCCCTCTCTGGACCTTTTTATTTCCAACTGTTAACATGGCATAGAAACATGGAAAATAGGTGCAGGAGTAGGTCAGGAGCCAGCACCGCCATTCAATATGATCATGGCTGATCATCCCGTTCCTGCTTTCTCCCCATATTCCTTGATTCCATTAGCCCTAAGAAATATATCAAACTCTCTCTTGAAAACATCCAGTGAATTGGCCTCCTCTGCTTTCTGAGGCAGAGAATTCCACAGATTCACAACTCTCTGGGTGAAAAAGTTGTTCCTCATCTCAGTCCTAATTGGCCTACCTCTTATTTTTACACTGTGACCCCTGGTTCTGGACTCCCCCAACATCGGGCCATTTTTCTTGCATCAAATCTGTCCAATCACTTAAGAATTCAACCGTCTTGACTTCCCTACACCCCTCACCAACTTTAATCTCACCCCCCCCCCTCTGACCTCAGAGCCTTCTGCTCACTTAGTAACAGTGAAGAAAGCGAATGGTATGTTAGCTTTCATAGCAAAAGGATTTGAGTATAGGAGCAGGGAGGTTCTACTGCAGTTGTACAGGGTCTTGGTGAGACCACACCTGGAGTATTGCGTACAGTTTTGGTCTCCAAATCTGAGGAAGGACATTATTGCCATAGAGGGAGTGCAGAGAAGGTTCACCAGACTGATTCCTGGGATGTCAGGACTGTCTTATGAAGAAAGACTGGATAGACTTGGTTTATACTCTCTAGAATTTAGGAGATTGAGAGGGGATCTTATAGAAACTTACAAAATTCTTAAGGGGTTGGACAGGCTAGATGCAGGAAGATTGCTCCCGATGTTGGGGAAGTCCAGGACAAGGGGTCACAGCTTAAGGATAAGGGGGAAATCCTTTAAAACCGAGATGAGAAGAACTTTTTTCACACAGAGAGTGGTGAATCTCTGGAACTCCCTGCCACAGAGGGTAGTCGAGGCCAGTTCATTGGCTATATTTAAGAGGGAGTTAGATGTGGCCCTTGTGGCTAAGGGGATCAGAGGGTATGGAGAGAAGGCAGGTACGGGATACTGAGTTGGATGATCAGCCATGATCATATTGAATGGCGGTGCAGGTTCGAAGGGCCGAATGGCCTACTCCTGCACCTAATTTCTATGTTTCTATGTTTCTATTCCAAAATGTTCTGACCCTTGAATCAGCTGGGATTTTTTAATTTGCAGCTAAGGGTGATTTGCATGACATTATAAGAGACCTGAACAATGGAAGCAGGAAGAACATATTTCTCCTGGCACCAGGTTCTTAGATTTTTGATAATTCATGGAAGGATTAAAGGAAAGTTGAGGCATATGATTTACATCTTCCTGGAGGTGGCAGAAAACTTCAACGTACTTCATAGGTGCTTGGATGCTTTCTCAAAGAACTGTAATCTTTGAGAGTACCGGTTGAGCCTTACAAAATAAATTAAGTAACTCCACTTCAGGCGGCTTTGAATATAATAGATAAGTGTTGGGGATAAGTTATACCACTGCAGAAACTGGGACGAATTGGACTGCTGGAGGTCATTCAGATGAGGTGATAAACCAAGATGTCTACCCTCTTAGGTAAATGTAAAAAGTCCATTATTTTGGAGAGAAAATTAGTCATTTTCTCCCATGCAATATGTATTCTGAACCATAAATCAGTGTAACATGCTGTTGAGCATTATTACGTGCATTATTGGGGGATTTATTAAATGAAAATTCCCAAATTTGAAAATTATCTAACAGGTTGTAATGCCCTTTGGGAAGGCCTGAGATTATAAAAAGCATCATGTGAATTGGGAATTTGAATTGGAAATTTGAGGGATTTTTAACATTTTTTTGTTGGCCATAGCAGAATCCTGCGTCCACTCAAAAACATGCAGAAAGCCTGGTAGACAAAAATGCTGGGGAAACTCAGCGGGTGAGGCAGCATCAATGAAGCAACGGAAATAGGCAACGTTTCGGGCCGGGCTTAGATTCTCCGCTATGGAGTGTTTCTTCCCTAATTGCCAGCAGATATTACTTGGTCGCTCTAATAACGGAGATAATCAATCAATTGGAATAACAATATTATTGGTGACAGGTCAGGAGACCCTGATTGAAGCTCAGATTTACCATTCCTTCTGGAAATGGTTCACCTATGTTTACATTTCCGTACAAGACACAAATACAACCTGCTCACAGCGTAAAGTCTCATATCCGCAGCTTCTCCAGTGTTAATTATTGTGCATTTTATTATTTATTGCTTAGCTAAGAACATTGTCTCAGGATTTATTTGTCAAACGTGTTCAGTCCTTCACCTCCCACCCTAAATCAATAAGATTGCATGCGACAAATTTCAAAAACAGTAAGTAACTATTTACAGTAGTGATGGCTGTCCGACGGAAGTGTTTCCTCCTGTATATTTTTCAAGCGTTTTCCCTTTGTCTTGACTGTGTAAAATATAACAAAGACCTAGACAGTTGCTCAACACTGACTACAGTTCAGGTGCCTTAGTGAAACAACTTCGGCCATGCTTGCTTTCAAATTCATTTTCATCTACAAGAGGCCTGAACACCAGACATAAAATTAAACATTTGAATTATTCTTAAATAGTCCTTTGATTAAAGTGATCGTGTGCGGCTCTGCATGTTTAATGTATGAAGACATTAAAGCAGTTTACTGATTCTTGTGCTTATCTAATGAAGCTTTGAATTTCTGTGCGAACAGTGTTGCAGCACCTCCTGGTGGGATCCAATGTTATGATCTTTTTCACAAAGAAGTTGACTTGCTCATCACTACCATACCCAATAACAGAACTTTTCCTGAGAAATTGGATCACACCAGCAACTTGTTGTCAGTTCTATGTGATCCAGGGTTGAATTTCCATAGAGCGAGTGATATTATGGGCCTGCAGACCACAATCTGTACGAATTAGCAGCAACGCTTCCTCCTCGATAACCATCAGCACAGGAGCACCTCAAGGCTGCATGTTCAGCCCCCTGTTCTATTCACTCTATACTCCTGACTGTGTAGCCGGACACAGTGCCAACTCCACCTTCAAATTTGCTGACAATACCACTGCTGTTGGATGAATTACAGTTGACAATGAGTCAGAGTATAGGAGGGAGATTGATCGACTGACCAAATGGCTTTCCACTCATCATCAGTTATACCAAAGAATTGATTGTTGACCGTAGAAGAGGAAGCTTGAGGATGCATAATTTTCATCAACGGGACGGTGGTGGAGAGAGTCAACAACTTCAAATTCCTGGACGTGCAGATCTCTGAAGATCTGTCCTGGATCCGAGAGTCAAGTCAAGTTGTTTTATTGTCATATGTCAATGAAATTCTTACTTGCAGCAGCACAACAGAATAGGTAAAGATAGTACTCTCTAAACAATGTGATAAACAAAAAAATGTTAAGTGTTATATATACACACACACACCCACACACACACACACACACACACACACACACACACACACACATACATACAAATAAAAACAAACAATAATATTGCAAAAAGACAAAACCAAAGCTCCCAAGTATATGTAATTCAGAGCTTATTTGGAGGTTGTAATGTTTAATAGCCTGACGGCTGTAGGAAAGAAGCTGTTCCTGAACCTGGATGTTACAGTTTTCAGGCTCTTATATCTCCTTCCCGATGGCAAGAGTAAAATGAGTGTGTGGCCTGGGTGATGTGGGTCCTTGATGATGCTGGCTGACGTTTTGAGGCAGTGCCTCCTATAGATCACTTTGATGGTTTGGAGGTCAGCAACGGAGATGGACCTGGCAGTATCAACTACTTTTTGTAATGCCTTTTGTTCCTGGCGTTCAAGTTGCTGAACCAGGCCGTGATGCAACCAGTCAATGTGCTCTCTACCTTCATCTGTAGAAGTTCAAGAAAGTATTTGTCAACCTACCGAATCTTCGAAATCTTCTAAGAAATGGATGGACTTTCTTTATGATTGCACCAATGTACTGGGTCCAGGTTAGATCTTCAGAGATATGCATGCCCAGGAACTAGAAGTTGTGGACTTTCTCTATCAGTGAACCGTTGATGAAGAGAGATTTGTGGATCCTCGTTCTTCTCTTCTAAAGTCTACAATCAGCTCCTTGGTTTTGCTGACGTTGAGAGCACGGTTGTTGTTCTGGCACCATTTAATCAGATGATCTATCTCCCCCCCCCCCTTTACTGTGCTCATCATTATCCGTCATTCATCCAATGATGGAGTTGGAACTGTGATGGGGGGTAATGCAAGGACCCGAAAATGTGACCTCTCAGCAGAGTAGACCATAAATGGGGAAATATTTAGGGCCTGTTTCAATTGTCATGGGAGAGTTTAATCTGCATACTAAATCGGAAGAATTACACTCGCAAGTGTAAGTTAGAAGAGGAATTTTTAGAGAACGTTGAGGATTGCAGCTTACAAGTTTGTTATGGAACCAACCCAGGAATAGACTATTTTAGATTTGGTTATGAGTAATGAGAAAGGTTTACAAAATACCTTGTGGTCCGCTGGGAGGTAGTGACCACAGCACGATAGAATTCTAGATGCAGTCTGAGGGTCAACGCAACAGGACCAGAACCACTCTATTCAACCTAAATAAAGGCAATTATAATGGTATGAAGGTTGAGTTGTCCAAAGTAGACCTAGAAAATATGCTAGGAGGCAGGCCAGTATACGAACAGTGGCAGCTGGTCAAACAGATGACCTGTGACACTCAGCAGGAATTTATCACCAAAGAGAAAGAAGAATTCCATGAGAAAGAGACACAATCTGTGGCTAACAAAGGAGGCAAGGATTACAATGGTTAACAATGAAGAGCAGGGCATACCAAGTGACAATGGGTGGTGGTTGGCCAGAGGACCAGCAGGTTTGTAGGTCCTTGCAGTAAAAGACAAAAAAACTCATAAATAGGGGAAAATGTTGTTTTTGCAAGAAAACTTGCATGTAGTATCAAAACGTTCAAGAGCTATAAATAAGAAGACGGTGGGTAAGGTCGCTGTGGGAACTCTACAGAAGAAAGCTAATGAATTAATTACAAGAATCAGATATGTTAAATACAGTTTGCTTCATTCTTCATTGTGGAGGACTCTGCAACTATCCTGAAGGTAACTGATGGGCTAATTTCAAATAGCAGGGAGGAACTTGTAACAATCAAATCACAAGGGATAGAGTATTAGAGGCTAAATTCTGGAGGTGTACCAGAAGATTGGAAAAACTCCAATCTGATTCCTTTGTTCAACAAGGGAACAAGACCAGAGGTAGGAAATTATAGACCAATAAGATTGGTAAGATACAGTACTAGAGTCAATAACCAGAGAGGAAATAACTAATCATTTATGAAAGTTGAATATAATCAAGCCCAGTCAACATGGTTTTCGGAAATAAATTTGCTTGATTTCTTTGAGGATGTGATGGGGAGATTTGATAGAGGTGAGCCTGTAGCTGTTATGCATTTAGATTTCCTTTGATAGGGCGCTACATGAAAGGCTGCATAAATTAAGAGCTCAAAGTATTAGAGGAAGGTAGCTTGGAAAAATAGTTGTCCGATAGAAAACAAACACTGGAATAAATGGGTTATTTTTTGACTGGACTGATGTAGCCCAGGGATTGGTTCTTGGCTCCCAATTGTATCTTTGACAAGGATGAGAGAGCAAAACATAATGTTTCCAACTTTGCCAATGACACAAAACAAAGGAAGAGCATATGCCATGTTGTGTTTTGGCAGAGGGATGTGGATTGATTAGGTCAAAATACTGTATCCTTTATCCTGTTTCTAGACACTGTGGACTACGTGTAATCAAGTATAGTTTTTTCATTGACTGGACAGCACGCAACTAAGAGCTTTTCACTGTATCTCAGTACCCGTGACAATAATAATAAACTAAACTAAATATTTACCTACTGCGGAGACTTCACCAATAACTCCTGCATGGTCCATTACTAAGCCAATACGAGATACCAGTCAGATGTGAGAAGGAGCAGCCAGGAGACCAGGAGTCTGGAGGTGTAAGAGGACCAGGAGAATGGAAGCTCTGAGGGGATTGTATCTGCTCAACATCTGGGAATGTTCATGCTCAACATCTGTATACATTCCTGCTTAAGTGCAGGTGGTTCATCACCCCACTGAGCCAAGGAACAAGACATCTCCAGATGAGAAACAGGGATTCACCTTTGGGGATGATTGTCATGAACACCCTCCATAATCACCAAGGATTCCTGCAGAACAAATTATCTTCTCCAACTCCATTTTGATACCTCCAGGCACAGCACATCAAAACACTGCACCGATAGCTGAAGTGATACACCGTTCCTCACATGCTGCTTTTTCATATCTATCTGCATTGCTTACAACACATTATTGAGTTAAACACTGCTATTGTACAAATGCAAAGTCACACTATATAGTCTCTATATAGTCACATAATGTTACTCAAAGGACTACTTCTTTACTGTGAGCAAATTTGGGCCCCATATCTGAGGAAGGATGTGCTGGCTCTGGAGAGGGTCCAGAAGAGGTTTACAAAAATGATTCCAGGAATGAGTGGGTTAGCATATGATGAGCGTTTGAAAGCACTGGGCCTCTACTTGCTGGAGTTTAGAAGGCTGAGGGGGGGCCTCATTGAAACTTACAGAATAATGAAAGGCATAGATAGAGTGAATATGGAAAGGATGTTTCTACTGGTGGGAGAGTCTAGGACAGTGGTGGGAAACCTGCGGCCTTAAGGCCGCATGCAGCCTTCTAGGCCATTAAGTGCGACTTTTTGAATGAATCCAAATTTAGTAGAACAAATCCTTTTATTTTTATTAATATGTTTTTGTTCTTCTTTTATTATTTTAATTTTAATCTTAAAATTAACATATTTAAAATACCAAAGCGTAAAAGAAGATTCAACTAAATAATCCTCCCCGACTGACGGCCACAATTAAAACATTAGTAAGTCATGAGGGCTATTTTAACACCTGTTATGCCCATGATTTAGTTCTAATGCGACTCTAGAATGTACGTTAACCTCCCTGCCTGACTGGCGCCACCACTGCCTGAGGCTGGTTGACAAGAGGGAAAATGTCGGGGAGAGTCCGCTGGCCGTCCAGTCTTCAGTATTATCAACTTTTGATAGCGGCTCACGTGGCTTTCCGTTTGAAGCTGAATTTGAGAATAGTTAAACAGCAAATTTGTTTGACTGTATTATTTTTATTCTGTCTGCTTAACAGCCCATTATGTCCAAGAAAACCAAGAGAACGCTGAGGGAAGAAAAAATAGTTTTTAATGAGGATTGGGAACTGCAATATTATCGTGTTTCTGCTAAAGATAAGATGATTTGCTTGCTTTGTGATACTGCAATAGCAACATGAAGAAATGCAATGCTCATCAGCATTATGCCACTCATAAGGACCACAAAATATTTCAAATTAGAGAGTGAGGTGCGAAAGGTTGCATTGCAGAAATTAAAAGATGAAAAGCAAAGGAAAAGGCAGTTATTTCAAGCAGCGGTAAGACACGGAAACAATGCAACTGAAGCGACATAAAGTATCTTATATACTCTGGAAAAAAGAGAAGCCATTTAGCGATGTAGAAATCGTAAAAGAATGCATTGTCGAAGTTGTAGGATGCTTAGACCCCGATAAGGTTTCAAAGTACAAACAACTGCCTCTTTCAAGGAGAACTATAACTGATCGGCAGCATGAATTAGCCCTCAACGTAACAAAACAACTTCACGCAATACTCCAAAAGGAAAATATATTTTATTCAATCGCTTCGGATGAATCAACTGATACTACTGACTCAGCGCAGGATTTGTTTAATTTAGTGAGTGTTTGTACAGACGGTGCACCTTCCATGACAGGAAAACGTGAAGGGTTTATTGTACAGATAAAAAAGATATTATCAGATCCAGATGCTCTCATTTCTTTTCATTGTATCTTACATCAGCAAAATCTCTGCGCTAAATCTACTATTTTAAGTGACAATATGCAACAAGTTATGTATTGTTAACTATATTCGTGCAAATGCAACACGGCATCATCAGTTTTGTAAAATGCTAAAGTTGGACGATGGATTCAGTGTGGATTTCCTGTATCATTCTAAAGCGCGTTGGCTATCGCAGGGACAGGTGTGAGCAAAATGTTTAACTTTGCGAGAACAGATAGTTAGATTTCATGAAGAACAGAATCAGCAATGTGAATTATTGAAAGAAGATTTCTATAGAAATTGAAGTTTCCTGGATGCGGCCTTATTAGATTACAGCTAACTTACTGCGGCCTACCAACATGAAAAGGTTCCCCACCCCTGGTCTTGGACCAGAGGTCATAGCCTCAGAATTAAAGGGTGCTCTTTTAGAAGGTAAGGAAGAACTTCTTTAATCAGAGGGTAGTTAATCTGTGGAACTCATTCCCTCAGAGGGCTGTGGGTAATTTTTAGGCAGAGATAGACAAATTCTTGATTAGTACGCGTGTCAAGGGTTATGGGGAGAAGGCAGGAAAATGGGATTAGGAGGCAGAGATCAGCCATGATTGAATGGCGGCGTAGACTTGATGGGCCGAATGGCCTAATCCTACTCCTATCGCATGATCTTATGATATAGTCACATTACAATGGACAATAGACAATAGGTGCAGGAGTAGGCCATTTGGCCCTTCGAGCCAGCACTGCCATTCAATGTGATCATGGCTGATCATCCCCAATAAATACCCCGTTCCTGCCTTCTCCCCATATCCCCTGACTCCACTATTTTTAAGAGCCCTATCTAGCTCTCTCTTGAAAGCATCCGGAGAACGTTACTCAAAGAACGTTACGTTACTCAAAGAACCACATCTGATGAACACTGCTTCACCCTCTCATGTAGCTTTAAAAAAAAATCTTATCTGTAAATGAACCCAACCAGAATAGTTGTTTCACCATGCAGCCATTCACACTGGGAATGGACATTACAGGTCCTTGAAGAACACACTGAACAAGAGAGAGGTATCGGAGACTGGAGTCAAATTTACATCAGAGACCAGAATCAGCCATTGCAAGAAGATCTGGTGAGTACACAGGGTTATTGTGGTGGGGGTGGTGAAGAAATGCAGCATTTCATTTCTTTGCTGGCATTGGTCCACTATACAAGACCAACACGATGGGTTTGGACAGATTCCTCAATTAAATACCTCAGAGGTCTTAGGAGTTGATGCTGCATTGGAGCCTTCAGCAACTGAGATTGGGAGAACAGAAGTTTCTTTCAACCATTTATCCAGCTTTAATCCGTGCAAGGAGATCGTGTGGTACCTTCCCTTGTATAGCCATGTGCATATCGATTCAGAAACCTTTCCTGGATGCACTGTCAAATTCTGCCCCATCTAAATCTTCAGCACAAAAGCCCATAAGGGAAGTTCAAATCAACTATTATTTACAACCCTATTATTCACACAACTGTCTTTTATTCCCCTATTTTGGGGCTGCCAAAACTAAAGATGGCCACAAAATGAGAAGCAAGAAATAATAAATGGCCAAATCCTGACCCTGACTTGGCTGGGGCTGTAAAGACTGAAATCTATTTTGTTTAAAACACTCCAAGCGGTGTTGTGGCAGCCAAAATCAAAAAAATAACATTAAATTAAAAATATACGAAAATACTCTCAAAACATTTTCAGACATTTAGGCAACTTTCAACACTTTATACAATGGAATTAACGTTATTATATGTTAAAATAAATCTTGGAGAAGTGTAAAAGAGTCATTTTAAGTTAATAACTCATCTAAAGGTCTTTGTAAATGGCCAGGTTCTCAGCTATGATTCCCACAGTCTTTGTCATCCAATGATATCAATAGCAGGGTAGTGTTTGTGCCTCCTTGGGCTGCGCATGGGATATTCTGCAGGGAGGGGGGGGGGCTCGATTGAGGGCAGGGTACAGAATCCAAATTGTGTTGGGCCTCACTCTGACAGTGGAGGAGGCCCAGGACAGAAATGTCAGTGTGGGAATGGGAGGGAGAGTTAAAGTGTTTAGCAACCAGGAGATGATGTAGGTCTAGGTGGAGTGAGCGGAGGTGTTCAGTGGAGGAACGACACCTCATATTTCACATGGGCAGCTTTCAGCTCAGCAGTATGAATAATGACTTAGAGAGTGATACAGCGTGGAAACAGGCCCTACGGCCCAACATTCCCACACAGGCCAACAATGTCCCAGCTTCACTAGTCCCACCTGCCCGTGTTTGGTCCATATCCCTCCAAACCTGTCCTATCCATGTACCTGTCTAATTGTTTCTTAAACGTTCAGATAGTCCCAGCCTCCACTACCTCCTCTAGAAGCTTTTTCCATACACCCACCACCCTGTGTGTGAAAAAGTTACCCCTCACATTCCTATTAAATCTTTTCCCCTTCACTTTAAACCTATGTCCTCTGGTCCTTGATACACCTACTCTAGGCATCCATGAAATAGAGTCCCAGCCTACTCAACCTCTCGCCATAGCTCAGACCCTGGCAACATCCTCGTAAATATTCTCTGTACCCTTTCCAGCTTGACAACATCTTTCCTATAACATGATACCCAGAACTGGACACAATACTCTAAATGTGGGCTCACCAACGTCTAATACAACTGTAATATGACTTCCCAACTTCTATACTCAATACTCTGACTGATGAAGGCCAATGCGCCAAAACCCTTTTTGACCACCCCCCTATCTACCTGTGACTACACCTTTCAGGAACCATGCATCTGCACTCCTAGATCCCTCTGCTCTACAACACTCCCCATAGCCCTACCATTCACCATGTAGGACCTGCCCATGTTAGACTTCCCGAAATGCAACACCTCACATTTCTCTCTATTAAATTCCTAACTTCTCTCACTTCAAGTAACCCTTGTTTTCCCTCTCTCCATCCCTCCCCCATCCTAGTTCGCCGACTAGTTTGACTGTTCCCCTGATTAAATTTAACTTTGTGGGTCTCGTTGACACCTTCCCCCAGCTAACAACGATCTATTCTACATTTTCGAACTTCGTCCCCTTTGATCTCTCTTTTTTCACACCTTAACTAGGTATGTTGCAAAGCCTACCTGAAGCGTCGCTGAAAATCTGTCGCTGCGGGTGTGCGCGATTTTGGCGCCGTTTAGAGGGCGGCGGGTTTAAAACGCGATTTTCTCTAGACTGTTCAAATCGAAGATGTTCAGCCTAGTTAATTATTAACGAAAAATCGCTGGAAGACCCCGTCGCAAAAGCTATTATTAGTTTTAAAAGCCTCGTATAATAGTTATAGTAGTTTAAAAATCAATCTCTAAACCCTCGACCACCGGCAGCTGTCAGGGTCGCATAGAGCAAATAATAGAAGGTATGCTGCATATTTTTACATTAAAAAGGGCTTCTTAAGATCCCTTTATACAAAGTTTAATATTGCGAGTAGCTCATTTTGGGCCCATTATATCCCGCAGTATTTTTCTGGGCATTTGAGGGCACAAATCTACCGCAATGTGAACGTTCTAAACCAGCGCGTTCACAGGATCCCACTAGAAAGCTGATTTAAATGGACATTAATTTACAGCAATTGAACACTAAATTCCTTCTATTTGGCCTATAAATTAATGTAAATGAGATTTAAAAATCATGTTTTATTGTGAATTATTTATGAATATTATTTGGACACTTAGGCTATTTAAAAATGTTAATCATTTATTAAGAAATGGATAGATGTTTAGATCTAGTAATTGAAGTTTGAAATTAGCTACACTTATGTAACTAACTAATTATATGCTTTAATTTCAGGTCATCCAAGTAAGATTATTTTATATTTGTTTCAGAATGGTTCAATCTACGATAACTGAAAATTTCATTCAGTTCTCTTAATTTTTAAGAAGGTTATGGGCTTTTGACTGCACACGATCACAGCTTTTTTGTTATGTCCATAGAAAATCAATAGGGAACAAGATGCTAATTTCCGAGTATGAAAATGGCCATAACTTTTTAAATACTTGAGATATGAAAGTGAATTAGGTGTCAAATTAAACTTCTTTTTATACAGAGATGCTGCCTATCCCGCTGAGTTACTCCAGCATTTTGTGTCTATCTTCTGTAAGGATTGCATTGTAAGTGCGAAACTATCAGCTCAAGTTTCCACTCCCTGATTAAATTTTTTGATGAATCGAGTATCAGAGGGCAGCCAGCATTTTGAATTAGTATGTTTGGAAATCATGGATTTATTAAGCGTTTTACCAGGCATTGATGCCGATCACGGACAGTTTTCCCACCATTGCACCACAACATCCAGAGTTCCAGTTTCGGATGTGTGAAAAGATGTGTGCTTTCATTCTAGGAATTGGAGATGATCTCATTGAGACACACAAGATTTTGTATCGGCTTAGGATGATGGCTGCCAAGAGAATGTTTCCTTTGGCTACAGAGTCTGCCACTAGGATAACATCTAGGGCTGAGATCAGGAGAAATTTCTTTATTCAAAGGACAGCAAATCTTTGGAATTCTCTATCCCAGAGAGCTATGGATGCTCAGACGTTGAGTATTTGTTTACTAATGAGCCATAGTATTGGAATCCAAAAGAACCAAGAAAGGTAGAGATCCATGTGGAAGATGAAGTTGAGATGGTATATCAGGCATGATCCCATTAAATGGTAGAGAACATTCGAGGATTCATGAGGTCCTCTCATGGTCCTATAAATAAATTTGTGTTTCTATGTGTTTTATGTCTCCACGGCTTCTGCAAGTATCCCTATCCAAATCCAATCCACTTGGAGCACATCTTAAATTAGTAAAGTAATTTTTATCTTCCCTGTCTCTTTCAATGCAGAACTGTGATCGATGTCACCCCCTGCAGATTAATATGCACATAAACCCATTCATCAAAAGTCCCTGAGTGGTTCTGAAACCCCCCGTGTTATTAAGCTTCTGTGCAGCAATATTCTTCTCGGCCATCTCAGGGATATATGCCTGAAGCTGAAGTTTATAACTGCACAGGGCAAGTGGCTGACAGTTGAAGGAAAGATCTTAATGCTAATGAAAAGCACAGATGGAGATGATGCAGATCTTTTAAAGGCCACTTAGGCTATTTTTTAGGCGACTGCCGGTGACTTTCATAGTCGTAGCGGGTTGCCAGAAAAACGGCGACTGGACCCCCCTACGACAATGTCTACAACAAGCTACAACAACCTACCACCTCATCGATGTCAAGCTACAGCAAGCTACTGACAACAGGTGACCCATTAGGATGTCCACCTATGACCACACCCACGACAACCTACAACAACCGAAGTCAACCTACGTCCACCAGCGACAAGCTACGACAAGCTATGACCCTGTCGGCGACAACTGAAGACAATTCAGTCGCCGGTACCTGTCGCCGGTTGACATAGGTTGATGTAGGTAGTCGCCCATGGAATTCACCAAAGCCAGCACTGGCGACAACCTATGACACCTGGCAACAACCTATGACAGCACCTACTTCTGGAGAAGTCAAGCTATGCTCATGGGCGTCAACCCACTGCCGCAGAAACATTTTGAACCTGTTGAAAATCCAGCGGCGACCAGAAAGACGCTACGACTCTTTGGGCGACTGAGGAGACTACTCACAACCATACAGGCGACACCCCAGCAACCATGTGGCGACAACCTAGTCACCTGTACTCGTCTAAAACCTACCCTAAGTGGGACAGGCCCTTTACAGTTTGACAGTCTTCCTGGGAACAAAATGAGGCAGGACTTCGGAAATATCCATTAATATTTGCTTGTAATGTAATCAAGCAGGTAAATCTCCATTGGTCAGAGGACATAGAACATTACAGCACAAGAACATAAAATAGATGCTGGACATGTTTGTGCTGAACATAACACCAAGACCAACTTTTATCTAGCAGCGCTTAATCCATATCCCACCATTACCAGCATATTCATATGTCTATTTAAAAGTCTCTTAAATGCCACTATCATATATGCCTCCACACCTACCCCTGGCAGTATGTTACACATACTCACTGTGTAAAAAAAGGTTGCCCTGCACATCTCTTTTAAACATTGCCCCTTTCACCTGAAAGCCATGCCCTCTAGTATTTGATTTTCCCATCAGAAAAGGGTTCTGGCCATCTACCCTATCTATGCGTCTCATAATTTTATATACTTCTATCAAGTCTCCTCACAACCTCTGGAGTTCCAGAGAAAATAATTCAAGTCTGTCCAAACTCTCCCCGTAGTTAATATTCCCCAATCCAAGCAACATTCATTCTCTGCACCTTTTTGAAAGCCTGCATATTCTTCCTGTAATGGAACGACTAGAACTGCACGCAATATTCTAAATATGGCTTAACTATAGAGCTGCATCATGACATCCTTATATTCTTATATTCAATACCCTGACCTATGAAAGCAAGTACAGCATATGTCTTATTTGCCACTCTATCTAATTCTGTTACCACTTTCAGTAAACTATGAACGTGGATCCCATGATCTCTCTATGCATCAATAATGTTGAAGGTCATGCCATTAATTGTACATGGTTCCCTTACACCTTGCACTTACTCAGATTAAACTTCATCTTGTGTCATGTGAAAATGCATACTTCCATATTCAGGCAACAGAACTATTCTATCATCAATAAGAAAAGGGCTCTGATCTACCATCTACTTCACTGGAGACTCTTGGACTATCTTTACTGGACTTTATCTTGCACAAAACATTATTCCCTTTATCATGTATCTGTACGTGATAAAGGGATGGCTGTACTGAGGATGGCTGGATTGTAATCCTGCATAGCCTTTCCCCTGGTTGGATAGCATGCAACAAAAATCTTTTTGCTGACAATTAACTAAAATAAACAAAACTAAACCAATCTGCCATTTCACTGCCCATTTATGTAGCTGGTTCAAGTAACAGCCGCAATACTTTTCCTGCCCAGCTTTCTACACTAGCTTTATTGCCTGAGAATCCAATGTCAACCATTGTAGAACTGCAGTCCCAGCCTCTTGACAGATTAAATAACCCGTGTAAATGCAGAAGAATGGAAATGTGGTGCAGATAATGAGAAAAACAAGTAGGGGAATTTCAGGAGTGGCAGCAGAGCCAAGGCACTTTGTCTACACATAGAATTCACAGGATATTGATCAGGAGTGGGGTTTTTTATTCCCTAGTTTGGATCAGTGTGGCTAAATGTAATTGTCCCACGGCCACACGGGTTGGGAGAGGTTAAATCACCAGAGGTCTGGAATAAGATCTGGGATTTTCCAAATTCATATTATTCTACTGCATAGACATCCGACCTTTTACGGACTCAGCCATTTGTGTCCAGACAATATAATGTTCTGAGTCATGGACCCTGTAGGAAGTAATTCAGTGAAAGGCACTGCATATGTGGAGAATTCTTGGCTGGAACACACTGGAAAACAAATTGCAAACAAATTTTGTCCACCAGACAGAACAAATTTGTCACAGTTTTCAGTCACCCAGTAAAAATTAACAGTGATTGGAAAAGTAGTTGTTTTAATAGACTGGAGCTCCCATTAATCAGCCAAGCACATTCCACAAGGTCAAGGTTTGGAAAGGTAGCCTGCTCTTGTGGCCAGGGTGTGGGTGAACTGGAGTCCCAAATCTAGAGGATAGGAGTTCGGTGTAAAATTGTTGACATTTCCTCGCAAAGTTTTGGCTCCTGACTTTATCCTCTGCAGTGTGATGAATTCAAGATTCAAGATTCAAGAGAGTTTATTATCATGTGTCCCAGATAGGACAATGAAATTCTTGCTTCATTTCAGCACAACAGAATATAGTAGGCAGGAATACAGAACAGACCAGTGTGTCCATATACCCTTATATAAATATACACACACATGAATAAATAAACAGATAAAGTGCATATAAACATATAATGGGCTATTAATGTTCAGAGTTTTGTTTGAGGTGAGTTTAATAGCCTGATGGCTGTGGGGAAGTAGCTATTCCTGAACCTGGACGTTGCAGTCTTCAGGCTCCTGTACCTTCTACCTGAAGGTAGCGGGGAGATGAGTGTGTGGCCAGGATGGTGTGGGTCCTTGATGATGCTGATGGCCTTTTTGAGGCAGCGACTGCGATAGATCCCCTCGATGGTAGGGAGGTCAGAGCCGATGATGGACTGAGCAGTGTTTACTACTTTTTGTAGTCTTTTCCGCTCCTGGGCGCTCAAGTTGCCGAATCAAGCCACGATGCAACCGGTCAGCATACTCTCCACTGTGCACCTGTAAAATAGCCATTCTTCATCTCAAATCCAGAGGAAGGTAGGGTGGGAATAAAGACACTAGCAGTTGTTGTGTGTGTTTGTGGGAGTGGGTTGTCACCTTGTCGTGGTGGAGAAGCTTGTGTGGCCCTGAGATCCTGAGAGCGATGCCGCCTGGAGCTATGCTCCTGGTAGGGCTACCCATGGCGGTAAGGTCGAGGGGGAGGACTCTGACAAAGAGCAGTCCAACCAAGACCTCAACAGTGGAACAGGCGGAGGATGACGGCTGACCTTAGTGGAGCGTCACAACGGATGGGAAGGTGGATGAAGGGTCTCCGGTCGTCTTGGACTCCATGCCACTGGATCCTGACCCAGATCTGTCAAGGACCGTGTGATGACTGTCTGTGCACCAGTCTCCTCACGTTAAACAAAGTCACACCCAGGCGACCTCCAACCCTGGAGACACCCATGGTCAACCATGGCGGCTTAAGACTAAGAATTGTGGAAGTGTGGAGAGAGGGTGTGGGGAGGGGGTTATTGAGGACCTGGAGGAGAAGATTTCATGAAGATTTGTGGAGGGGGTTGAGGGAATTGGGGTGAGAATTTGTGCGTGAGGTTGGGGTGGGAAAAGCAACACACAAGCAAATTGAGATGGAGAATGGCTATTTTACATAGCACATCATCACACTGCAGACGATAAAGTCAGGAGACAAAACATTGGAAGGAAATGCTAACAATTTTACACCGAACTCCTTGCCTTTCACAACATAAGTTCTGGAAGTTTCTAAGCTGCACAGATGTGTGAGGAGCAACGGAAAGGCAATATAATCTAAATGGAATAATTTTTAAGTAGATGCAAGTGTAGATGGACAGAGATTATTTACAAATCGTGAAAGTGACAAGACAAGCAGATTTTTTTGATATATTTGGCTTTGTATGTTCGGGTATGGTGAGGCATTACAAGGATTATAAAGATCAGAAAAGTCGCAGTGGTTTACTTTGGAACAGAAAACAAATAGGGGAGATCTAATGGAATTATCTAATCAGAATTATGTAAAGTTTTAGAATATAGTTTTAGTTTAGGCTTTTTGTTCAGTGATACAGCATGAAAACATTAGACCCACTGAATCCATGCTGACTATTGATCACCTGTTCATAATAGTTCTATGTCATCCTATTTTCTTATCCATTCACTACATACGAGGGGCAATTTATAGAAGCCAATTAACCTACGAAACCTCATACCTTTGGGATGTGGGAGGAAAGTGGAGCACCCAGAAGAATCCAACGTGAGGGTACGAAGTGCTGGAGTAACAGAGGCAGTCAGGCAGCATCCCTGGAGAACATGGATGGGTGATGGATTTGTGTTGCGACTGATTGTGTGGTGATCTTCAGACCGATTGTACGTGGGCAGAGAAGAAAGTTGGAAAAGGGGAAAGGCAGGAACTGGTGGCAGGTAATAGATTGACACAAGGTACACAAAATTGCTGGAGAAACTCAGCAGGTGCAGCAGCATCTATGGAGCGAAGGAAATAGGCGACGTTTCGGGCCGAAACCCTTCTTCAGACTGAAGAAGGGCCAGTCTGAAGAAGGGTTTCGGCCCGAAACGTTGCCTATTTCCTTCGCTCCATAGATGCTGCTGCACCCGCTGAGTTTCTCCAGCAATTTTGTGTACCTTCAATCTTCCAGCATCTGCAGTTCCTTCTTGAACACAACAGATTGACACAGGTGAGGGGGGAGGGGGGGATATTTATAGGCAGCTGGTTAGAACAAAGACTAAAGATAAGAAAGGAAGGAAGTTGTGAGACAGGTTTGAAGAGTTGCAGATTGTAAAGCCAGAGGGACAAAGTTGTTCTCTCAATAGCCTATGACCATCCTACAGTAAGCTATAATAGCTATGACATTGAAAGCCCAGGTCCTGTGCCTACTGTGCTTCAACTGTCTTGACACATGGGCCTGCTCGTACTGCTACGGATGCTGAGTCAGGATCAATAACCTCAACCGTAAATAATTTCACCTTCCTCCGCACTTCGTTTGTAATGATGACCTGTGGGGCAGGAAGAGGGTCTGCACAGATCTAGTTTGGAAATATTGAGGAAGGGTCTAATCCCAAAGTACATTCATCTCAAACTCTTGGTGTCCATTCTGAACAAATCCCAGACACAAGGAACTGCAGATGCTAGTTTACAAAAATAGACACAAAGGGCTGGAATAACTCAAAGGGTCAGGAAGCATCTCCAGAGAACATGGATAGGTAACATTTTAGGTCAGGACGGATTGTACTTCAGACGGATTGTGGGCAGGGGGAAAGAAAGCTGGAAGAGAGGATGGGCAGGAAAGGGCCTGACAGGTAATAACTGCAAATGCTGGTTTAAATCGAAGACAGACACAAAATGCTGGAGTAACTCAGCGGGACAGGCAACATCTCTGGAGAGAAGGAATGGGCGACGTCTCGGGTCGAGACCCATCTTGAGATTGAGGATAGTAAGTTGATACAGTAGAGGAGGGGTTTTTGATGAGCAGATGATTGGAGAAATGCCAGAGGTGAAAAGGCAGAAGGTATGAGATAAAAGGATTGAGGAGTTGCAAATTGTGAAGCTGGAGGAAAGAAAGTAGGTGGAAGAGGAACAAATCCTCCAGTAGTCTGCCACAACAACCCAACAGGATACATGTGTTAACAAACTAAACTAAACTGAACAGTCCTTCCTCACTCCCTGCCCTGCTCCGACCTATTCTGTCCACTGAACTTGCTTTCATCACACTCCAGATCAAATTCCAACCTCTGACCTGCCTAGAGGTCACCTTTGACCCAGAAGAGATCCCAATGGTCCAAAAATCTGAATCCTTGCTCCCTGCATTAACTCTTCAGCCACTCCTTCACCTGTCCTCTCTTCCTTCACTAGCACGTGGCACCGGGAGTAACCCAGGGATTACTATTCTGGAGGTCCTGCTTTTTTTAAAGCTTTTCCTTAACTCCCTATATTCACTTCCCAGGACCTCATCCTTAATCCTACCCCTGTCATTTGTGCCAACACTCACAATGGCTTCTGGCTGCTCCCACTCCTCCTTGAACATGTCATGAATCCACTCCAATACATCCTGGTACCAGGGAGGCAACACACCATCTTGGAGTCTCATTTGCTGCCACAGAATCTCCTGTCTGCTCCTATCATGAACAAATCTCCTCGCACTATGGCTCTTCCTGACATTACCCTTTCCTTGCTTGGCCTCAGAACCGGGCTTGGTGCCAGGGACCTCACTGCTACTCTGCTCTCCCTTGATGGGTCATCCCTTTCAAGAGTTTCCAAGAGGGTAGACCTATTTGGAAGGGGAATGGTGACAGGGTCTCCTATGCTCTCTGCCTACTACCTTTCCTCGGTGCCACCAATGTACTCTCTTCCTGTATCAGAGGCGTGACCACCTCACTGTAATACCTCCCCATGTAGCCCTCATCCTGAGGTCATCTAGTTTCCTAACACGAAATGTTGGGCACACTTCACACAGGTGTAGTCGATGGGGACAGGAGCAGTTTCCCTGACTTCCCACATCCTGCAGGAGGATCATTGCAACATTCTCTACAGCACTAAAACCAAAAGGAAAAGGGGTTCTTCTCGGCAGCCTAATACAATACAATTCAATTTATTGTCATTTGGACCCCTTGAGGTCCAAACGAAATGTCGTTTCTGCAGCCATACATTACAAACAAATAGACCCAAGACACAACATAATTTACATAAACATCCATCACATTGCTGTGATGGAAGGCCAAAAAAACTTATCTCTCCACTGCACTCTCCCCCCCGATGTCAGAGTCAAAGTCAAAGCCCCCGGCGGGCGATGGCGAATTGTCCCGCGGCCATTAAAGCCACGCCGGGCGATGCAGGGTCGCGCACCGGGTCTTGATGTTAGAGCCCCCGGCGTGCGCTCGCAGTCCCGCGGCCATTCCAAGCCGCGCGGGGCGGTGCTGTAAGGCCCCGCTACAGGAGCTCTTCAACCCTGCAACTCGGGCGGGAGAAGTCGCCGTTGCGGAAGCCCCGAAAAGCGGTCTCCCTCCAGGGACCCGCGGGCTCCCGGTGCCGCCATCCGCCAAACCCGCAGTTGCAGCCTCCGAAGCTCCGGAGGTCGGGCCGCAGCAGCGTCCACCACAGCTCCACCCGCTCTGGACTCGGCCAGCTCCGCGACGGTGAGGTGAGTAGTCGGCACCACAGCCCCCGGTCTTCCTGTTGGAGGCCGCTCCTCGTTGCAGCCCCAACGACAACGGAGACCCGAGAAAGAAAAGGTCGGGTCTCCCGTGCAGGGAGAGATTTAAAAGTTACCCCCTCCCCCCCCACACCACCCCCACACACATACCCCAACAAAAAATAACAAAAACTACATAAAAACATAGACATAAAATAATAAAAACGCAGACGGACTGCAGAGGCCGCTGCTGACGAAAGTCGCGCCGCCCACCGAATAATAACCTTCTTCTATAATGGAAATATGAATTAAAACGCAATTGTGCAAATTTACATGACCGGCTTTGTGTTAAAGATGTCAGTACAAAGCAGAGAGGCCACAGACATCATTGGAGCTGTGATAACCACATTAAAAGGGTAACTAACTCTCTCAGTGCAGGTACAATGCTTTATCCTTTGCTGTCAGTAGAATAAATGGACATGCAGCAGAGATGAGCCAGGAATATCTCAGACCATGAATATGGGATCATTACAAACTTACAAGTGAATCTATTGCAAGTAGAAAAGTTGCTTCAAACTCACCATTATAAAAAGGTTACAATGCACAAAAAATAATGAATGATTTAAATTATTTGCAAGTTGAGCTGTTTTCTTAACTGACTCAGTAACCCAGAATTCCAACCAAGTCAGTTTAAGAAAACAGTCTGCATTTAGCCTGGGAATATGTCTCACGATGCTCATCAGATAGAATGGGATATATTCTGCATCGGGTAGACCGAAGATTTCCAGATTAATTTTAGAGGCACAGGTGCTGGAGAGGTATGTTCGTGTGATTGTGTAAGATGGGCCAGAAAATGGGGATAAGGAGAGGTAGAGCAAGTGAGACTACACAGATGAACATGGTAGATGAACTCAGAACGCAAAACTTGAGACACTTAAATCCTGAGAAATCCTGAGATTTCGAGTCGAGACCCTTCTTCTAACTTCTTCAGAGTCTGAAAAAGGGTCTTGACCCGAAAACTCACCCATTCCTTCTCTCCAGAGATGCTGCCTGGCCCGCTGAGTTACTCCAGCATTTTGTGTCTACCTTCAATTTAAATCAGCATCTGCAGTTCTTTCCCACACATGTACTATTCTATATTCTATGGTGCAAATTAGTAAAGTCAAGAGCAAACAGGATTTAAATTGTGCATGGACATGGACAAATGTATTTTGTCTTAAATGGAGTTCAGATTCAGATTCAGATTCAGATTCAGATTCAACTTTAATTGTCATTGTCAGTGTACAGTACAGAGACAACGAAATGCAGTTAGCATCTCCCTGGAAGAGCGACATAGAATATGATTTCAATAAATAAATCTGTTTACATGCATACAGTCATAGACTTCTTTTTCCTATGGGAGGATTGTCCAGGGGGGGGGGGGGGGGTTGATTGGCAGTCACCGAGGTACATTGTTGAGTAGTGTGACAGCCGCAGGGAAGAAGTTTTTCCTGGACCTGCTGGTCCAGCAACGGAGAGACCTGTAGCGCCTCCCAGATGGTAGGAGGGTAAACAGTTCATGGTTGGGGTGAGAGCAGTCCTTGGCGATGCTGAGCGCCCTCCGCAGACAACGCTTGCTTTGGACAGACTCAATGGAGGGGAGCGAGGAACCGGTGATGCATTGGGCAATTTTCACCACCCTCTGCAGTGCTTTCCGGTCGGAGACAGAGCAGTTGCCATACCATACTGTGATACAGTTGGTAAGGATGCTCCCGATGGTGCAGCGGTAGAAGTTCACCAGGATCTGAGGAGACAGATGGACCTTCTTCAGTCTCCTCAGGCAGAAGAGACGCTGGTGAGCCTTCTTGACCAGAGTTGAGGTATTGTGGGTCCAAGAGAGGTCATCGGAGATGTTGACCCCCAGGAACCTGAAGCTAGAAACACGTTCCACCTCCGTCCCGTTGATGTGGATGGGGGTGTGTGTGCCGCCCCTAGACTTCCTGAAGTCTACAATGAGCTCCTTGGTCTTCTTGGAGTTAAGGGCCAGGTTGTTGTCAGAGCACCATGCTGCTAGGAGCTGGACCTCCTCCCTATAGGCCGACTCATCGTTGTTGCTGATGAGGCCAATCACCGTTGTATCATCTGCATACTTGATGATGGTGTTAGTACAGGTACACAACCTTTTATCCGAAATTCCGGAAACCGAAAAGCTCCGAATACCGGACATTTTTTTCAGGATGTCGTCTGCACACCAAAGCTCGCGTTTGGCGCCAAACTTGACCCGAAACGACCCATGGTCAACCCAGGTCTGTACTACTGTAGCGGCTGCCTCCTCCCCGGAGACCGGGGAGACACTTAAACATCGGTAAATCATTGCTTAAATGTTAGTCAGTTAGCTTGGAGGGCTTTTATGTGGTGGGGGGGGGGGGTCGGGGTGAAGGGGGTGAGGGGGTGAAGGGGGAAACTTTAATTCTTAGTCCCCTACCTGGTCGGAGAGGCGGGGAGCGGGCAATGCCTTACCGGGTCGCCGTGCGGTAAGCTCCGGAGCGCTGTGGCCGCCGACTCCCAACATCACGGAGCTGGGGCTGCGGGCGTCCGGCCGCGGGCGGCGCCGGCTGCAGCTCCGACCCCGGCGAACTCGATCCCTGGCTCCGCGGCGCTCCAATTCCAGCGCGGCCCGCGGCCGCACGCCCGCAGCCCCAGCTCCGCGATGTTGGGAGTCGACGGCCACAGCGCTCCGGAGCTTACCGCACGGCGACCCGGTAAGGCATTGTCCGCTCCCCGCTGGTATCCCAGCGCTGCGCCACCGCCGAATCCCAACATCGCGGAGCTGGGGCTGCGGAGCCAGGGATCGAGTTCGCCGGGGTCGGAGCTCCAACCGGCGCGGCCTGAGGGCTACAAGTGCCAACTTCCAACATCGCGGAGCTGGGGCTGCGGACCCAGGGATCGAGTTCGCCGGGGTCGGAGCTCCAACCGGCGCCGCCCGCGGCTCCACGGCGCTCCAATTCCAGCGCGGCCCGCGGCCAGACGCCCGCAGCCCAAGCTCCGCGATGTTGGGAGTCGGCGGCCACAGCGCTCCAGAGCTTACTGCACGGCGACCCGGAAAGGCATTGCCCGCTCCCCGCCTCGCCGACCAGGTAGGGGACTAAGAATTAAAGTTTCCCCCTTCACCCCCCCCCACCCCTTCACCCCCTTCACCTTCACCCCCCCCCCCCCCCCCTTCACCTCCCCCCCCCCCCCACCACATAAAAGCCCTCCAAACTAACTGACTAACATTTAAGCAATGATTTACAATGATTCCCCGGTCTCCGGGGAGGAGGCAGCCGCTCCAGACTTTCCAAGCCGCCCGCGCTACCTACCTAATCTATGCTAAAAATCTTCCATTCCGAAATCCGAAAAATTCCGAAATCCGAGAAGTGTCTGGTCCCAAGGCTTTCGGATAAAAGGTTGTGTACCTGTACCATAGGCCGACTCATCGTTGTTGCTGATGAGGCCAATCACCGTTGTATCATCTGCATACTTGATGATGGTGTTAGTACCATGTACAGGTGTGCAGTCGTAGGTGAAGAGGGATTAGAGGAGGGGGCTCAGCACACAGCCCTGTGGAACGCCGGTGTTCAGGGTGAGGGTTGAAGAGGTGTGCTTGTCTAACCTAACAGACTGGGGTCTGTTGGTTAGAAAGTCCAGTATCCAGTTGCAGAGGGAGGGGTCGATGCCCAGGTTACCGAGTTTGGTGATCAGTTTAGAGGGTATAATGCTGTTGAATGCTGAGCTGTAATCGATGAACAGCATTCTTACGCAAGTGTCTTTGTTGTCGAGGTGGGAGAGGGCGGAGTGAAGTGCCGTTGAGATGGCATCCTCCGTACTCCTATTCTTGCGGTAGGCAAACTGATAGGGATCCAATGTGGGGGGTAGGCAGCCTTTGAGGTGTGCCAGGACCAGCCTCTCGAAGCACTTGGTGATGATGGGGGTAAGTGCAACTGGGCGGAAGTCGTTGAGGCTTGCAGCAGTGGAGTGTTTTGGCACTGGCACGATGGAGGTGGTTTTAAGGTACGTGGGGACAACTGCTTGGGCAAGTGACAGGTTGAAGATGTCAGTCCAGACGTCTGTCAGCTGAGTTAATGGAGAAGTGGATGTAGGCTGGCAAAATCGACTAGAAAGAAAGAGTTTGGATATGAGATAAGTGGACGGAGGTTTCAGCAACAATGTGTATTGGGAGTGATAGTACGGAAGTGCCTTTGGACATAAGCACTCGTGGTGATGTGGGCTACAAATGTAACAGGTCACCTGAGAAACATAAAAAATAGGTCCAGGAGTAGACCATTCAGCCCCCGAGCCAGCACTGCCATTCAATATGATCAAGGCTGATCATCCAGAATCAGTACCTGCTTTCTCCCCGTATCCCTTGATTCTGTTAGCCCTAAGAGCTATATCCAACTCTCTCTTGAATACATCATGTGAGTTGAACACATATTATTACTACAATTGCAATTATTCATTTATGAATTTTGATGCTTAGTTTACCAGTATGGCTGCAGTCATATTTTATTTCAACCTAACTTTAAAATGGGGTTAAATTATTTCACTTTGGGGTCAAGGAAAGAGCGTTCATGTCGTGTCATGTTTCCACCACCGCGCACAAGAAGCACAAGAAGCGACAAGACAGACACCATTATATGCAGATGCCGAGAAGCAAAGATCCTATAGCGGAGCAAGGTGGACCACTCCTGTGAAAAACACATAGTACGGTCATGGGCAGATTCATGGGTAATTATAGGACCTATTTCCGTAAACCAGCTTCCGTCCATCTTGCTTCCGTCCAAAGATAGGATCTTTGCTTCCGCCTCCGCACTCGTATGCAAAGATCCTATAGCGGAGCAAGATGGACCACTCCTGCGAAAAACAATCAGCAATCGGCAATGTAGGCGACCCGACTTGTCTTTCTTCAGGTTCCCCATTAAGGAGGAAAGGTAAGAAAACATTTATTACTTCTGTGGCATATTGAAAATTTTATTTAGCCTGTTCAATCTCTCACTGTAGTTAGATCATTGAGCTCAGATAGTCGAGTCCTCATGGCAACATCCTTGTAGCAATCTTCTCCTCAAGAGCATTTTCTTTCTACCTCTCTGTTATTTAATGCAGAATAAGAACATATTGACTGTTTTATACTGAGAATTTTATTAAGTCTGCCCGAACTCTCACTATAGTTCAGATCTTAGAGCTGGGTGCTCCCCTGTCTCAGATACAGTCGAGGCCTCATGGCAATATCCTTGTAAAAATCTTCTCCTCAAGAACATTTTCATTCTACCTCTCTGTTATTTAATGCAGAATAAGAACATATTGACTGCATGATATTTTCTGTAATTTCAGATGTCGACAGTAGGTCCAGAATACTCGCCGACATGATCTCCTACACCGAACTGCGGAGTATTTGTCAAATAACTGCCGTCTTATGTACATTGTGTGAAATTGTGATTTGTTAACTGCACAAAACAATGCAAATGGTGATTTATTAATTATTGTATCTACGTTGGACGTTTTGCTCTTTGGTGTAAGCAGGGGTGGGGCTATCATTGTGTTACATACGTTGAATTGAGCATCACTTTCACTGGTTAGCTGATATGCTGTACACTGCAACCCTGTATATCTCACGCACAGAATAATGTGAATGATGTAAATCTTACTATGCATGTCAGAAATAAAGTGTTAACCATGTTAATGGATTTCTATTATGAATTATTTAAAATTGAGTGGATTGGTGCAATATTGGTGCTGTATGCTGCTAATGTGTCGTTATCAGGTATTCAGTGTTAAGAAGAGAAATAAATCACAATAAAAGCGAAAAGATGTTCCTTCCCCAGCGTGGGGGAAGTCTGGCTCGGATCAGCACGGCTGAGACACCAGTGTGAAGTTGCGGGGAGGTTTACAATGCTTTTTTATTTAATGTTGTCCCTTGTCTAGTCTGAAATAAAGTTTATCATTGGATATAAAAATCGGAAGAAATGTAAATGTGTGTGTTATATTATTATGTACATCTATATCACATTCATGTATGTGTGTTCTTTCCAGCACAATCTAATCAGTTGTATGGTCGCTGAATAAAACTATCCTTAAGTTAAACATCATTTGTAAATCTTGCTCAAAACAAATTTAATTTTGTGAAAAACTTAATTTAGATAACCCCACCATTACAGACAGATCTCATTCCACTCTCTGGCTATTGGGAAGACAAGACCAATTTTATTGTTGAGAAACAACTCCATAGACACAAAAACATTAAGGAACATTCCAGGGGGAGAGCAAGTGGAATCTTCATATTGCTATTATTTTCCCAAATACTGCAGTTGTGAACAGTGTGATTAGATGAATGAATTACAGAGTGCAAGTGTAATACAAAATCAACTCAAACACAGCACATGAGCCATTAAAAAGAAAGGATTTAAAAAACATTAAAAAATAAATTTAACAGTCAAAATTTATAAACATTTTATTCTTGAACAAGAATTAACAGAATTATGAACGAACAGAATTATGAATCTAACCCTATATCACACACCCAAACTGTTCCCCCGCAACTCGATTACACTGCGAGTCGAGTCGGGTCGGGTCCGGTTACTGAAATGGACGGAAAAAAGGCCCACGTTCCGCTCCGTTGCGTACTACACGTCAACCTGTTGCATTTTGCAGGAGTGGCCTATCTTGCTCCGCTGTAGGATCTTTGCCGAGAAGTGTGTTCAGCTCTGGCTGAACAACTAATCTTGTAGACGACACAACGGTGATCGGGCTGATCACCAACGGTGATGAAACGAACTACAGGGCGGAGGTGCAGAACCTGGCCGACTGGTGCGCACGTAACAACTTGTCACTAAACACCTCCAAGACTAAGGAGCTGATTATCGACTTCAGGAGGCCACAGAAGGGGGAATACGCCCCAATCTCCATCTACGGAGACAGTGTGGAGAGAGTGTCCAGCTTTACGTTTCTGGGCACTCACATCTCAGAGGACCTCACATGGTCCACCAACACCGCTGCGCTGGTCAAGAAGGCACAGCAATAACTGTTCTTCCTGAGAACATTGAAAAAGACTGGTCTGCCCCAACAGCTGCTGAAGACCTTCTACCGCTGCACGACAGAGAGCATACTAACGTATGGCATCTCTGTGTGGTATCTCAGCTGCATGGAGGCGGAGAGGAGAGCTCTTCAGCGCGTCGTCCACAGAGCGCAGAAGTCCATTGGGACACCGCTACCAACCTTGGAGGGCATCTACCACACATGGTGCCTCTGAAAGGCCGTCAGCAACCATAAAGACTCCTCACACCCTTGTAATGAACTGTTCAAACTCCTACCTTCTGGCAGACAAGGCCTTCTACGCCCGCACCTCCAGACTCAGGAACAGCTTCATCCCCAGAGCTATAGCTGCTCTCAATCGGCCCTGCTGAATGCCCCCACCCCAAGAACTGTCTCCCTCGGATGGTCACGTCGCACATTTGCAGTTTAGACTATTTTACTGTTCTTTTTTAAACCATGTTCTCGGGGTATCTAAATCTAAATGTTATTAGTTGTTTAAGTTATCACATCGGATGGAAGCTGCATACCAAATCTCTTGCACATATGTGCAATGACAATAAAATATATTATTATAATTATTATTATAATTATTATTATTATTATTATTATTATTATTATTATTATTATTATTATTATTATTATTATTATTATTATTATAATTATAATAATAATAATTATTATTATTATTATTGTTGTGCATGGACTCGATAACAAGACTTCACTTTGTTTTCGCTCATTCCCCTTCTTTGCTTGTCTTTGCTCCATTACTTTTTTTCGACTTTTGCTTTTTTATCATTCTCTCTCACATTCTTTCTCACAGACAAGCGCAGAGTATTTAAAAGTGGAGTAACATGTTTGCAATGCAGGAAATAGGCTTGTTTTATATCATAGACATCAGTAACACGTTGCAAGGTTGATATTGTAGTAGCAAATGTGTTGCTTCCTGTTTGTTACTTTGCTGGGCTCCCGACTGATCGATTGTTTCACAGCTTGGTCTGCCCTGCTGGATGCAGTTGCCCATTCATCCACAAATGTATGAACCACTCGGAAATGTTTGAACATACCCACTTACGCTGGTAACCCTCCACTAATCAGCTTCTTCAGGTGCTGAACTAGAAGATTTTCCAGACTTTTGGAACTTATTCCAAATAACACTCCAATACATTTTAAATTCAACTTTTTAAAAAGATCATACTGCAGGGAACTTGGTAAGTTTCAAGGGAGTACGGAAAAAGAATGAGGTGAGTTTAAAAAAGAACACTGGAACCAGCTACCCACTGGTAGTTCTGCTGTATCACAGAGCCAGAGACATGGGACCGAAATCCTGATCTCAGGTGCTGTCTAGAGTGAAGTTTACATATTTTTCCTGTGTGGGTTTCCTCCGGGTGCTCCGGTTTCAGCCCACATCCCAAAGACTTGTGGGTCTGTAGGGAGTGGATGTAAAACGGAGTTAACGTAGAACGAATCTGAACGGTTGGTCGATGGCTGGTGTTGACTCAGTGGGCTGAAGGATTTGTTTCCATGTTGTGTCCTTCAATCAGTCAAAACCCCACTGAGCGTAAAGGTTTCAGCATGCTACAGTGAGAACAGGAACAGTGACCCTGGCATGCTAGAGGGTCCACAACCATCAGAACCTGGTGAACCAAATGCTAGATTTCCAAACACAGTAATAGTGAATTCCCAGAGGTCTACTGTAGCAGGTCCATTTCACAATCATTGTTCGTTAAGATACTTCCAACTAACACATCTTAAACAATAGAAAGATTTTACTGAACTTCTGATGCTAGTTGCAGATGCAAATCAGGGTCCCAATGGCAGTTTTCGGGTGCCCATGGAAAATTCAGGCAGAGGTGATCGGAGCCTGCACAGTTTCAGCTCACCATACATGCAAGTTCCTGGACATCTGACCCAGTGATGCTTGAAAGATGTAACAACAGAAACAATTACTCAACTCATTCCAGAAATAAGAGGTTGCTGAGTATAATCTATTTCCAAGAGTGACTTGGCCTCATTAACACAGAGCTGGCTCCATGATTTGCTTAAAGATCAATGCTCCCTACTTTATGAACCTCAGGTTAGTGAACAGTACAGTTCCTGTTTGGCTTAAACCGGTGGATTGGCTAGGTTTGTGCTCCTGCAGAATTGCATGGGTTAGTTTAGTTTAGTTTATTGTCACGTGTACCAAGGTACAGTGAAAAGCTTTTGTTGCATGCTAGCCAGTCAGCGGAAAAGGCCTCAGAACAAGGGCAGAGTCCACCTAGTCCTCACCTTCCACCCCACTAGCCGTCACATACAACAAATAGTCCTCCGTCATTTTTGCCACCCCCAACGTGACCCCACCACTCGCCACATCTTCCCATCAACCCCCCCCCCCCCCGTCTGCTTTCCGCAAAGACCGCTCCCTCCGTGACTCCCTGGTCAATTTTTCCTTTCCCTCCCGCACCACCCGCTCCCCTGACACTTTCCCTTGCAACCGCAGGAGATACTACACGTGTCGCTTTACCTCCCCCCTCGACTCCATTCAAGGACCCAGGCAGTCGTTCCAAGTGCAACAGAGGTTCACCTGCACCTCCTCCAACCTCATCTATTGCATCCGCTGCTCTAGATGTCAGCTGATCTACATCGGTGTGACCAAACGTAGTTTTGCGATCATTTCGCCGAACAACTCCGCTCGGTCCGCATTAACCAACCTGATCTCCCTGTGGCTCAGCACTTCAACTCCCCCTCCAATTCCGAATCCGACCTTTCTGTCCTGGGCCTCCACCATTGCCAGAGTGAGCACCACCGGAAATTGGAAGAGCAGATTCTGCTTGGGCAGATTGCACCCTAGCGGCATAAACATTGACTTCTCCAATTTCCAGTAGCCCTTGCTGTCTCCTCCCCTTCTCAGCTCTCCCTCAGCCCTCTGGCTCCTCATCTTCCTTTCTCCTCTCTTCACCCTGCCCCCCCCCCCCCACCCTACATCAGTCTGAAGAAGGGTTTCGGCCCAAAATGTTGCCTATTTCCTACGCTCCATAGATGCTGCCTGAGTTTCTCCAGCATTTTTGTCTACCACCATGGAAACAGGACCTTCGGCCACTGAGACGAGCGATCACCAGTAGTCAGAATCAAACCCAGGTCTCTGGTGCTGTAAGGTAGCAACTCTACAGCTGTGCCACAGTGCTGCCCTCAATGATTTCATCATACTTTACATTGTACTAATATAATAAAAGGTTGTCAAGACCACAAAATATAGGTTAAGTTCCTGATGCATTATCAACTATGAACCTCAACATTTAACCTATTAATTTTTACCTCAGGCCTTTGTTGTGTGTCTGGTCTTTTATTGGAGTGCAGTCATACAGACATGTCTTGAAATGGCTGTTAGATTTTATCTGAACTTGACTTTTGCACATGGATAGCATTGCCCAGTAAGAATACCAAACTAATGAAAGTAGAACAAATTGGATTTAACATCACATGAAGAGATACATGACTAATGCATTTATTATATTAAAATAAATGAAAGTAGAAAATAAAACAAAATACTTGAAAATGAAAGAGATTGAGTGTGTTTTTCCTGAATGGCTGACATCCAAGAACAATAATAAAAAGCAGACCCAGTATTGCTCCCACACACAGCAGGGTAAGGTTTAGGCCAGATTTGGGAGAAGCATATAGGATCTTCAAGAAAAATAAAACTGCAAATTTTCCATCTAAATTTCTGTTACATTTAATCGGCAAAGCAAGGTCATGAATTTCTTCATAATCCAGTTTAGTTTATTGTCACGTGTACCGAGGTACAGTGAAAAGCTTATCCTTAATTCATATTTCTGTCGTCAAGAGTGGGGAATCTCAAAGATTTCTTGATGGTTAAAACAGAAGAGTAAAGGAACGTGCCCTTTGGCCCACCATGCCTGTGCTGAACTGATGCCGTCTGCTGTGATATCCCTACCTTCCCTGTTATCCCCTACAATCATGGGCTTTCCTATCTGCCATTTTCCTGATGCTATCCACACATGCTATACATGAGTAAGTAGAGCTAATATCTTACCTGTGGAGTGTGGGTTGTTGTGGTTTCACCCATCCGGCTGTAAGTTTCATTAAGTTTAGATATCTTGGATTGCTTTGGCATCAACAGAAGATGAAATTCATTTTGACCTGCGAGCAGCTTGTTTTGCCATTCCCCAATTACATATCACTTTGGATTGTAAAGGAGATTTAAAAGCTGTCAATGTAAAGGTATTAAGAGAAATACGCATATAGTTACGCAGGATGTGATTCCACGAGGTACATGGGATTGCAAACAGATGGATTTGCCAAGATGGTAAGGTTAACAATACAGGTGCACAACCTTTTATCCGAAAGCCTTGGGACCAGACACTTTTCGTAATTCGTAATTTGTCGGCCTTCGGAATGGAAATTTTTTAGCGTAGATTTTAATGGCTGGCTCAGTGGTAGAGTGCTCGGCTCATATCCGCAAGGTCGCGAGTTTGCGCCTTGATCCCGGCAGTTCCTCGGTCGCGAGTTTGAGTCTTCAATGTAGTTTTTTCTTGCAGAATAAATGTCTGTATGAAATGCAGTGTGTTGAATGAATTCCTGAATTTGTAAATGTGACCGCAGCATTGAATCACCTCTCGCACTCATGTCACCCTAGCGGGGCTACATGCCCTTAGGCGGCCAAGGCGACATTTTCACACTCTTATATCCGTGTGCAGCAGAGGCGACGTGCGTTTGGCGCCAAACGTGAACTTTGGTGAGCTTTGGTGTGCAGACGACATCCTGGAAAAAATGTCCGGTTTCTTCGAGGTAGGCGATATACCCTCCTGGGCAATATACCCTCCACTTCTCTTTTATGAAGGGGATTTAGTTCCCCTTTCTTCCAGGACCGACCGGAGGTTCCGCTGTCACCTCTGCGGGCCACCCTCAGTGAACGCTCACTCAACTTTGTCTTGGGATTCCTACTCTCCCGCGCAATGTACCCCCACCTTCTCTTTTATGAATGGGGATTTAGTTCCCCTTTCTTCGAGGACCGACCGGAGGTTCCGCTGTCACCTCTGCGGGCCGCCCTCGGTGAACGTCCTGTCTCCCTGTCCCTGGGATAGTAGGGGGCGATCAAACAGCACAATACCCCCCTCCCCCTCCAACACCAGAGGAATCCGCTCCCCGATGGGCCACTACGGTGACAAGTGGCAGTTCGCCCACAGCCCGAGCTGCGCCACCCCAAGAACAAGACGTACCTTGCACACCATCAGCTTCTACCCATACGGGGAGCGTGTTCCTCTGGAGTTGGAGCGGGGCTGGGCTGGAGTTGCTGATCTGGGATCTCCGTGCTTGCAGTGGGCCTGGGGGGTCGGTGTCCCAATGAGGGGGCACAGCTCGGGCTGTGGGCGAACTGCCACTTGTCGCCGTAGCGGCTCATCGGGGAACGGCTTCTGGTGGTCCTGACGTCTCCGGCCAGTTTGCAGTTTTCCTCTGGAGTTGGAACGGGGCTGGGCTGTTGCTGGCTGTGGGTCTCTGGGATCTCCGTACTGCAGTGGGCCTGGGGGTCGGTGTCCCGTTGGTCCTGACGTCTCCGGTGACTGGCATCGCCGAAGTGAAGACAGTGCAAAGCCCCCGCGCCGGTGCAATGGGCGGGGAGCTGGAGAGGGGAGGGAAGGGGTCACACACATGGCCGGGAAGCAGAGGGGTGTAGGTGGGGTGAAACTGAAGGGAGCGACAATCTGCTGTTGCCTGCCCGCTGAGTTAAAAAGTTCCCACGCAAGACTCATGATACACTGTGTATCGTGAGTCTACCGTGGGAACTTTTTAACTCAGCGGGCAGGCAGCAGCATATTGTCAATTATTAACCCTCCCGCGCAATATACCCTTACCTTCTCTTTTATGAATGGGGATTTAGTTCCCCTTTCTTCAAGGACCGACCGGAGGTTCCGCTGTCACCTCTGCGGGCCGCCCTCGGTGAACGTTTTCAAGGACCTTTCTTCAAGGACTGAAAAAATGTCCGCTAAAACCACACAAAACACCACACTCACAGTTCAGTAGACATTCAGTATATTCAGTTGATTCACAGCTCAGACAGAGTTGTGACCTCCCCCTCCCCCATCATGCAGAGACTGAGCCACACCCACACATCCGGGTTTTATAATCCCTCCCCCTCCCACTGTAAAAGGTGCGGCCTTCATGGCGTGATTGACAGGAGATTCTCAACATTTTTTTTTTTTTTTTTTTTTTTTAAATTTAATATTTTATTTTATTAGAAGTAAGTACAGTCATATGGCACCAAAGTGCCTAATATATATTTTCATAATACATTTTATGTACAACTTCTTTTTTTTTTTTGTTACACTGAAAAAAGATAAGTATAAGAAAAAGAAGTTAGATAGTAAAGGATAGAAAGATGTGAAATATATAGTGTGTGAAAAAAGAAAATGAGTAAATGAAGAAAGTTGAGAGAGAGAATAGAGAAAAGAAAATAAAATAAAAAAAGAAAAGAAAAGGAGATCATTATTTATAGTCTTGACCAACCCTCGTCCAGTCCTGAAACAGTTATTTTTTACAATTGTGTTGCACCATATGATTCCAAAAAAACGACGAATGGAGACCAACTCGTTATGAATTGGTCTGATTTATCCATTAGGAGGAATCGCATTTCCTCACGATGAGCGGTGTCCAACATACTTGCAATCCACATTTTAAGCGTTGGTATTGATGTACCCTTCCAAAATTTAAGAATTAATTTTTTTGCTATTATTAAACCATAGTTAAGGAATAGATTTTGAGATGTGTTCAATTTATTCCCATCTTCCATTACGCCAAATATAATCATTTCAGTATTAGGTTCCATTCTTGTCTTGAATAAGTTTGTAAATATTTCAAAAATATCATTCCAAAATTTATAAAGTTTTATGCAGGAAACTAAGGAGTGTGTTATAGTTGCCTTTTGGGCTAGACATTTATCACAAGTGGCCGATATATTTGGATAAAATTTGTTCAATCTTGTTTTTGAATAATATAATCTATGTACAATTTTAAATTGAATTAGATTATGACTTACGTTAATTGAACATTTGTGAATATATATCAGGTATTTTTCCCATTTAACCTTCGTAATTTTTATCATTAGTTCCCGTTCCCACTCTTCTCTAAGTACCTCTGTCGATGGTAGGTCTATATTTAGAATACTATTATATAAATATGATATTAATTTTTGTGAGTCAGCTTCAATATTCATTGCTTCTTCCAATAAGTCAGGAGTTACTTTTTGATATCCTTGTATATATTTTTTCACGAAATCACAAATCTGAAGATATTTAAAATATTGGTTGTTTTTCAATTTAAATTTTAATTGTAGTTGTTGGAATGATAGTAAGTTTCCCATTTCATACATATCCCCGATCCTTCTAATTCCGAGACTTTCCCATTGGTTATATGTCTTATCAATAAGAGATGGTTTAAATAAAGGGTTATTCGCTATTGGCATTAACAGTGATAGATTTCTTAATTTTAAAGATAATTTTATTTGTTTCCAAATTCTTATTGTACCATATATAATTGGGTTCTTCTTATATATTGTGTTATTCAGTTTTTTTGGGGAGAAGAGGATCGTTCCTATATTACAAGGATGGCAATCCTCCTTCTCCATTTTTATCCATTCTGTCTGTTGGGTAGAACTATCCAACCAATAAATCATATTCTTAATATGCACTGCCCAGTAATAATACATAAAATTCGGAAGTGAAAGTCCCCCGACCTCTTTTGGTTTACATAAGTGTTTTTTTGTGATTCTATGTGATCTATAGTCCCAAATATAATTAGTAATATTAGAGTCTAATTTAAAAAAAAAATATTTTGGTATATATACCGGTATAGATTGAAATAGGTATAGTAATTGTGGTAGGAAGATCATTTTTATTGCATTTATTCTACATAATAATGATAAGGGAAGTGTTTTCCAAAATTTAATCAACGTATTAAGTTTATTTAATAAAGGCATGAAATTAGCATTGAATAATGCTTTATATTTTCTAGTAATCTGAATACCCAAATATTTAAATTTTTCTGTTGCGATTTTAAAGGGGAACTTCAGTAAGTGTGTAGGTTCTTGAGGTTTTAATGTCATGATTTCACTTTTATTCCAGTTTATTCTATATCCAGAAAAAGACCCAAATTCCTCTATTAAGTTTAATAAATTTGGTATGCTCGTTTGTGACTTTGTAATATATAAAAGTATATCGTCTGCATATAATGAGATTTTATTCTTTGAGTCCCTGGTATTATAGCCCTGAATATTCGGATGAATTCTTATACTTTCAGCCAGGGGTTCTATCATAAGGGCAAATAGCAGGGGTGATAGTGCACATCCCTGCCTATTACCCCTTGATAGTTGAAATTTTTGAGATAACATGTTATTAGTTAAAATTCTTGCCATCGGTTTATCATATAATAATTTTACCCATGTTATAAAATTCTCTCCCATATTAAATTTTTGTAGTACTTTATATAAGTATTGCCACTCTACCTGATCAAATGCTTTCTCTGCATCCAAAGAAATAATTGATATATCTTCTTCCTCTACTTTATGCGAGTACATTATATTAAACAGGCGTCTCAGATTATTATATGAGTATCTTTTAGGTATAAACCCCGTTTGATCAGGGTTTATCAATTTACTAATATATTTGCTTAATCTTCTTGCTAAAATCTTTGCTAAAATTTTCTGATCTGTATTTAAAAGTGATATAGCTCTGTACGAGCCCGGATCTTCTAAATCTTTATCTTTTTTTGGAATAAGCGTAATAGTTGATTCTGTTAGTGTTTCAGGTAGTTTGTTTTCTTTAAAAGCATGGGAGTATAAATTAAATAAATAAGGGGTTGTTATCTCCTGAAATTTTTTATAAAATTCATTATTAAAACCATCTGGTCCCGGTGTCTTACCATTTTTCAGCGATTTTATTGTTTCACCTATTTCTTTGATTGTAATTTGAGCTCCCAATTCCTCTTGTTCCAAAAGGTCCAGTATTGGAAGATTACAATTATCTAGAATTTTTTTTATTTTACTATCTTCTATTTTAATTTTAGATGTATATAAGTTTTGGTAAAATTGGGCAAATCTATTATTAATATCTTTAGGTAGTATTAGTAATTCACCTTTCTCTGATTTAATTTTGGTTATAGTATTTTCCTTTTCTTGTTTTTTCAATTGGCGAGCTAAAAGCTTATGTGGTTTGTCACCAAACTCAAAATGTTCCTGTTTTGTAATTTGGAATAGTCTTATTACTTTTGCCGATAAAATTCGATTAAGTTTAAATTTCAGTAATATTATCTTATTGTGTTTATCTGTCGTGGAATCTTTGGCATTATCCAACTCTAACTGTCTGATTTCTTGTTCTAACAACAATTGTTCTGTCTTATTCTTTTTATTTTGAAAACTTTGATATGAAATTATAATTCCTCTCATAAATGCCTTAAAAGTTTCCCATAATAAAGAAGGCAAAGTAACATTTTTTAAACACTAATAACACTTTTATTTTTCATTGATGGGAAGAATCCTCTGCACCTGATGAGCGGAGGGGGACTGAGTAAGGTGGCCAAAAATCACAGCCGTAAGTGGTAGTGTTTTATCTAAAATCAATGCAGTGCAAACAGGAAGTTGTCAAGTTTAGCCAAACAACCATTTACACTGCCTTTTTAATTCAACCCAACACCTCCCCCCCAAACAACCATTTGCACTGCCTTTTTACTTCAACCCAGAAAACCCCCAAACAACCATTTGCACAGCCTTTTTACTTCAACCCAACCCACCCCCCCCCCCCAAAACAACCATTTGCACTGCCTTTTTACTTCAACCCAACCCACCCCCCCCCCCCCCCCCCAACAACCATTTGCACTGCCTTTTTACTTCAACCCAAACCCCCCAAACAACCATTTGCACTGCCTTTTTACTTCAACACATACCCCCCCCAAACAACCATTTGCACTGCCTTTTTACTTCAACCCAAAAAAAACCCAAACAACCATTTGCAGTTCCTTTTTACTTCAAACCAACCATATTTTCATTTTCAATCCACATTAAGGGCACTCACAGTTGAGTAGACATGTGTTCAGTGTTATTCAGAGCTCAGAGAGACGTGAACCTCTCGCTTCCTCCATCTTGCAGAGACTGAGTGAGGCACACCACTTCCGGGTTTTATAGTCCCTCCCCCCTCCCACCAGCAGGGGCAGCAGAGAGAATGGCAACATTTTTTAAAACTTAATATATCACTGATTTCTCATCGATGGGAAAAATCCTCCAGTCCAGGCAGGCGGAGGGGGGCTCTGAGCAAGATGGCCAAAAATGACGGCCGTAGGTGGCGGCGTTCTCTCGGAAATCACAGCACAGCGAGCCAAAAGCGGTCAAGATCTTACTTTTAGTAATATAGATTCATCTAGTGTGTCTGGCAACAAAGATTGATAGTCTTGTGTATATGATTTCAGATAGTCTCCTATTTAAAGGTATCTAAAATATTGACTACCTTGCAGATGATATTTCGACTGTGATTCTTGAAATAAGAGAAGAGTTCCCATCTCATAAAGATCTCCGAGTTTTTAAATTCCTAATCTTTCCCAATGTGTGAACGTTTTGTCTAAAATAGATGGCTTGAACAAAGGTTTGTTGGCAATTGGTGAGAGAAGAGATACATTTCTCAGTTTAAGGGTTGACTTCATTTGTTTCCAGATTCGTAGTGTACTGTGGATAATACTGTGGAAATTTTTTTCATATAGTGTTTTCTTCAAATTTATTGGAGAGAGAAGAATCGCGCCTATATTAAAAGGCAAGCAATCCTCTCTCTCCATTATTAACCATTTAACCTGTTGGCATGTGTTGTCCAACCAATAGATGATGTTTTTAATATTCGTTGCCCAATAATAGTAAACAAAATTGGGGAGAGCCAGTCCACCAATTTCTTTGGGTTTATATAATGTCATTTATGGATTCTATGTGTTTTATAATCCCAAATAAAGTTTGTGATCAGAGAGTCTAGTATTTTTTTTTAATTTTTAGGAAGATAAATCGGTGTTGATTGAAATAAGTACAGGATTTGTGGGAGAAAGATCATCTTTATTGCCTTTCTTCTGCGTATGAGTGACATCGGAAGCATTTTCCAAAATTGAGTGAGGGCATTTAGTTTGGTAATTAAAGGAGGAAAGTTTGCTTGAAATAGAGAAGTGTATTTTCTAGTTATGTGAACTCCAAGATATTTAAATTTTTCCGTAGCAATTCTGGAAGGGAATTTTAGAAGGTGTGTCAGTTCTTGAGGTTTTATTGACATCATTTCACTTTTGTTCCAATTTATTCTATGTCCTGAAAAGGAACCAAATTCCTCTATAGATTTAGTATATTTGGAATGCTAACTTGGTATTTGGTGATATAGAGTAATACATAATCTGCATATAATGATATTTTATTATTGGAATATTTAGTGTTGTAGCCGTGAATATTCAGATGTACTCTTATACTTTCAGCCACAGGTTCAATTGCGAGGGCAAATAACAGGGGTGATAATGCACATCCCTGTCTATTGCCACTGGATAACTGAAATTTAGGTGAGAGTACACGATTAGTCAGTATTCTGGCAGTTGGCTTGTCATATAGCAACTTTATCCATGAAATAAAATTTTCTTCGAACTGGAATTTTAGCAATACTGTAAAAAGATATTTCCATTCTACTTGGTCAAATGCTTTTTCTGCGTCTAATGAAATAATTGATACGTATTCTTTTATCATTCTATGTGAGTACATTATATTAAACAGGCGTCTCAAATTGTTAATCAAGTGTCTCTTGGGTATAAACCCAGTTTGATCAGAATGTATTAATTTATTAACGTATTTACTTAATCTTCTTGCCAGGGTATTAGCTAATATTTTCTGATCTGTATTTAACGAGGGCAATTGCTCTGTATGATCCCGGGTCTTCCAGATCTTTATCTTTTTTGGGTACAAGTGCGATAGTTGATTCGGTTAAGGTTTGTGGTAGCGTCTGTTCTTTAAATGCGTGTATATAAAGGTTATGTAAACGCGAGGAGATTACCTCGTAAAATCTTTTATAAAATTCATTACTAAACCCGTCTGGGCCTGGTGTTTTGCCATTCTTCAATGAATTGATAGTCTCTTCTATTTCTTTAATTGTAATCTGTGCTCCTAATTCCTCTCGTTCCGCTGAATTAAGTGTCAGAAGATTACAGTTATCAAGAAAGTTTGTAATTTTTCTAATTTCTGTTGATGATTTGGATGTATATCAATTTTGATAGAATTGGGAAAATCTTTCGTTAATATCTTTTGGAAGTGTGAACAGTTCACCTTTATCTGATCTGATTTTTTGAATAGTATGATCCTTTTCCGCTTTTCTCAACTGACGTGCTAGAAGTTTATGCGGTTTGTCGCCGAATTCAAAGTTTTCCTGTTTCGCAATTTGAAATAGCCTAATAACTCTTGCCGAGATAATTTGATTTAGCTTGAATTTTAATATTGCTATCTTATTATGTTTATCCATAGACGGATCTGTCGCATTTTCTGAGTCCAGCTGTCTGATCTGTTCTTCTAGTTGCAATTGTTCCATCCTATTCTTTTTGTTTTGATATGTTTGATAGAAGCTCTAATAAAAGCCTTAAAAGATTCCCATAATAGCGAGGGCGAAATACCTGGAGTATCATTGGTCTCAAAAAAGAATTCCACCTGTTGTTTTAAATATATACAGCAATCTGGGTTAGTTAGTATTTTGGGATTAAACCTCCAGAACGATTTTTTATTGTACATTCCTTCTAGTTTTACGGAGAAGGTTAGCAGGGAATGGTCGGAAATAATACTATTATGGTATTTGGGATTAGTTGTAAAAGGTATTAATTTTGTGTCCACCCGAAAATAGTCAATACGTGTATAAGTTTTATGTACAGATGAATAAAATAAGTATTCTCTTCGGGATGGATTTGCAATCCTCCATACGTCTGTTATATTTGTATTTTCTATATACGTATTTAGAAGTTCGCTGGATTTTGATTTTGTGTTATATCACTTTTGTTGTGAGGATTTATCCAAGTATTGATCCAAAACATAGTTGAAGTCTCCCCCGATTATCAGGTTTTGCTGGGTGGAATCTGAGATTATATTAAAAAATGTATTAAAAAATTGTGGGTTATCAAAGTTGGGAGCGTGGATGTTCACCATAGTAAGTGGGGTGGAATATATCTCCCCAGATACTATGACGTACCTACCATCTTTATCTGATATGGTGGTTTTATGTTTAAATGGTATACCCTTACGGATTATAATTGCAGTACCTCTGGTTTTGGAGAGAAAAGAGGAGTGATATATTTGATCAATTCACTTAGCCTTCAGCCTGATATGAGCTCGATCTTTGAGGTGCGTCTCCTGTAAAAATATTATATCAGCATTAATCGATTTTAATTGGGCAAGAACCTTACCCCTTTTAATTGGCTCATTAATGCCCCTAATATTCCAGCTACAAAATGTAATTCCTCCAGTTTTCTTCAGAGGGTTGTCTTGCATTATAGCATACATGGATTCCATTGTTTCAGATGGGGCAACACAATAAATCAACCTTCTGGATGTTGGGTGGGTGATTCCAATTTCAAAACCCTGCTGGTATATCACAAGAAAAAGTGCCATATAAAGAAAAAGCGAAAAAAGTGCTAAATAATGTAAATAATACAAAAAAACAGCATTTAAAGATACTGTACGTGCAGCTGGTGGGAAATTTTGAGTGAGCTTCCGTGGATGTTAATTGCAATTAGCTCCGCCCCTTACAAAGTAATATTGCAAAAAAAAAACGGACTAAACAGGACATTATGTAAACAGAAAAAACAGAACACAGACTGTAAATAATTTCCTCTAAGAGGGTTACATTTCTTCTTATAGCTTACCTCTAAATGGGTATTTATTATTTAAATACCCAATTTAAATTAAAAAGTCTTGCTTATTGATATTCGTATGTTAAATACATAACCGGTTAAAAACCGTCAGGCTTGAAGGGGTTAATTGGAATCACCAGCAGTCTCACCGGTAGAACGAGAACTCTCTCTCTCTCTCTCTCTCTCTCTCTCTCTCTCCCCTCTCAAACCGCCATCACATATTCCCTCACACTCTGACCTGGTAATTGCTGGAAATTCCAACCCCCCCATCGGATAAATATTAAACATATTTTAAATATAAACCAATACATTGACCGTTGCCTAGAATTCGTAAATCTCATAACTATTAGGTATTAGGTTAAAATAAATGGTTTAGTACGTTTGTTAGTATTTTATGTGATAATAATAGCTTTAGATATATAATTTGTTAGTGTATTATATTGTTACCATAGGTTTAAATTGTTTTCAATGCTGAGAAGTTCAAAGATCTTGAACATTCTCCTCGTAAACACTGGGACCTTACACAATCTACCCGCTTACATTCCAACAATCTCTGATGAGTATGTCTAGACTTAAACGCCTGTGATGCTGTTGGCCATCTTATTTGTAGGTTTTTATATATATTTTTATATTAAAAAACAGATTATATCGGTCTACCCCTTATAAATAAATATAAAAGGTGTACGTTAAACACATGATTTAACAAACAGGTTCAGTGAAAGTTCAGTAGGGCATAGCCCTGCTAATCAAACAGAGCTATGTCAATTATTTCTTATCTACTTATCTCTTAGGTCCTTTTTAAAATCTTGCGCATATTTAAATGCATCTTCTGGGTCGATAAAGAAATGCTCTGATCCTCCGTATGTGACCCTTAATTCGGCAGGATACGTTATTCCATATCTCAGGCTTGGGATGTCTCTGAGAATAACACGTGTCTTGGTGAAAAGAGCTCGCTTCTTGACAACCTCTGCTGGATAGTCTTTAAAGATTCTTATATTTTCTCCTTCAAACATCAGGGTTCCTGCGCTTGTCACTTTCTTCGTGATATCTTCAAGAACTGATAGGTCGTGTAGTTTAAGAATGATTTGTCTTGGTGGGGCTCCAGCACCTGATCGGGCTCTCTGGACTCAATGTGCCTGATAAATTTTAGGTTTCTCAGGCAGATTAAATACCTGTTGAAGTAAGTTGGCAGTGAAGACCCAAGAGTCTTTTCCACTTTCCTTCCCTTCCTTCACTCCAACAATTCTTAAGTTTTGGCATCTGGACCGGGCTTCAAGATCTAGGCATTTGTCGGTCATTCTGGCCAGTTGCCCAGAAACACGGTCTAGATCTTCCTTCAGTCTTTGCATTGTGTCAGAGATGTCCGTAATAGTAGCTTTGAGTTCTCTGATAGCGTTGTTTTGTTTTTTTGAAGTGAGAAGAATGGTCTCCAACTTTTTGCTAAGAACTTCTTCGACGTTTAATCTCTCCATTCAAAACGGTGTTTACCTCTTCGATGCGAACTTGTAGAATGTCAATTTTTCCGCAAATTTCTTTATTCCCGACATCGTCTTGTTTCTAGCTTTCCAAGCTTTTCAGTCAGAATATCTCCAAAGTCTTTTGCCATAGCCCGTCTTAAAGTTTGTTCTTGGGTTCTTGTATTTGTTCTTCCATGGTAGAAATAAGTCCTTCATCCTCAGATTCTCCCTCAGATTCTTCGGAAGTTACCTTCTCTTGCTCTCGAAGAACCTGCAGTCGGGTTCTTTGTCTAGTCTGAGGTGGAGTCGGCAGAAGCCGTTTACTCATTTAAAAATACCGGTATCCAGTCGGTATACAACGATTTCTGATGACGTCACTTACGCTACGTCGGGCATCTGCCGGTAAGTATTTTTCATTCGGTCCGTTTTTCTTTCCAGGTATTTTAATGCGTTTTAACGCATTTTTCGGAGCGGAGCTAAAAGGAGCGCCTCTTACTGCTCCTTTATTTACTGCTTGGCCTTTATTGAGCTCTTATAAAAATTGCTTCATCAACCAAGAGAGAATACTGGAGAATTCTTCTCAAATGTTGCTCTCATCAGAAATTCGTTGCTATTCTATGTTGCTATTCTATTAACTGCTCCATGGCGCCACCGAAAGTCACCGAAATTCTTTATTAAATAAAAGTAAATATTATTAAATTAACAAAGAAGAACTTCAGGCACAAATTCATGATCTGATTTCCCTCATCAGGAAATAAAAGATAATGCCCATGGACTGCAAATGTATTTAATTGTAAACATCTTCTTGAAAAGGTCACATCATATTTATGGAGTGATGTCCCAGTTGTATGCCTGGGTAAAGGTCATCATCAGGTTTTTTCTCAACACATCTTCCAGTGATTGTAGCCTTCTCCCAAAGTTGTAACTCTGTCCTTCAAGGACTACCATGGACATAATCCTCACCATGTGGCAAATCCAAAATGTTGTGAGCAGCAACAACCTCTGTGCTTGGCCTTTATTGAGCTCTTATAAAAATTGCTTCATCAACCAAGAGAGAATACTGGAGAATTCTTCTCAAATGTTGCTCTCATCAGAAATTCGTTGCTATTCTATGTCTGCTGAACAATAACATCTCATGATTCATAACCATAGCATGTCATGATTCGAACTACCCTTAACCTAGGCTGCGGTCCAACAAGGTTCCGTCATCACTCCAAACCTCTTCTCAATCTTCATCACTGCAATGTGCCGCCCAGTCTCCAATAAGATGCCAGCTGGTCAATCAAGAAACTGTTCAACCTTCACAGCCTGCAGTCCTGAGCAAAGTATCCCAGCTTCAGGTCGAGAGTATACAATTGACATGCACACGTGTAGTCACTGATCTTTAAATCATCAAAGTGTCCTTTACTGAAGCACATGAGAGGATGGGCCTCATACTAAACTGCTGGAGGACTAAGATCCTTCGCCAATCTGTTGCTGCAAGGAAATACTGCTCCTTGACAATCAAGATCCATGACAAGACTCTGGATCACGTGGATCACTTTCTGCACCTCTGCATGAGGTAAGATATCAATGGTGAAACTCCACCAGTACACCAAGTCCGTGTTTGGCCATGAGGAAAGGAACTCTCCCACGTAGGAAAAGAAAAATGAAGTTTGAAGGTCGAGACTTCAGATTTGCGCTAACATCATGGTTCATAAATGGCCGTGACCCATCCCCGTCCTGTATATTGTGAAGAAATGGATAATCACCCCACAACACTGGGGAAATACCAACAAAGTTTCCATAAATTCTCACAATTAGATTGTCAGAGTAGGTGAACTGAACCCAAGCCAACAACTCCAGCAACAAAACTCTGCTTGTGCTCAATAGGCCTAGTGATGGGCCACATCATCTCCACACCCAGCACCGGTGAAAGCATTTTGCTTTGAGCTCTGATTAAGGAAGAGAGTTCCAGGTACACCTCTACAAGTTGATCCCGAAAGATTCCTTGAAAAGAATATGATATAATCTACAGCGCCAGAAACCCGGGTTCGATCCTGACTACGGGTGCTGTCTGTACGGAGTTTGTGCGTTCTCCCTGTGCCATCATGGGTTTTCTCCGAGATCTTTGCAGTTTGTAGGTTAATTGGCTTGGTATAAATGTAAATGTCCCTAGTGTGTGTAGGATAGTGTTGATGTGTGGGGATCGCTGGTCGGTGCTAACTCGGTGGGCCGCAGGGCCTGTTTCCACGCTGTATCTCGAAATTAAACTAAAATAATCGTTGACTCATGTGAATCAAGATAGTGAAGAACCATCTGGAAAGGCATTAAACTCCTCATCCACTGGTAATAAACAACATATGCAAACAGCAGGACTATAACGGGATCACACCATGTCTCAAACTGCCCTCCTTGCCACCAATCACACACTACCTGTAACAGAGCCTCACACAATACACAATACAATTTATTTGTCACTTGAACCTCATAGAGGCTCAAATGAAATGTTGTTTCTGCAGTCATACACACATGGAAAAAAAAGACCCAAGACACAACACAATTTACACAGACATCCATCACAGCGCATCTCCTCCTCACTGTGATGGAAGGCAAAAAAACATCTCCTGGTTCCACATAGGATTCAATTCAGATTCAGATTCAGATTTGTTTATTGTCATATACACCAGGGCGCAATGACATTCTTCATTCTCATGAAGCTCACAAACAGTGATGATTATTAATTAGCAATAAATACAACAACAAATGCAAAACAGCAAAATGGTGCCAATGGTGACTCTTCAACCATCCCCGAGCTCACGGAGCTGCAAGTTATTCTCAGCCGCTGACCCTGAAAAATACAGCCTGTTGAATGCTTGGCATCGTTTCTGTGCACAGGGGACATGAAATGGACAACCAGAGCAATAGGACATTTAACCTACGGGGGAAAGCATGACGGCTGTTGCGGAATAAGTGACAAATGTGGGAACCACCTGGATTCAAATGACTCACTTTCTTTTGCAAGAACAAACCTGCAAAATATTTCTAAACTTCTTTTGAATATCACTCCACAGTCCACAAAAATACCTTTCAACTTTTTTCAGTTTATAATCTGCTGGACAATTGAAATTGAAAGTTGCATTCACAATTTACTTGTCTAATTACTGTCTATCAGTTATCTAATTACTGTTTTACATCCCAGTTTAACATTACTTTGCTTCAAAGTATAAGAACTAAAGCTAATTGTTTCTTCAAGAGCATGTGGAAGGTTGTTTGTTTTTGGCTTTCATTATTTGTTTATTCACATCTGTGAAGTAAATAGTAATGCTCACTTCCTGTTGATCACTTTTTAAACATTAACATTTCTATCTTTAAGGCAACAATTGTGGATTTAAGTCTCACAAGGGAAATATGAACAAAATATCCCGGCTAATATGTAGATTCGAATTAGCTCACTTGACCCCCAAACTATTAGGTCATACGTTTATAAGTGATAGGAGCAGAGTTAGGCCATTCAGCCCATCAAGTCTACTCTGCTATTCAATCATGGCTGATCTATCTCTCCCTCCTAACCCCATTCTCCTGCCTTCTCCCCATAACCCCTGACACCCGTACTAATCAATAATTTATCTATCTCTGCCTTAAAAATATCCATTGACTTGGCCTCCACAGCCTTCTGTGGCAAAGAATTCCACAGATTCACCACCCTCGCCCTAAATAAATCCCTCTTCATCTCCTTCCTAAAGGAATGTACTTTAATGCTGAGGCTATGACCTCTGGTCCTAGACTCTCCCACTAATGGAAACATCCTCTCCACATCCACTCAATCTAAGCATTTCACTATTCGGTAAGTTTCAATGAGGTCACCCCCTCATCCTTCCAAACTCCAGCGAGTACACTCCCAGTGCCGCTCATCATATGTTAACCCACTCATTGTTAGGGTAATTCTTGAAAACCTCCACTTAACCTTCTCCAGAACCAGCACATTCTTCCTCAGATATGTTGCCCAAAATTGCTTATAATACTCCAAATGATTCCACCATTCAAGAACATTCAAGTAACTTCCATTCCACATTTCTACCTATCTCCAATAATCCTCCACCTCCTTGCTTGTTCATGACTTTCCAAAAGAAAAAAAAAACTCGATCTCTGTCTAAAGTGGGCAACCTCTTATTTACAAACAATTACCCCAATTCTAGACGCTCCCACAAGAGGAAACACCTTCCCCACATCCACCCTGTGAAGATTCCTCAGTTGTGAGAGTTCACTTTAAGCAAATTGGTTCCTCATGATAACAAGGTGTTTTTAATAGGCTACAATGTGCTTTGGACTGACATGGGATTTTGAAGTACTCCATATAAATGTGATTATTTATTAATATTTATTTTCCTTCTATTTGATTTTTCTTAAATTGGAATGGAGAATATGATTGTCTCTCTGCCAGCCACCTTTTGTTCTGTGATTTTACTTTGTGAAGGACAATTCTCACATATGGTTATTAATCAGAGTACATATTTGAATTGAAAGAGAAAAGCAAATACATTTGTTGACGTGAATGAAAAGGCCAGGATCGGAGTTTTTACTATTTCTGCCAGGAGGTGGTGCTAAATGCATTTAACTAATGGTGTAGAACAGCAAACCTCACTTGAAAGCTCTGCTCTAAGATCTTTGCTTGAAAGGGCCCTGGCATTTAAATGTACCTTTGTTAGAAGTTAATCACTGAACTTGACTCAAATAAGATTGTGTGTACAGTCTTTTTTAAATATAGGCAAATCCTATACAATATTATCCTAATCTGTTAGAATATTGCAAACATACAATCTGACTATTTTCAATACTGTTCCTCAGTTAACCTTGATATGCCATATTAAATCTGTTGTCAACTGGCCTCATATTTTTACAACCTCTTTTAATCATAATAATCATAATAGTAATCGTAATTTATTAGCCAAGTATGTTTTACAGCTTACGAGGAATTTGGTTTATCATAGTCATACCAAAAAAGCATAACTACAAAAAATTTGACATAAACATCCACCACAGCGGCTCCTCCACATTCCCCACCGTGACGGAAGTCTTATCTTCTTTCCTCCTTTCCTCCCGCGGTCGGGGGAGTCGAACCACTCACAGCCGGCAATCGAGCACCCATGTCGGGCGGTCTAAGCTCCCACATCGGGGCGGTCTAAGCTCCCGCATTGGGACGGTTGCAACTCCTGTGGCTTGGAGTTCCCGAAATCGGTCCCTAACCAGGTACTGGGAGCTTCACGATGTCAAAGTCCGCAGCTCCCGGAGGTTGGAGCACCAGAGGACGACCCCTGGCAAAGGGATCACCCGCTCCGAGATGTTAAAGTCCGCAGGCTCCACGGTTTTGGAGCTCTAGAAGTCCCAAACAAGAGGCCGCCAACTCCACAATGTTAAGCCGCACAGCGGATGGAGATACAACACGGAAAAAGTCGCATCTCCGTCGAGGAAAGAGATAAAAAAAAGTTTCCCCCACCCCCCCCCTCCCCCCCAACAAATACAAAAACTAAAGATAAGCAAAAACATACATTTTACAACAAACTGAAAACACAAAGAATGAAAAAGATTGAAGACACATTGGTGAGGCAGCCATCGTGCGGCGCCCCCTGGTGGTCTCTATTTGACCCCATAACGTCAGAGGAAGGTTGACAATTTGCTGACAAGATCAAAGAATCTCTCAACAATTTCTGTTGAAACATTAAACTAGTTTTGCCATTGCTTAACAATGTGTTATTTACAGGGCCACGACAATTCACGGAAATTAGTCACTGATTTATGAAAATACAATAGTTGTTGACCAAAAAAAAATGGCAAGCTGTTTTTAAAAACAGCTTACATTTAACCATATAACCATATAACCATATAACAATTACAGCACGGAAACAGGCCATCTCGACCCTTCTAGTCCGTGCCGAACACGTATTCTCCCCTAGTCCCATATACCTGCGCTCAGACCATAACCCTCCATTCCTTTCCCGTCCATATAACTATCCAATTTATTTTTAAATGATAAAAATGAACCTGCCTCCACCACCTTCACTGGAAGCTCATTCCACACAGCCACCACTCTCTGAGTAAAGAAGTGCCCCCTCATGTTACCCCTAAACTTCAGTCCCTTAATTCTCAAGTCATGTCCCCTTGTTTGAATCTTCCCTACTCTCAGTGGGAAAAGCTTATCCACGTCAACTCTGTCTATCCCTCTCATCATTTTAAAGACCTCTATCAAGTCCCCCCTTAACCTTCTGCGCTCCAAAGAATAAAGCCCTAACTTGTTCAACCTTTCTCTGTAACTTAGTTGCTGAAACCCAGGCAACATTCTAGTAAATCTCCTCTGTACTCTCTCTATTTTGTTGACATCCTTCCTATAATTAGGCGACCAAAATTGTACACCATACTCCAGAATTGGCCTCACCAATGCCTTGTACAATTTTAACATTACATCCCAACTTCTATACTCAATGCTCTGATTTATAAAGGCCAGCACACCAAAAGCTTTCTTTACCACCCTATCTACATGAGATTCCACTTTCAGGGAACTGTGCACAGTTATTCCCAGATCCCTCTGTTAGATTAGATTAGATTAGATTAAACTTTATTAAAACCCTTATTCAGGGGAAATTCTGATGTCCTTGCAGCACACTAATAAAAATACAACATAGATTCAAAAAGAATGTTCACCTGCATTCTTCAATTCCCTACCATTTACCATGTACGTACTATTTTGATTTGTCCTGCCAAGATGTAGCACCTCACACTTATCAGCATTAAACTCCATCTGCCATCTTTCAGCCCACTCTTCCAACTGGCATAAATCTCTCTGTAGACTTTGAAAATCTACTTCATTATCCACAACCCCACCTATCTTAGTATCATCTGCATACTTACTAATCCAATTTACCACACCATCATCCAAATCATTGATGTACATGACAAACAACAGTGGACCCAACACAGATCCCTGTGGCACCCCACTAGTCACTGGCCTCCAACCTGACAAACAACCATCCACCATTACTCTCTGGCATCTCCCATTCAGCCACTGTTGAATCCATCTTGCTACTCCACCATTAATACCCAACCATTGAACCTTCTTAACCAACCTTCCATGAGGAACCTTGTCAAAGGCCTTACTGAAGTCCATATATACAACATCCACTGCTTTACCCTCATCAATTTCCCGAGTAACCTCTTCAAAAAATTCAAGAAGATTAGTCAAACATGACCTTCCAGGCACAAATCCATGTTGACTGTTCCTAATCAGGCCCTGTTTATCCAGATGCTTATATATATTATCTCTAAGTATCCTTTCCATTAATTTGCCCACCACTGACGTCAAACTAACAGGTCTATAAATGCTAGGTTTACTCTTAGACCCCTTTTTAAACAATGGAACAACATGCGCAGTACGCCAATCCTCCGGCACTATTCCCGTTTCTAATGACATTTGAAATATTTCTGTCATAGCCCCTGCTATTTCTACACTAACTTCCCTCAATGTCCTAGGGAATATCCTGTCCGGACCTGGAGACTTATCCACTTTTATATTTCTCAAAAGTGTCAGTACTTCCTCTTCTTTGAATCTCATAGTTTCCATAGCTACTCTACTTGTTTCCCTTACCTCACATAATTCAATATCGTTCTCCTTGGTGAATACCGAAGAAAAGAAATTGTTCAATATCTCCCCCATCTCTTTTGGCTCTGCAGATAGCTGTCCACTCTGACTCTCGAATGGACCAATTTTATCCCTCGTTATCCTTTTGCTATTAATATAGCTGTAGAAACCCTTTGGATTTACTTTCACCTTACTAAAAGCAACCTCATATCTTCTTTTAGCTTTTCTAATTTCTTTCTTAAGATTCTTTTTACATTCTTTATACTCCTCAAGCACCTCATTTACTCCATGCTGCCTATAATTATTGTAGATCTCCCTCTTTTTCCGAACCAAGTGTCCAATTTCCCTTGAAAACCATGGCTCTTTCCAATTTTTACTATTTCCTTTCAACCGAACAGGGACATAAAGATTCTGTACTCTTAAAATTTCACCTTTAAATGTACTCCATTTCTCTTCCACATCTTTCCCATAAAACAAAATGTCCCAATTTACTCCTTTTAAATCCTTTCGCATCTCCTCAAAGTTAGCCTTTCTCCAATCAAAAATCTCAACCCTAGGTCCAGTTCTGACCCTCTCCATAATTATATTGAAACTAATGGTATTGTGATCACTGGTCCCGAACTGTTCCCCAACGCATACCTCTGCCACCTGTCCCGTCTCATTTCCTAACAGGAGGTCCAGCACCGCCCCTTCTCTAGTAGGTACTTCTATGTATTGCTGCAAAAAACTATCCTGCACACATTTTACAAACTCCAACCCATCCAGCCCATTTACAGAATGTGTTTCCCAGTCTATGTGTGGAAAATTGAAATCTCCCACAATCACTACCTTGTGCTTACTACTAATATCTGCAATCTCCTTACATATTTGCTCTTCCAATTCTCGCTCCCCATTTGGCGGTCTATAATACACCCCTATAAGTGTTGCTACCCCTTTCCCATTTCTCAGTTCCACCCAAATAGCCTCCCTAGACGAGCCCTCTAATCTATCCTGCCAAAGCACTGCTGTAATATCTTCCCTGATAAGCAATGCAACACCTCCACCTCTTGCCCCTCCAATTCTATTACACCTGAAGCAACAAAATCCTGGAATATTTCGTTTCCAATCACAGCCCTCCTGCAACCATGTTTCACTGATCGCCACAACATCATACTTCCAGGTGTCAATCCAGGCTCTAAGTTCATCCACCTTTCTTACAATGCTCCTAGCATTAAAATATACACATTTAAGAAACCCACCCTCTCTTATTCTCTGTTTATTGTCTTTTTCTTCTCTCTCCCCTACATTTTGGGTCAGAGTGCTACCATTCTCTGCCTCCTGCCTCGCACACTGACTGCTAGCTTTCCCAATTTGAGTCCCTCCCCCCAACCATACTAGTTTAAAGTCTCCCCAGTAGCCTTTTCGTACACTTTTAACATTAAAAACAAAACATCCGAAAGCAATGGCAGGCTTTGAGAGACTGAAAGTGGGTTCTGGAGCTGATACCCCAGGACCTGCTCGTTAAAATTAAATTAAATTTATTTATTTATATAGCACATTTTTAGTCAACTTGCATTGACCCCAAAGTGCTTCACATAATTACATCCACACACACAAAGGTGGGTGAAGTGTCTTGCCCAAGGACACACACAGGCAAAGGTGGGTGAAGTGTCTTGCCCAAGGACACAACGACAGTATGCACTCCAAGCGGGATTCGAACCAGCTACCTTCCGGTTGCCAGCCGAACACTTAGCCCATTGTGCCATCTGTCGTCCCTCGTTACTCGCGGAACACCTTCGCTCAGTCCGCCTGAACCTACCTGATCACCCGGTTGCTAAACACTTTAATTCTCCTTCCCATTCCCACACAGACCTTTCTGTCCTAGGTCCCCTCCATTGTCAGAGTGAGGCTAAATGCAAATTGGAGGAACAGCATCTCATATTACGCTTGGGCAACTTGGTATGAATATTGATTTCTCTCACTTCAGGTAGCCCCGGGTTTCCTCTCTCTCTATCCCTCCCCCACCCAAGTCGCACTAACTTCTCGTTTTCACCCAACAGCTAACAATGGCCTGTTTCCTGTATCATCGTTACTTTTTTGTATTTATTCAATGTTCTTTATCTCTCTAAATCAGCGTCTATATCTCTCGTTTTCCTTATCCCTAACCAGTCTAAAGAAGGCTTTCGACTCGAAATGTTACCCATTCTCAAAATCAAATTAGATAAAGGTGAATTGTTAATGCTTCCCAAAGACATTAACGAAAGATTTGCCCAATTTTATCAAAATTTATACGCATCCAAAACATCAACAGAAAGCAGAAAAATTACAAACTTTCTGGACAACTGTAATCTTCCAACACTTAATCCGCTGGAACAAGAGGAATTAGGAGCACAGATTTCAATCAAAGAAATAGAAGAGACTATCAATTCACTGAAGAACAGTAAAATACCAGGACCAGACGGGTTCAGTAACAAATTTTAGAAAAGATTTCACAAGGTAATTTCACCACGTTTAGACAAGCTTTATACATATGCATTTAAAGAACAGACATTACCACAAACACTAGCTGAATCAACTATCACACTTATACCCAAAAAAGATAAAGATCTAGAAGACCCCAGTTCATACAGAGCAATCGCCCTGCTAAATACAGATCAGAAAATATTAGCGAAAACTTTGGCAAGAACATTACGTGAATACATTAATAAATTAATACATTCGGATCAAACGGGGTTCATACCCAAGAGACATTCATTAAATAATTTGAGACGTCTTTTTAACATAATGTACTCACACAGAATTAAAGAAGAAGACTTATCAATTATTTCATTAGATGCAGAAAAAGCATTTGATCAAGTAGAATGGAAATACCTTTTCACAGTACTGCAAAGATTTCAGATGGGAGAGAATTTTATTTAATGGATAAAATTACTATATGATAGGCCGAGTGCCAGAATACTGACCAACCACATACTTTCTCCAAAATTTCAACTATCCAGGGGCAATAGACAGGGTTGTGCATTATCACCCCTGTTATTTGCCCTTGCGATTGAACCCTTAGCGGAAAGTATAAGAGTACATCCGAACATTTATGGATATAATACTAAACATTCCAATAACAAAATATCATTATATGCAGATGATCTATATTACTAAATCTCTGATCTTGACCGCTTTTGGCCGACTGTGCTGCGATTTCCGAGAGAACGCCGCCACCTACGGCCCGTCATTTTTGGCCACCTCGCTCAGAGCCCCCCTCCGCCTTATGAGTGCGGAGGATTTTTTCCGTCGATGAAATATGAGAGAGATATTAATGTTTTTACAAAATTCCCCATTCTCTCTGCTGCCCCCGCTGGCGGCAGGGCGAGGGACTATAAAACCAGGAAGTGTCGTGCCTCATTCAGTCTCTGCCAGACCAGGAAGCGAGAAGGTCACGGCTCTCTGAGCTGCAAATAACACTGAACGCACGTCTACTCCATGGTGAGTCCCCTCGATGCGGCTGTGAAGTGGCTGCAGCCCTTTTTTTAACAAGTTTGTGTTCACAAAATGAATTTTGGTTGTCGGGTGTCTGCAGCCCAATTGTTTGCCTCGCCTTTTTTAACAAGTTTGTGTTCACAAAATGAATTTTGGTTGTCGGGTGTCTGCAGTCCAATTGTTTGCCTCGCCTTTTTTTTTAACAAGTTTGTGTTCACAAAATGTATTTTGGTTGTCGGGTGTCTGCAGCCCAATTGTTTGCCTCACCTTTTTTTAACAAGTTTGTGTTCACAAAATGAATTTTGGTTGTCGGCTGTCCTGTCTGCAGCCCAATTGTTTGCCTCACCTTTTTTTAACAAACTTGTGTTCACAAAATGAATTTTGGATGTCGGATGTCTGCAGCCCAATTGTTTGCCTCGCCTTTTTTTAACAAATTTGTGTTCTCAAAATGTATTTTGGTTGTCGGGTGTCTGCAGCCCAATTGTTTGCCTCACCTTTTTTTTAACACGTTTGTGTTCACAAAATGTATTTTGGTTGTCGGGTGCCTGCAGCCCAATTGTTTGCCTTGGCCTGGCTTTTAAAATCGTTGCAACAGTTGGATGCCTGCCCAAGCATCCATACGGCCCACAATGTCTATACTATCCCTCTGGAAACCAGTACCTTCAGCCCGAAACACCCATACTAGCACAGCAGAACCCCCCCCCCCCCCACTGGCGAGCAGTATTGGAATTGGTGGATAGGTGGAATATTGCGTTGGTGACCAGCCCTCCCGTGTGATGCTGGGACCCAACGGGTCCCACTTAGTCTAGTGTATTATTATATATCACCAATTCTCAAGTTAGTATTCCAAATATATTAAATCTTATAGAGGAATCCGGTTCCTTCTCAGGATATAGAATAAACTGGAACAAAAGTAAAATTATGGCAATAAAACCTCAAGAGCCGACACACCTTTTAAAATTCCCTTTCAGAATTGCTACAGAAAAATTTAAATATCTGGGTGTCCAAGTAACCAGAAAATATAATTCTTTATTCAATGTAAACTTCCCGCCTTTAGTTACTAAATTAAACACTCTTATTCAATTCTGGAAAACACTTCCGATGTCTCTAATAGGCAGAATAAATGCCATAAAAATGATTTTCCTCCCACAAATTCTCTATTTATTTCAATCAATACCGATATACCTACCTAAAATGTTTTTTTTAAATCTTGATTCCCGGATTACAAACTTTATCTGGGATTATAAATCACATAGAATTCATAAACGATATCTATGTAAACCCAAAGAAATGGGCGGCTTGGCGCTCCCCAACTTCTTATACTATTATTGGGCAACGAATATTAAAAATGCAATTTATTGGCTGGATAACGCATGCCAACAGGTAGACTGGTTAGTAATGGAGAGAGAGGATTGCTCGCCTTTTAATATAGGCGCGATTCTTCTCTCCCCAATAAAGTTGAAGAACACAATATATGAGAAAAATCCGATTATTCAGAGCACTTTACGAATCTGGAGACAAGTAAAATCAACTTTTAAACGAAGACATTTATCTCTTCTTTCACCAATAGCTAATAACCTGTCGTTTAAGCCATCTGTTATAGATAAAACGTTTATTTATTGGGAAAGACTAGGAATTAAAAAGCTTGGAGATCTGTACGAGATGGAAATCTGTCATTTCAGAAATTACAGTCGAAAGGTAATCAATCTTTTAGATATCTTCAAATTCGAGATATTTGAAAACATATACCCACGATTATCAAACTCTGCTGCCAGATATATTAGACGAAGGTATGAATAGAAACTCAGTCAAAAAATCTAACATCATACCTGTATAATATCTTTCTAACTATAGAAATTCCATCGTCAGATGCAATCAGAAGAGAATGGGAAGAGGAATTAGGCCTAAAAATTTCCAAAGACAGATGGGGAAAAATATCTTTTATATATACATAATTGTTCGATTAATGTTAGACACATTTTAATCTAATTCAAAATACTGCACAGACTCTACTACTCAAAGACTAAACTGAATAAGATTTTTTCAAATGTATCTTCTATTTGTGACAAATGTCTCCTTCAAGAAGCAACTATAACACACTCCTTTGCCTCTTGCATAAAACTACATAACTTTTGGAAAGGAATCTTTGAAATTTTCTCAAAATCATTAAAAACAAAACTGGACCTCCATACAGAACTGATTATGTTCGGAACAGCAGAAGCCTGCCCTGAGCTATCAATCTTTCAAAGACGTTTCCTTAACTATGGCCTAATAACGGCGAAAAAATTATACGTACATTTTGGAAAAATACATCTCCCCCAACTCTTAAGGGCCTGTCCCACGAGCATGCGACTCCATGCGGCAAGTGCGACCTAAGCGACTCCATGTGGCAAGCGCTACCTAACGTGGTCGCTTGAGCCGTACGGCCTCGCGGGGCTGGTCCCACTTCGATCGCCGGAGCCATATGGAGTTGTGTCCATAACTGGTCCCGACATCGCGCGGGGCTCTGAAAAACTGACCGTTTAAAAATTACGCGCGGCAACGGCCTGCCGGTCCGCAGCCGCCTCGATGCCGTACGTCACGCCCGAACTTCCCGCGGACTTCGCTCGCAGTTCATGTCACTCACTCGACCTCCGCGTGGCCCCCACTTCTGGTTAGGTCGCGCTTGCCGCATGGAGTCGCATGCTCGTGGAACAGGCCCTTTAAAATATGGATTACAAACATGTCTGAGATGCTACATCTCGAAGACATGAGACTTGTCTTAGCAGGAAAATCAGAGCAATTTTCAAAGATATGGATTCGGAGCATCGGAATTAAACCGATTTACAGACTGGGTGATGGGTGGGGAGAGAAACGAAGCAGATATATCAACACTTTTTTTCTTTTTTTTTCTTCCGTTTTTGTCTTTTTTTAAAAAGTTTTTATTTACTCACTCTTTGACTACACTCACTTGGTAGTTTAGGGGTTCTATTCTTACACATTCACTTTATCATTCACTTTCTTTCTTACTTGCTCTTTCTCTCTTTTTCTATTTCATCTTTGCTAAAATTAAAATGGAAGCTGTACAATAAATGTATTATGTCATATGCCAGGTTGTGGCGTTGTGGGTGGCGTGTTGTGGGGGGAAGAAGGGTGTGGGGGGAAGGGGTGTGTGTGGGAGAAGGGTTGTGTTGGCAGGGAGGGGTTGTGGGGGGGAGGGGTGTGTGGGGGTGGTTGTGGGGGAGCGGGGTGTGTTGGCGGGGGGGTTGTGGGGGGGGAGGGGTGTGTGTGTGCAGGGGAGGGTTGTGAGGGGTGTGTGGAAAGGAGGGGTGTGTGGGAGGGAGGGGTGTGGGGGCGGGGGGGTGGTGTGTGAGGGCAGGGGGGCGGGGGGGGGGAGAGAGCTCAGAGAAAAGATGGAGGAAGAGCCATGGGAGAGAGTGCAGTATCACGGGGGAGTGGGGAAGGAGCCTGCGAGGGGGACCAGAGGGGAAGGGGTTGGGGGTGCGATGGGGACTCACAGCGGGTGCTGGACACTGGTCGCTTCACTGTCGTTCTCCTCCGCCGGGATCAGAGTCTCTGCTTTCCGTTTTGCGACATCGGCGCCATCTCCGACTCCGCGCTGGCTGGGCTGGGTTGGGTCGGGCTGTTTCCGGTCCCTCCCTCTGAAAATTGTGTCCAGTTGGAGACCTCCGCCAGCCATCCAGAGCCTCCTGCAGCAGCAGTAAAGACGCGATGGTGCAGGAAGGGGCGGACCGTCCCGCGGACTAATCTGCGCGGCGCTGAATGGCAGGAGAGGCAATCAATCTGTGCACGCGCGGTTTTTAAGATATTTAAACCTTGATAACTCTTACCAGCTTCCACCGATCGGAACGAAACTTGGTGCAATCGCAGCATAGGAGAACGGCGAGTATGCTGGAGAAAATTCATAGCGCTATTGTAGCGTTGCGCTATTGCGCAAATAGAATGACCGCCAAACCAGAAGATAACAAGATCAGAGTTTTAGTTATGTATAGATAGATAGATTAGAGGAAATCAGGGTTGGAGAAAAGAAAAATGTCATTACAATGAAGATTTGCAGAGAGTGTAGGGTTGGATGCATTAGACAAGGATGAGAAGCCCAAATCTGAAGGGATTATGAAATAGTGGAGGTTCCTGAAGAGAGGAATAATGGATGCATGTTTTAAGAACTGAAATAGGAAATGTTATTTTTCTAAATTTATTTTTGTGACGCAAACATTGCTATTAAGAACAACATTTATTGCCATTGTTCATTTCCTAAAGAAGTGAGTGGTGAGCTATTTTTTAAAAATCTGGTGAAGGCAATCTCACAATGTTGTTAGATAAAAGAGTTCCATGATTTGAATCCTGGTGATGTAACGATGATTTGATTCCAAGCCAAGACACATGAGACATGGAGGGAACTTGTAGGTGGCAGATTATGTCAACTTCCATCCCTTGTGTATCGGGGGTAGAGATTGGAGATTCAGGAGTAGCCTTTGGGAGTAACTGCGGTACCTCTTTTAGTTAGTATGGACGACAGCCACGGTTGCCTTTTGTTAAGAAAATAATAATTAAAGTAGTGAATGGAATGTTCGTCAAGTTGACTGTCTTGTCCTGGATGGTGTGAAGGTTTTTTGAGATTTGGAGGTGCATTCATCCAGGCAGGCTGAGAGAATGATATCAAAGGTTCAAAGGTTCAAAGGGTTCAAAGGTCTGTTTAATGTCACGTGTACCAATTAAGGTACAGTGAAACTCAAATTACCATACAGCCATGCTAAAAAAAAGCAACGTCACACTACTTAAAAGTTAACATAAACATCCACCACAGCGGATTCCCCACATTCCCCACTGTGATAGAAGGCAATAAAGTCTGATCGTCTTCCCTCTTTATTCACCCGCGGTCAGGGCTGTCGAGCCATCCGCAGTCTGGGCGATCGAAGCTCCCGCAGTCTGGGCTATCGAAGCTCCCGCAGTCTAGGCGATCAAAGTTCCCTCGTCGGGGTGGTCGAAGCTCCTGCGGCTTGGACCTCCCGAAGTCGGTCCTTAACCGGAGACTGCGAGCTCCACGATGTTAAAGTCCGCTGGCGCGAAGGTCGATCCCCAACAGAGTGGCTCATGGCCTGTGGGTGGCTCATGGAGAGCATAAATATAAGCAATGACCAATGGTGCAAAGCGCCCTGTTTCTGTGATGTATGTAATAAACAAGCAATTTGTTTAGTTTAGAAAGACAGCGCAGAAACAGGCCCTTCGGCCACCGAGTCCACGCCAACCAGCGATCCCCGCTTATTCACACTATCCTGCACACACTAGGGACAATTTTTACATTTACCAAGCCAATTAACCTACAAACCTGTACGTCTTTGGAGTGTGGGAGGAAACCGAAGATCCTGGAGAAAAACCCACGTGATCACGGGGAGAACGTACAAACTCCATACAGACAGCACCCATAATCGGGATCAAAACCGGGTTTCCGGTGCTGCAAAAGCTGCAAGGCAGCAGCACTTTAAATTTTGAAATTATATCATAAATGAACTGTTGGCAAACACAGCCACATATAAACAATATTGAGCCAAATGGGCAGAAAGTGGAATTTAGTGATGTTGGCTGAGGGATACATTTACTCTGAGGTCCAGTGAAAACTCTCCAGCTTTTCAGCATGTACTCTCAAAATTTGTAATATCTAGCTGAAAGGGTCAACAAGTCCTGGGCTTCACACTTCCTTTAATGGACATTGTGAATGAAGCAGTACTAACCCTGGTCTAGGGTTGTACTTCAACCTTTAATTTTCAAGCAGTGAGCCTATCTCAAAACCAAGACAAATATGAGGTTTTGGACACGTATCCATGTAAATTCCATTAAATTTGGGCACGTATCCATGTAAATTCTAGCAAGTTTCAGAATTTGGTTGATGGTTATTCAAATGTGTATGTTCTATGCTTGCGGACATATTTGTGTCTGTGAACAAGAAACTTTACTCTCCTATTGTATTCTGCATGGAGACTACTGGAATTACAAGAAATACCAGCATTTCATTTGAAGGATCTGCACACAAAATCGAGTTCCAGCAGATGTCAATGAGAGTTGACAGTGATGAGAAAAGAAACGATAAGATCATGGCATGCTTGATGTTCTTAATTATTTGCATTTGCTGTGGTGTTTTAATTATTTAGGTGTACTTAAGCATTTTAGGTTATTTTAAAATTTTTATATAATTTTTATGTTTTAACTTTACCACTGTAGTGAGTTAAGAGTGTTTAATTGTCAAACAGTACGTCTGACAACAGAACAATGGAGTTCTTGTAGCAGCATTACAGGCCTGTAAACACAATACACCAAGATAATATATAATAAACTAAAATCCAGTACAATAATAACCCCAATTTCAGAGCAAAAAAAACGGAAGTCCTTAGTGCAACCAAAGACAGTCCATAGTACAATATTATTGAATTATGTTATTGAACTACACCAGGTGGCGCCGAACGATGGCTGCTTCGCCAACGGACTGTCTCGTCTTTCTCCTTCTTTGTTGTTTTTAGTCTGTAGTTAAATGTTGTTTTTGTGTACCTTTAGTTTTGTATTATGTGGGGGGTGGGGGAAACTTTTTTAATCTCCTTCCCCGACGGAGATGCAACTTTTTCCAGTATTGTATCTCAGTCCGTACTGTGGACTAACCAAGGAGCTGGTGGCCTCTTGCTGGGGATCGACCTCGGGAGCTCCAACTGCAGGAGCCTGCGAACTTAACATCGCGGAGCTGGAGGTCCCTTTGCCAGGGATCGACGTTAAGAGCTCCAACCATGGGAGCCTGCGGACTTAACATCGTGGAGCTCGTGGTCCCTGGTTAGGGACCGGCTTCGGGAGCTCCAAGCCACAGGAGCTTTGATCGCCCCGAGGCGGGAGCTTCGATCACCCCGACTGGGGATGGTTCAATTGCCCCGACCGCAGGAGCAAAGGTGGAAAGAAGATAAGACTTTATTGCCTTCCATCACAGGGGGGAAAGTGGTGGAGCCGCTGTGGTGGATGTTTATGTTAAATTTTATGTAGTTGTGTAACGTTGCCATTTTTGGTATGATTGTATGACTAATCAAATTCTTTGTATGTTGCAAAACATACTTGGCTAATAAAAGAGACATAATGTCATACTCCCAGGCCTACCAACGTGCCCCATCTACACTCGTCCCACCTGCCCGCATATGGCCCATATTACTCTATGGGTAGTTGAGGCATAAACTATAACAACATTTAAAAGACATTTGGACAGGCACATGGATAGGAAAGGTTCAGGGGGATATGGGCCATCATGAGTTATCATGGGTGACTTTAATCTAAATATAGATTGGATTAACCAAATTGGTAGCAGTGTTGAGGAGGAGGATTTCCTGGAATGTATACGGGATGGTATTTTAAGCCAATATGTAGAATAACCAACTAGAGGGCGGACCATTCCTAGACTGGGTATTGTGAAATGAGGAAGGATTAGTTAGCGATCTTGTTGTGCAAGGCCCATTGGGCAACAGAGACCATAATATGGTGGAATTCTGCATTAGGATGGAGAGTAACACGGAGACTAGGGTCCTGAACTGAAAGAAAGGAGACTTCAAAGTTATGAGATGGGAAATGGCTAGGATAGACTGGAAAATTATACTTAAAGGGTTAACTATGGCGATGCAATGGCAAAGATTTAAAGACTGCAGGGATGAACTCCAAAAATTGTTCATCCCTGTCTGGCGAAAAAATAAAACGGGAAAGGCGGCTCAACAGTGTCTAACGTGGGAAATCAAGGATAGTGTTAAATCCAAGGAAAAGGCACATCAATTGGCAAGAGGAAGCAACAAACCGGAGGCCTGGGAGGGGAGGGGGGGGGGGGGGGTGCTAAAAGAGCATGAAAGAAAGCTTGTGGGGAATATAAAAACTGACTCTAGTGGGAGGGGGGGAACTGAAGGGAATCCACATTAATCAGGAAAAGGTTTAAGAAAGAACTGCAGATGCTGGTAAAATCGAAGGTAGACACAAAATGCTGGAAAAACTCAGCAGGTGAGGCAGCATCTATGGAGAGAAGGAAAAGGTGTTAGGTAAACTGTTGGGACTGAAGGAAGATAAATCACCAGGGCCTGATTGTCTGCATCCCAGAGTACTCAAGGAAGTGGCCCTAGAAATCGTGGATGCATTGGTGATAATTTTCCAATGTTCTCTCGACTCTGAATCAGTTCCTGTGGACTGGAGGGTAGCCAATGAAACTCCACTTTTTAAGAAAGCAGGGAGAGAGAAATCAGAGAATTATAGACCAGTTAGCCTTACATCGGTAGTGGGGAAGATGGTTGAGTCGATTATTAAAGATGTTGTAGCAGCGCATTTGGAAAGCAGTGACAAAATTGGTCAAAGTCAGCATGGATTGGTGAAGGGGAAATCATGCTGGACTAATCTTCTGGAATTTTTTGAGGATATAACAGGTAGAATGGAGAGGGGAGAACCAGTGGATGTGGTGTATCTGGATTTTCAAGAAGCCTTTGACAAGGTCCCACACAAGAGATTAGTGTGCAAAATTAGAGAACATGGTATTTGCAATAGGGCATTGACATGGATAGAGAACTGGTTGGCAGATATGAAACAAAGAGTAGGCATTAACAGGTCCTTTTCAGAATGGCAGGCAGTGACGTTGGGTGCCGCAAGGCTCGGTGCTGGGACCCGTTATTTACAATATATATTAACAATTTAGATGAGGAAATTAAATGTGACATCTCCAAGTTTGTGGATGACACAAAGCTGGGTGGCAGTGTGAGCTGCGATGAGGATGCTATGAGGCTGCAGGGTGACTTGGATAGGTTGGGTGAATGGGCAGAAGCATGGCAGATACAATATAATGTGGATAAATGTGAGGTTATCCACTTTGGTGGCAAGAACAGGAAGGCAGATTATTATCTGAATGGTGTCAGATTAGGAAAAGGGGAGGTGCAACGAGACCTGGATGTGCTTGTACATCAATCACAGAAAGTAAGCATGCAGGAACAGCAGGCATGTTGGCCTTCATTGCGAGAGGATTTGAATTTAAGAGCAAGTAGGTCCTACTGCAGTTGTACAGGGCCCTGGTGAGACCGCACCTGGAGTATTGTGTGCCATTTTGGTCTCCTAATTTGAGGAAGGACATTATTGCCATTGATGGAGTGCAGCATAGGTTCACCAGGTTAATTCCCAGGATGGCGGGGCTGATGTATGATGAAAGAATGGGTCGACTAGGATTGTATTCACTGGAATTTAGAAGGATGAGAGGATGTCTTATAGAAACATATACAATTCTTAAAGGATTGGACAAACATGATGAAGGAAAAATGTTTCTGATTTTGGGGGAGTCCAGAACCAAAGGTCACAGTTTAATAATAAGGGTAGGCCATTTAGGACTAAGATGAGGAAAAACGTCTTCACCCAGAGTTGTGAATCTGTGGAATTCTCTGCCACAGAAGGCAGTGGAGGCCAATTCACTGGATGTTTTCAAGAGAGAGTTAGATTTAGCTCTTTAGGCTAAAGGAATCAAGGGATATGGGTGGAAAGCAGGAACGGGGTACTGATGTTAGATGATCTGCCATGATCATATTGAATGGCAGTGCTGGCTCGAAGGGCCAAATGGCCTACTCCTGCACCTATTTTTTCTATTTTTCTAAACACGGGCAGGTTGGACGGTAGTGTAGATGGGGTACCTTAGTTGGCATGGGCAAGCTGGGCCAAAGGACCTGTTTCCATGCTGTAATACTTTGTGACCTCTATAGGATCACTTCTCATTCTCCTACGCTCCAAGGAATACAGTTGTAGCCTGTCTAACCTCTCCCTATAGATCAGGCCCTCAAGTCCTGGCAAAACCTTATATATTTTCTATACACTCTTTCCAGCTTATTCTGGCACCATTTATTCAGATTGTCAATCTCCTTCCTACTCTGACTTATCATTACCTGTTATTCATTTTGCAATATCAGCTCCCCGGGGTGCAATCCCATTAATTCAAATTTGTTCTATTTTCCTACATTGCTGAAACTTATTCTCTCTCACACATGCCATCATCTCTCTTTTGATTTAATATATATATATTTTAAGTGACACAAGGGGGGTCTTGTCCTGAAGCCTACCAGCACATCTTTAGGATTTGGGAGAAAACTCAAACCTATACAGTAGTGCAAGTAATAGATCTACAGCCTCACAACTCCAGTGAAACAGATTTATTCCTTCTCTCTGATGCTGTTGTTGCAGTTTGTATGTTCTCCAAGTGATTGCATGGGTTTCCGCAAAGTGCTCCAGTTTCCAACCATGGTGCAATAATGGTGGTTTGGGAGGTTATTTACCACGGAAACGACGGTTGCCTCGTCAACGGTCTGTCTTCGTCTTTTCCTTCTTTGTGTTTTTAGTTTGTTGTAAAATGTATGTTTATCTTTAGTTTTATATTTGTTGGGGCGATGGGGGAAATTTTTCTTGTCTCTTTACTCACCGGAGATGCGACTTTTTCCATGTCGTATCTCCGTCTGCGCGGCGGCATAACATCGTGGAGCTGGCGGCATCTTGTTTGGGATTTCTCGAGCTCCAAAACCGTGGAGCCTGCGGACTTTAACATCTCAGAGCGGGCGATCCCTTTGCAGGGGTCATCCTTTGGAGCTCCATCCTGCGGGAGCTACGGACTTTAACATCATGAAGCTCGCAGTCCTTGGCTAGGGACCGATTTTGGGTTCTCCAAGCCGCAGCAGTTTCGACCATCCCAAGGCAGGAGGTTAGACTGCCCCAATGCGGGAGTTCGATCGCCGGCTGCGGATGGTTCGACTTGCCCGACCGCGGGAGGAAAGGAGGAAAGAAGATAAGATTTTATTGCCTTCCATCAAAGTGGGGAATGTGGAGGAGCCGGTGTGGTGGATGTTTATGTCAAATGTTTAAGTGGTTATGTGTCTTGTTGCTTTTTTGTTATGACTGTATGGCAAACCAAATTCTTCGTATGTTGCAAATTACATTTATGATTATTATGATTATGATTATTTGCCCACTATAAATTTGCCCCTCGTGTTCAGGAGAGTGGTAGTTGATGGGCACATGGGGAAGGGTAACATGTGTTTAATATAAGATTAGAGCAAATGGGTACTTGGCAGTTGATGTGGATTTGCTGAGCCAAAGTACCATGTTCTGAGCTGTATAACCCAGTGAGTCAATGATACCCACTTGCCCATGAAGGAAAAGTGCAAACTCTGGATAAACAGCAGCCAAGGTCAGAAGTCTAACCCGGTCCCAGGAGCTCTGCGGCAGCAGAACTAGTTAGCTGCACTACAAGGCCACCCTTAGTCACTTCATTTTAAACACTTTTTTGATTGTCAGGTCTATTGAAGAAACGACAACTTTGATTCATGGCAAAGCTGGGGTTGTGGCTTGGATGCCTGTCGAAGATTTCTTAGTAGTTTCTTGTCCTGGTAATGAACACCTCTTCTTGGGCACAGGTGCAGTGAAGACGGAGGAATTGGTTGGGGATAGAGTCTTTGCGGGAGGCAGGGTGGGAAGAAGTTTAGTCTAGATAGCTGTGGGAGTCAGTAGGTTCATAATAGATGTCAGTCGATAGTCTATCTCCTGTGATGGAGACAGTGAGATCAAGAAATGGAAGGAAGATGTCGGAGATGGTCCAAGTGCATCTGAGTGTAGGATGGAAATTGGTAGTGATTTGAGTGCAGGATGGATAAACTCTGGTAAACCTCTTCTTTACCTCTTGACATTTTCTACATCCTTCCTGTAATGGGGTGACAAGAGCTTCATGCAATACTCCAAATGTGGCCTGACCAAAGTCCTATAAAGCTGCATCATGACTTCCTAACTCTTGTACTCAATTACCCTAACCAATGAAGGCATATGCAAAATGATAGCAGGCAGTCTTGGAAGCCTTACCCCACTACTCAAACCTCATGTCAAAAACCTCGGCGTGATATTTGACTCAGCACTGAAATTTGACAAACAAGTCAATGCCGTGGTAAAAGCTAGCTTCTTTCAGCTTCGGACGATAGCTAAAATAAAACAATTCCTCCACTTTGATGACCTCGAAAAGATCATCCACACATTTATCTCCTCCCACCTAGATTACTGCAACTCTCTTTACACTGGCATCAGCCAATCTTCCCTGTCCCGCCTGCAACTGGTCCAAAACGCCGCAGCGAGACTCCTGACGGGCACCCGAAAAAGGGACCACATCACCCCGATCCTGGCCTCTCTCCACAGGCTCCCTGTGCAGTTCCGTATACATTTCAAGACCCTCCTCTATGTCTACAAAGCCCTCAATGGGCTTGCCCCCTCCTACATTAAAAGTCTTCTCACCCACCACTCCACCTCCAGGTCCCTCAGATCGGCCGACTTGGGGTTGCTGAATATCCCGCGGTCTAGGCATAAGCTTAGGGGCGACCGCGCCTTTGCGGTTGCAGCTCCTAGACTGTGGAACAGCATCCCCCTTCCCATCAGAACTGCACCCTCCATCGACTCCTTTAAGTCAAGACTAAAATCTTATCTATACTCCCAAGCCTTGCCTGACGTCCACTGAGCGAGGGCTATATGTATATATGTATGTAGTTTGTTTGTTTATTCTATTCTTATAACAAACGTAAAGCACTTTGGCCAACGAGTGTTGTTTTTTAAATGTGCTATATAAATAAATGTGACTTGACCTGACTTTACCACTGCCCAACTAAACAAAACGTGTTCATTTATTTTACAGCTGAAAGTTCCAATCTTCCTCTGTATCTATGTACCAGAGAAGTGGAAAATAATATTGAGATCAGCTTTTTTGTGAAGTCTGCAACATTAACTCTCCTGTCACTATGTTGTCCAATTTCCTGAATATCCACTGCAGCATATATCCAGAATCTACAGTATATTAGGGTGTCAGAGGTTATGGGGAGAAGGCAGGATAATGGGGTTAGGAGGGAGAGGTAGATCAGCTATGGTGGAGTAGACTTGATGGGCCGAATGGCCTAATTCTACTCCTTTCACTTACATTATAATTTCCCAGGTAGACAAAAATGCTGGAGGAACTCAGCGGGTGAGGCAGCAGCTGTGGAGAGAAGGAATAGGCGACGTTTCGGGTCGAGACCCCTCTTCAGTTATTTTTCTGTCTGTTTATTCTCTGCAATGGGGGGTTTGCGACAGTAGGCGCTGGTTAGCAAAGATCTTTGCTGGTCAGGAAGGATGAAGCCCAAAGGCAAAGATCTTATAGCAGAGCTTGCCCAAAGGTGCCAATGCTTCCCGGTACCCAGTCTTGCAGGACTTTTGCTGCTGGGGGAGGGTGTTGGCAGAATGTTGGTTGCTATTAGTCAAAGCTAGAGTCAATCATAGAACCGCGCCGCCCCTCTTCACTACGCGCCTTCCGGCAACCTTCCTTGCCGCTTCATTTCGAACTTGTTCCTGGACCTGGTCTGTTTTGCAACTTGGGAGCTTGTCAGAGGATTGATCGGCTGTTTGCCGGCAGAGGTAAGAGAGATCAGGAGAAGGGGGCAAGAGGCGCACCGGGAAAAGGGGAAGGAGCAAGTGGGTGAATGGAGGGCCGGGCCGGGCCGGGCCTGGAGCCACAGCGGCCGCCGCTGGAGCTCACTGGGTCGGGCAGCTCCTGTGGAGGAAGGTGGGCCACCCTGCATCGTCCCTCTGCCTCCATCGATGCTGCCAGCCAGGCCCGCTGAGCTACTTGAGCAGTTTGTTTTTTACTTTTTGTTTCAGGTACTGAGTGAAGCAGGGGATGAGGTGGGGGCAAGGAGACGGGTGGACAACGGGGGGGAATGGAAGACCAAACAAAGAGGGAATGGGGTCAGTGGGCCTGAACCCTGCACCTTGACAGTGGTCCAGGAGCAAATGTGGTCACGTAATTAGTAACTTGGCTGTGTGACATCTCTCACAGAACACTTAGAACAAAGTACCTTGGGCAGTACAGAACAGGAACTGGAGTCTATGATGTCTTTAAGAATAAGGACTAAGCCATTTAGAACGGAGACGAGAAAACACTTTTTCTCACAGAGAGTGGTGAGTCTGTGGAATTCTCTGCCTCAGAGGGCGGTGGAGGCAGGTTCTCTGAATGCTTTCAAGAGAGAGCTACAATACAATATACAATGCCATTTATTTGTCATTTGAACCTCACATGAGGTTCAAACGAAATTTGGTTTCTGCAGTCATACAAGAAAAGAACCAAGACACACACCAACACAATTTACACAAACATCCATCACAGTGAATCTCCTCCTCACTGTGATGGAAGGCAAAGTCTTGTCTCTCCCCTGCTCTCCATTCTTCTCCCGATGTCAAAGTCAAAGCCCCCGGCGGGCGCTAGCAAGTCCGCGGCCATTTAAAGCCGCGCCGGGCGATGTAAGGCCCTGCTCCGGGTCTTGATGTTGGAGCCCCCGGCGGGCGCTAGCAAGTCCCGCGGCTGTTTAAGCCGCGCCGGGCGATGTAAGGCCTTGCTCCAGGTCACTTTCAACCCCGCAATTCGGGCGGGTGAAGTCGCCGTTGCCAGTGCCCCACAAAGTAGTCTCCCACCGGGGACCCGCGAGCTCCCGGTGTCACCATCCACCGGAGTCGGGTCGCAGCAGCTCTCCACGCTCTGAAGCCGGCCAGCTCCACGATGGTAGGTCCGCAGCTCCGCCGGCTCCGTGACTTGAGCCCCCAGGTCGTTCCGGTTGGAGGCCGCCCCACGATGCTAGGCCTCAACGACAACGGAGACCCGGCAGTGAAAAGGTCGGGTCCCCGTGCAGGGAAGAGATTTAGAAGTTTCCCCCGCCCCCCACACATACACAATTAAAATCCCACTACAAACTATACCCTCAACGGGACAAAAAAAAAAAAAAAGACAGACAGAGGCTCTTAAAAATAGCGGAATCAGGGGATGTGGGGAGAAGGCAGGAACGCAGTACTTATTGTGGATGATCAGCCATGATCACATTGAATGGCGGTGCTGGCTCGAAGGGCCAAATGGCCTACTCCTGCACCTATTGTCTATTGTCTGTGCCAGTCATGATGGCAAGTGGAACTAATCATATCTGCCCTGACGGGCCTAGATCTCGCCATCCCTGGCCTGTTTGTGAGTCTGTCTAAATGCCTCTTAAAAGTTACTACTGTATCTGCTTCCACCACCTCCCCTGGCAGTATATTACAGGTATTTATCGCTGTTTAAAAAGAATGCCTCTCAAATCTCCTTTAAACTGCCCCCCTCCCTCCCCTCCTTAGTCATGGTTTCTAGTATTTGATATTTCCACCCTCGGAAAAGACATCAATAATCCAGGCAACATCCTAATGAATCTCTACCCTCTCCAAATTTTCTATATCCTTCCTGTAATGTGACCAGAACTTCGGACAGTACTCCCAAGTGTGGACTGACCAAATTTTATACAGCTGCAACATGACATGACATGTTTTATACTCATTGGCCTGACCGAAAATAGCCGTAGAACTTCTTTACCACTTTATCCACGTGTTGCAGCTCTTAAAGGACTCTGGCCTTACACCCACAATCTCTTCGTTAATCAATGCTCATCAGGGTCCTGCTATTTACTGCATGCTTTATTTTTGTGTTTGATCTCCCAAAGAGCAAGCTCATACCTGTCTGGATGAAGTGCCATCTGCCATTTTCTTGCCTACATTGCCAACTGATTTATGTTTTGTTTTATTCTGGATAATTATCATATTGTTACAATTGAAACTGGGTTGTAACATGCAAATTAAGTGCATGTCGTAGTTAAGTCTTGTGATGTGGATAGCGTGAACCGTTGCAAAATGAGATGGCTGTAGAAGCCCGTAGATGCCTTTAGAAGTGATTTTAATAGATGGAACTATTAAAAGAGCACTGTGACACAAAGTGCTGTCTCTGTTCTTTATCTTGAAGATAGACCTCGAGGCATCAGAAAATATAACACTCTTGGCAAAGGTGTATGGGGTAATGATTCTGAAGATGACCCGCAAGTGCTAAATATGCTTTAATCGGCTACCGAGACTCAAATCACTTTCTTTTGTTGCTAGATGAATAATCACACTGCAGATTTAAATATTTATAATTGATTGAATTGGTTATTAACGAGTCACGTACAAGTGGAATGGCAACGCTGTACATATCGCAATAGATATGGATGCAATAAATATGCCTGTTCCGGCGCAACTAATGGACTGGAAACCACCTGATATAATGAATGCCTTTGCCAGATTTAGACAAAAATGTAGCCTATTCAACATCGTGTTGAAGAATACTAGTGAGTGAAAAAGCTACCTGCTCTCTGGGCAGGAGAGGACAAGCTGAGTTGTACAACAGCTGGACATTTGAGCAAGAGGAATACAGAGGGAAGACAAAAGTTATTTTAGATAAGGCTGAAATACACCTCGAACCAACGGCCAACCATCGCATACATCATTACGCATAGGGCCCACGCAAGCTAGTGATGAATCTGGATTACTACCTCACAAAGCTGAAGAGCGTTGCATCGAAATCTAAGTTCAAAGATAAGCAAGAGATAAATGACTGGGCTTGACAAATTCATATAGGGAACATTCCACAAAGAGGTCCAGAAGTCTCTCATTGGAAGGGATGTGCAATTGACTCTCCAAGTTGCCGTTGACATAGCACGAGGAAATGAAGCTACAAACAGGCAAATGTCTAATGTCTCTTACAGATAGGAAGTGGATGCAGTAAAGGCCTTTACACAGTATAAACCTAAACATCCAAGATCTGAGATGTCTCAACCACCAAGCAATATTAAACTGCAAATATGTAGGGATGTTGGCAGATTGCATGTGTTCAGTGATAAAATCAACTGCCCAGCCTTTGGAACCACTTGTAGGAAGTGTGGAAAGCAGAACCACTGGTAGTCAGTCTGCAGAGCTGGAAACAAACCACAGCAAATGAAGAAGAACGGAAAAGATGTGCACTCACAAGAACAATATGATGAGCTAAACATAGGGGTCATTCAAATTCATAACTTGGAGGATAAGTATCATCATAAAGAGATTTTCACAAAAGTCTATATTCAGAGGAACAACATGATGACCAACCTGAGATGCAAGGTTGACACTGGTTCACAGAGCAACATCTTGTCTCTACATGTTCAGACAGATGTATCCTGATAAAAGTGAATAAGAGAGGGATGCTGGACCAGATACTATACAGCAGAACAAAACAATCCTTATTGAGGCAACAAAATAAGGCAGCTTACAGAAGATGAACACAAAAAGCTGGAGTAACTCAGCAGGGCAGGCAGTAACTCTGGAGCAGGCACGCGCCGTCAGGGTAGGCAGTGCCTACCCTAACTAAAATTATAAAATGGTAATTATTAAATATAAATAACAAAGGCACGGGAGAATTATTCCTACCTAAGAGATCGATCTCTGCTTCAACTCTGCTCTGCCGTCGATGCTGCCTCAAGCCTACCGGAGAGGAGAACAATCTGCGCATGTGCGGTTTTAAAGATTTTTAAAAGCCGACTGACTGCCTACCCTGAGTAATTACTCACGACACGTGCCTGCTCTGGAGAGAAGGAATGGTTGACGTTTCGGGTCAGGACCCTTCTTCAGACTGAAGAAGACCTGAAAACATCACCAATTCCTTCTCTTATGTGATGCTGCCTGTCCTGCTGAGTTACTCCAGCTTTTTGTGTCTATCTATGATCACTTATGTGTGATAAGAAGCAAGCGAACTGTACCTTCTTTGCGACTGATGCTGACGGACCAGCAATCCTGAGACTGCAAACCTGCCAGGACCTAATCTTCATATTCCTACCCTGTGAGATCACTCATACTTCATCTACACACCGAATTGAAGAGAGAACACACCTCTTAGTGAGCGATCTACAATCAGAAACAAGTATGATCTCATGGCAATGTATCCTGATTGCTTTTATGACACTATCGGCTGCTTTGAGAACTATGAGTACCACATTACTCTAGATCCAGCAGTGAAACCAGTTATCCATCCTGCATGCAGAATTCCACTAGAACTGAAGGATAAATGCAAAACTGAGTTGAAGACAATGGAAAAGAAAGGAATAATTGTCAAAGTTAACAAACCAACAGATTGGGTTAATTCCATCGTCGTGAGGGAAAAGGCTAATGGCAAACTGAAGATATGCCTTGATCCTCATGACCCTAACAGAGCCTTAAAGAGAAATCACTACCCTGCATCTACTCTTGAAAAAATAACTCCTTCATTAGCTGGAGCCAAGGTGTTCACCAAGTTGAATGCAAGGAACAGATATTGGAACCGCCTATTTCCTTCTTTCCTTCGCTCCATAGATGCTGCCGCACCTGCTGAGTTTCTCCAGCACTTTGTCTACCTTCGATTTTCCAGCATCTGCAGTTCCTTCTTAAACACTTCAAACTTAATTTTGTTAAAACGTCCTGTTAGGTATCTTTCCTTATTTTGTAAATTTAATCTTGTGGCGGCTCCCAAGGGTCGCGCCATCATAGCTGTCGAACCCCTCGGCACGGGAGTGGTTCAGTCCGGAGGCGGCCCTTAACCAGAGGGTTTAAAGGCAGCGGTTTGGGTGCCATCTTTCTCTTGTTTGGACCTCCCTACAACCGGGAGGAACATAATTAAAGGTGCCTCTCAAAATACTTGACTCCTCTCTTCCTTTTTGAGACCCACGCACCACAATCTATTTATATCTGAAATGACACATTCTCAAAATTCGCTAACTTTACTCATAATGGCTTCCTATATAATTTGTCTAAATAAAAACAATAATATTTCTTATATGTGATTAGATTAATTGGATTGTCCAATATTAATCATATATGTCTTTATCCAGAGAATACTGTGGCAGGCAGCAATTGAGGAAACATTTCTCTGATTTATATTGGGGACACAACAGTGGTGGGACTCATCAGCGGAGATGATGATCTCTGGAACTCTCGGCCACAGAAGGTAGTTGAGGCCAGTTCATTGGCTATATTTAAGAAGGAGTTAGATGTGGCCCTTGTGGCTAAAGGGATCAGGGGGTATGGAGAGAAGGCAGGTACAGGATACTGAGTTGGATGAACAGCCATGATCATATTGAATGGCGGTGCAGGGTCGAAGGGCCGAATGGCCTACTCCTGCACTTATTTTCTATGTTTCTATGTTGTGAAAACAATTGGTGGTACAGATAAAATGTTATAAATGGATGGAGGAACCTTGAAGGAACAGATCGTTGAAGGAACTGGGTCATCGAAATAAGGTGGCTTAGAAGGCGATACAAGAAACTAGAGGTGCTGGTTTTCAAAAAAGACACTAGTGTAGCAACTCAGCAGGTCAGGCAGCATCTCTGGAGAACATGGATAGGTGACGTTTCGGGTCAGGACCCTTCAGACTGTGTTGCGGGAGAGGGGGAGAAAGTAGGAAGAAAGGAGGGGCTGGTCAAGGCCTGGTGAGTGATCGGTGCATACAGATGGGGGAGGGGGGGGAGGGGTCATAGACAGATAGTTGGGCAAAGGCCAGAGATAAAAGGACAAATAGGTGTAAGATAAGGATAGAATAAGTGCAAATTATGAAGCCCGAGGAAGTAATAAAGGAGGTGGGGGAGGTGGAAAGGAAGAAATGGGTGTGCATCCAGGTGGCGTACAGGGAAGGGAGGAGGGTGTTTGTAGATAAAGTAGTTCATGTTAGAACTATAAAACACAATTAAGGCCTTAGCTATTGTATAATTCTGAATATAGTACTGCGTGAATTTTGATTGTGTGAGGAAGAGTACAGATGAAACTAATGAGAATATTTTCAGCAAAAAATTCTGGAGAATCATGGAAAAATTGGATAGACTGGGGTTTGCTTTGGAGCTGAATAAAGAGGGAAGAATTAACAAAGATTTATGCGAAGATAGACGCAAAATGCTGCGGGACAGGCATCATCTCTGGTGAGAAGGAATGGGTGACGTTTCGGGTCGAGGCTGAGGGTCTGAAGAAGAGTCTCGACCCGAAACATCGCCATTCCTTCTCGTCAGAGATTATGCCTGTCCCGCTGAGTTACTCCACCATTCTGTGTCTATCTTTGGTGTAAACCAGCATCTGCAGTTCCTTCCTTCAAGATGTTTTAAGTGGTTTGGGTTTAGGCATTAACGAGGTTGAGGTGGTGGACGCAAAACCCCTTTAAAAAAATAAATTTAAAAAATGCTCTTGCATATTCCTAGAAAGCTGTGAAACCATTATATTTAAGGCCATTTGATACATTGGATATATTTTCCAGGATCAATTGGATAAAGTGGATCCTTCTTGGCAGTTAATCTGGAAGACTCTGACACTCAATTTCTCGGAACCTAACTGGACCACCAGGTCATTTTCCCTGAGTTTATCCTGTACTGTTGAATCTAGATTGCACAGGTAAGTGCTTTTCAGGTATTGGCAAAATATTGATAGATTTGTTCCTGACCATGTGTGCTGTTTGCATGGAATTTGTATGTTTTGCATATTGGTATTAGTTTATTAATGTCACGTGTACCAACATACAATGAAAACATTTTGCATGCTGCTCGGGCAAATCTTACCATGCATGAGTACAATCAAATCCGTGACAAAGTAAGTAATGCAAGTAATGCATAGAAAGCTCATCAACGCTTCTATTTCCTCAGAAGAATGCTTTCTGTGGTGCATCTTTAGATGTTGTTAAGAGTCATGCCTAATTTGCCTAGTTTTCTGAGGAAGTAGAGACATGTAGTATGTTCGTGGTCTTCGTGTCAATGTGTTTTGACCATGATAATTGTTGATGATATTTAGTAACTTGAAGCCTTCGATCATTTCCACCAGTGATGCAAACTGGGGCATGTTCTTCACCCTGCTTCCTGAAGCTGACGACTAGCTTCTTCATCTTGCTGATGGATTTGATCGCGTTTTAAACCATATAACTCGTGCTTTTGAGTATTTTGCAAGGGTGTAGTGTTTCAAGTAGTTTGTGTGAAATCTGTGGCCATACTAAGATTGGAAATTATTTTGCTCTTTATCTAAGAAAAAGGGTCCTGACCCGAAACGTCGCCGAGTCTGAAGAAGGGTCTCGACCCGAAACGTCGTCTATTCCTTCTCTCCATAGATGCTGCCTAACCCACCGGGTTTCTCCAGCATTTTTTGTCTACCTTTGGTTGCCCTTTATCTAGATGTGTTCTGCAGATGTCAACACTTGAGGAATTAAGTGAAAGAAGTTGAGGAGAGGGCAATTCATATGTTTTCAGTTATTTATTTGAAATTACAATTTAAAAAGAAAACGTTTTCATGTTTTCAGTGCTTGTGCATCTTAGATAATTAAAATCCTAGCATTTTACCTAGTTCAAAATCGAAAGAAAAATGTTGAGTTGTATAAAATATGGGTGACCCCTAACATTACAGAGAACTTGCATTCCTGGTAAACTATCCATATTATGATTTTCCATAATAGATATTTCCCGTTTAATCTTATTATAAGTGGATATGCAATCTTATAAGATATTTTTTTCCTCTCTAATGTAATGATAGTATCGCAGATGCTAGTTCAAGGTGGGGGATGGGAGCACTTGAGGAAACAGACAAGGCAATTTCTTATTGTTTAAGAAGGAACTGCAGATGCTGGAAAATCGAAGGTAGACAAAAATGCTGGAGAAACTCAGTGGGTGCAGCAGCATCTATGGAGCGAAGGAAATAGGCAACGTTTCGGGCCAAAACAGAAGGGTTTCGGCCCGAAATGTTGCCCATTTCCTTCGCTCCATAGATGCTGCTGTACCCGCTGAGTTTCTCCAGCACTTTTATCTACCTAAGGCAATTTCTTAAGTGGACAGCCACTGCAGTTACAGGCACACGTGACTGTAGATGCTGCAATAAAACTCAGCTTTAATTATTACATAAGATTTTCTCAAACACTAAAGCTTTTGTAAAATTTCAAGTTTGACTCCCAATGAAATTCCTTTATGTGGGCAATTAGGTTTACAGGAGGTAGACACAAAATGCTGGAGTAACTCAGCGGGACAGGCAGCATCTCTGGAGAGAAGGAATGGGTGACCTTTTCGGGTCGAGACCCTTGTTCAGGCTGATGTCGGGAGTGGGCGGTACAGAGATAAAATGGAGTTAGAGACAGTAGGCGGAGGAAGGGGAGGGGATGGAGAGAGAGTGAAAGCAAGGGCTACTTGAGGTTGCTTGCTGGGCCTGCTTCAGGCATCTTGAGGGTAAATATTATGGGAAACGTAGGGAGTAGGAAAAACTGATACAGCAAAATGAACCTACTTAAAGCTGTGCATTTATATATGAATACAGAAATGTGAATTGAAAAAAATAGATGCAAATTGTTTTTTGTTGTTGTTTTTTTTAATAATATTTTTATTAGAAATAGACATATTATAAAGTATAGTTACATATTATAGTAAAAAAACTTCATATACATCAGTCATACATTATTAAAATTTTCAATTGTCGATTACTTCTGCTTCTAGTGTTTTTTTTATATAGAAAAAGAGAGAAAGAGAGAATAAAGAGTTACAAATATCAAAAAAACAAAAAAGGTGGAATGGATTACTTATAATACGTCATTGGAGATAGGTTCGTAGATTATAAAGTATGACTTTTCATCTAATCCTGAGTTCAAGTTTCAGTTGGGTTTTCGTGCTTGGCCAATCTATCCCGTCAGATAATTAATGAATGGAGCCCATGTTTTATCAAAAAGTTCTTGTTTGTCCATTAAGACAAGTCTAATTCTTTCTAGATATAGGGTCTCCGACATTTCCACAATCCACATTTTAATTGTGGGGGTTGTAGGGCCTTTCCAAAATGTTAATATTAATTTTTTCCTGGTTATTATACTGTAGTCGAGGAAATTTCTTTGGCTTGTTGTGAGTGTTAAACTTTGCTCTGATATTCCAAGTATTATTAATTTTGAGTTTGGATCCAGTTTTGTATTAATAACTTCTGAAATTATTTCAAAAATATCAGTCCAGAAATGTTTAATTTTAATATACAATTTGCAAACGTACGTGTTAAATTAGCATCTAGATGTAGACATTTATCACAAATAGAAGAGATTTGTGGGAAGATTCTATTTAGTTTTATTTTTGAGTAGTGTAATCTATGTAAGACTTTAAATTGTATTAAAGCATGTCTGGCATTTAACGAACATTGATGTATATGTTGTAAACTTTATAGGATGACCTAATTCATTTTCCCATGTGTGTCGTCTATATGGTACCGTCGGTGGTACCTCGTTGTTTAGGAGGGTGTTATAAATATAAGCTATTAATTTTTCAGTGTTAGGATCCTTGTTCAAACATTCATCAAGGATTTCTGGTTCCCTAGTCCTGTAGTATTTGAGTGTTAAATCTAGTGTGTTAGATTTAACATAATCTATTAACAAAAGCAAATTGTTTTCTTAATGAATGGGTTTCTGAAGAAGTCTGAATGGGTCTGAAGAAGGGTTTCGGCCCGAAACGTCACCTATTTCCTTCGCTCCATAGATGCTGCTGCACCCGCTGAGTTTCTCCAGCATTTTTGTGTACCTTTGTTTTCTTTAGCATTTGTTTTAGTTTTTGAACTTTTATTAATTTCCCCCACAAATTCCATAAGAGTGAACAGGGCTCTCACTTAACTTTTTTTCCCTGTTGCCAGCTGGGCAACCTAGGCAGCTTTTTAGGTTGCCAAATGCCAGTTTAGGTGGTCATTTAAGACGGTTTGTATGCGGGGCGCTAGTGTACAGCGGATGGAGTAAGGCGTGCTTTCAAGAGCTCCCCTCCGTTCGGTTTAAAATTGTTTAAAATTGCGGTCTTTCAGTCAAGTTTGCTCTCAGAACTTTTCACAGCCTGTTTATCCACCTCTGTGTGGTCCAGACCTGCATAAGGGAAGAGCTAGGCAAAAACTACTAGCAACCATGGCTAACAAAGGTGAAGACAGTGACTTTAATGGTGAAGCAAGTGATCATTCCGCACCAACAGGTGCAATGCTGAGAGAGATGTCAGATGCGATTTTAAAGGCCATCAACGACTGCTTTGACCAATTTGAAACTAAGTTTGCATCTCTTCAGTCCTCACAAAATGCCTTGACGGTCCGAATGGATTCCATGGATGAGATAGCTGGAGAGCATGACACCCGCCTGACGCTAATGGAGACAAACATAAAACAAAAACAAAGGGAAAACACCCTCCTGCGAGCAAAAATCAACGACCTAGAGGGCTGCTCGTGTCGAAATAACATTAAAATCGTGGGTATTCCAGAAGGAGAAGAGAAGGGGAAACCAACAGAGTTTATCAGCGCCTTCATCCCATCCTGTAGTGATCCCAAATGGGGGATCACTACTGGATGGATGGGGGATCACTACAGGATGAATGGTGTATCGTTGCAGGATGGATGGGGGATCAGTACAGTGTGGATCGGAGGGTCTGTGCAGGATGAATGGGGGGATCGCTACAGGATGAATGGGGCGATCAGTAAAAGATGAATGGGGGTTCGGTACAGGATGGATGGGAGGGATCAGTACAGGATGAATGAGGGGATCAGTAAAGGATGAATGAGGGAATCAGTACAGGATGGATCGGGGTGATTAGTACCGGATGGATCGGGGTGATTAGTACCGGATCAATGAGGGGATCAGCACAGGATGAATGAGGGGATCAGCCCAGGATGAATGAGGGGAGCAGTGCAGGATGAATGGTAGGATCAGTACAGGATGGATGAGGGGAGGCAGTGCAGGATGGATGGGAAAGGGTGTGAGTACAGGATGAATTGGGGGACCAGTGCAGGATGAATGGTAGGATCAGTACAGGATGGATGAGGGGAGGCAGTGCAGGATGGATGGGAAAGGGTGTGAGTACAGGATGAATTGGGGGACCAGTGCAGGATGGGGGGGGGGGGGGGGGGGGCGTGTCAGTACAGTGTGGATCGGAGGGTCTGTGCAGGATGAATGGGTGGCTCACTACAGGCTGGATGGGGGGGGATCACTACAGGATGAATGGGATGATCAGTAAAGGATGGATGGGAGGATCACTACAGGATGAATGAGGGGATCAGTACAGGATGAATGGGGTGTATCAGTAAAAGATGAATGGGAAGATCAGTACAGGATAGATGGGGGGGGATCGGTGCAGGATAAATGGAGGGGGGGGGATCAGTACAGGATGAATGGGGGCTCAGTACAGGGTGGATGGGGGGAGCAGTGCAGGATGATTGAGGGGTGCAATGCAGGATGGATGGGGGAGCAGTGCAGGATGGATGGGAAGGGGGTCAGTACAGGATGAATTGGGGGACCATTGTAGGATTGATGGGGAGTGGCAGGAGAATCAATGCGAGGTGGATAGGGAGGTCAGTGCCGGATGAATAGATGGGGGGGAGGGGGGTAGATAAAGAGAGGAGCACACGGGATGTCAGTGAGGACTGAATAGAGGCAGGAATGGGGATCAGTGCGGGATGGAGTGGAGGGGTCTCAAGATAAGGGATGGTGGAGGGGGGTGTACAAGAGAGGGGGAGAGAGAGAGAGAGAGGAAGGGGCAGAGGAGGTGGGAAGGAAGGTCAGCGCTCCTCGAACAACACAGGCATCATCGCTGCCTTGCCCGTCCCTGTCCGACGAGCGCTGACCTTCCTTCCTCCCCACCTCCCCCCCCCTCTCTCTCTTGTACGCCCCCCCCTTATCCTGTACCCCTTCTCTCCACTGATCCCCATTCCCTCCTCTATTCAGTCCTCACTGACATCCCTTGTGCTCCCCTCCCCATCTACCCCTCCCCCCCCAGCTATTCACCCTGCACTGATCTCTCTATCCACCTCGCATTGATTCAGGATGAATTGGGGGACCAGTGCAGGATGGATGGGGGGGGGGGAGGATGGGGGGGTGGCAGGAGAATCAATGCGAGGTGGATAGAGAGATCAGTGCAGGGTGAATAGATGGGGGGGGGGGGATGGGAGGGGAGCACAAGGGATGTCAGTGAGGACTGAATAGAGGAGGGAATGGGGATCAGGGGGGAGAAGGGGTACAGGATAAGGGGGCGTACAAGAGAGAGAGGGGATGTGGGGAGGAAGGAAGGTCAGCGCTCGTCGGACAGGGACGGGCAAGGCAGCGATGATGCCTGTGTTGTTTGAGGAGCGCTGACCTTCCTTCCCTTTCCCTCTCCCTCTCCCTCTCCCTCTCCCTCTCCCTCTCCCTCTCCCTCTCCCTCTCCCTCTCCCTCTCCCTCTCCCTCTCCCTCTCCCTCTCCCTCTCCCTCTCCCTCTCCCTCTCCCTCTCCCTCTCCCTCTCCCTCTCCCTCTCCCTCTCCCTCTCCCTCTCCCTCTCCCTCTCCCTCTCCCTCTCCCTCTCCCTCTCCCTCTCCCTCTCCCTCTCCCTCTCCCTCTCCCTCTCCCTCTCCCTCTCCCTCTCCCTCTCCCTCTCCCTCTCCCTCTCCCTCTCCCTCTCCCTCTCCCTCTCCCTCTCCCTCTCCCTCTCCCTCTCCCTCTCCCTCTCCCTCTCCCTCTCCCTCTCCCTCTCCCTCTCCCTCTCCCTCTCCCTCTCCCTCTCCCTCTCCCTCTCCCTCTCCCTCTCCCTCTCCCTCTCCCTCTCCCTCCCCCTCCCCCTCTCCCTCTCCCTGCCCCCCTCCCCCAACAACGTTCACAACACGTACATCTAATCTGAATGCCCGGTAATGTGGCGTCTTGACACCTTTAAATATATTACCAAAAGAACATTTGCTGCATTTATGTCCTTTGGCCATCTCTTGTTAGTTAGTGTAATGTTTAACCTGTCAGATGGGTATAGTCAGTTTTAACAGCTATTGTCATAAAATGCCTTTAGAAAATTCCTTGCAACCTGTATATTTTGTTGTGGATAAATTATGTGGGAAGCGAGATTTTTTCTGTACCAATAGCAATAATGACCCATGCTATGGCCATGTCATGATAATTTTCGGTCCTTCACAGAAAACATGCTTGCATCAATCTGTATTGTGCATGGTTAAGCATATATGTCATCATGGTCCAGGATTTATTGACACAAGTTGATCATACGCTGAATAATCCAACCACATTTTTGTTTGGAAGTGGAAAGAAATAATAGAAATTGCATTAATTGCAATGTGTAAAAAGAGTTGAGATACTGTATTATAATTTTGCTGCATGTCATTGTGGTATATATCATGTCTTGATTGGTGAATATGTTTAGTTTGTGACTTTATTTGAAGCAGAAATAATATGTGAATGCTTCATGTGATCATAATTATGTGAGCATAATTCCGACGTAACTACGCACTTCGTCTGAGCACATTATCGCACGTGTCATGCAAGCCATCTTAAATGACCATCTAAACTGTCATTTGGCAACCTAAAAAGCTGCCTCGGTTGCCCGGCTGGCAACAGGGAAAAAAAGTTAAGTGAGAGCCCTGCATTTAGAATCAGTTTTGGGCACCATGTTATAGGACAGATTTTGTCAAGCTTGAAAGGGTTCAGAAAAGATTTATGAGGATGTTGCTAGGACTAGAGGGTGTGAGCTATAGGGAGAGGTTGAGTCAGCTGGGTCTTTATTCCATGGAGTGCAGGAGGATAAGGGGTGATCTTATAGAGGTGTATAAGATCATGAGAGCAATAGATCGGGTAGATGCACAGTCTTTTGCCCAGAGTAGGGGAATCGAGGCCCAGAGGACATAGGTTAAAGGTGAAGGGGAAAAGATTTAATAAGAATCCGAGGGCTTTTTTCACGCAAAGGGTGGTGGGTGAATGGAACAAGCTGGCAGAGGAGGTAGTTGAGGCTGGGACTATCCCATTGTTTAAGAAACAGTGAGACAGGTATATGGATAGGACAGGTTTGGAGGGATATGAACCAAGCGCAGGCAAGTGGGACTAGTGTAGCTGGGACATTGTTGGCCGGTGTGGGCGAGTTGGGCCGAAGGGCCTGTTTCCACACTCATCACTCTCTGACAAGATCATTTTTCTGGTTTTAGAAATTGCTGGTAAAACGTACATTTCTCGAGAAAAATATTGGGTTTTAACAGCATTGTGTTAGATATTTGGTGATGTGTAATGACTGCAGATGCAAATAAGCTGCGTTGGGTAATTACATCCTGCCTTTCACAGTGAACTCCTGAGGCTGTATTGAGAGAAAAATCATCTTGCTTTTATGCAGACAGTTTATTGGGTTGCTGTGAAGATATTGAGTGTGTTCTTATTACAAAGGTTTTGTTTTTGTGTGTTGTAAAAAGCTGCGAGGACTAGCAAATAATCTCTTTTCATTAAACAAGCAGAAGCATTAATTCATAATTTTTGAAAATAAATTTAGAATCAACAATAAAAATTATGGTAGTGAATCTGACCTTTAAAGGAGGTATCTTCCATGGTGTAATTTGAAAGGAGCCTGTGGGGGGGGGAAGCATAATATCTGTAATTGGCTTTATGTACAAATTAAGAGATTGAGAGTGGACTATTAAATTCAAGGATAGGGTATTCGTTAATTTTGCCATAGGGTTGTATTTTGGTTCATTAAGCTTTCTTGTGTCATAAATGCCTTTTTGCAACATACATTAAGAAGTGCCAATGATAATGTAGAGAGTCCAAACGTCGTGTAGAAACGTTTTTATTAAGATATTACATGTTTGGCATACATGTGAGTTTGGTACACTCTAACGTAAAGTCATTGTTGCTGCTGTTGAGCGAGGTTGTTGACTCGCAATCTCGAGCTAGGTTTCTGCTGTTGTTGTAGGGCACACAGAGGATGCCATCTCTCTGGCCCTTCACACTGTCCTGACTCACCTGGACAGACAGGGCACGTATGTGAGGATGCTCTTCATTGACTATAGCTCTGCATTCAATATGGTCATCCCCACCAAGCTCACCACCAAACTCCACCAGCTAGGCCTCAGCTCACCGATATGCGCTTGGATCCTGAACTTTCTCACGGAGCGACCGCAGGCAGTGAGACTGGGCCCGCACCTGTCCTCCACCATCACCCTGAGCACCGGCACACCACAGGGTTGTGTACTAAGCCCCATGCTCTACTCCCTCTTCACTCACGACTGTGTCCCTGCATTCGACACCAACACCATCGTGAAGTTTGCAGACGACACAACAGTGATTGGGCTGATCACCAACGGTGATGAAACAAAATACAGAGCGGAGGTGCAGAACCTGGCGGACTGGTGCGCCAATAACAACTTGGCACTAAACACCTCCAAGACCAAGGAGCTGATCATTGACTTCAGGAGGTCCCATTCTGGAGAATACGACCCAATCTCCATTTATGGGGAAAGTGTGGAGAGAGTGTCCAGCTTCAAGTTTCTGGGCACTCACATTTCAGAAGACCTCACATGGTCCACAAACACCGCCGCGCTGGTCAAGAAGGCACAGCAACGACTGTTCTTCCTGAGGACATTAAAAAAGACTGGTCTGCCCCAACAGCTGCTGACAACGTTCTACCGCTGCACCACAGAGAGCATACTAACGTATGGCATCTCTGTGTGGTATCTCAGCTGCACGGAGGCGGAGAGGAGAGCTCTTCAGCGCGTCGTCAACAGAGCGCAGAGGATCATCGGGACAGAGCTACCAGCCTTGGAGGGCATCTACCACACGCGGTGCCTCAGGAAGGCCCTCAGCATCCATAAGGACTCATCACACCCCTGCCACGGTCTGTTTCAACTACTTCCCTCTGGCAGACGTTACAAGGCCTTCTACGCCCGAACCTCCAGACTCAGGAACAGTTTCATCCCAAGAGCTATAGCGGCTCTGAACCGGCCCTAATGAGTGCCCCCCCACCCACCCCCTTTGGACAGTCTCCCTCAGATGGTCACGTCAATTAATTCAGCTTGTTTATTTATGTATTGTATTTATTTACCTTTCCTGGACATCAGTGGAGCTGCACACTAAATCTCGTTGCACTGACGTGCAATGACAATAAAAGATATATTATTATTAACTGATGACGTTCTCCTCCCATCAAACGCAGTCACGTGACCGTGCCAGTTCTGGTGACGAGGGTTCGATCAGTAAGTGACTTGACCACTAGGTGGCGCCACAATAACATGATTACAACACAAAACTTGCCAAAGTTCTTTAGGGGGAAATTTGGGTGGCAGAAACTCTTATTAGAACATAAACCCATGATCAAAGACTTATTTCAGAATACATCTTTAATCAATGGAATCAAATCTTCAATGTGCATAGTATTGTTGCAATGTGTCTGAAACTTCACCAAATTGGGATCGTTAGAAAGGAAGAAATGTTTCAATGGAAAATCAAATAGAATGGAAAATTAAGTAGAGTTGCTGAGAAATATTAAGCGTCTTTAAGGTTGGATATGGCTGGGATTTTTTTAAATTTGGGTTTGGAGCAATTTAATTTTTTGAGGGCCAACAGGGGGTGCTGTGTCACCATTGTCAGAAAGCATGAAGGGAATAGAAATGGAGCAAAATCAATTTGTAAACAGCAAACCTCTACAAATACTATCATAAGTAGATGTTTTAGTAATGTAGGTTGAGGGATAGATGTCGGCAAAATCCCTGTGAATAATTCCCTGGTTTTCATATCAGCAGTGCTGTGGGAATCTGCTTAAAGTCTCAAGGGAGAACCATGACCTCTGAAAGAGCAGCATTTGTTTGGTACACCATTGGTCTTTAGCCTAGTTTTTTGTTTCAATGTTCTTAATGCAACTTTCTGTGTCCCCTTCTGAGCCACAACTGAAAATGGAAAATATATATTTTCAGAAAATCAAAAAATGAAATGATGTACTGGCATACCAAATTTTTTTATTTTATCTAAATTAATGTCACAATAAAGTTGTGATTTGTATTTAAACCCATCCAAAAATCCAGATATACCTGATTAAAATGAATAACTATTGTGACATTTTGTAAATAGTTGGAAATAAAATGTCTTGTGGTTTAATTTCGGAACCGTAGAAGGAATACTGTCGAATTACATCGCAGCTTGGTTTGAAAATGGCTCTGCTCAAAACTGCAAGAAATTGCAGAGGGGTTTGGATGTTGCCCATTCCATCACAAAGACCAGACTCGACTCCATTCACACTTCACGTTGTCATGGGAAAGCAGCCCAAAATAATCGAGGACCTTTTACCACTCCGAACATTCCTCTTTATCCTGGTTCTCTTTGGGTAGATGGTACAAAAGCTTCAAAGAGCATACCACCTGACTTGGGAACAGCTTCTTCCCCTCTGTTATCTGAATCTTCATTCCATCAGTTAGGGTACAGTCCCGATTTTCCAACCTAAACTCATTGTGGGCTTTCAACTTTTTTCTCTGGTACTGTTGTGCTATAATGTTGAGAAACTGTTCTGGTATATTTTCCTTTGTTCTACCTGCTGTACATGTGGTTTGGCTTGATTGTATTCATGTGTAGTATTATCTGATTTGATTGGATAGCTTTTTCACTGTACATTATATATGTGACAATAAATAAACCTAAACCTAAGTGTTTTTGTAAATTATTGCATTGAAAATACAATACAGAAATAGGTAATTCAACCTAAAGTGGTGTCACAATATTTATGTATGAAGAGACTGCAGATGCTGGTTTAAACCGAAGATATTTTTCTGGGTTGCTGCAGAGTGAGCGAAGGGCTGTACGTTCTGGGGGGAGAGGTTAGAGTAGGTAAGGGGAGTGGAAAAATTGAGACAGTTGTCACGCTGGCAGTTAGAAACAAAAAGGTCTAAAGCGGATAGAGGGCTGTCCGGGGGAGTCCAAGAAGAGGGGAACTGGTGTAGACGGGTCTGAAGAAGGGTCTCTACCCGAAACGTCACCCATTCCTTCTCTCCAGAGGTGCTGTCTGTCCCACTGAGTTACTCCAGCGTTTTGTGTGTCACAGTATTTATTGGCCCCGGGAGTCTTTTCCCAGCTTGCTTCAGGCCCTATCTTTGCATCTTATACTTGTCTAGTTATTGTTGCAAATAGTAATGTCCTAAAATCAACTGACGTAAGTGACAAGATTTTTGATTAAGACAAAAGTGATCCTTGTATTTTCAGATAAGGTAGTGGAAGCCTGATGTCAATATTTCACGATTCTTTCTTGACTACAATGGTGTAACAGAGATATCTGGGAGATTAAACCCGAGAATTAATCATGGTTCAATCATAGCACAGGCTGTATAAGTACCATTAATTTTCTCAGCCAATGCAAGCTCCATACACATATGAGAGATCTATTAGCAGCTGGTAAGATGTACGCTCTCTAATCTGCCACAGGTTTGATGAGCGAATCGCACGGGCTGGAAATTATTGCAACTTCACAATCTGTGATCTGACTATAAATAGTCGAGTATAAAGTCAAGTTTAAGACTTCTGAGCACATATGAATGGGAATTCTAAATGGTTCATATGGGGATATGCTACTGATTTATTATCATAGTCTGTATTGCCCTTATTTTGGGCGTTTCAAACTGAAATGTATTTAGCACTGCCCTATTTAATTTGCATGGTTTCTGGCCTGTTTTAAAACCTGTCTTTCAACATTGTTTTATTTTCCTCCGTAATAATGTTTATTTTTAAATGGTTCCTTTGTAGAATACACGAGAACACTGGCAATGTGTACCAAAGGTGATTTTTTTTCGCATATAAGCAGGGCAGAATTTAGTCTGTCTTGATCCAACGTTGATGCAGGCCGGTTCTCTGCAGTAGAGGTGAGTTCTTTCTGCAAAATTAAGCTGATAGCGTAGCTAATGTTTTCATGGATCTTTAAGACTGAAAGATTATTTCATATCAGATGATTTTACCTTTGAATCACATACTTCCAACGGGTTTATTCTCAATTAGATTACTTTGATAATGGGGGAAAATAAAACTATGCCTAAAACAGTCTTACTACAAGCCAGTATAACTGAAAATCGATAAACCATCAGATGTCCCACAGCTTGACAGCAACTCCCACCAAAGTGTATTTCTAACCACTTTTGTTTTGTGTTTTTCCATGACCCTATCCACTTGCCTTTGTATGTCTTTTCTTGTCGAGGCTCTTGTTATCTCATCTGCAATAATGTGAAAGCCAGAGGCTAGAAGTGAGTCGGGATGGAGAGACCGATGATTGGTTTGGAGATGAAGAGCCAGTGCTGTGGCATATATAGTTTTAGTGTCTTCAAAATACACCAGCACATTATGATTTTGTCTCACTATTTTACCGATAAATGTATGGAAGACAGAGTAAGTGTGCTGCTTTTCAAGTGAGATGGCCAACAGTGTGTGAAAATTCAGTATATTTATAAATGTTTTCACGTTGGTAATCGTCTGTGAAGGAGCGTTTTCCGGAATGAATGAATGAATGAAATCAACCATAAAATACCTTGAATGTTTCCGAGTTGACGTTAAAGTAATATGCTGAGTTGCCTGTTTTAGTTTTCCTCCAGATCATTAAACTAATCTAATATCTCCAATGCTACCCTCCAACCTGAAAGCTGAATTTATCTGAAAGATAAACTATCTGGCTCACATTCTAACTTGATTCTTTGAACTAGTCTCATGGTTATGCTCTCTTTTGGCTCCAGCATTGAGGCATATATAAGAAGGTACACAAAATTGCTGGGGAAACTCAGCGGGTGCAGCAGCATCTATGGAGCGAAGGAAATAGGCGACGTTTCGGGCCAAAACCCTTGAGGCATATATAGTTTTGTTTCCTACCAACTGGAACAGGGTGGAGTTTTCAGGATGTTATCAGAACATAGCACTATATATGATTGGATGTAACCATTTCAAAAGCTCAACAATTTTGATGTAAAGTGTAGCAAAATTAATTCCAATTACTGCACTCATCACCTTAAGTGCCAAATCTTTGAAAAGGGTGTTATTCTGCCTACAGCTTTACTGCCATTATGCATAAAAGTAAATAAACTATAAATGCCCTTTTACACATGCATAACAGTCCAAAGAAAATTAATGGAGCTTGTTTTTCTGAAAATAAGGTCAATCTTGTATAGATTCTGCATAGATTTGTATGCACAGCCTCACCTGGGTTAGGCCTTCATTCAAATGAGAATCACTTTTCTAAATGACAATAGGTTAGTGCAATTTATTCAGTATTCTGGGTACTCTTGTAGAATTTCATCAGAACTTTTGTGTTAAAGTTGAAGGCTGAGGAGATTAATATTCTTACTATTCTTGCCAGTGTTCCAGAGATGGGTTTAGAGCCAGGAAGTTGTCATCAGTGGTGGACCTGTTGTGATGGTAAGCAAATAGTAGTGGATCAAGGCTGGCTGGGAGATGATGTGAACTCTAGTCTCTAGAACCACTTCATGGTGGTGGATGTCAGAGCCACTGGACGATAGTCATTAAGGCTACCTAACCTTTCTTTGGTAACAGGATGATAGTGGTCTTGAAGCAAGTGTGCATCTTAGAATGGAGTAGTGATAGGTTAAAGATGTCTGAAAATACCTTTGCCAGCTGTTCGGCGCAGGTCATAAGAATGCGACCAGTGACTCCATCTGGGTCAGTTGCTTTGTATGGATGCACTCTCGGGAAGTTCCTTATGTTGAATGTTATTTAAATGACCGAAAAAAAGTGCTTTAATAAAGCCCTGTGCACTAAACGTCTTATGCTATCATGTATGTGTAAAGTTACCAACACAAGTTTGTCTACCAACACAATGATGCTCTTATTTCATTTCCCCTTGGATTTTATTCCAACGAGAGTAACAAAACTTGACAGTGTCACATGAGGGATGATGGCAGTTAGCCAAGCAGGGGTGAAAGCTTTAAATGAGGAAAAGGAGAGTCGTTTGGGGAGGAATTTCCAGAGTTTGGATGGAGGCATCTGTCGACCCAGTTTGCAAATTGATTGATTAAATGTAGGGTCTTGGAAAAGTGAAAATTGGAGGATTGCCAATTCAGGAGGATGGTGGGGCTCTGAGAATTTACAGAGTTGGGAGCGGTGAGGCTGAGGATGAACGAGAGTCCTGAAAACCAGTATGTGAATTTTTGGAAATGTATGTAGAAACTCTGACAGGGAATAGTCAGGAACTAAATCCCGGGTAGGAGGTCCTCATAGATTCATATGATGATCGATTCAGTCTGAGGAAGGGTCTTGACCCGAAACGTTACCCATTCCTTCTCTCCAGAGATACCACCTGTCCCGCTGATTTACTCCAGCATTTTGTGTCTGTGATATGATGATTGCCAGCTTTGTTTAAAGAAACACTAGGATAATATTCACTGAAGTGAAATAATTATAAATGTGACAGGAGAAGTGGAATATCTTTTCATAAAGGAAAGTCGGGAAAGGTGCGGCATGTTAATTTTATATCATTACAGGCGAGCAAGTTGTGGTAATTCATCTAAATGAGTCTGTTCGCAGCTGCTGCCTATCCTACTGTGAAATCAACGTATTTATTCGCACCAAGCTATACTATGCATCGGGTTAACGAACTATTGTAGAATAAATAAATGTGCATAAATACAAGTATCTTTTCTGCGATGCGTAGATACTACAGTCACCTCATTGTGCCAATATATACAGGGCAGTATGATTTGTATAAGTAAGAACAAGGGCAGCAGCATGGTGGTGCAGCGGTAGCGTTGCTGCATTACAGCGCCAAAGACCCGGGTTCAATCCTGACTACGGGTGTTGTCTGTACGGAGTTTGTACGTTCTCCCCGTGACCTGTGTGGGTTTTCTCCAAGATCTTCAGTTTTCTCCCACACTCCAAAGACGTACAGGTTTGAGGTTAATCGGCTTGGTATAATTGTAAATTGTCCCTAGTGTGTGTAGGATTGGGTTAATGTGTGGGGATCGCTGGTCGGTGCGGACTCGTTGTATCTCTAAACTAAACTTAAAAACTAAACTGGGGTAATGCATGCTATTCTGGTCACTATTCTTCACCTCACATCTGTGAAATCCTTAAGTTGCCGAGATGAGGGCTTTTAACCACAAGGTTAGGTTGGAGACAGTGGGCTGCTTCTTGGAGCAAACAAAGTTGAAGGGAGGTTTAATAGTAAAATAATGAAGGTTTTGGAAAAGTAAACAAAAAATACTGTTCCTAGCTGATGAGTATCTAGGTGACATGGTTAAGATTCTGCGCAACTGTGTCGGGGGGGATGTGGGGAATATTTTTATGCAGGGAGTGATATCATCTTGAAATGTGCTGCCTATATGGGTGGTGGAAGTTTAGAGGATCAGTGATTGAAAAATAAACTTGCAGGGCCCTGAGATAGGATATGGGTGACCTTTGATGTTTCATAGGGAGGTGCCATTCACTTGAATGGCAGCCTCCTGTACTGTTTTACCTCTCATTCCAGAACTGCAGAACTACAGATTGGTTGGTTAGTTAACTCTGGGAGGTCACTGAACTGAAAAATTTCTATGTAGATTGCAAAGTTTTGAATGTTCAAAAAATGCAGGAGTCCAGGGGGTTTCAAGTTGCAAGGTGACAAAAGCTTGTTCTAAATGTGACAGGACTCGGCTGAGATGGTGTGCAGGCATTTAATGTTATAGAATTAGAAATTGATGGCCTTGGTGTTAATGTGATTGGAACCTTTTCTCAAGGTCAAATGTAACACTAATGCTCAAAGGTATCTGATTCTGCCTTGGAATTTGTCAGTTTTGTGAATAGTGGCCATGAAAATGACAATGATGAGAACTAATGTCGATAACTTTTGTCTTCCCAAATATTTAAGTGGAGGGTATTTCTGCTTATCTATTTTTGCTTGTCAAACTAATGGTGACATGTTGGAGACTTGATGGAGTTGCATGGTTCTTGACTTGATGGAGTTTCACAACAAACAGAGAAATTGATACGCTTTCCATGATGTTGCTGGGAAGTAGCATGTCGATAAGAAATAAGAGGGGACTAAGGATACATCCTTGTGTGCTGAATCACAGGAACAATAACCAGCAAATCATCTCTAATGTTTTAGGATTAGGTGGAGAAAGGATCCAAGTGTGGCTGGTGATAATTAGTGAAAGCAAAGCCTCACTTGCCTATTACTGCAACATGAGATGTTGTTGTTTGGACCAGTCTTGTATGTCTTAACTCTTGGCATGGCTTGGACGCGAGTTCTAAGAAACTACCGTTTATATTTCCTGAATGACGACCAATGAATGCAACATTTCGCTGAACCAAGCACAATCGTCAAGTTACTCTTTTGTAAAATACGTCCCTAAAGGTTTGTTTACAATGATTTTTATCCCTGATTGAAAATAAATGCCTTTGGAAATGTAGATAAACTTTAGAACAAAGCAATGCCTGTCTCTTTTTGCAAAAGGAGCTAGTGATGTGTAAATACTGAATAAGACTATTCATGCTTGTGTTTGTACACATTTACAATGCATTTTTTTTTCTTGGAGGGGTTTCTGTGTTTATTTCAGGAGTTTGAGACATCTGTATTCAAGTGCATTACTAAAGGTAATTTTATAGATATGTACGAATCAACAAAACACTTTCCACGTTAGGTCTGTGCAATAAATCTAGATTAATATGACTATAGATACAATTAAAATACATTAAACTACACAGATTTCATGCAATAAATTGAATTAGCAGCTCCCTGTTATATGTATAGATATAATTATGACTAGTGTGGTAACAAATAGAAAATAGGGTTGTTCCACGAGCAAGTCCATGCATGGCTATTCTCTGGTGAATGTTTCACCCATACCACAAAGCCATTCTAGCATCTACAAGACCCCAGTATGTGATGGATTATTCTCCACTTGCTAGTCTCCAGATGATCATTCACCTTCTCAAGCATAACTGTCCAAGACAAAGAAATAGCTTGATCAACACACTATCAAGCTCTTAACATTTTCTATCTACCAATAGGGTACTGTGGTTACAATATATGTTATCCACAAAACACACTTTCAGTTACTTGCCTAGTATACGCTGCAGTATCTCACAATCTGTGACGTGCCAATGGGTAAAACATAATCAATTATTTTACAATCCATAGAAGTTCATATTTGCTGTGGTTAGTGTTATCAAATATTCAAGAGCCTGAGGTTGCAGGGAAGAAGCTATTCTTCAATCCGGTGGTCACTGTTTTCGGGCTTCTGTACCTTCTGCGCAGACATCTTCCGGCAGACCGCAGAATAGCAAAGACCGGAGCCTCACAGGTTGGAGCCCGTGGCCGACAGGGAGCCTGTGGGCCGGAGCCCGTGGCTGGGGTCTTGGGTCGGCGCCACGGAGGAGTCCGGAGAGGACCCAGCGGCTGTTATATTCCGGACGGCAGAATGAATAACAACTTACACGCAGGTTGCCTGGATCACGAGAGAGAGAGAGAGAGAGAGAGAGAATGATTACCCAATATTCCCTGCTTATACTCAACACCAGCTCATTAACATATACATGAATATGCATGAATACATTACACTGCTCTCCTTTTTTTAAGTATTAAATCTAAGTACTCAGTTACAATTTTGTTGTTGTGTTACTTGATTTAAACCAGTATTTAATCTTAAATCGTAATGAAATCTTAAACGATAAACATAATATATTTATTTTACACATCTACACATTTTCGTTTTACTTATACAGTGAGTTACTTAACTTACAACCTAATTTGCCTACTGGTTTACGGATCTTGCCTGATCGTCTAACAGTTGCAGGTGTAACAGGTTTAGGTGTTGACTCAACTGAGGCTTGTTTGGCTCTGTTTTAGTACCCTGACTTTGACCAGAGGAATCTGTATCTTTGTCTGTACTAACTGAACTTTGTGTTTCAATCGCAGTGGTCTCTTCCAACTCACTTTCCGATTTAAAAAACTCAGGGATTAGGACTTCATGCTCAGTTTTTGGTTCATCTTTGGCTGGAATCATTTGATCAACATGAACGCTTTTGATCCTATCTCCAATTTCAACTAAGTATCTTTTTGTTCTACACACTTCCACTATTTTCCCAACATCCCATTTGTCTCGACTGGACTTGTTGGGAGGACTGAGAACACAAACATGCTCATCTGGCTTGTAGTACCTCTCCTTTTTGTGGGAGTCAAACTGGCGTTTTTGACTTAACTGTTTTTGCTCAACTCTCAAGGCCGAAATGGGTTGAACTAAACTTAGGCGTATTCTTAGCCTTCTCTTCATCAACAGTTCTGCAGGTGAGTAACCCGTTGTTGTGTGTTGTGTGGTTCTGTACTTCAGCAAGAAACTAGCCAAACGATGTTTCATGCTGAGCTGCAAAACCTGTTTCTTGAGAGCATCTTTGACAATTCTAACAAACCTTTCCAACGCCTCATTGGAGGCTGGATGGTATGGGGGAACAAGTGTGTGTTTCCGCTGCAGCAACTCTTTGAACCGTTCTGAACGAAACTGAGGCCCGTTATCAGAAACGTGTTCTTCCGGTAAACCATGGCATGCAAAAATGGATCTCAACTAATCTATGGTACACTCAGTAGTAGTGCTTGACCCCATATTCATAACCTCAATCCATTTGGAATAACTATCTACAAGTACCAGAAAATGATCATTACCTTTTTCACAAAAATCTACATGAACTCTCTGAAAAGGTCTGCTTGGCCATGACCAGGGTTGCAGTGGTGTTTTTGGTGGTTTACTCCTGCAATTTTGGCAGGCACTACATTTACTCACCAGTGACTCGATGTCACTGTCAATACCAGGCCAGTACACAAAACTTCTGACAATTTACTTCATGCTTACTATGCCACGATGTTCGGCATGAAGTTCATTCATAATTTTGTTTCTTAAAGGGCTTTCTCACTGTGCGACCTGAAGCAAGACTTAACAAGATTTAACATCGTGGGAACCTTCTGCGATAGCAGTACGGCATTCGTGGACCACCGAGGACCTCCGTGGCGCTAACGGCAGGTAGTCGTGTGACTTGGTACGGTCGGGAGAAAATTCAAACATTCAAACATTTTTGAATTTCTCCAAGAGTGCCTAGAGCACTTTTTGGTGAGCGTTGCAACATTGTATGAACGCAGTGGCCCGTGCGATATCCGTAATAACTCTTGCGGGTACCGTGGGAACTCCTGCGAACGGTGAGTAACTGAGCAGTTTGATTGTCAGTGCTTGTTTTACCTCATTGTTAAATAAATATATTTTTTACTATCAGATTGATGTCTGCAATTCTTCATTAACACATCACTACAAGATGAATGTCTCTAATGTTATAATCCCTCTCATGCTGAAACACAAAATAGTTGAAGGGAGGTGAAATAATCACATTTTCATTCTTTTTCATTTTTGAGTGTTCAGGTACCTCACTTGCTGAGCTACTTTACTCCAGCAGTTTGTGTCTCTTTTTGTCTAAAGCAGTTTCTAAGACTGGAGGAACTCCGCGGGCCAGGCAGCATCTACGGAGGGAAATGGACATGCAACCCTTTCTTCAGGCTGCCTTATCTCTCCCCACCCCCCCTCCCCCCAACTCCCACCCCCACACACAAATGCTGGAGAAACTCAGCGGGTGCAGCAGCATCTATGGAACGAAAGAAATAGGCAACGTTTCGGCCCGAAAAGTTGCCTATTTCTTGTGCATGTGTCGGAAGGAACAGCAGATGCCGGTTTAAAGAGAATGCTGGAGTAACTCGACGGCAGGCAGCATCTCTGGGGAGAAGGAATGGGTGACATTTCGGGTCGAGACCCTTCTGATATGCTGCTTGTCCCGCTGAGTTTCTCCAGCATTATTGTGTACCTTCGATTTTCCAGCATCTGCAGTTCCTTCTTAAACACAAATGTACCGAGTTCCTCCAGCACTTCGTGTTTTGCTCAGTATTCCAGCACCCGCTGTCTCCCGCGTCTCCAATAAAACAAAACTACTGTCAAAAGGGTGAAGAATAGGGGCAGAGATAGATACATTCCTGATTAGTGCGGCTGTCAGGAGATTATGGGGAGAAGGCAAGAGAATGTGGTTGAGAGGGAGTGCCCATCTGTTACTATTAATTGGACAATTCGGTCTGAAACGCAACACGCCAGCCCCGACATCCAGTCCTTTGAAGATAGACACCAGTTGCTTGGAGCAACTCAGTGGGACAGGCAGCATCTCTGGAGAGAAGGAACGGGTGGCGTTTCGGGTCGAGAGCCTTCTTCAGACTGAAAGTGTCACCTCTCAGTAGATAATAAAATAAGACAATCATCACGGTCAATGTGAGACACAGTCTTTATTCCTATTTGACAAAATAAAAAGACGACTTCTTGCACATATTGAGAGAAGGTGCATCACACCAAACAACATTTGTCTAAAAAAAACAGATTATTCTTCAGCTCATTAAAGAGCTCGGGTGAAAAAAACCAATATAGTGTGTGAAAAAAAGTAACATCATTTGTGCCACGTGATTAACAACACTACAGTCCACGATGTTCATTCAAGATTAACGGGAAAGATCGGGAGACGGACAAGTCACTCGCACAAATAACAGAAATGCCGAGTACCGTGGGAACTCTTTATCGTGAGAACTCTTTATCGTGCGGAACTCGTGCTGGACCACGACCACTTCACTCGGGTGACATCTTGCTTCAGGTCGCACCGTGAGAACTGGCCATTAAAGACTCTGGTATCACCACGCTGTAACCCAACTTAATGCATCCCTGCTCACATGATAAATCATGACGTCAATTATGGAAAGGCTTCAGCTCTGCGTTCAATCCACTATCGATTTCAGTCCAACCGTTCAATGTCTGTTCACAAACCCACTTCAGCACAGTGTCTTTCTCTGTTTCTGCTGCAATTTCAGTTTACATAAGTAATGCAGAACTTGTAGCTGAGGCAGCTGAAGACTCTCCTTCAAATAGTTCCACAGAGCTCTTCCTGGGAAAGCAGATGGAGCGTCAGTTTAATTCTCTTTTGAAAGATGATGCTCCTAAAACAGGAGTGCGCCACTGCACCGAAGTATTGGTCCAAGTTTTGTGATCAGGTTTCTGAAATTGAACATGATGCTGTTAATCCTGGCCAGATTAGAGGGGCTAGGACTCTAAAATGGGGTAAAAGCTTCAGGGCTGCTGGGAGATTTGGTCAATTTGAAAGTGCTCTCTGTGGAACTGGGACAAGCTGCGGAGTGGTGCCAGTTTGTCTAGAGCCTAGATCCAAGCTGCACGAAACAAATAAGAACATTTGCAGACCCTGTCAATTAGGTGCAAAATGGATAGAATGGATTGGCTGACTGCAAACCAGACATACACCTTGTAAATAATTGTAAATAATGTTGCTGAGTTACACTTTTCCCGAATGTTGATTGGATGGGGTATTGAGCCTTGTCTGGTTTTCTTGCAGATCAGGGTAAATGTTGCTATTTTTGCTTCCTTGAGAAGCCCTGTTTGAATACAATGTATTAGCTGCTGTATTATTGGGTTAGGGTAATGTCTGTTATGTATGGGGTTAATCGATATCTGTAATTGGATTATTAAGAGACCACCCCCATGTGTTTCGACCCCTCGAGGTCCCGTGACATATAAACGTCCGCTACCACAAGGTCCCGCGTCGATCTTCTGGGAGAGCGTTTGGGACTGCGTGACCTTCTGGAGTGTCTCTGTTTGAGCGAGGCCTAGAGGGCTTGATCAGGCAGATATGAGGATTGAACACGCGGTGGGATAGGTATAGTAGTGAACTGTAATTGTGTTTTGTCAAAATAAAGATTAGCTGATCAAGTGCTTGATTCAGTGGAATTTGACTGAAACTAGACCCGTGGGAAGCTTAGAACGTGCACTTTACATTGGGGGCTTATCCGGATCATAAAAGACCCCCAAACACAAGTTTGCGATCAAGGTGTTGAGCTGTTTCGATCGCGAGTGCAGAAATCGGGCCCACGGTGCGGTCCTGCTGGGTCCTAGAGGCCCTGCTGGGGTTGGGTTAAAGGCCATTTCCAGGGTTAGGGGGTCAAAACTTTGTCGTAGTTGGCAGACTGCAGCTGCTTTAACGAGATCCTGACGCGTTTCATTGGGCAAGGAGTGGCCCAAGGTTAGATTTGGTATCCAATTGGTGGGGTATTGAAATACAGGTCTGACCTACGTATCGATCGGATCTTTGCCGGGAGCGTGGATTGGAAAGGTGCGCTCTGAAATTCGGCATCGATAACTACCACCGCGAAGCGGCTATGCGCTGAACCCCCAGTGCCCAACAGAGAGGAGTATCTGTGTGAAGGTATCCGAGTCCCATGTGATGGACGAGGAACCTCGTAAAGGTATTGGGCTCGGTGGACAGAGTATAAATTGGCCGGAATACTCTAGTCCATTCAAGAATCTAATTGGGCAATTTTAGTTTGATTCGAGTGCCCATGTATGAGGAGGGATACGCATTAAAACTAGGAGTTTGAGAACGAGTCTATATTGGCAGAGCCAAATTTTCAAATACAGAATTTCACATTGAAGTTCTGCCCATAAGGTGGAATTCGAATTCCTGTATATAGAACTTCGGAGTTGGTGCATGTCTGTGATCGATTCCGAATAGCGGCTGATCAACAGTGAATAGTAACCCTCTGATCGATTGTTGACTAGTACCTGATAGCGAAGAGTACCTGAGAGACGGGAACCTTGTTTACATGGTGAAAAGTAATCCGAATGCGAAGGGGGCCCCAAATTCTGTCAAACTTAGAGAGGAGGGAAAGCGGTCCCCCTATAGAAGTCCAGTCTCGGTAGGAAAGTAACATTCGGGAGGAAAAGTAGTCATTTAAGGAGTAGTACCCCTCAGCAAACAGTAACCTAGGAAGGGGGACATCTTCGGTATCAGAGGGAGAGGTTCACTGAGTGATAACAGCGTGACGCGGTGTTGAGATCGAGTGTTTGTGAACTGTGCTCTAGTGATTTAACTCATTTTGTAAATTGTAAAAATCTAGCTTTCTGTATTGTTATCGGATCCGAACTGTGTAAATACTCGTGTGTGTAAATAAATTTAGAAAGTTAAGATTTAGATTGTGTTAAGTTTGCGGACCATCGGTTGTATTGCTGCTGGTGTGAGTGTTTACGGATTTAGATACCTGTACTTGAAGTAAGAGTATGTTTGAGTTAAATATTTGTATTTGTTTAGATCGTATTGTGAGAATTTGAGTCGTGGTTCGATCAGGGGTTGTACTCTTTCAATCGCTGTGCCAGGGGAGGAGTCATCCCGCTGACCGATTGTGCCACGAGGAAACTTTATTAGAGTGGGATTTATTGGATGCTTATAGTTTATATCGGGGTGTGTCTTGGGTTATTGGTAATCTGGGGAATATTTTTGATTCTAATTATAGTTTTGTTAGCGTGGTTCAGATTTGTCTGTCTGTGAACTTAAAGTGGATTGAGTGAGAGAGAGATTGCTGCGTAGAAGAGTCTGTGAATGAGAGTTAGATTTGGACTGAGCCTTTGTTTGAAAGTTTAAAGTTGAATGAAGTGATTGCGATTTAACTGAGAGTTGGAAGAGATTGAATACGAGCGAGTGGTTTGAATAATTGAATAGGAGCGATTGAGGGAGTGATTGAGTAACAGTTGAAAGAGAGCGATTGTGAGAATAAGTGAATCGTAGAGACGGTTGACCATTGTGTGGGAGAGACTCCATTGACCTTGGAGACTGAGAGGAAGGAATGATTTGAATAGGTGTTAGTGTCTCGAGATTTTATTTTGTGTTGTTACCATTGTTCAGAGAATGGGGAATGTCTCGGAGAAGGACCGATCGAACAGACCAGGAAGCCCGATAAGGATAATTTGCGAGAAGCTTCCACATGAAGCGGACAGACTAAGAGGATTGTTCAAAAGGGAACTGCAGATGCTGGAATATCGAAGGTACACAAAATTGCTGGGGAAACTCAGCGGGTGCAGCAGCATCTATGGAGCGAAGGAAATAGGCGACGTTTTGGGCCGAAACCCTTCTTCAGACTAGGAGGATTATCTGGGGAATTAAATGAAGTATTAAGAGGCGAGCTTTGGCCGCTGGGTGGACTAAAATCTGTAATAGGAATAAACTATATAGAAATGATTGTTAAAAAATATGGGAATAGTGAAGAAGGAAATGAGTTAATCGGAATATGGAGAATGTTCTTCACAAGAAGGAATATAAATAAAGAGTGCGTTTTGCTGTCCACCCTAAGAATGGTAGCATGTAAATTGGGGATTAGAGGGGGACACGATAGAACTGATCCTTCTCGGGACATTCCAGAACAGGGACAGGAAGAACTAGTAAGCCAACAGCAGGAGCAGGAGAGAATACCATCTTCTAGAAGGGAGACTACTGAGGTTGGGTATTGAGCCTTGTCTGGTTTTCTTGCAGATCAGGGTAAATGTTTGCTTCCTTGAGAAGCTGTGTTTGAATACAATGTATTAGCTGCTGTATTATTAAGTTACAAAAATGTCTGTTATGTATGGGGTTAATCGATATCTGTAATTGGATTATTAAGAGACCACCCCCATGTGGTTTGGCCCCTCGAGGTCCCGGGACCTATAAAAGTCAGCTTCCACGAGGTCCGCCGTCGATCTTCTGGGAGAGCGCTTGGGGCTGCGTGACCTTCTGGAGTGTCTCTGTTTGAGCAAGGCACAGAAGGCTTGATTAGGCAGATACGAGGATCGAACCCGCGGTGGGATAGGTATAGTAGTTGAACTATAATTGTGTTTTATTGAAATAAAGATTAGTTGATCAAGTGCTTGATTCAGTGTTTTTTGACTGAAACTAGATTGGGGAGAAGCTTAGAACGAGCAATTTACAATTCCACATACTCTGACATTGGTAAGCGTGCCAGTTTTTGAGCCACAACTAAACAGTGAAAGATTATGAGACTTGTTTTCTCATACTCTCTTGAGCATGGCTTTCAACTTCATGTTGGCGAAGGTGCAAGTATAAGCAAATAAATTAATTAATCTTCCCACTGAATGTTATTTTGAAAAAAAGATTGAAAAACCTGTGTATTTTAAACTGAATTAAATTTTGCAGTAGAAAAACTAGTGTTCTCAAAGGTTCTTTAAGATCTTAAAGTTAAAAATCCTCCTCTTTTTTCCCCTGAAAACTTATTCTATTCAGTACATTTGAATTTTCTCTCCTGCATTCTAAGTTGTTTGCTGTATTTACCTAATTGATTTATACGTTGTCTATCCACTTTTTATTGACTTTTATTTTTATTTAAATTTAATAGTTTTCCATTCCTTGTTTCAGTTATGCCAAATGGCTGCTTCCGACTCTGATGTAGCATGTCTACTTCCTGGCATGGCAGCACACTTATTTTTCTGTACATATGCTGTCTGCATTATTTTGCATTTCTAAAAAATTGTGTATTCTGGATAATTTCACTTCCACCTTTTTGGGGGGGGGGGGAAGGGAGAATATTTGTGAATGAAATGCGTGAGTTTTATTGTGCCTGTGTCCTTTCATAGCTCTCTTGGAGAGGTTACGAACATTTCACAATTTTCATTGTTGCTGTGATCAGTAGGCAGGATTTGCAAGTACCCCTAGCATTAGCTTATGCTCCTGGCATTCCAACACAAGCATCTACATGCCTTCAACTAACATGTCAAGTCTTCTTTAGAGATCTAATGTAAAGCATTGTTTTAGAATGTCATCAGTAAGAATGGGGTATGCTTTACACTTGAAAAGATGCATCTAGAGAATTTGCTTTGCATGTTGAAATATGTTCTTTACTGGTCCAGACATGTTGTGGATGATGGCTAATATGCAAGTTGTTACAGCTGTTGTCACTAACCCCATGGAAATTTTAGTTTAGTACGTTAAGATTAATGTTTGGGGAAAAATAGGAAGGGAGCTTGTAACTGTTCAGAATTATGTAATAAAATTGAATACTTGTATAATCATTTAAATTAGATATCTTAATCAGCATATTGATTGGCATGCCTTTTAGTTTTACATATGGACAATGCATGGGACTATGCTGAACTAATTGAATATTTGGTAATAGTGCTTTGAAATTGAGTTCCACCAAGCAATGATAATTATGCTCAGGAATGCATTGTTTTTGCTGGTCAACAAAAAATCTAAATAAATGATTCATAATATTTATAAAAATACATGACAGTTGATTTTCAAAATCTGTTGCCGTTCAATTATTTACATGCAGCATGTAGAACTCCATATGAAGTTCAAATTGCATTTGCATAAATATTTGACATTCTCCAGAAGGAACAACATGAGGGATTTTGCACTGATTATTTCTTGCAGTGCAATCATAGAAGGATTTCTTTCCTCCATTTGCAAAGGCTGCACCAAGATTCAAATTTCACCTCCTCCTACTTTGGAACTTTCAATATACCTCCAACACATCCACCTGGACCTTGGAATATGTAATGCTAAAGACAATCTCTTGATGTTGATAACCCTGATGAATGGTCTCCAATCTGATTTTTAAGAAATTGGGTCTTTTTCACTATGTGAACGAGTCTGCTTAATTGTTGTGATGATATACGAACGGATGTTTTTTGTGGTTCTGTCCTAATTGCTCTGGGCTACATTGAAAGATCACTCCAAAAGCATTTTTGTCCCAGTTTATATTTTTATTTGCACTCTGCTTTTTTAGGAATATTTAGGATACGCACAAGCGGGCTTTGATAGCTTGGCTTGTGTCATTGTACAAGTCACACAGCACCAAATGCAGAAATAAGTTTGTACACAACTTGTTCCTACCTGTTCTATTAAGCCTAACAGCAGCCAAAAAGATCCCAGGGGAAAAAAAGGTTTTCTTTCAGACTGGAGTGAAAAGTTTAAGTAAAGACTGTTCCCAAGATCCTATCAGTTAGTCTTGGGCAATTTTGTGAGAAAGAACAGAGCAGAGGGCATGCACTGCCAAAGAATATTGAGATCATTAGGTTACTTTGAAGCAGAACCGTTCAGTAAATGATGTTGAGTTGATTGTCTTGACCAGTCAGAGCATAAAGCAAGCTATTGTTCTTTGTATGAAGAATTTGGGAATGCAAATTGTCCAAAGCCTCCAAATTGAGGGTGGGGTATGGAATTTGGCTGCTTTAACGTTTGATGTGCATCACACACTTTGACTCTAACAGATCCAATGTTCTTTTTGAACGGTAAAAGTAGGGAAATAGTAAGATTAGATTTGAATTAGATGCAGAAACATCTTGCAATTCTTGCAAACTTCACAATGTGATGTACAGTGCTGTGTTTTCTTCTGAATGTTTTTAGTTGTAGCTGGCTGCTATGTGAAACCAGGGAAATCCATGGTTTTAGAATTTAATGAATATACGTGAATTATTATTTGGGTAGTCACTTGAGATTGAAGACGAGTTACTTCTGAAGAAGGGTCTCGACCCGAAACGGCACCCATTCTTTCTCTCCAGAGATGCTGCCTGTCCCGCTGAGTTACTCTAGCTTTTTGTGTCTATCTTTAGTTTAAACCAGCATCTGCAGTTCCTTCCTACACCTTACTTCTACTCTGGTTTTATGCGTTCTGAAATGACCCCAGGGAAAAAAATGTTTTCTTTAAGACTGGAGTCCAGTGAGGGAACCTCTGTAATGCCCCCAGATGGGGGCAGGGTGTGCTGGTTGGTACTTTGGGTAGTGAAACTTTAAGTGAAATGTCATTCATGTTGGTCTTTAGATTAGCCCATACAATGTCTGTTGCTATGAATGGCCTTCTGAATTAATATTATAGCTTGTCCTTGTTCCTGTGGCACACTTATTTGGTTATGATATGACTGGCTCCAAGCATTTTGTCAGGAGGTAAACCACATTGGTGTAGCTGTTGCACATGCTCTGTAATGTTGACTTGCCACTTGAAGTTTTAATCTTTGATCTTGGCAAGGGGAACAAAGATAATGAGTCTGGGCTCTGCTGCATGAGTAATTATACTGACATGTTTAACCTTGGAACTGTTGGCTACAGCAAGGGAGAAGGAGGAGGACACAGGCAGTGGAATTGGGAGCGGACAAAGCGACGGTCGACAGGAAGAAGCAGTTCGTGGTGAATGTCGAGGGAACCCCATGGTGATCGAGTGCGTCTTGTCATGGCCCTAGCTGATGACTAGTGGCTACAACACGAGCCACAACGACAGCTGTGTCAACTGGACCATGGGGTAGTTGGTGAAGAAAGGCTTGCAAGTGCAGACCTTCCTCCTAGCTTTCTCCCCCATCATTTACAGTTAATCTGAAGAAGGATCCTGACTCAAAAACATCACCTATCCATGTTTGCCAGAGATGCTGCCTAACCTGCTGAGTACTCCAGCACTTTGTGTCATTTTTGGTAAACCCGCATCTGAAGTTCCTTGTTTTTTAAACAATAGAATTTAGGACATTGTACAAAAAAACTAATCGTTGCAATTTAATGATTAATTTAAAATAAATTAAATGAATTTGTATGTTTTATCCTTGTGTCAGTTGGACAGTTGAAAACACGTGTTCCAGATAAGTACAACGCCAATAATAACCCAGCCAAAATTTTTTGTTGAGAAAATGCTTGAATCTGGTGCAACAACTTGCTAAAAACATAGTAGAGTGAAAAATTAGACCAGCCTTTCTGCCTAGAATACTTCAAGCCACAATTGACTAAAGGTGCTTAACCACTGTAAAATAAATCTAAGGACCCTAGGCAAAAGTTGAAGTTTGATTCACGTTGATAAGAGTTCTTTGAAGTGAACTCGAGTGCAGAAAATGAACTGTAACAATGGAACAATGCATCATCTCGTGTTCTTAAAATAAAAATTGCTTTACACGGATAGGTTTTATATCCTTGGGCAATGATTGGAAAAATAGCGAGTAAACAGAAGCTGTTTGTGGTGCAGAATCATGCAGTCAGCAATAAGGAGAGTGTTTGGATATTTACTAAACTGCTAAATCCATGAGCCAAGGGACTAACAGTAAATGTTTTAAAAGCCTTTTTTGAGGAAATATTGGTGGATTTTAAACCGTAAAGTTAAAATGTTTTTACTTTAGTTGTGTACTGTTTCCACTGTGTATATATCTCAGGAGAGAGCTGAGAATAACTCTATCTTCATATTCATAATGAGTGAACAGTTCAACTTAACAGCTTGTATGAAATATATTTGAGCAATATTATTAGGTCTGTACTTTAATACCAGGTATGAACCAGTAAATGTTAAGGCTAACTTAGTTTACAAGAGAGCTTTAATGATTAAAATCATGAGGTGGAAGATGTGTTAATTTTTCAGGATTTGTGTTATTGTGGTTGAATGCCCGTAAGCAAACGAATATTCTTCTGAATTTGTATTCTGCGTGACCAATTGATTTGTTAAAAAATAACCTTGCAAAAATGGATGTATGAATTCTAATCTGGAACCTTTGTATCTATCGTGGTAATTTACCTCAATCATCCTCAGCAGTCTACACTCCACCCCAAGTGACAGACAAGGTAACACTGGATGGATTATACTTGGCCATCAAGTCTCCCAAGACAACAAACACTGGTGTCTTACTCATCATCACCGGTGACGTCACTCAAGAAAACTTCAGGAGTGTGCTCCCCAGATACGATCAACCTGTCTCTCCTGCTCCACATGGGGTGTTAACACTCTAGACCAGTCCATCATCAGGTGTACCTTTCGCTTTGTCCTCATTTCAGCCAATCTGATCATTTGTCTGCAGCAAGCTTACAGATGGAGATCGAAGCATGAGGCACCAATGAAGAGATATTGCAGCAGTGGTCTGAGAAGGTTGAGGATCTATTTCAGACGGGAATATGCTCAAGACTTCTCTTTAGCCTGAGTGAATATATCTCAGTTATCACTGGTTTCATCAAGAAATGCATCAATGACTATGTGTTGACAAAGACCATTTGGATCTATCCTGACCAAAAAATGTTCGTGAACAGGGAGATTCACTGCTAAAGTCTAAATTAAAGGCTTTTCAAGAAGGATGAACCTGTACTGTACAAGCAGACCAAGGATGTTTTCCGTAAGGCTATCCGGGATGCCAAGAGAGATTCCCAGAATGTTAAAGGCTCAAATCAATTAAGCAGTTACCTGGCAACTATGACAGGATTTAAACACTATCATGACCAAGAAATTGAAATTAGACGTAATCTCAATGATGCATTTTTACTGGAAATCTTTCCTATCCATGTAGCTGTCCAAATGTTGTTATACCTGCCTCAACTACCTTCTCTGGCAGCTTGTTCTATATACCCACCACCATATTTGTGGAAAAGGTTGTCCCTCAGGTTCCTATTAAATATTTCTTCTCACACCTTCAACCTACATCCTCTGTTTCTTGATTTCCCAACTCAGTGTGAACGACTCGGTGCATGCACTCTGTCCCCCTAATGATTGTATACAACTCTGTAAGATCGTTGTCGTCCTGTGCTCCAAGGAAACAAGTCTAAGCCTGCCCAACCTCTCCCTGTAGCTCAGGCCCTCAGCATCCCCTTATATCTTCTGTGGACACGTTCTAGTTTACTATGGGAGCATATTTTGGCTGGCAAGAAACAATTTTCAATACACCTTTGCTGGGACAAAGTAATTCGTATGGATGATCTAAATGCTTCTAAGGACAGAAAATCAAGATGGCATAAATTAGTTATGTGAGGACTGGCACTTAAGTACACAAATACCCCAATTATTAATAGACAGCCAAATGTGTCTACAGCCATGCTTTATGTAGTAAATGGCAAAATAAATCTGGTCTGGAAATTAATTTTTTCTCTATCACAAAGGTGTGAAATAACTTAAACTGAAATTTTCTGATTTGATAATACATTCAATTAACATATTCAATTTATCTTAGTCGACAGTCTTTTTTTTGCAAAGCTGTCTTTTTAATTTTGAACTGATTATTGCATTCAATGTAAATGAGAATAGACATTCTGAAGACTGGTTCTTGTTTTGAATTCATGGCTGCTGCTACCACATAATTTGATAATCTCTGAGTAATCCCCAACAGGGCCAATAGCTCAAACATCGACCATATTGAAGTGCTTTGAAAGATTGGTAATGTCCATATCAGCTCCAGTTGTCTTGACACTAGACCCTTTGCAACGTGTGTGTGTGGGAAAAATAAGTCACCAGAGGACACCATCTCCCTGCTCTACATTCAACTCTGGATCACCTAAACAATAAGAACACTCATGGTGTTCAAAAGGGAACTGCAGATGCTGGAATATCGAAGGTACACAAAATTGCTGGGGAAACTCAGCGGGCGCAGCAGCATCTATGGAGCGAAGGAAATAGGCGACGTTTCGGGCCGAAACCCTTCTTCAGACTGATGGGGGGTGGGGAAAGAAAGAAGGAAAAAGGGAGGAGGAGGAGGAGCCCGAGGGCGGGCGGATGGGAGGGTGGGAGGAGACAGCTAGAGGGAGGAGGGAGACAGCACAGGCTAGCCAAATTGGGGGAATTCAATGTTGATGCCATAAGGACGCAAGGACCCCAGACGGAATATGAGGTGCTGTTCCTCCAATTTCCGCTGTTGCTCACTCTGGCAATGGAGGAGACCCAGGACAGAGAGGTCGGATTGGGAATGGGAGGGGGAGTTGAAGTGCTGAGCCACCGGGAGGTCAGGTAGGTTATTGCGGACTGAGCGGAGGTGTTCGGCGAAACGGTCGCCCAACCTACGCTTGGTCTCACCGATGTAAATCAGCTGACATCTAGAGCAGCGGATGCAGTAGATGAGGTTGGAGGAGATACAGGTGAACCTTTGTCGCACCTGGAACGACTGCTTGGGACCTTGAATGGAGTCGAGGGGGGAGGTGAAGGGACAGGTGTTGCATTTCTTGCGGTTGCAACGGAAAGTGCCCGGGGAGGGGGTGGTGCGGGAGGGAAGGGAAGAATTGACGAGGGAGTTGCGGAGGGAGCGGTTTTTGCGGAAGGCAGACATGGGGGGAGATGGGAAGATGTGGCGAGTGGTGGGGTCACGTTGGAGGTGGCGGAAATGGCGGAGGATTATGTGTTGTATTTGCCGGCTGGTGGGGTGAAAGGTGAGGACCAGAGGGACTCTGCCCTTGTTGCGTGTGCGGGGATGGGGAGAGAGAGCAGTGTTACGGGGTATGGATGAGACCCTGGTGTGAGCCTCATCTATGGTGGCGGAGGGGAATCCCCGTTCCCTGAAGAACAAGGACATTTACGATGCCCTGGTATGAAATGTCTCATCCTGGGAACAGATGCGGCGTAGGCGGAGGAATTGGGAGTAGGGGATGGAGTCTTTAAAGGGGGCAGGGTGGGAAAACGTGTAGTCCAGATAGCCATGTGAGTCAGTGGGTTTGTAATGTACAAAGGTTCACCTGTATCTCCTCCAACCTCATCTACTGCATCGCTGCTCTAGATGTCAGCTGATTTACATCGGTGAGACCAAGCGTAGGTTGGGCGACCGTTTCGCCGAACACCTCCGCTCAGTCCGCAATAACCTACCTGACCTCCCGGTGGCTCAGCACTTCAACTCCCCCTCCCATTCCCAATCCGACCTCTCTGTCCTGGGTCTCCTCCATTGCCAGAGTGAGCAACAGCGGAAATTGGAGGAACAGCACCTCATATTCCGTCTGGGGTCCTTGCGTCCTTATGGCATCAACATTGAATTCCCCCAATTTGGCTAGCCTGTGCTGTCTCCTCCCCTTCCTTCACCCTCTAGCTGTCTCCTCCCACCCTCCCATCCGCCCGCCCTCGGGCTCCTCCTCCTCCTCCCTTTTTCCTTCTTTCTTTCCCCACCCCCCATCAGTCTGAAGAAGGGTTTCGGCCCGAAACGTCGCCTATTTCCTTCGCTCCATAGATGCTGCTGCACCCGCTGAGTTTCCCCAGCAATTTTGTGTACCTAATAAGAACACTCATGTCAGGATGCTATTCCTTGACTCAAGTTCAGCCTTCTACACCATAATACCGAATCAACTCATCTTGAAACTCCTGGACTTTGGCCTTGGGACCACCATCTACAACTGACCTCTAAATTAACAGACTGCAGTTGGTTAGAATTGGTTATAATATTTCCTCCATTCTGATCCTCAACACTGGGTGCTCCTCTGGATCACATGCTTAGTCCAATTTGATAATCTAGCATGCAAGTTTCAATGTCCTTTCACTGCATTGCGGTATCCCGTAAGGGTTTGCAGTATGATTGATGAAAAGATGCTTTCAAGTTGAATGTCCGAGTATTACTCAGACCGTTTTTCTCCGCCAATTGATGGAGCCGTTTGGGGTGGCTTTCTTGGGGTCATGGGGGCATGTTGCCTGGAAGATGCTTGCTGACTTTTTGAGGGCTAATCATCAAATGTGCTGAATCTGCACCACATGCGATCTGTCAGGGCTGGGTTGACCACTGTGCTATGATCTGTGGCTCTCAAAGTTCATCGTTGTTTCAACCTGCAGATGTAGAGAAGGTCTGGTTGACAGACTATGATCCATGTATATCTGGTCTTGCATCTCTCGGTTTCTTTGTACAGTGATCTCTGAGCAGGACTTTGTTCATAGTGAAGGGGTGTGAAGGATGCATGTCGCTGAACCTACAAGTTCACCTGCACCATATCTGTTCATGCAAGAGTGCAGTATATCCACATGGAGAGCAGCCGGCAGCTTACATGAGACACCACTTGCCCCTGGGGACAACAAGCTGCTCTTTTTTAGCAATTTAGTTTGAGGTGTAGTTTGCTCATGAATGGCATCTCACTTCTGATTGAGGACAGTGATCTGATTAAGAGGGCATCTCTCTCCTCAATGAGGGCATGTGACAAGAGTTCAAATTTCTAGCAAGATCTGGTTGAGACTACACAGAAGAAATGAAGCATTGCGTGCCTTTGTGACTCCAGGTATTGTCAGCTTGGTCTTTGTAAAATAGTATGCATTAATAATAATAATGTTTTGTTTATAGGGACAGTGCATATTAATGAACATTTGCATGTAAATATGCGAGATTGTAGCCAATCAGTAGCTAATTTCCGTCTCTAGTCCCAGGCAAAGGTAGGTGAAGTGTCTTGCCCAAGGACACAACGACAGTACACACTCCAAGCAGGATTCGAACCGGCCACCTTCAGGTTGCCAGCCGAACACATTGCCTCTAAAGTGTGGTCTGCTGCCTTCACACAACTCTTGTGAGTTTGTGGAGCGGGCCTCTTTCATATTCTTTTCAAGCTACAATTCATCCAATTGTAGATCTCATCAATCTTTCAGGTGGCGACAATTTATGCTGAGCATATTTTTCACAAATGTCTTAAAATGCCTTATTCAAAATATTTCATTATTTTCCCTAACGGATCCAGAAAAGCCTGTCCTGTTTCACGTGTCAGATGGCAGATTTTTTTCATAGAACTAGTTTCTTCTATGAAAATAATTGAAATGGGGATCTGAGTATCTGCTGCCACTGAGAGAGGCTTGGAACTGATATCAGTTTTAAGGGGGAAATGTGGTTTTGGGAGCTTTGGACGATGGGGATACAAATAATGGAGCGAGGCTTTCTGATCTGGGGAAGTTGAAGTGTAAAATTCCTGGTTCTAGTGTTGGGTGGGTGGAAGTTGCAAGAGTATGACAGTACTGGAATCAGTCTGGAATTATTGGGAAGGATGTGGTAGGTTTTGGGAACAATGAATTGGGCTTTTGGGACTCAACATTAGGTACATGTCTGTTTGGTAAAGGTTGTTGGGCGGGAACCCTTCTGGTGCAAGGTGTTATTGTTGAGCCATCAAAATACTGGTAAGAGTAATGCCCCTGTCCCACTTAGGAAACCTGAACGGAAACCTCTGGAGACTTTGCGCCCCACCCAAGGTTTCCGTGCAATTCCCGGAGGTTGCAGGTGGTTGCCGGAGGTTGCAGGTAGGGAGACTGACAAAAACCTCCGGGAGCCGCACGGAAACCTTGGGTGGGGCGCAAAGTCTCCAGAGGTTTCCGTTCAGGTTTCCTAAGTGGGACAGGGGCATAAGTGAACTCCTGGGAGAGTTAAGGTACAAATTTTGTTTTGTTGTTTGAAGCACTTATTGTGTTTAAAATCTTGGAGCACTAACATCAATCGATTGAGGTTTCGATGAAGAGATGGTTTAGGTTAGAGCCCCCAAATCGTGTCAGATCAGAGCCACTGAAACTGGTTAGAGCGCATATCCAGAATTGTTCATAATGAATTGTAGCAAGGGGTCAGAGGTCAATACTGCCACATGGTATTCAAGAGGTGGGTTATGGTGGCTGCTGCAAGATATGTGCAGGTCACAGTCTGGCTAGGTAATGTAACATGGAAAATAGAATGAAAATGTTGGAAGTAAACCAACAGAGGTAAGCATGGAGTACGATCCAGTTGTGGAGACAATGTCTTTGTATTTCCAGCTACTCCCATCCTTGCCTTCACTTGAAGAGCCTGCTAAATCAGAAATGAAAATCTTGGTTCATTTTGTAGTTTCTCATTGGGTTAGATTCCCTGCAACAATCGCCCCTCCTGGCCTCAAGGCTGTTATTGTGTCCCCACTGCTGCCTTGCCCATGATCGGTTAACTCAGCAGCTTGGGAATTGCAAACGTGAGGTTATCTTCCATGTGGTGTAATATTTCACATTATTGAGAGAGCTAAGTTTTTGCCCCTGTGGGACACATGGTAATAATTATCCTGTTAGTTTTCTGTTTGTATCATCCTGTAAATATATACTCATTTGCCTTTCAGCTCTATATGGATTCATTTGTCTGATAGGAAAGGGGATTATATTATCAAAATACAGATCATCCATTCTCTTTTTCTTAATGATCTACCATGTAGACACCGTCAGCTATAGACTGAACGTGATAAGTTTAAAAGCCCGTTTCCATGAAATGGTCACTGATGTCATTCTCATTGTATAACAGACTTTGGACCACAAAAGATGTATGTCCCTAGTGATCAGATTTCCACCTTGTGCAATGAGTTGAACAGCTGCAGTAGACTGAATAGAACAGAGTAACATTATCCTTCCCATTTGCTGATTAGTGACAGCTACAGTACCTTGGTGGGCAGGTTTGATTTATTGAAATCTAGGCACCATCGTGTAATATAGTGCTGGAACTTGCTGCATTAAAAACAAATATTCCATTGCTACTTTTTAGAATATAAGCCTTGTTAAAATATGTTTGAGTTTTATTTCATGATAACACTGACTACAACCAGTTTTTTTTTAAAGATACTCTGAAAGGGATACAATTGCAATAATTCCTTGATTTAAGTTGCCATTTAAATTGCCGATATTTTTGTAACTATCCGTACCTTGGATTATGTAGGAAGGAACCACAGTTGCTGGTTTAAATCGTGGATAGATACAAAAAGATGTTCCCTATTCCTGTCACCTATTCCTTTTCTCCAGAGATACTGTCTGACCCGCTGAGTTACTCCCGCTTTGTGTGTACCTTGGATTTCTTTCCTTTTCCCTGTTAAGCAACTAGTTTCCAGTAATTATTTGCCAGAAAAATTCTGACTGCAAATTTACCTTTTTTTTAAGTAAGTGTGAATTTTTAGAACACCTTTTTGGAAGTGTTATGCAGCAATGAATGCTGCAATCTTTATTTTAAGTTGTAGAAATTTTATAGATCATTAATCGTGTTTTTTAGGAATCATTAACCATTGATATAAGATATCCTTATATATTCACTTCAAGATCAAGGTGCCATTATTAATCTGAAAACAGGTGTTTGATGCAAACCACTAATTTCTTTTTTTCGGGGTGAAATAAAGATGCATGAAATGGTAAATAATTGTCCTTGAAAGCATCCGCCAGAAGCATTTGCGTGAAAATTTGCATATTTATGCTATTTATTTTCTCATCTGATTAATTGAAGAAAATTGCAACATCATACAACATTAAACAGAGAATTAGCAAAACTAGCGTTTCTTTTTCTGTACATTCAAGCAATTTTTAGCACGTGCTTTGAACATGCATATTTGATCAAAGTAACCGGCATTCTACCACTGGCTACCCCAACAACGCGATACACTTCCTGCCTAGGCCAGGCCATTGTGCCAAGGATTAATGCCAGGTTTAGAAGTCATATGGGCTCTTATCAGTTAGTCTTTCCTAGTCAGAAAATGGTAAATAGTTTAATCCTTAAAACATCAAATATAATTCATTATTTTTGCTCAGAATGGAACGTGATAATTATTTTTGGGTTGATTAACATCACTGAAAATTTGACTGGTGACCAAAAAGGTTGATGGGGGCAGAGCTGTAGATGTGTATATATAGATTTCAGCAAGGCATTGACAAGGTTGGCTTCTATGGAAGCTTAGATCGCCTGGGATCCAGGGAGATCCCACTGTCAGAAGGCAGGCGCGGGTTATTGATAGGGGACGATCAGCCATGATCACAATGAATGGCGGTGCTGGCTCGAAGGGCCAAATGGCCTCCTCCTGCACCTATTTTCTATGTTCAGTGACCCAAACACTCATCGCAAATGATGCAGAAAAGTACTTGTGCTTGTCATTTAGCACATCACATTTAGTGCTGACAGTATGATTTCCCTAATTTTGGAAAAACTAAATGTTTTTAGCTTAGTTTAGAGATAGTACGGAAACAGGCCCTTTGGCCCACGAAGTCAGTGCTGACCAGCGAATACCCATGCACTAGTTTGAATCCCACAAACTAGGGACAATTAGCAGAAGCCAATTAACCTATAAACCTGCACGTCTTTGGAATGTGGCCAGACACCCACGTGGGTACTGAGAATGTACAAGCTCTGCACAGATAGCACCCGTAGTCAGGATCAAACCTGCTCTCTGGCGCTGTGCTGCACTATTTGAGTACTTTGCAGTTCACCTCTGAGTTTGGAAGGCTGGGCCTTATGGGCCTATCCCACAGGCAATCTTTCAGGCAACGGTCACGTAAGTCCTTTAAAAGAGGGGGGAGAAGGAGTGGAGACAACTTTTAAGAAGCTAGAGATACACGGCTGTGAAGCTCGGCGAACATTAACATTTACTGGTCGGTTATCCTTGGTTCTGAAAACTACTTACGTTTTTCTTTCCCCAATGAGCCAATGAAATTCACTGGTCAGCACCGGCTACAACCTTCGACCTCCTGGCAACCCACTACCACTGCACCATGTTGAAAAAATTGCTGCGACCATAATGAGGCCGCCTAGTTCCCAGAATGCGGGAACTCCTCACGACCATGAAGGCGACTCCCCGGTAACCACCCACGATCGTGGCGACCACATAAGGCTCCTGCAGTTGCCTAAGTGGGACAGGCCCATTACTTTCCAATTGCTTGTCACTTTAATTCCTGGTACCACTTCATTGCTGACCCCTGACTTTGACTTCTTTCGTTGTTCCAACAAAGACCAGTATAAGTCTGAGGAACAATATGTGAGCCTTTGACAAGGTGTGTTACGGGACTTCAGAACTCAATGTTGAATTGATTGATTTTTGGAACAGAACTAGCAAACCTTCCCTCTCTAAAACTAAAAATGTTTGCTTACCAACTTGACTTTGGTGAAAGGTCACTAACCTGAAACTTTTGAATCTTTCTCTCCTCTCGGCAGAGGCTGGTTGACCTACAAAATATTTATTTGTTCTCCATTATAATTATAATTTTACTCATCTACTTTTGCTAAGGGAGCCACCTTTAACTTTATTTTCTTTCCTTTTTAGACACTTTCAATTGCTCCTATGATCTTTTTATACTCTATTTTTATTCCCTTCAGATTTTTTTTAAGCGTACCTGACTGATGCTTTTGAAGAAATAATTAGTTATATGTCACTCGTTACATGTGACAATTTAAAAACCACAACAACATTTGTTATTTGGAACTCCTTGCGAAGGCTTCTTTACATAACATCATATTTTCCTTAGTAATTTCCTTAGCTGCTGTTCTGAAAAATAGGGGAGTGTGGATACGGATTGCTTTCACACAGAAAATTAATCAAAATCTTCAACCAGCCACTTTGAGAGTAAGTGCAATGGGAAGATAAGGGGAAAATGAGAGCATTATATTTCACAGTTAGAGTAAGAGAGTTTAATTTGTCCATGCCAACCAAGTTGCCAAACTGAGCTAATCCCACTCATCATCCTGACTCGTGTCCCTTCCAAACCTTATCCCTTGCACCCACATATAAGAGTGTTAAGGGTTTGGACACGCTAGAGGCAGGAAACATGTTCCTGATGTTGGGGGAGTCCAGAACCAGGGGCCACAGTTTAAGAATAAGGAGTAAGCCATTTAGAACGGAGACAAGGAAACACCTTTTCTCACAAAGGGTGGTGAGTCTGTGGAATTCTCTGCCTCAGAGGGCGGTGGAGGCAGGTTCTCTGGATGCTTTCAAGAGAGAGCTGGATCGGGCCCTTAAAAATAGCAGTCAGGGGATATGGGGAGGAGGCAGGAACGGGGTACTGATTGGGGATGATCAGTCATGATCACCTTGAATAGCGGTGCTGGCTCGAAGGGCCGAATGGCCTACTCCTGCACCTATTGTCTATTGTCACATCTACTACTTACTCTTTCCATGTGCCCACAATCCCCTGCTGGAAAAATGTTGCCCCTTTTAAATTTTTCTCTCATTTTAACCTGTCTATTTTTTGAAGCAAAACATAATCAAACATAAGCCTTTTCGCCGGTTGAATAATAGATTCCGCCTATTCACAATTTTTTAATATAACCCGAAATTTTTGAATTGAGGTATTAAACTCCATGAAAGGCAATAAAGAATGTTGACAAATTTATGCGTGAAGGAGATGTACACATTTTTTTCCTTTTGAGAGTTTTTGGAACTGTACAATATGTATTTCTCTAAAAATAATTTGAATTGTGGCAAGCATTGTACTGGAGCAGTGTTTCCTAGAAATTTCATCTAAGAAATAACTGCTTTTGTGGACAAATACTTTCTGTTTTGAAATGCACCAATCCAGTTTTAACAAAATTATTTTGTATTAAGACAGAAACTACAATTCAAAGGTCACTTTAGCAGAAATGTGCAAAAAATTACACAGGTTGTCATCTGTGCTGGAGGGTATGGCCGTGATCAAGTCTGTGGTAGCGCCTTCAATTAAAGAAGCCCTGTTTCACTATCAATATATTGTGCTATTTCTTATCCTTTTTCCATTTTATTCTTAAATGCATAAGGATGTACTTTTCAACTATGAATGAATGATACTTTATTGTTACATGTACCAAGGATACCAAGTTACAGTGAAAAGCTTTATTGTATCCAACCTAGGCAGTACACAAGTGTTGCCAACTTTTGAGTTGTATTCGAGCTACCACTCACTCATTTTTTCGCCTCCTGCTGGCCAGCCACCATAATGGCTGCTGCCGCCCGGCTCTCCTCCAAAAAAGCCGACACTTTTCACATTCAGCTACCACTCACACATTTTTCACATTTCGCTAGCGATTTTCGCTGCTGCCGCCCGGCTCTCCTCCACTTCCCCCCCCTGGCCCGGCTCTGTCACGCTGGCGGAAGGCATAGTTCGGCTGGTCCCCTGCTGCTTTTCGCCGTCCCCGTGGGCTTGCACTCTCCGAAAATCCTGAGCGTTGGCCCGCAGGCGCATTGAGGGAGTACGCAACGTCTCGACGGGCGTACGCAGCGTCTCGACGGGCGTACGCAGCGTCTCGACATTGTACGCAGAGTGTTGACGCCGTACGCAGCATCTTGATGTCGTACGCAGCGTCTTGACGGCGTACGACTAGCGCGTGGCGTTGCGCGATGACGTCAGGCCGCCCCCCTCCCTTGCAACCGCGCGTTGCGGGAACAGACCCAACGGGTCTGCACTTGGTCTAGTAATGTCTTTAAAATTGTAGACAGAAACGTCATATGAACCTTTCTTTTCAAACATGGACAGTAATTTTTCTTTCGCCTGTATTGTTACATCCAACAGTCAAATTCAGATCGTGGAAGAAAACAAATTTTGGCAGTTCAAGTGGATTTGCTATCGGCCACAGGAGATCATTTGAAATGGGAAATATGATACTGCTGTTGGATATTTGACCTGGCCCTTTTCCTGTACATGATTTTCTAATTGTTTTTAAGGGATAGGCTTGGCTTGAAGTAATTAACTGATAGAGAAAGCCTGCTACTATTTTGTCAATGTCCTGATAGTTTAGCTGCTTTTAGTTGATAAATTGTGTCAATTTGGTTTATAGTAGTATGATTTAAGACTTTAATTTAGTTTAGGTTAGATGCAGCGCGGAAATAGGCTCTTTGGCCAACCAAGTCCACACCGACCAGCGATCCCTGCACATTAACACTGTCCAAGACACACTCGGGACAATACACACTTGTGCCTAGCCAATTTACCTACATACCTGTACGTCTTTGGAGTGTGGGAGTTCCGAAGTTCTTGGCGAAAACCCACACTGGTCACGGGGAGAACGTGCAAACTCCTTGCAAGCCGAGCACCCGTAGCCAGGATCAAACCCTGGTCTCTGGTGCTGTATGCGCTGTATGGCAGCAACTCTACCGCTGCGTCACCGTGCCGCCCATTGTGCAGATTATTTGTCAAACACCAAAGACAGCTGTAGCAACGACCTTTACTATCATTGTTATTTATCTTTGATTGTACCATGTGTTGTTTTACCCTTTTAACTATTAGTCAGATAGTTATTTGAATAATTTGTTCAACCTAAATATTCAGTATTTTTATCACTATTTTTGTAATTAATAAAAATTTTATTTCTCTGAAGAGTATGATTAACAGGTTTTCAAATTTCTAAAACATTCCGTGACTAATCCTAATCCCTATTTGTCCCATAATTTTACGGTGTTTTTAACAAGTCTATTTTGTAGCTGTAAAGATGTCTTTAGTGAAAACAGTATTATTAAGTTCCTGTATTTCAGGTTCTCTGTTTATGAACATCCTCTTCCCTTAGAATATGTGACTTCCGTTTTTAAAAAAATGTGTTCAAGGAAAGTTGAATCTTCCAGTAGACAACTATTAACTCGTCTGTACGTTAGTATGTTCTGAATTACTTTTGTCATGATTTGTGACGGATCCATTTGCAACCTCCGTCCCAAGGAAGGCAATTCCCTTGTTTCTTATGAGACAGGAATGTGTGATCTGATTTAAATACAGGTGGTTTAGGTCTTTGCCATACTTCAGTAGGATTTTTTTTTTAATTGCCTTTTGAACTCCCCACTATGTCCCCCAAAATCACCTGTATTTAAATTAATATTCAGTCTTTAATTTGGAGTAATGTAGCCGCGCCGGAAGAAGATGATGAATTTTAAATAAACCTACAAAGGAAATGCTATAAATTGCATAAATGTCAGTGTTGTTTTGGAAGTCAATTTAGACACGCTGACCACAAATGTTATTGGCTATTCTTGATATGGTTAAGCATACTGAGAATTGTATGACCTCTGTAAAGATATTGGGCTCTATGTTGGTTATTGGGACGACAGATGGCACAATGGGCTAAGTGTTCGGCTGGCATCCGGAAGGTAGCCGGTTCGAATCCCACTTGGAGTGCATACTGTCGTTGTGTCCTTGGGCAAGACACTTCACCCACCTTTGCCTGTGTGTGAATGTGTGTGAGTGATTGGTGGTGGTCGGAGGGGCCGTAGGCGCAGATTGGCAGCCACGCTTCCGTCAGTCTGCCCCAGGGCAGCTGTGGCTACAGAAGTAGCTTACCACCACCAAGTGTGACTGAGGAGTGAATGAATAATGCGATGTAAAGCGCCTTGAGTATTAGAAAGGCGCTATATAAATCCCATTCATTATTATTATTATTATTATTATTATTATTATTATTATGTCTGTAAAAAGGACATACTTCTCTACCTGGAAGTTGATTATGTGGCATGAGCAAGAAAAAGTTCAGTAAGGTGAAATTTGAGCAGAGGTCTTCCAAAGGTTCAGGAAGAGCAGAAACTTGAGGAACTGACACTGAAATCTGGTGCCTTTGGATTTTGAGTTGAGTTTTTCAGCCATTCAGTTGTAGATTTGAAAATAAGCATTTTGAATGTGAGATATTTTTGCATCAGCAATAGATTACATTATTTTCAAATTGGTAGTTTCATCAAGATATAAAGTAGCGAATAGTAAGTCAGGCAAGTTGGTACAGTGTGTTTGCAGCTGGATGTGGGAAGTCAGGGACACTGCTGGTGCTTCTGGGAACTACACCTGCAGAAATTGTGTCCAGGTACAGCTCCTGAATAAATATGTGCAGCAGCATCTATGGAGCGAAGGAAATAGGTAACGTTTCGGGCTGAAACCCTTCTTCAGACGTTTCGGCCTGAAACGTTACCTATTTCCTTCGCTCCATAGATGCTGCTGCACCCGCTGAGTTTCTCCAGCATTTTTGTGTACCTTCGATTTTCCAGCACCTGCAGTTCCTTCTTAAACATCCTGAATAAACATGTTGGGGAACTGGAGCAGCAGTTGGATGACCTCCGGGCCATCCGGGAAAATGAGAGTTTCCTGGACAAGACCTACAGTGAGGTTGTCACACCAAGGATACAGGAAGAGCGAAGGTGGGTGACTGTGAGAAAGAGTCCCAGTGGATTCAGTTAATGTGGATTCAGGAGACCCCCGTGGCTGTGCCTACTGAAAACAGGTACACCCTCTTGGGAGTGGATGACACGACAAGATTGAGTGGTAGTACACAGGAGGGTTTGAACTAGATTGGCATGGGGGTGGGATATCGTACAGGACAGAGGCCCATGAGAGGCTAGAAGTTGGTATGGAGGGTGGTGAGGGAAAGGTTATGGATAGAATAAGCAGGTGAAAGGCGGAGAGCGAGGAAGGAAGGTTGGTTTAAACTGCACGTATTTTAATGCAAGGGGCCTGACGGGTAAGGCAGATGAGCTTAGGGTGTGGATAGGTACGAGCAACTGGGACGTGGTAGCCATGACTGAAACCTGGTTAAGGGAGGGGCAGGACTGGCAGCTCAATGGTCTGGGATACAGGAGAGACAGGGGTGAGGGAAAGAGGAGGGGAGTTTGCATTGTTGGTGAAGGAGGATGTCACGGCTGTGTTCAGAGGCGACATTATGAACGGTTCGTTATGAGGCTATGTGGGTGGAGCTGAGGAACAAGAAAGGGATGATCACCTTGTTGGGGGTGTACTACTGACCCCCAAATTGTCAACAGGAATTAGAAGAACAAATATGCCGGGAGATTGTAGACAGCTGCAGGTAAAATAAGTTTGTTGTTGTAGGGGATTTTAACTTTCCCAATATTGACAGTGAAAATCACAGTGTGAAGGGTTCAGATTGGGTGCAATTCCTCAAGTGTTCAGAAGAGTTTTCTTAAACTGTGTGTGGAGGCAACCACACATGAGAGGGCAACACTGGATCTAGTATTGGGAAATTGGGAAGGGCAAGTTAATGAAGTGTGTGTGGAGGAGCTATTGGGACAGATTTGGAGGGATATGGACCAAGCGCAGGCAAGTGGGACTTGTGCAGCTGGGACATTGTTTGCCGGTGTGGGCGAGTTGGGCCAAACGGCCTGTTTCAACACTGTTTCACTCTGTGACTCTATGAAGCATTTATTATTATCACCAGGCTTTGAAATGAAGAGTTGATCTTAATGATCTTTGAGTTGCTGGTGTGTTGCATACAGAAATGAGCTTGAGCAAACTAACACATTTGGAAAGTATTATTCATAGACAATGAACAACTAATGGGCATGTTTAAACAAACCCCATGCCGCATTAACATTTTTGCATGATGCCAGTGAGGAATGGGTTATGTTGCAAATTTCTGTTATGAATTCTTGTTCAAAAAATATTTAGACTTGTATGTAACAGCTGCAGGGACAAGTTTGTACTTGTATCTTGAAGATTGCTTTTGGGGGAAAAAGCACATTGTTAAAATTTCTTTTAGTGTTCAACAAATGGCTCTTCTGTTGAATATACATACAGTGGAAGTTTGTTTTTAACAAAAGAAATAGAAAAAACTCTCTTAAATGTTTAAAGGAGTTTGTATATCTTAAGACGTAAGGCAGATACTAGAAATATCTGCTGTTAGAATCTTGAACAAAAAACACAGCGCTGGAGGAGCCCAGCAAGTTGGGTAGCATTTGTGGAGGGAATGGACATTTCAGGTTGAGACCATTTTTCAGATGAGTCCTGACATGCTGAGTTTCTCCAGCACTATGTAGTTTTGCTTAAGTCATAAGACATCTGGCTTTTGAAGGAAGTATTCATGTATTATAGGTTGGAAATCCTTGTTTGAAATTTTTTTTTTTTTTTTTGCATTGACCACCATGCCACAATTATATAACAGAAGTTGTGTATATAGATCTGAAAACACAAAATGCTGAAAGTAAGCAGCACAGTGGTGCAGCTGTAGAGTTGCTGCCTTACAGCGCCGCCAGAGTCCCGAGTTGCTGTCTGTAGAGAGTTTGTAAGTGTTCCCTGGGACCACGTCAGTTTTCTCTGGGTGCTCCAGTTTCCTCCCACACTTCAAAGACATACAGGTTTGTAGGTAAGTTGGCTTCCGGGTTTGGGGGGGGGGGGGGGGGTGGGGTGTGAGCAGGGTGATCGCTGGTCGGTGCAGACGTGCGGACTCGGTGAGCCAAATGGCCTGTTTCCATGCTGTATGTCTGAAGTACTCAGCAGGTGGAGTAGGAATGGGGGAGAGTGAAACAATGAATAATGTTTTGAGTCATTGACCTTTCGAGCTCTTTCAATCTATTGTTCCCTCAGCGGCTTTTCAAAAGACCTATCTAATTCCTCCTCCTGCTGTTTCATGATGGCCTTAAATTTTTCATTTTCATGTTTGAATCCATTTTTTCCTTAAGTTTGTGGGTGTTTGTGCTTTCACCAGTGTGTTCCTTGCAGCCAGTGTGTTCCATATTAACAACTGCTGTGTAACAACACATGTTCATGTTCGTCAAGGGCCTGTCCCACTTAAGCGATTTTTTTCCCCCGCGACATGTCGCCTGTATGGTCGCGAATCGTCGCCCAAAGAGTTGTACCTTTTTCTGGTCACCGCTGGATTTTCAACATGTTGAAAATTTTCGGCGACCTGCTGCGACTATGACGGGTGCCAGCAAGTCACCGAAGAAATTCCATAAGTGAGGACAGGCCCTTTAAGGTCTTTGCCATTCACTTCGTCTTGTCGGCCCAACTGTGCTTTTTAATGTACTTCCCTGTGTCAGTAATTCTTGGTCATTCGGCTATTTCCATCAATGAATTTGTTCAACTGGCAATAAAAATTAAAAAAAATATGGCAAGGAGCTGTTCTTACGTCTGGTAGAGCAACATTTATAACATGAGTTTAAGATTTTGTGTGACTTTTTTCAAGAGGGAATTTATTTCAAACCTGACTTTAGATTTGTACAGCAGTAGTAAGGGAGTGACATAGTTCATTGTTTGATCTGGATAGTCGCGTTAACAAGCAGAGAAGAACTTGATTTGCCACTTGTATATGCAGTTCATGAACTGTAGGATCCTGTTTTGAACTGCCCATATCCGCTGAGACCGATGATACCCAGGGATAGGCATGGAACTCGCTATCAAAATATGGGGGGGACAGGGGGGACACAATTTTTTGGCGGCCGCGCGCGCACACTCACACACCCATGCGCGAGGCTTCGGAGGCTCAATCCAGCGCTAAATGCAGCTCAACTCTGCCTGTCTCGCCTGGTTAACCTACAAGCCCTGACTCGACTGACAGGACACCAGCGCTGCTTCTCCGCGCTGGCCATATTTCCCACAAGCCCAGGCAGGTTAACCTGGCAGGACAGGCAGAGTTGAGCTGGGTTTAGCACTGCTTCTCTGCGCTGGCTGTGGGCCTGGGGGTACAGCTCCCGTCTGACCCGACCTCTCTGGCCACCCGTGGAGGGGGCACTCGGATGGGGACGGGACAGCGCCGGAGAGCCGGCCGGGATCAATCCTGGCTGCGGATGAGGCGCAGGTCTGTGCCACGTCTCCCTCCTCCAATCATCGCACTCTATCCTTAGTCCCACCCACCCCCCACTCCTCCCTCCTCCAATCATCGCGCTGAATCATCATGTCCCGCCCCCATTGCCTACTGACCGACGTCTCACTCGTCCAATCGGCGCCCTCGATCAGCAGTCCCACCTCCACTGTCTCGCGGAAAGCAGAGATTCTAAAATCCGGATGACAAAACTTGTGGGGGATGTCCCCCACCTCTCAAAACATGGGGGGACGTGTCCCCTCTGGCCCCCCGGGTTTTCCGTCCCTGCCCAGGGAGAATTGTTGAGTTGTGAGCGAGTTCCCTTTCTCTTGAAGGGGGAACAAGCACCATCTTTCACACATTCCCCCCTGGTGATGGAGGAAACATGCAGAAATTGGATAGCATAAATCTAGAAAAGCTATCGGCCTAGGGTCGGGTGGTCTGTTATCCAAATAATGAGATGTTATTTTATTCAGATTTGATCAAACACAGCAAGAACCATAGTGCACGTAAGCCATTGCAGTAATTTGAAAACATCTTCTAAATTGGCACCAATTTTATGGGGAGGGCCAGCTTTAAACTCCCAATCCACTGCTGTACAGCACTAATGAGAAGGATGTTTTTTTAATTGTACATGACTAAATACAGTACTGATATTTTTAGTGATACTTGAAAATTCAAATGTTGTACTATTTACCAGTTTGGGCAGATCTTTCCAATTTACCATTGAACTGGATATCTCCCATGGAAACAGAAACCACTAGTTAGAGTAAGAAAGAAAAAAAAGAGTGCTGGAGGAACGCGGTGTGTCAGGCAGCATCTATGGAGGGAAATGGACAGACAGACTATGAAGAAGGGTCCTGACCGGAAACATCCTCTGTCCATTTCTTTCCACAGATGCTGCCTGATCGACTGAGTTTTTCAGCAGTTTGTGTTTTGCTCAAGATTCCAGCATTGCAGTTTCTTGTGTCTTCAAATACTGGAAATGCCATGCAGACCAGGCGGAATCTGAGGAATCGTGAAACAAATGATGAAAGATCAACCGTGGCTGACAAGGGAAGTCAAGGATAGTGTTAAAGCCAAGGAAGAAGCATATAAATTATCCAGAAGAAGTGGCAAACCAGAGGACTGGGAGAAATTTAAAACTCAACAGAGGAGGACAAAAGGGTTAATAAGTGACTTTGGTATTCCGAAAAACGCAAGGAATCATGGGATTTGTCCAAGGTCATGCACTATAAAGAAAAAGCGAGTGAAGTACTGGCTGAAGAAACTATAAATTCTTATCTTTATTCATAATTTATGTGTAAAATATATTTAATCTGAGGAACAGGGGTAACATTATAGGAAGATTAATGAATTCCAGACTGGAACACACCGATGATAGTTTCTGAATCGAATTTCACTATTCTGCTCATTTCAAGGCAATGGAATTCTTCAGCCTCATCTATGAATACGATGAGCAATGAAATTCTCGATTCCAGAGAGACTCACATAAATGGTCAACTCATCCTCACCCCCCAAAGGAAGTGGGAAAGCGGTGTAACAGCGGGAGAGAGAGGGCGGCAGATGCGAGTGGGAGACGGGAGAGTGCTCACACAGACCCGCTCCTCATCCGCAGCCAGGATTGAACCCAGGTCCCCGGCGCCGTAAGCGCTGCCGAACCACCACTGGAGATAAGGAAAAACGTTTTCACCCAGAGAGTAGTAAATCTGTGGAATTCTCTGCCATGGAAGGCCGTGGAGGCCAATTCACTGGATGTTTTCAAGAGAGAGTTAGATTTAACTCTTGGGGCTAAAGGAATTGAGGGATATGTGGAAAAAGCCGGAACAGGGTGCTGATGTTAGATGATCAGCCATGATCATATTATATGGCGGTGCTGGCTTGAAGGATCAAATGGCCTACTCCTGCACCTATTTTCTATGTTTCTATCATTGTTGGTTTTAATTTCTATGCCTACTGCCTAAACCTTTACAGTATTTTCTGTCTGGCTTCAGATTTTTAATATCTCCAGTACTTTGCTTTTGAAAAGAACTCTAGTCGCTCTCAGAAGAGAAGATTTTTTTTTGGAAGATCCAAACGAACGTGAACGTGCTTTGGGACATGGTAACCCCTGAGGCAAAAGCAAATTACATTCAGATCAGACCTCTTGAGACAAGGCTCCGTGCTATTCAGAAAAATAAACCAGCTAAATAGTTTTATTTTCTTCCATTTGTTCTTGGAGAAATCTATAGTGGCCCATTGTCATGCTATGACAGATCTATGCCCACTACTAATGAAAAAGGTTGTACCTGCCATTTGTTAAGGTGGACTTTAGCTCACCTATGCTGCAGAGGACAGTTTAGAATTTGATTTCTGGGATCCGGAAATTCAGATCAGAAATGTTCTCTGCGTCATCTCATTCCTGGATTTCTGATGCTCAGCCCAGCATGGTCCTCACTTCTTGATACTAAGTCTGCAAATGAGAAGCTCTTCAGCCTGGGTTATAGATTGATCCAGTGTGGAAATTGGGCACTAACATGGGCTACACTAGTCCCACCTTCCTGTGTTTGGTCCATATCCCTCCAAACCTGTCCTATCCATGTACCTGTCTAACTGTTTCTTAAATGTTGGGATAGTCCCAGCCTCAACTACCTCCTCTGGCAGCTTGTTCCATACACCCACGACCCTTTGTGTGAATATGTTACCCCTCAGATCTATACATAACTAAAACTCTGATCTTGTGCTCTTCCGGTTTGTGAGACTTTTCTATTTGCGCAAAAACGGTATGCGATAATGCTACGATTTTCACCAGCTCACTCATCGTTCTCCTGTGCTGCGAGTGCAACAAGTTTCGTTCTGATCAATGGTATATTGTAAAAGTTATTAACGTTTAAAAATGGTAAAAAAAACGCGCATGGGTAGATTGCTGTCAGTCGCCGCCACGGAGATTGGTCTCTCCTGTTAGACAGAAATGGGCGTCGCCAGGATGGCCCTAACGCATCGCACCGTTACACGGAGAGAGAGAGTGCTGCAGTCCGGCCCACAGCACGGGGGGGGGGGGGGGGAGAGGGAGAGGGAGGGGGAGAATAGAGGGAGGGATTGGGGTCAAGGGGTGGTGGAGGGAGGTTGAAGGGAGGGGATCATGGGCCAGGTGGGATAGAGGGGGGAAGGAGAGGGGGACAGGGAGGGGTGGATTTGATGGGAGATGGTTGGTCGTGAATGGTGGAATATTGCGTTGGGGGAACGGGTTGCGTTGGGGGACCAGGCCTCCGTGTGACAGGGACCCAACGGGTCCCACTTAGTCTAGTTTCTATTAAATCTTTTCCCCTTCACCTTAAACCTATGTCCTCCGGTCCTCGATTCACCTGCTCTGGGCAAAAGACTCTGTGCATCCTCTGTGCCAGAGGACCAGTCGTGATATTTGGTGGATTGGGGGGCAGTGAGGGAGCCGTACCCTACCTCCGATCAGGAGTGAGAGCCACATCATTAAGCTTGGTAAACAGCCGGACAAAAGGGAAGGAAATGCTGTTTGGTATCATTAATGTTTTCTGGCTCTTTACGCACAGCAATGGTTCAAAGGATATTTATTGTCACGTACGCAATTAAACATACCACAGTGAAATTCATTTTATTGCCAGCGCTGCCATGTGTGGTGCCATTTAATGGAGTTCACAGTCCGGATTCCCGCATGTTCACTCTACCGGAGCCCCTCCAGCACTAATAAAAAGGATAACCACAGTTCTGTTTAGGCAGGAGATAAATACTGATATAAGTCTGGAAAGACACAAAATGCTGGAGTAACTCAGCAGGTCAGGCAGTATCCCTGGAAAACATGGATAACTGACATTTCAGGTCGGGACCCATTTTCAGAACACCATCTTGATAAAATTCTGTGATTATGAGAATTGAGAAGAGTTGTTCTTTTGCCTGCTTAAGACTCTGCAGGGCTGCATTGTTACATTTTGCATGGCTGCTACTTGCCTAGTGGTCCCTTGACAGAATCTGGGTCTCAATGCACAGCATCTGACAAGTGGTGGAGGTGAATGGCTGAAATTATGGCAGTTTCTTTCTTGCAGTATGTGCATGCCTATCTTACTTGTGAATGCAGATTTTTCAACCCTCAACAGGCCTACAGAATGCAATGGGATCACAACTCTGCATGTTCCAATGTTGCCTTCTACTTTTCTCCATCTAGCTAGATCTAAGATTTATTTTAGATTTCTTATCCATTAGCGGTATTGTTGGGGATTTTCCCTCCCTGTTGTAGTTCATTTTCACTAAATTTGGTGGTTGATGTCATTCATTTCTTCAGCATAACTGGTTAAGCATGCAAGATCACTTTATTCTCTATTTTGAGCGTGTAAGCACCACAACCGGAACTGCCATCAACTTAGCGATTTTAAATCCTACCTTCCCATCCAAAACCTGCACTTTTATTCTGTGACTTTTTCATAAATGTCTCTGGTTTTTCCATATTCAATGCAACATGTTTTATTGTACACAAGTTCTGTTGTACAGTTGATTTGAAAAACGGGAACCATAATCATACCAATGTGCTGGGATTGACTACAGTGTGGCCTGTTTTTGCAGACGCTTTTATTCCTCTATCGCCTCTTCAGGTTGAACTCTCCTTTGATGGAGACTGGTTGAACCAGTTTCCAGTTGACTGTAAAACCCGTTTGACTAGCTTGTTGTGCCAACAAATTCTGGTATGATTCCCAGTCCCAGAGAATGTTCAGACCTGCTCAACCAGTTGTGTAAAGCATATTAGGTTATCCATTTCATTTGCACATATGCCTCTGCGGAATCGGACAGGCAGAGCTGAGAAGCAGCATTCACAGTGACCAAGTGTGGTCCATGTGTTGCCTCCTGCAATTCACATGTAAGGATCGTAACTTCAGAGGGTACCAACATTAAATGTTCACGAATAAAACGTCACCTCAGAATTTACACTTAAAGGTATGTAGTATATACTATTCAATGTATTTCCAGTTCAGTTTCAAATTTAAATGTATTTGTTTGTAGTCTGATATTTAAATAGTCTTCATAATGTAGGAGGAAGGGTTGATTGTAAGCTTTCAAAGGGACGTTGCTTAATTGTGTAAAGATTTTTGTTTCTGTAAAGAAAAGGTGATCTGTTCATTTTCTACTTTACCATCATAATTTAATTTGTCAAATTTGCTGTATATGATTTTTTGTTGAAAGTGTGTACGTATGACATATTTTTAAAATTGAGCAAACGAGTGCTTCTGGCTTTCTTTTGGTAATTGATTTAACCAGTTGTCCAATAGTATGTGAGGAGCTGAACAGAAAGGAATGGGGGCATGTTTTGTCATGTCTAACAATACTGGAAACCTCAGTATTTTAAGCAGAGATAGTCTTTTATACCTCACTGAGCTTCAATTCTATTCCATGCAGTAACCATAATCTCTTGGGTTGTAATTCACTTAAAGACACCATTGCAATCCACAGTTAAGGAGATGGCAATGACTGCATTCATTAGACCAGGTCTTCAGGAAATTTGGTTGGTTCAATAGAATTGAGCATAATATGGTGAGAATGGCTGAGAAAAGGACTTAAGATCCAACCTGTTCACATTTTACTACATTGCACGATAAGTTTTTTGACTAATTATAACCTGAAATTACTATTAACTAGTTTTCAATAGAAGAATATGTTGAGGAAACCAAGGATAAGTGTAGGAAATTGTTGCTCCAAGCCCACCTGGTTGATGCAAACACACTGCACCTACCGACGTCGTCTCTCCAGTTATATATAAAATTAGGTCTTGAAAGAGATTTATTTAATTTGCATTATTTGAACTGGTCTATGGCACTCCATATTGATTGAAATTTATTGGCAAGTGCATTCACCACAACATTTCTCCCCTTCGGGATACACTGTCAGGGGCAGCATGGTGGAGCGGTAGAGCTGCTGCCTTACAGCGCCAGAGACCCGAGTTCAATCCTGACTACCGGTGCTGTCTGTACAGTGTTTGTATGTTCTCCCCGTGACTTGCGTGGATTTTCTCTGGGTGCTCCTGTTTCCTCCCACACTCCAAAGACGTACAGATATGTAGGTTAATTGGATTCAGTAAAATTGTAAATTGTCCCTCGTGTAGGATTGTGCTAGTGTGCGGGGATCGCTGACCAGCACGGACTCGGTGGACTGAAGGGCCTGTTTCCGCGCTGTATCACTAAACTAAACAACTCCTCCCCTTCTCAGCTCTTCCTCGGGCACCTCCTCTTCCTTTCTCCTTTCTTCTCCCCGCCTCCCCCCCCCCCCCACCCTACGTCAATCTGAAGAAGGGTTTCGGCCCAAAACATTGCCTATTTCCTTCGCTCCATAGATGCTGCCAGGCACGGAAATCGCTATCAAAATATGGAGGGGACCGGGAGACGGGGGGACACAATTTCTTGGCGGCCGCGTGCGAATGCACACACACACACACACACACACACACACACACACACACACACACACACACACGGCTTCGGAGGCTCAATCCAGCGCTAAATGCAGCTCAACTCTGCCTGTCTCGCCGGGTTAACCTACAGCCCTGCCTGGACTGACGGGACACCAGCGCTGCTTCTCCGCGCTGGCTGTAAACCTGGGCCATATTTCCTGCAAGCCCAGGCAGGGCTGTAGGTTAACCCGGCGGGAGAGGCAGAGTTGAGCTGGGTTTAGTGCTGCTTCTCTGCGCTGGCTGTGGGCCTGGGGGTACAGCTCCCGTCTGACTCCCAAGTTCTCTGGCAACCCGTGGGGGGGCACTCGGGTGGAGACGGGACAGCCCCGGAGAGCCGGGATCGAACCTGGCTGCGGATGAGGCGCAGGTCTGTGCTACGTCTCCCTCCTCCAATCACCGCGCTCTATCCTCAGTCCCACCCCCCCCTACTTCCGCCTCTGACCGACACCTCCCTCCTCCAATGATCGCGCTGAATCATCTTGTGTCCCCCCCCTGGCTCCCCCGGGATTTCCGCTCCTGGATGCTGCTGCACCCGCTGAGTTTCTCCAGCACTTTTGTCTACCTAAACAACTAATATTTGTCTGAACCTAAAAAGATCTTTAGGTTAAAAAAGATGACACTGGTTGATCACCGAACCTGCCTATGCAACATTTTTTTTACCCCTGCCTCATTCCTACATTTAGCAGAATCATCTCTCAGGACATTATCACCACTAACATTCTCTTTACTGGAATGACAGTAGATTGCAGTACACTTCGGATGATAGCGCTTTCATAATGTCATAAGTGATAGGAGCAGAGTTAGACCATTCGGCCCATCAAGTCTAATCCGCCATTCAATCATGGCTGATCTATCTCTCCCTCCTAACCCCATTCTCCTGCCTTCTCCCCATAACCCCTGACACCCGTACTAATCAAGAATCTATCTATCTTTGCCTTAATCCTCAACCCTGGGGACTCGTCTTGTTCCTGAAACCTTTTGTCTCATCTCACTTATAACATAGAACAGTACAGCACGGGAACTAGCCCTTCGGCCCACAATGTCCATGCAGAGCATAATGCCAATATAAACTAATCTCATCAGCCGACACAAAGTGCATACCTCTCCATTCCCAGCATATCCATGTGTGTGTCTAAACATCTCTTTAGATTAGATTAGATTTCCTTTATTGGCCTTAAACACCACTTTTGTATCTGACCACCACCATTCCCTTTAAAAGATAATAAAAATTAATCCAGTATCTGCCCCAGAAGTATTTGTTTACAAAAACAATCAATAAGGTGACTGTGTGGCTTGTGGAGAAGGTTTGCTGCCTGAGAATGACAGTAACTACCAACTAACAACTACCAAAAAAAAAATTTTTTTAATTGTTTACGGTTTATTTCATGGAATGTTTGAAATCGTCGATTGTTTCTTTATTTGGCTCCATCTGTTTACCTGCTGGAGAAGGGGGAGTTGCGAAATGTCCTCTTTTAATCTGTAAACCAATTTTTACCTAATCTGTTTTGCAGGTGAAGATTGACTGAGGAGGATTTTGTTTTAACTGCAACATGTAGCTTTGAAAACCCACGTACAAGCTGTACCATGAGTGGCTCCAGTGTGGGCTGTGGGAGTCCAGGTGCTGGAAGCACAGCTGAAGCTGCTGCAGATCCATTTAAGGATATTTGGACCAAACTGAGAGAGTGCCATGACAACGAAGTGCAAGGTGACTACGTCAATTGGCTAGCATCATTTATCACTTTAAAACTGCATGCATAAGATAGTCGCTGTAAGTGTTTTGGTCAATGTGTTCAATTCATGAGAAGGTATGAAAATAGCAGGAGAAAACGAGCTGGTGTTTCTCCTTTTTTCTGTTTTTTTCCCTCTCCCTCTCTTTTGCTTTCCCACTCTCGCATTCCCATTTCCTCGCTCCCCATTTTCCTCTCGCTCCCCCCTTCTCTCTCGCTCCCCCCTTTCCTTCTCGCTCCCCCCTTTTCCCTCTCGCTCCCCCCCCTTTCCCTCTCGCTCCCCCCTTTTCTCTCTCGCTCCCCCCCTTTCTCTCTCTCGCTCCCCCTTTCTCTCTCGCTCCCCCTTTCCCTCTCGCTCCCCCCTTTCCCTCTCGCTCCCCCCTTTCCCTCTCGCTCCCCCCTTTCCCTCTCGCTCCCCCCTTTCCCTCTCGCTCCCCCCTTTCCCTCTCGCTCCCCCCCTTCTCTCTCTCGCTTCCCCCCCTTCTCTCTCTCGCTCCCCCTCTACTCTCTCGCTCACCCCCCTTCTCTGCCGCTCCCCCCTTCTCTCTCTCTCGCTCCCCCCTTCTCTCTCTCGCTCCCCCTCTACTCTCTCGCTCACCCCCCTTCGCCCTCTCTCGCTCCCCCCCTTCTCTCTCTCGCTCCCCCCCTTCTCTCTCTCGCTTCCCCCTTCTCTCTCTCGCTTCCCCCTTCTCTCTCTCGCTTCCCCCCTTCTCTCTCGCTTCCCCCTTCTCTCTCTCGCTTCCCCCTTCTCTCTCTCGCTTCCCCCCTTCTCTCTCGCTCCCCCCTTCTCTCTCGCTCCCCCTCTACTCTCTCGCTTCCCCCCTACTCGCTCGCTTCCCCCCCCTTCTCTGCCGCTCCCCCCCTTCTCTCTCTCGCTCCCCCCTTTCTCTCTCTCGCTCCCCCCTTTCTCTGCCGTTCCCCCCCTTCTCTCTCTCGCTTCCCCCCTTCTCCCTCTCGCTCCCCCCCTTCTCTCTCTCGCTTCCCCCCCTTCTCTGCCGCTCCCCCCCTTCTCCGCCGCTCCCCCCCTTCTCCCTCTCGCTTCCCCCTTCTCTCTCTCGCTTCCCCCCTTCTCTCTCGCGCTTCCCCCCCTTCTCTCTCTGTCTCCCCCTTATCTCTCTCTGTCTCCCCCCTCCTCTCTCTCGCTGCCCCCCACCTGCCACAATAGAGAAGCAACCCCAGTTAATGTTAGTAATTCATCTGTTCTGAATCATCGTTAAATTAAAAAACAACTCTTTATGAAATGATATTTTGTTATCACAAATATCGCACCCTCTGTGCATGTGGGGACATGCTCTAGTGCAGCATGCATGATACATTTTATCCTGCTTTCAATTTTTGAAATTTTGATTGTGAAATGTTTTTAAGGATTGCACCTTTTTAATAAAATCGAGTATTTCTCTGACTAGGTCTGTTTTTAACACTTAAAAAAAATGTCCCAAGAATACAGTTAAACCTTTGCTACAATTTTTAAAAGACTAGCTAGTATTTCATGTTACACAAATTGATCACTAATTTTCAATGTCCTTTTCATATCCCTAGATGCTGGTAGATGTAATGCATGAAACTATCTGCTCCTTCCTTTACAGTCTGAGTAGGAATGGGGGTGTTGATAATGGGGGTGAATTTTTTAATAATTTTGCTCCGTGTTATAACCATGTAGGAATGTTGTAAAAATAGTGCCATGTACATATTCTAGTATTTCGGCCAGTTTTCTGATGCAGTTCCTCAAATGAATGGGAGAACGCAAACGTAAATCAAAAAATATATAGTTTGTCTATGGTAATCATTCACGTCAAACATTGCCTCTAAATAAATAAGGTGGTTTGCAGTGATAGAGATTCTGTTATCTTGGATTAATTGTAATCAAATCCAATATCTTGCAGCAGCTTTATTTGTCATTGTGGCATGAGCCAGTGTATTTCTACCTCAGCTTGCTTTGTACATGGCTGGTTAGGCCAATGGCACAATTATGGTGAAACCATGCATCACCGAGATATGAAATCGTGTATGATATGGAACTCTGTGCTTTCCTTCTGCTGTTGCTTTTAACTGTTCACACCAACTTACTGATGTACCTATCTCAACCTCACTGATTTGATCGAAACCCAATGAGGCAAACTCTGTAGCGTACCCATTACGCCAACAAAGAGGCTCAATATATGGGACGCAGAGAGCATTCACTGTGTCTGTAACACATTCTTGCCATCTATTATCCAAGCATGACTCGGCCAGGTGCTGAGGATGGAATTTACTGCTGATTTCAAAAGAGATCTAGACATCTCTTGAACATTTTCTGCTCCGATATTTAAGGGAAAATAACCTGGGTCTACCAGAATCCTGTAAGTCGAAGTTGTTTCAATTCCGAGATTGGTAATGATGGAATAAGTGTGACTGCTCCTTTGCAGCTGCATCTATGCAGTCAAAGTTTTTAGAGATTTGACCCTTCAAGCGTTTTTTTTTTTTTAAGTGCTTTGTTATCTTCAATAGGACAGACCCTGGCTGTGTCATCATGGAGTCTGTGCAAATTGTCTTTAAATGAAATGAGGATTCTTCTGAAACAGAAATCTGATCCGTTTCAAAAGGGAGAACCTTCCATTAATTATTCTCTTGGTTAATTTGCAATTTGATTGTCTGCATTCCAGAACCTTTCCACTCGAGTCGGAGTCCTTAAGTTTTACAAAAATCCCTTTCCACACCATATTTATTTTAACCACCATAGGATTCTGTGTAAACCACTTTCAATTTACATGTATGTTTCATGAAATTACTGCACTTTCATATTAATTGTTAAGTAAATCAGCTATAAAAAATAAAAATGCCACATGTTGTGCAGGATTTATTTTGAACAAGGTGATTCATGTGTTCCGACATTGCCAATCGGGAGAGAACATTTAAGCTATGAAACTTGATTTCTTCAATTAATTCAGTTTTTAAACTTTAAAGGAAAATATGTGCTTTCTCCTTTTTTTCCATTTCTTCTGAAGTTTGTTTCCACCTCCATCATTACTCATTTCCCTCTCCGAAGGAGTGGTTCAATACAAAGTTATATGGGAATGTAATTGCATTAAATATTTTGCCTATTCAATGTCTGGTGACAGAACAAGACATGAAATGGCTGAATTCCATGCATCTTAATGTTACTGCAGAAGGTAAAAAACAGTTCGTCGTCTGCTGCATTTGTTTAATGAGGTGGAGTGAAAAAAATTAAATGCTAGGCATTTGTAAAAACAATCCATTCTCATTCATCCAGTATATATTTTAAGGGTGTGGTGGCAGGGCAGATACTTATTCAGCCGACGGGCAGGGATTTTTAAAATCTTAAACAGTGCTTAAACTCTGTGCCAAAGCTTAGAATTTTCCCATTGTTAAATCAGATTTGGGTGTAGCTAAACAACATAATATGCTGCCTGTCCTGCTGAGTTACTCCAGCTTTTGGTATCTATCGTAATATAACATCAAGTTGTATATTGAAAGCCAAAAAACTGTAGACATTTTAAATATAAAAATAGAAAATGTTGAAAGCACTTAGCAAGTCAGATGTTAGTTCTGTTTCTTTGAGTATTGATGTTAGTTCTGTTTCTTTTGAATATCTCTATCGTAAGTCGGTGCATAAAAATGTAGTTGTGCAGGTGTAAGGTATAAATAATGGGGTGTTTAAATGTGCTACAAGCTCTTTGGCTGTACTGGCAATGATCTAACCTGTATTCCATGTAGACTGTTGTGAAATTATGATTAACTGCATTTCCTTTGAGATCTGGATATGGTGATGTAATCTCTTATTTATGTAATATTTGCAGCAGATAAACCTGCTTGGATCAATGCTGCGACATTGTAAATGTCAGTTTCCTCAATGTGACCCACACCAGTCACACCTTCCCATCCCCACCCCTATCCACTTTCTGCAAAGGCCACTACCTCCGCAACTCTCTGGTTCACTTTCACCTTTCCAAACTGCCCTCCCCGCCCCCCCCCCCCCCCCCCCCCCCCCCCCACCTCCTCCCTCTACTCTATCCAGGAACCCCAGCAGCCCTTCCAGGTGAGACAAGTTCACTTGCACTTCAAATCTCACCAACTGCATTGGGTTTTCCACTCCCGCCCTCCTTTACATCAGCGAGAGTAAGCTTAGACTAGGCGATCGTTTTGTCAAACACCTGCCTTCGGTCAGCCAAGGCCTGCTGGATCTCCCTCCCGGTTGCTAACTGTTTTAACACCCCTTCCCATTCCCATACTGATCTTTAAGGCCTGGGCCTCCTGCATTGCCAGAGTGAAGTCACGCACCCAACCTCAGATTCTGCTTGGGTGGCTTACTATTAAATTCTACAATTTTATGTGACATTCTTCCTTTCCCCTCTCTCTTTCCTGTGCTCTCCCACCTCAGGCACACCTATTTCTCCCACTCCCGCCCTCTTTCCCCCGCCCCCTCCATCCCTCTCCATTCCCTCATTCATATGTATTCACTCTTCTTTTTATCTGACACTCTTGTCTCCTTTGCATCCCTCAACTTTGTCACTTACTCCACCCATCTTCCAATCAAACACCCCTCCCCTGTATCCACTATCACTAGTCAAGTTTTGTCCCATCCTATTTAATATTTTATGATTTTGTATTTAATTTCTGCTTATTGATAACTGCAGCAGAGGTAATTTTCATGTTTGCCCCATGGCTTCGAATATTAGTTATTGTATCTCTGACGATGACACCTTCTCTGACATTGGATTGACGTCTGTAATTTCTGAGTTTTCCCCCTCCACATTCATTAGTAGCAAACCTTTAGTCTCTGCCTTTCCTTGAAAAGAATGTGGGTAGCTGGTTCCTGAATTCTCTTTCATAGTTGTCTAACTTTGTTACAATGGAATTGTCTTTTCTAGTCTATCATCTTAAAATCAAATTAGCTTTTCAGTTGAGCTTTTCCATCTTTTGGTCTCCTATTTTATTCCAAATCAAATTATCTTGTGAAATCAATGATTGACACCCTGCATTTATCCTATTAGATTTCCCAGAACTAAATCTGTGTTGGACTGCAGACTGGAGTCCATGATGTGCACATATCAAAATGGTTTCCCTTTCCCTCACCATGCATTGTAAATCTCCAGTTTATATATTGAGGAAATGAGAATCTCCTGGTATTGCTACTCTGTCTTACACTTTCAAGTTAAGCAACAAATGCACAATGTATTCCTGCGGCTTGGAGTTCCGTAAAGAAATTCCTAGCACATAACACGTGCCTTCAGTTCCAAAAGAAATAGATTAGTAATGGATGAACTACAATATTTCTTGTCTTTGGAGCTAAATCATCATCTTCCTCGTCCACTTTGATCTCTCCACCTCTTTCAAAGCTGAAATATTGGTAACCCTGGAATTTTAAGAATTTATTCCTGTCCCGAATAGAGCAGTATGTGTTGTTTACAAATATATCGCTATGTGGCATTTAGTGCCTGTGATTCCTAAACTTTGTTAATTATTATACTGCTATTAATGCATATGCAATTTAATACTTCCCTTGTAACCTTTGCTATTTTCCTCAATTTAGACTGCAGATTTTGTAGTTTTTGGTAAGCTTACTGCTGATATTTATCTTCTACTTTTCTGTTCCCACTATAGCTTTTTTCTGCTACCTTCTGATACACATTTTCTAACTAATTATTTAAAATCATCATTGACTGGGCCGTCATGGTGGCGCAGCGGTAGAGTTGCTGCCTTACAGCAAACATGCAGCGCCAGAGACCCGGGTTCGATCCCGACTACGGGTGCTGCCTGTATGGAGTTTGTACGTTCTCCCCGTGATCTGCGTGAGTTTTCTCTGAGATCTTCGGTTTCCTCCTGCACTCTAAAGACGTACAGGTTTGTGGGTTAATTGGCTTGGTTAATTGGCTTGATAAAATGTAAAAAAATGTCCAGTATAAAATTGTCCAACTTCCAGTGCTGAGTGATGAGCTTTTCGGCGTACTACATCCAGATTCAGACAATTATTAAACTTGTTTTGATTAACTAATTTCAGATGCTGATATACGAGATCTAGTTACCAATAGTGGTCTGTCTTTAGGTGTATTTTGTATAAATGGAACTAAGTGTAATTTTTTTTTTTTTAACTTACCAACATTAATGATTTTAATCATTTGTAAATGAATCTATTAATTTTGGTTACTGAGAATGGGCAACTTTTAGTGTATTCCATCACAGACCGTGTGCATTCAGTAAGGTGGTATTTTCTACTTTCACACTGAAGTACATTGTTTAACTTTGCTGGCTCTGTTAAAATATGTAAATAAGGAAGGAGTGTTGCATAAATTACCTTTGCTGAGGTGACCTTGTTCTTGTTAAACCTGTTGCTGCAATATGAGATTGAGCCAAACATGCAGCATAAATGTGCGGGGCAAAAGATGCCTCCTTTAACAGTTTTTCCTGTTTTGGAATGGGAGGGGCTGTTTGATGCAGTGTGTGCTCCAAATAACAGCTGAAAAATTGAAATATGATGGTGACTAATTCTCAATATTATTTGCATCCCCAATTACTTGCAACCTCTTGTTTTCATGTAAGGAACACTGATGTAACTTGTGTTAATATATCTTTCTGGAGTTTGCTGACTTCTGTTACTTTCTTCTGTTCTCTTTCCCCCAAGAGTAACATTTTTTTATGCAACAGTACAAGAATATCTCCCCTCCATGACCTTACTGGCTCCCATTGCTTTACCATTGGTCTTCTAGCCAAATATATCTTTCTTATGCTACCACCACTAGTACTAATCAGTACTACCTTAAACTGCAAGCTTACTACGATACTCAATTGGCCGAATGGCCTAATTCTGTTATGATCTTATGATCTTGCGATTCGCCCCATTAAGGAAGATGGGTAGTCTACCTTGAAATTGCTATGGAAGGATTTTTAATGGAAGACTGCCCTTGTGATATAGAATGCACTCAGACATGTCTATTTATGCCACTACTGACTGCCTTTGTTTCAGCTTGGACACTCCAATTTTGGTTAGCGATTACACCTCTTGTATACACTTATCGCTCGTGCTATGCTCGATGAGAAACATTAGCTCCCTGTGTAGGAAAGAACTGCAGATGCTGGTTTAAATCGAAGAGAGACACAAAATGCTGGAATAACTCAGCGGGACAGGCAGCATCTCTGGAGAGAAGGAATGGGTGATGTTTAGGGTCGAACCCCTATTTCAGACTGATAAGCTCCCTGGTAGGGAACATTAGCTCCTGAGTAGCTTCTGATGAGAAACAAATATTGCTGCTTTTTTGCTAGAAAGTTGGTTTCATTTACCATGAATTAAAGGTTTTGTGGGGAAACATTTTTGTCCCCAGAATTGCTTGGACTTTGAAGTTTATAAAGCTACTGCACTTTACAGACAATATTTAGAATGGTCGCTATTTTTAAGCTGGGGAAATTGTTTTCATTTTAATTATTTAATTTGTTTGCATTCAGCAGGATTTTTGGATTTGAATTACATGTAGTGCAGTACTTGACTGCTTGAGTTACTCCTCTTGTTGGAGGCTCAGGTTGCAGTTGTTTCAATTTGGAATGTTTTGTTAAGCTGAATGCCTGTTCATACAGGAGCTGTATTGTTGGGCAGTCTCATACCTTTAGGTGGGTGTGGATCAGGATTAAAGTTCATATCAAAGGGTTTTAATTGCAGTCACCTATTTGACAGAGCAATACAAGGGACTTTTTCCCTTCTATTTTATTATTAATCCACAAGATGGAACAGACACACAGACACACACTCATTTTTTAAGAGAGAATAAACTTGGGATTACTTAATAAAATTTACTTATTTTTTAAATTGAACAACTAGTCTTTGCTAGTAGAAGTTTTTTTTCCCACACTGAAGTATTGATTCAACCCTAGATTTTACTTTGAGAGAACATACACAATACTGCGAACTTGTGCCTGTCACTGGGCTATATCAAAGGTGTGTATTCCAATTCAGGTTTTCCCAACTCGGCTGACAACGTACATTTTTACCAAGTAGAAACACATCTGTTTTGATTGAAAACTTGTATAATTTGCAATTTAGGGCGGCAAAGTGGTGCAGCGGAAGAGTTGCTGCCGTACAGCGCCAGAAACCCAGGTTTGATCCTGAATATGGGTGCTGTCTGTACGGAGATTGTACGCTCTCCCTGTGACAGTGTCTGTTCTCTGGGTGCTCTGGTTTCCCCCCACACTCGTGCAGGTTTGAAGGTAAATTGACTTCCGTCAATTGTCCACAGAGTGTAGGATAGAAATAGTGTTGGTGGGTGGCGATTAGGTGGACTGAAGGGCTTGTTTCCCCGCTGTATAAGAGTTTTCAGGACCAAAGAAAACCGACCGGTAAGTAAAATGCCCGCTAAATTTTATTATATTCCGCGCTCTCTAAGGTTTTTCAGGCGAGTGCCCTCGAGCTTGAAGGTCGAAGACAGTCCCTGAAAGGTCGTGTCAGTGGAACAGGCCCTTTAAGAAGTTGTGCAGAAAAAGTGCATCTCAGGATTAACTATGCTTCTTTACATGGATTAATTAACATCTTCGATACTGTTACTGCTTTTCATACAAGAATCTGTCGTTGCAGCTTAAATCATTTTATTTGCATGATTTACCCTAAAGCAAAATGGATGCAGCTGAGTAAATACCATTACACAAACTTCATAAATAATTTTCAAGATCACATGTTTGAAATTTTAATATTTTCCAGAAGCTTTGAACAGACAAATAGGTCCTGCCAGAGGCTACAAAAGGCACTGCCAAGAAAGATCTGTGTTTGCACTTGTGCAGAGAGATGCTGCAGGGGAGCTATTCATTTGAGAGTGTGTGCAGGGCCCACTGATATAAACCACCACCATGACATTATATCTTAAAAATAAATCCCAACACTCATGATATAAACAAACCACCCACTTGTGCAACTGTTAAAGTGCATTGTTTCATTCATGAGATGTGGATGTCTCTGGCAAGGCTTACACAAAGTAACAGGGTTATTTAGGTCTTGCTTCACACAGTCATAAGCTGCTTCATTATCTGAGGAATCTTGAAAGTACATTTAGCACAGCGGTCAACAAATGTCCCCACTTTTACACATAGGCATGATCCTTCTGAAGGAGATTGATACTACAGCTGATAAATTCCTGTGGAGTTATACTGGGGCTTAATTGGTTATCTTCTAATAACCACAGTTAGTGCCTTCTCTTAGGCCTAACTTCAGCCAGTAGAGTATTTTCTTATTAATCTCCATTAACTTCAATCTGCCAAGGCTTCTTGTCAATCTAGGTCAAGGGTTGTTTTGGTGTCAAAAATGGTCACTTTCACCTCCTGTGCAATTAAGTTATTTCATTTGTTATTGAAATCGGGCTGGAAAGAGAGGGTGGGCTTGTTGGAATTTAAATTGAGCATTGATGAGCAGGTTGTTAGAAAGTACTGCTTGATGGGTATTATTAAAGATGTCTTCTAGATGCGTACCAAAGCTCTTGGTAATTGGCCAGGTAATATTTATCTTGATTTTGTTGGTCAGGTGATTTGTGTGTATTTTTTTCCTGCCTGTTGATTGGAATGTCAGAATTATCATTGCATAGGCCAACCTAGCAAGAGGATTTCTTCAATTAGTCGGGGTTGCTGCAGAGTGAGCAGAGGGCTGTACGTTCCGTTTGAAGAAGGGTCTCGACCTGAAACATCACCCATTCCTTCTCTCCAGAGATGCTGCCTGTCCCGCTGAGTTACTCCAGCATTTTGTGTCTACTTTGGCAAGAGAATTGTCTGGTTGTGGAGCAGAAGTCTGCAGTGCTGTAATGGCGATGTTGTCAGAAACTAGAACCTTTATATCCAGTGTGCTTGACCACTGGCAGTAAATTTGAATTGGTTGCGAACTGGTTTCTATAATAATGGAATAGAATACTTTATTGTCACATGTGACAAGGCACAGTGAGATTCTTTGCTTGCGTTCCACAATGTATACAAATAGCGGCCAACTGCAGCGCTGACAAAGTTATGCCCCTGTCCCACTTAGGAAACCTGAACGGAAACCTCTGGAGACCTTGCCCGCGACCCAACGTTTCCATGAGGTAGCCGGAGGTTTTGGTCACTCTCCCTAATGGTCGAAAGTGGTTTCCGCGTGGTCGAGGCTTCTTCTAGGTTGCTTCGATTGTTTCAACATAATCAAAACCGGCCTCGACTAAAAATAGGTTGCTGTTTGGTCGAAGCCAGTGGAGTGGGGTCGCTATTTACTTATAGGCAGTCGAAGGCAATCTCCTTCGCTGACTGGACATTTTAATTGGCTCATTGGAGTTTCACGACCTAGAAGACCTAGAAGGTAAAATGCCCGCTGAACTTTATTAAACTTCTTAAAACTGTCTCCACTCCTTCTTCCCCCCCCTCTCTCTCCCCTTCTCTCTCTCCTTCTCTCTCCCCTACTCTCTCCCCAACTCTCTCCCCTACTCTCTTCCCCCCCCCCCCCCCCGCGCTCTCTAAAGGACTTACCGTGCTGTGTGGCAGACGTTTACCTTCCTCTTCATCGTGCAGACAGCGCTCCTCCGCTCTCCATGGCCCCCACCTTCTCTCTGTGTGTGTGTGTGGTCGGTAGCAATGATCCTATAGGATCTTTGGTCGGAAGATACTTCGGTCGATCCAGCTCGAGGCTTTCCGGGCGAGTGACCAAAACCTCCGGTGACCTCATGGAAACCTTGGGTTGTGGGCAGGGTCACCAGAGGTTTCCGTTCAGGTTTCCTAAGTGGGACAGGGGCATTAAAAAGCACCCCACACCCCCCTCAACGCAGTCCCCCCACACCGGGCCCTCCATTGTTCTTCCCCCTCCCTCATGGCGGTCCTCCATGCTCTCATTGACCGCCGATCACAGTAACCTAGGAAGCCGCTGAGATAAGACCAGCTGAAGGCGGTTGCAAGGAATTGTGTTTGGACTTTTTCTTGACTCCTTGTTACCATTGATGACGATGGGAATATTCAAAGCCTCAAATTTGCAGTTTAATTGTTTGCCACTGTTCACTAGTGAATAAATCAGTTTTGCAGAGGTTGAACTGATGTATTAGTGTCTGGACTCATTAGCAAAACTAATTTTGGTGCATAATTATGAATGTTATATGAAGTCCAGGCTTCAGTTTGGCAACTGCCCTGGACTCAGCTCTGTTCTGTTCCTTAAAGTATAATGAATCAGAATTTTTTTTTGGTTTTAGAGATGCAGCATGGAAACGGGCCCTTTGGTCCGCTGAGTCCACGCCGACCATCAATCTCCCATTCATACTAGTTCAACCCTTATCCTACTATCACATCATACACACCAGAGGCATTTTATGGAGGCCAATTAACCTACAAACCCGCCCATTTATTTGGATCGGTTCATGGTTTGAAGATTATGATAGTCTGTCTTATTTCAGATTGCATAAAAGAGCCCAACTGATTGAGAATCAAGTAATGGAGCCTTTCGGATGCTCCATTAGACTGATGGATTTTGTTGACTCCATCTCTTTATAGCACAGTACTAGTGCTGCAAAAGATGGACCAATGTCCACTAACACTGCATTGGCTCTCCTGTAGTGGATAATCGGTTTGTATGACAATAATGAAAATGCGATCAAGGAGATTTTTTCACTGGTTCTTTTACCATGCCACAGATCCTATCTGATAGCTTTATCTTTCACGAATTGGTTAGTTGCGATGCTACCAAACTGGTCTTAATGAACATTTCAGCTCCCAAACCATGTAAATTCTTTTAATTTAGTTTATTATTGTCACATATGCAGAGGGACAGTAAAAAGCATTTATTGTTGTATACTATTCAGTCATCGAAAAGACTACATAATTACAATCGAGCCGCCCACTGGAAATAGATACAGGTTAAAGGGAATAACGTTTAGAGCAAGATAAAGTCCGATAAAAGATAGTCCGAGGGTCTCCAATGATGTAGATGGTAGATCAGCTCTAGTTGGTGATAGGGTGGTTCAGTTTCCGGAATTGCTCTGCCCAGGACAAGAAGGCTCTGCAGAGAGTAGTGCGTTCGGCCGAACGCACTATGGGAACTTCACTCGCCCCTCTGCAGGAACTATACATCAGGAGGTGCAACTCCAGAGCCAATATGATCATGGGAGACCCCTTCCACCCCTGCAACGGACTGTTCCAGCTGCTACAGTCAGGCAAACGCCTCCGTTGCCATGCTGTGAGAACGGAGAGGTTGAGAAGGAGTTTCTTCCCAGAGGCCATTAGGACTGTAAACTCCTATCTCACCAGGGACTAACTTTACTGTACCACTCTACTGCTTTTTTTTTTTTTTTGCTATTTTTTTCCCTTTTTCCTTCCGCCCACAATATTTAATATGTAAAAGAATATGTGATTCTGTTCTATTCTGTTTGTAGTTTGTTTGTTTGTCTTTTTGCACAAAGTCCGCGAGCATTGCCACTTTTCATTTCACTTTCATCTCGTATGTGTATGTGACGAATAAAAACTTGACTTGACTTGACTTGATGCAGCTGGGAAGAAACTGTCCCTGAATCTAGGAGTTATGTTTTCACATCTTAGTACTTCTTGCCTGTTGGGAGAAGGGAGAATAGTGGGTGAACGGGGTGAGACTTGTCCTTGTTTATGCTGGTGGCCTTGCCAAAGCAACGTGAAGTATAGATTGTGTCAATGGTAGGGAGGTAGGTTTGCATGATGGTCCGGACTACATCCACAACTCTCTGTAATTTCTTGTGGTCTAGGATGGAGCTGTTCCCAAACCATGATGTGATATATCCCAATAAAATGCTTTCTATGGCGCCACTGTTGTAATTAGCGAGAGTAGTTGGAACATGCTGAATCTCCTAAGCCTTCTAAGGAAGTGTAGGCGTTGGTGTGCTTTATTGGCCATTGCTTTGATATGGCTGGGCCAGGACAAGTTGCTGGTGATATTTACTCCTAAGATCTTAAAGGTGATCGCCAGACGAGGTTATTTTTGGTACAGGAGACCCTGTTTGATTTTCTTTCTCTTGTAAAAGGTAAAAATTTGTGTTCCTGCAGAGAACTGGGTGAGTTAAATTACTGATTTGACTGACCATTGCTTATCAACAGCAGTCCCATTTCAAACCAGGATCATAACAATGACAGCTCTTTGTGCATATATCTCTCTGTAACTAGTTTTTCAGGTTATTTATATGAGACTATAAAATGTCTCGTATAAGCCTGGGTCGAAGCCTGTTTCGACCCAGGCTTACATCATTCTAAATGCATTGATAAGTGATTAAGGTGGGTGTAGGAGAACAAAGTATTAAAGTTGATTTACGAAAAATTAAACATGATTGACCAATCAAATAATGTTAAATCACCTTGGGCGGCATGGTGGCGCAGCGATGGAGTTGCTGCCTTACAGCACTTGAATTGCCGGAGACCCTGTTTCGAGCCTGACCACAGGTGCTGTCTGTACGGAGTTTGTATGTTCTCCCCGTGACCGTGTGGGTTTTCTCCGAGACCTTCGGTTACCTCCCACACTCTACAGACGTCCAGGTTTGTAGGTTAATTGGCTTAATATAAATGTAAATTGTCCCTAGTGCGTGTCGGGTAGTGTTAATTTGCAGGGATCGCCGGTCGGTGCGGACCCGATGGGCCGAAGGGCCTGTCTCTGCGCTGTATCTCTAAACTAAACTAATGATTCAGTGACTACTGATAAACAGGCCAGCCAGTATAATTGGAGATAACAGACAAAGTTAATGCTTTGGGACTTTACTTTTCAGAACTGCCCTTGTACGAGACAAAGCATTAACTTGTCTGTTCTTGCCATGAATACTGACTGACCTACTTCATTCCACCAACGCCTTTTGATTTTGTTCCAGATTTCCAGCATCAGCTGTGTTATGAATTTGATTTCACACAACAAATTATTTCTCCTCTTCCTCTAACCGATTGAAGGAGAGAGAGAGAGTTTATTATTATCACGTGTACTGAGGTACAGTGTAAACATTTTGTTTGCATGCTATCTAGTCAAAGAAAAGGTTATACATGAGTACAATCAAGCTGTCCACAATGCACGGATAAAGGATACAACATTTAGTGCAAGATGGTCTGATGAAAGATGGTTCAAAGGTCTCCGATGAGGTAGATGGCAGGTCAGGACCACACTAGTTGATGAGAAGACCATTCAGTTGCCTGATAACAGCTGGAATGGTCCATCCATCAGCAAAATCTGGAGGTATGCACTGTTGTACCATTTGCCTGACGGGAGAGGGAAGAAGAGGAAGTGACCGGGGATAAGATTAGTTCTTGTGTAGACGGAGTCAATGGAAGGTAGGTTGACTTGTGTGATGGTCTGGGCTACGCCAACAACTTTGCAGTTTCTTGTGGTCTTGGATGGAACTGTTCCCAAACCAGGCTGCGATGCATCCCGACAAAATGCTTACAGAGGTTGGTGAGGGATGTTGGGGCATGCCGAACTTCCTAAGTCTTCTACGAAGGTAAAGGCATTGGTGTACTTTCTTGGTCATAACTTCGTTATGGCTGGACCAGGACAAATTACTGGTGATATTTATTCCAAGGAACATGAAGCTTTTGACCACCTCTACTTCGACGCCATTAATGCATGTGCTCTGCAGCTTCACTTCCTGAAGTCATTCACAATTTTCTTTGTCTTGTTGACATTGAGGGAGAGGTTGTTGTCTTTATACCAGGTTGTGTGGTTCTCAATCTCCTTTCTGTACTCCGTCTCGTCATTAATTGATATCCGACCTACTACAGTGGTGTCTTCTGTACACTTGTAAATGGATATTCACCTAATAAACTGGAATGGATTTCTGCATCTTATCTGCCTTCTGAACTGAATAATTGCAATGTTGTAATAATTCTTGTTGCCCAAGTGGGCGGCATGGTGGCACAGCAGTGGAGTTGCTGCCTTAAAGCACCGGAGACCCAGGTTCGATGCCGACTGTACGGACTTTGTACGTTCTCCCCGTGACTGCGTGGGTTTTCTCTGAGAACTTTGGTTTCCTTCCACACTCCAAAGATGTACAGATTTTGTAGGTTAATTGGCTTGGTATAAGTGTACATTGTCCCTAGTGCGTGTAGGATATTGGTAATGAGCAGGAATCGCTGGTCGGCGCGGACCTGGTGGGCCGAAGGGCCTGTTTCTGCGCTGTATCTCTAAACAAAACTAAAGTGTTTTCTGACAGGTAATTTTATTTTTAATTACAGTGCTGCAAGTAAAAGTTACCAAGCTAAAGAAGGAGAGATGCTTGTAAGTATCTTTGTTTTACTCTGAAGCGTTGCCTAATAATGCACTAGGTTTAGTTCTCATTTTTGGGCAGTGTATTGCTCAAGGTATTATCTTTCAGAGTGAAACAGTGATGTGTGAAACAGAAATTCAGTATTACTATACCTGCTCTTTCCATGAAAAGCAAGGATTTCCTTCTGCCAACATTTGTCTTTTAATTGCTACCTCCAAAAGGAAGTGTATTTGGTTGCTTATATCATTCACGTTTCTGGGGGCTTGCAATATGCAATGTAGCTACTACATTTGCCTGGAAAACAATACTGGTTATGTCTAAAAATTAACATTATGGTACAGACCAGTAAACACATCCTGCCCTCTACCGCCATGTACAGGGTGACACAGAATTACGTGTTACACCAAATCCACCTAACATAATACTGTATTTTCTGATCAAATGTAATCTATACTAGCTTGTTAACTATCACAAATGCAAGATGCTGGAAATACTCTGCTGGTCAGGTTGGCGAAAGAGCAGTATTTTTAAATGTTGTCCTTTTCTAAATTCGAAGTCAATATTGTCATTCTCCTTTTCTAAATGAAATGATATCTTGTAATGGTGTCTATCTCCAATTTGCCTTTTCTTTCTGCAAATGTGTAGAAATCGGAAGGTAATGCTTTCTATAAATGTATTGGTGCCTTGGTTTTTTAGACAAAGATTTTTTTTGAACAGGGAAAGCAACACAATTCAAAGAGTGAGATTTTAAAATCTATTCAGCAAAAATATAGTCTTTCGTCATTTTTTCTGGTTTTGTGTAAAGTTTGAATTACAGCTGTATTTGGATGCAAATGCAACTCACTGGCCTTTAAGGTTGCTAAAGTTTGGGGTCACTCTTAAAATTGTTTGAGCATAACGTGCTGGAGGAACTCGGTGGTCAGGCAACATCTGTGGAGGGAAATGGACAGGTGACATTTTGAGTCGGTATCCTTCAGTCTGATTCCAGCATAATGTCCAGAGAGATATGGGCCAAACATGGTCAGGTGGGTCGAGCATCAATGGGGCATCTTGGTCAGCATGGGCAAGTTGGGCTGAAGAGCCTCCTTCTACGCTGTATGACTCTGACTCTGTCTGTGTCTCTCGTGTCTTTTAAAATTGCTTGTCAGCATCAGAAAATTAATAGTCGCTCACTTTCACTGCTGCTCAATGATGAGAAGTGGCTCATAGATTTCATAATCTGCATTTACTCATTGGAGGGGTTTCTCAATCCTGATGTTTGCTCAACTAAATTCAAAATATTATGCATATCTGTAATGTTATTTCCATTACTGAGTAGCAGGGTTGAAGCTGAGCAATGAGAGCCATCTCCTAGATTTTATGTTCTGCTGGTAGCCTCCCTGTGGTGTCAAAGGATAACTAGGAAAGTTGTTTTAAGTTCACTTACCTTGCTGTTTGGTTTTATTCTTTGAATGTAGGCAAGCATTTCAATTATATATTATCAATTACCAAACATCTTTCTGGACATCATATAGTTCTACTTTTGGATTAATTGGAAATGTTATTGAGAAGTTAGTTTAACCCAATTTCACAGTTCCTGCAGAAAGTGAGAAGGATGTCATGTGTAACACCAGCGTAATGTGGCAACAAAAATAATTTGAACAATTTATTTGAATCAAAAAACCTAACCGGATCTGCTTATATTTGATAAACATGTTGATATAGCACAATTTCAATATTGTCCTGAATCTCTATTTTTATGTCAGAATTTCAAAGTAGCCGTATAATTTTGTTCCTACTAGAAGCATATTTCAGATTTTCTTTATGGTTCACAAATGCAGGTATCCCAACAGATGAGTGAACAGTCTGTGTGATTCATTGCATACCTTGCAACATGGCTAGTCTTCATACAAATATCTCATTATGGTTGGTCTCAATGGTCCTTAAGAGTTCCTGTTACTGACTCCCCCAAATTCCTGAAGTTTAATGTTTCAGCACAGATAACCACAACAATGGAGCTGTTATGTGGAACTTCGCAGAACACTACAACTAATGATTCTGTAGACTCTGGGGCAAAGGCCATAACAATGTCTCGACTTCATAGTTAACATGTCAATCGCACTTATCAAATGGGCCTTACCTCTCTTTGCTCCTGTTGTTTTATTGTTAACCTACTTTTGATACTTGTCTCTTTTTAAAAAATTCAACTTTGGAATTTTTGATAATTTTTTATGTACAATTTGAGACGATGAATGAAACATTGAGAGATCCATTTAAACCTGACCAGGTTTTACTGGGTGCAGAGATTAAACGTGTAGCTTGAAACCTTTCTAAAGTATCAAGTGCAGCTAAAAACTGATTTACAAATCATTAACAGAACATTTTTTGAACATTTGGACTGTAATGCTGAAAGTTTAGTCAAACCACAAAGCGTTGGAGTAACTCAGTGGGTCAGGCAGCATTTGTGGAGGGAATGAATAGTTGATGTTCAGGTTCAGACTCTTCTTCAGACTGATTGTAGTAGGGGGGAGAAAGATGGAAAATAGGTGGGGGTGGGATAAAGCCTGGCAAATGATAGGTGGGTGCAGGTGAGGGGGTTTTGATTGGTGGAGTAAGTGGCAAAGGTCATAGATGAAAGGGAGACAAAAGGATGATAAAGAGAGAAGAGGAGTGAAATGTAAACCAAATGGATGGAAATTTAAAGTGATATTCCCCACCCTCTCCTTTCCTGTGCACCCTCGTGACCCCTTCCACCGATAACCCACCCTCTGGCAGATGGAAACGTTTATTTTCCAGTGAACAATTGTTCTTGGAATAAAATGTGTTTCTTACTGGATAGTTGATTACATTATACCAAGTATGGCTGCCGTACAAGAAAAAGGGGATGAAGGGTGTATCATCGCAGTTAATTAGTTCATCTCAGTTATTCATTTAAAAGAAATAGGATACATCTTATATAGCTTTGAATAATTTCTGTGTATTTTGATTAACATTTTTAACATGCTTTCTTGTACTTTCACTCTGGTTTCAGCACGGAAATTTACGTTTACATTTGTTATGACATGCCAAGCATCTACACAGTCAAATATTTTTTGATGCTACCTTACCACTTGTAAACCAATAGGAACCCAGTGATAAATTTACATAATTTGATGTTCATACATGAGACTTTTACAAGAATCATTCAGAAACTGTAATGTGATATTTTGGGTGTCTGATATGTCATCTTTCTCCAGAGATGCTCAAAGGCTTGAAGAATACTACAATAAAAACCAACAGTTGAGGGAGCAACAAAAAGCTTTGCATGACAATATTAAAGTTTTAGAGGACAGGTGAGATATGATTCAATTGTTTGTAAATAAAATCAGATTAGAAGAGGTATATATATATATATATATATATTTTTTTTTTAATAGTTTTATTGGAGGTCAGTTTTGATTATCCTTGGAAGTCTTGATTTTAAGCTAAGATTCGGCTATATGTTAAAATCAGACCTGAAATTGCATTTTGTACATGGCATCTTCAACAGCATTGAATTTTGCTAAAGGCACCACTGAAGACTAATGAGGACTAAATATAAACATAACAGCTCAATGCTGTCATTAACAATGCAGTGGACTTTTTCTCCACTGTCCTGGGTGCTTCCCTGGAATTAAACACTGGCCAGAAGGAATCAGGCTGGGTTGAAAATTGCTTCTTTATGATATCCTTACTGGCAAGGCCATCAGAAGAGTTCCCTGCTGTGGCTTGTAACCCATTTACTTTATTTCTAGCCCACCAACCCTGACATAATTCTTGCTGGTTTACACAGAAACATTGTCCTGGATCATTTAAATGAGAGCCACTTGGCCCATTGCCTTCAATGCCATGGTGATCTCATCTTGATGTCTCTTAAATGGTGTTGCGAGTCTGTCTCCACTCCTCCAGCAGTGTATTCCAGGAGTTAGCCACTCTGGGTGGGGGAAACAGACCCCCTCAAATCTCTTGCCCCTTACCCTAAATCTGTCCTAGTTTTATTTTCTACTCTGCCTATATACTTCTCATTTTATATATCTGAATTGATATGTGAACAGCTTCCTAACATGTATGAGAATAGTAATTGTCTTAGGGTTAAGTCTCAACTCTTTCATAACAGCTAACATGAGCAATAAATTGTTAATGGAAATTCATTCTCAACAAATACAGTTTACATGGGAGATTGCTCATGACAAAGTATAAATCTCATACTTTATCTTTTTACAACTTTTTACACAGTTTTCTGAAAACACTTGAATGACAGAGGAAATGAACAACTTATTGTATCCTACAGTTTTGACTAAAAGTTTCTGATCTGCAATTCCTTTTGCGAGCAGGTTGCGAGCAGGCTTGTGTGACAGATGTGCAGTCACTGAAGAACACATGAAGAAGAAACAGCTGGAATTTGAGAATATTCGACAGCAGAATCTAAAGCTTATTACTGAACTTAGTAAGTGATGATGAGGATTTATATTGTGGGCACAGTTTTGGTTTCAGTAACATTTTCTTACCTTTATTATCACTCTCTATTTTCTTTAATTAACAGTGAATGAAAAGCACAGTCTTCAAGATGAAAATAAGAATCTCGGTGATCAGCTTGAATCACTTGAGCATCTGGTTAAGTAAGTCCTGCCTCTTATCCCGTTGTGACCTTGTGTTTATTTTTGTACATGGCAGCCTGTCTGACTTTTATTTCAAATTCAGAGAGCAACAGCAAGAAGTGGTCGGAGCAGCAGATCACGATGATGGAATAATTCCAGGTTCTCCGATTTTATCCCTTTCCACCTCTGTGCTGAGCAGAATGCGAAGGAGAAAGGAGAATCGCCACATTCACTACGCAGCACATGCAAGTTCAGAGCATTCACGGACGCAGATTGATGGTATGAGTATGATTCAAGAACGGTTGATGTAACATATTTTAATTATTCAATGATTCTATTTAAATTGTGTTAATGATTTATCTTTAGAAATGGAAACTTATTTGATACATTTTCCTAATTGCCTTTTGATAATTGCATGTAAGATCTTATTCATATGAACGTTCCATAACGTGGACAATATACAGTGGCAGAAATAAATTCATTGGATGCTGTAACTAAAACAACTAGATAAAAATTGTAATCAGAAACTATCCTCTGGTTAAAATTTCATTCATTTTGACTTTATCCGAAAGGTATCGAGTATATTCAAAGATAATTGCCACAGTCATAATCATATTCTCCATATAGCTTATAAACCGTGTTCGGTAATGTTAAATTATATTGTGGCAATTTTGTTTATATTGTAGAGAAATGTAAAACGCTGTTAGCGGGCTTCCCTGGCATGGCCCGATGCAATCGGAATGAGGAAGTGCTAGCTGCAGACACCTGTGAACTTGGAACATTGTCAATAGAATGCAAGTACCAAACACTCTCTGTGCACAATTTGACAGATGTGAATTGTATTGGTACCTCTGGTAACTCTCTTAGGCTGGATTCCCCATCAAAATATGTTGATATTTTGTATTGTAATCGTACTGAGTATTTGGCAAATTCGCATCCTATACATATGAAAACTATTCAAATACATGTGTGGTAATTTTCCACACCTTATACCCCCTCCGCTTCCCAAATTTTGAGGAATAATTGTGTTCCAACACATGTCCATTTTCCATCCTTTGCTGTACTGAACTGCTGTATTCAACCCTTTCTCTTTGAAACCTTGACCTTGGCTGAAAGTTGCCTCATTTAAATAGATGGAGATGTGACACGATTTAAGTTTGGACAGACCACAGTGCCCTCCAAAATATTTGGGACAAAGACCCATCATTTATTTATTTGTCTCTGTACTCAACAATTTGAGATTTGTTATAGGAAAAATCACATGTGGTTAAAGTGCACATTGTCAGATTTAATAAAGGCCATTTTTATACATTTTGGTTTCACCATGTAGAAATTACAGCTGTGTTTATAGATAGTTCCCCCCATTTCAGGGCACCATAATGTTTGGGACACATGGCTTCACAGGTGTTTGTAATTGCTCAGGTGTGTTTAATTGCCTCCTTAATGCAGGTATAAGAGAGCTCTCAGCACCTGGTCTTTCCTCCAGTCTTTCCATCGCCTTTGGAAACTTTTATTGCCGTTTATCAACATGAGGATCAACGTTGTGCCAATGAAAGTCAAAGAAGCCATTATGAGACTGAGAAACAAGAATAAAACTGTTAGAGACATCAGCCAAACCTTAGGTTTACCAAAATCAATTGTTTGGAACATCATTAAGAAGAAAGAGAGCACTGGTGACCTTACTAATCACAAAGGGACTGGCATGCCAAGGAAGACCTCCACAGCTGATGACAGAAGAATTCTCTCTATAATAAAGAGAAATCCCCAGAACACCTGTCCGACAGATCAGAAACTCTTCAGGAGTCAGGAGTTGATTTGTCAATGACCACTGTCCACAGAAGACTTCATGAACAGAAATACAGAGGCTACACTGCAGTTGTAAACCACTGGTTAGCCGCAAAAATAGGATGGCCAGGTAACAGTTTGCCTAGAAATACTTAAAAGAGCAACCATAGTTCTGGAAAAAGGTCGTGTGGACAGATGAGACAAAGATTAACTTATATCAGAGTGATGGCAAGAGCAAAGTATGGAGGAGAGAAGGAACTGCCCAAGATCCAAAGCATACCACCTCATCTGTGGAACACAGTGGTGGGGTTATTATGGCCTGGGCATGTATGGCTGCTGAAGGTACTGGCTCACTTATCTTCATTGATGTAGCAAAATGAATTCTGAAGTGTATAGACACATCCTATCTGCTCAAGTTCAAACTAATGCCTCAAAACTCATTGGCCGGTGGTTCATTCTGCAACAAGACAATGATCCCAAGCATACTGTTAAAGCAACAAAGGAGTTTTTCAAATCTAAAAAATGGTCAATTCTTGAGTGGCCAAGTCAATCACCTGATCTGAACCCAATTGAGCATGACTTTTATATGCTGAGGAGAAAACTGATAGGGACTAGCATAAACAAGCATAAGCTAAAGATGGCTGCAATACAGGTCTGGCAGAGCATCACCAGAGAAGACACCCAGCAACTGGTGATGTCCATGAATCACGGACTTCAAACAGTCATTGCATGCAAAGGATATGCAACAATAAACTAAACATGACTACTTTCATTTACATGACATTGCTGTGTCCCAAACATTATGGTGCCCTGAAATGGGGGGACTATGTATAAACGCTGCTGTAATTTCTACATGGTGAAACCAAAATGTATAAAAATGGCCTTTATTAAAATCTGACAATGTGCACTTTAACCACATGAGATTTTTTCTATTACAAATCTGAAATTGTGGAGTACAGAGGCAAATAAATAAATGATGGGTCTTTGTCCCAAACATTACGGAGGGCACTGTATATGCCCTGTATTCAAGGTTCCAACACCTGCAGTCTCCTCTCTCTCCATATACATTGTACACTTGACAGAGAAATGTATGCTGTGCTCCAGGTGTTCTGTACCGATGCATGGAGTAGACTCAACGTCACAAGATGGGATTTGTTTCTCATCTCCCTGCCTGTATATCCCAATGTTGGTTAACCTTCAGTGCTACCTCATGTCTCAAGATGGATGGATTTGTGTGTTCAGAGGCAAGTCCTGTAGCCTAGAACCATTCAGTTTCCTCTCTTTAGTGGCACCAATCTGCATTTGTCCACAGCAAATGGTGTTCACTGTGATCATCATTCCACCAATAAAGTATTTTTTGTATTTGCCTAGCTTCTTCCCTATAATTTGAATCTCTGGTCCTCTGGAGCTTTCTCTGAATTTAGCTTTATTTTTGACCCCAGATTCAAATTAGTTAGAAATAGCAGTGACGCCAGCATTGTATACTAATACTCATTCAAGTGATCCCATACCCCTTGGTACACTTTTGTACTTGGCCATTCGTTGATATTTTCTTCCTGTGGATAATTCTGAGTTTATCAGAGATTGACCTATTTCCATAATTTCATGCCTTGTGACCAAATAATTTCTGTGCTCTGGTATTGAAGTCTTGAGGAAATGGGAATAGATCATATTCACTGGTTTTCTCTGTCACCATGCCTGTTCCTAAATAACGTGAATAAATGCTTATTATAAATGTATGCTCTAACCTCTTGTGCCAATTAATACATGGGTTGTAATCTCCTTCTTTCAAAACAGCTTCTACTAATGCACCCAGACGAGATGTTAGTTCAGTTCTAAGTAAGTGACTCCGTTATATTATTTTGTGTACCCTAAAGTGAACCTGTGGCTTTATGGAGTTTTGTATTTGGCCATCCTTTGATTTTCTATTGTCACCAATTGGTAGTCCATTGCATAGATTTGCTTCTATGATTGTGGACCTCCTGTTTGATAATTAGTGTGCATACATTTAATATAATTGCTGCAAAACTACTCAGGAAGTGAAACTGATTTATTGTATGTTTAGAATTGTTGAGGTAAAGAACGGCCTGCTGTAAATGGCAGTGGTAGCTGAATCCTAATATTTTAAAAGGAAAGTAAATGATAACATCAAAAAGATTAGAAAGCCTAATTAACAAGTTAGAGCGTCATAGAGTGATACAGTGTGGAAACGGGTCCTTCGGTCCAACTTGCCCACACCGGCCAACATGTCCCATATACACCAGTCCAACTAATAGTTGAATTAAATAAATCTGGCAATTTGCTGTTAACAGGAAAGGAACTTGGCTAGATTGTAATAAAATTGATTCGCTGCCATGCTTTGGAGAAGGTGAAGCTAGGTCCACCTGGTCAACCCATTGAATTTAGTTATTTATAGCTGGACAATACCTCCAGAGGTTTCTACTGCACATGGTATTTATTTGTTGCTTAACACATGAATGAAATGTGCAGAGAAACCATACCATCTGCAACAGCAATATACTGCAACAAAATATGATTCTAGAAAAACCTAGTTTTCACTTCACAAAATGAAATAACCATTGATTTGGTCTTTTCTTTGTGAATGTAAGTAGAATAATATGAAGCTGGAAGTGGTGTGGCTATTTTCAAATTGATATTGTAACAAAACGCAGGCCTGTTACTTCCTTATCTGGTAAGATATATGTAATGATACTGTAAAAAAAATCACTTGTAAGCATTTTAGAAATATCCAGCTGCTTTATTGGATTTCAATTACTTTTCACAAGCTAAAAAGATCATCAGTGTGAAAACGTGACTTTCTCTCTTCATTCACCTGACCTGCTCAAATTTTGTTTTTATTTTCAGCATCTCAAGTATTTTGTGTTTGCTTTATCATATGCCTCACTTATTTTTATCTTCAACTTCCAGCCACACTACAAGCTAAAGAACAGCCAACCATGGAAAAGAATAGTATTAATCTGGCTGCGGTTGTAGCAGAAACATTAGGCCTTGGAATTCAGGAGGAGCCCGTGAGTACTTCAACATTGCATTTAGGCACGAAATGCCGGAGCAACTCAGCGGGCCAGGCAGCATCTCTGGCGAGAAAGAATGAGTGACGTCACCCAATCCTTCTCTCCAGTGGTGCTGCCTGTCCCGCTGAGTTACTCCAGCTTTTTGTATCGATCTTCAGTTTAAACCAGCATCTGCAGTTCCTATACTCAGCATTGCATTTACTGTTTTAACAAATACATTAAAGGCAGTGCTGATTGATTTTTATAAAATCAGTTATTGTGTAATAACATTTATTCCTCAAAACAAAATGGCATAAAACACAAGATTTACTGACTTTTCCCCCCAAAAAATCCAATTTGCTCACCAGCCTGCCTGTATCTCCTGCCTCTTCTACAAAAGAATTTGCAATTCCCATCTTTGCCTCTTTAATCATCTCAGCACTCATAAAACAAAACCAGAATGGAAGCAGCTCATCCTTGAACCACTACCTATGAAGAATGGTGTAATGCTATTCAGAAAAAGAGCAGTTTGTCCATGGTTTTGTGGAAATTAATAATATTTTAACTACTTTTTGAATGATCTATCTTAGTTAAACCAGGGTTTGAATTTACTTTATGTTGTGCCAATACAAAATCATGTCAGGGGTTTTTTTTTTTTTTTCAGTTGCTTGGGAAGTTTATCTGAAGAAAATATTTAATTTGCTTTTTTTTAAATAATCGTTTTTGTTTTCTACTAAAGCACTCGCAAAGTCTTCTGAATTCGTATAGGAACCTTCCCAAGACCACACACTTTCCACTGAAAAAAGATGCCATTTCAGCAGATTTGGGCCATATAAATGGCAGTGGCTCCAGGTATGTTGCATGTCAATTTTAATGGAGTATTATTTTCCTCATACTTTTGAGTGGTAATGCTCTAAAATTTTGTATTATTGCAAAAGGTTGTATCCGCCAAATCCAGTAGAATTTTATAATCAATTTTATAATGCTGGAAATACTCAACCGGTCGGGCAGCATCTACGGGCAGAGAAGTTTTATTCAATGTTTCGATTGATGACCTTTCAACAGTACACTCAATTTTGGAATGTTCACCTGAATGTTTGTCGTGTAACTAAGACTTTGTGACTGCCTGTATTAAGATTTCAGATCGGAATGTCCACTAAATTGTGCGACTAGATATTCAAGGCAATACTGTGGCGGGGTTTAAAGGCAGGGGTTTGGGTGCCATCTTTCTCTTGTTTGGTCTTCCCTACAACCGGGAGGAACATAATTAAAGGTGCCTCTCAAAACACTGGACTTCGTGCTTCCTTTTGAGACCCACGCACCACAATACTTCATTTAAAAAAAAAATAACAAACAGAGATGTCTGCTAATATATATAAAGTTTACATCAATAAAATCAGATGTTTTTTACATTATATCTTTATCAAAGCAATATTATCTTTGTCCAATTTCTGAATTTTGAATATTTTGCTTTGATGTTTCTAACAATATGATACATTGCTCTAAAAATGGAGAAGAGAAAGTGCTGCTGTAATATGAAAGTTAAACATTTACAGAATTAATTGCAAAAGATAAATTAAAACAAAGTGCTTTTTGTTTTGCTTGATCGTACACTATCCAATCGCACAGAAAAACTTTCCACATAACTTGCTCACAACAAAGGGCTATTGTTGAATATTAGTATAATTAAGCAGGCATTGATAATAATAATGCAATGGTACAGGGCCAATGAATGAATCAGTTGAATAGGGCAGCAAGCATTAGCAAATTTATGCTGGTACAGATGTCTAGATCATAAATTTAACAAATCATTAAATTATTGTAGAATTGCTTGCCACTGGACTACTTGAAAAAAGGAATCAGTAATTTGATTTGTTACTGGACAATAGACAATAAGTAGGAGTAGGCCATTCGGCCCTTTGAGCTAGCACCGCCATTCACTGTGATCGTGGCTGATCATTCACAATCAGTACCCCGTTCCTGCCTTCTCCCCATATCCCTTGACTCCGCTATCTTTAAGAACTCTATGTAACTTTCTCTTGAAAGCATCCTGAGAATTGGCCTCCACTGCCTTCTGAGGCAGAGAATTCCACAGATTCACAGCTCTCTGGGTGAAAACTTTTTACTTCGCTGGAATAATGGGTATATCAGTCTACCAATAAATATAACAATACATTAATGTATTGTGCAGGAAACAAATGAATGGACTAAAGGGCCTGTCCCACTTGTCGATCATTTTCGGCGACTGCCACGTCATTGACTGACGTATCAGGGTCGCCGAAAGATTTTGAACATTTCAAAATCCAGCGGCTACTAAAAAAAATGTTGCGACACTTGAGGAAACACCGCGTGTCAATACGTCATCACGCCGCAACTTTTTCGGTGATCTTGTACTTCAGTCAATGATGCCGAGAGTCGCCGAAAAAAATCACCAAGTGGGACAGGCTCTTAAGTGAACTTAATAAAACAGTGAACATGGGGCACACCAGTGAGTTAGTAAACGGGCACAGAAAGTCAAAGGTACACGTGCTAAAGAAGCGTCTCAACGCAAAACGTCACCCGTTCCTTCTCTCCAGAAATGCTGCCTGTCCCACTGAGTTACTCCAGCATTTTGTGTGTATCTCCAGGAGAGCAATGTCTGAGTATCAGGTCTGGCAGCTGGAGCAAGTAAGATTTTTTTTCTCTTTGGAGTAGCTATAGAGCTCTGTTTGTATAGTTCCAGGTAGGAGGAGAAAAGCACTTTTTTTCCCATCAATTTTTGCAGTGGGAACAGGAGGGAAGGCAAATGTCACAATTTAGTAAGAGACAGGCCAGCAGGCCTAGTAGCTGGCATAACCGTGAGTTTTTAAAGGAGCTGATTTGGAGAAGTTAATTTTGTCTGGAGCTGTGAGCAAATAAAGAGGAATTTTGTTGTGAACTGAAGCTTGACAGAAGGGGAGGTGAGGTAAAATGTATCAGGCTCGGCCAGTAAATATTAGGCTTTGGCCTCCAAATACAACACCTGGATTGTCAACAGGCAAGAAGGAAAATTGGTGCAATTATATCACATTGTTGCATAAAGAACACAATATTTTGACATTAAAGTGATTAGGGGTACAAAAGAAACTGATAATAGTGACTGTAATGGGAGATCTCCGAACTCATGGGCAGCACGGTGGCGCAGCGGTAGAGTTGCTGCCTTAGAGCGCCTGAGACCTGGGTTCGATCCTAACTACGGGTGCTTGTCTGTACAGAATTTGTACGTTCTCCCCGTGACCTGAGTGGGTTATCTCCGGTTTCCTCCCACACTCCAAAGACGTACAGGTTTGTAGGGGCTAATTGGTTTGGTAAAATTGTCCCTAGTGTGTGTAGGATAGTGTTACTATACGGGGATCGCTGGTCAGCGTGGACTTGGTGGGCCAGAGGGCCTGTTTCCGCGCTGTATTTCTAAACTAAATTAAACCATAGTGCTGACTGATAAGAACCTCTAAGTGCATTGACAGCTAACTAACTATAAAATGTTAGTTTGCAGAAAATGAGAATTAGATGTTATGCCAAGATTTATTTACTGCAATGCATGTTCAAAAACACAGTTGCATAAAACCAAATACAATGGCCTTCAAATGTTTAAAATATTTTTAATATTGAATCTTCTGTTGAGGATAAATAACTTAATTTTTTTTGTAGAGTTTCTTGTGCATCAGATGCAGAAGAAAAAAATCGAAGTTGGATCGCTTCTCCTGTATTTGGAGCTTCTGCTTCCTCTGATTTTGAAGTAAGTAGATTAATTTTGCTTAATCAAAGCATTTTCAATCACAAGACACAAATGCATGTACAAAATCTAATGACGGCTCTTATTTTGCACTTGGATCCTCAGGCTAAAATGAATCAATTCCTTGAGCAATCTAAACTGGGGGAACCAAAAATAAAGCACATTGAATTGAAGACTGATGCAACCCTGTCCAACAAGATGGCAAAAAGGAAAAAAATGGAAGATGAGAATGATTCTGCCACAGATGGTGAAAAACCTTCATTTAATAAGGAAAATTTCCCTTCAACATTAGAGAAAAGTGGTTCTCTGGACGATAATCTTGACAAACCCTTGGACTTATCTGACCACATCTCTGGTAGTCGATTGGAAGAAAGAAGTCTTGGAAAAGATGCAGTGGGAAATAATTCAATTAAAGTTTCTCAGCCAGAATCCATAAGACCAAGTTTAAAGACCACCAATTTCAGAAGAGCTTGCAATGGATTAACCAAGGATTCTCAAGGTGGTGCTTATCTACAAGAAAACTTTGGGGGATCACGTTCTGCAAAATTGCACGATGTTCAAGCGGGAAGTGCAAAAAACAGAGTCGACAGAGATTCATCTGATAACCAAGATCCTTCTAGAATTTTCACTCAGAATGAACATTGCTTTAGTGACTTGAAGGTATGGTGTTCGTGATTTATGTAATATTCCCTCTAGCAATTTGGCAGTCTTTGGCGTCCCTGCAATGCAGAATGACAGATTAATATAACATTAGTGTGGTTGTTAACACGGTGATGTTACGCACTTAATTATTCATTCTAGACCCTTCTCCGCCAAAGGTTTCAAAGGTCTTTTATTGACACATGTACCAATTAAGGTACAGTGATATTCGAATTACCATACAGCTATACTGAAAAAAGCAACAAGACACACAACTACTTAAAAGTTAACATAACCATCCACCACATTCCTCACTGTGACGGAAGTCAATAAAGTCTAATCTTCTCCTTCATTATTCTTCCGCGGTCGGGGCAGTCGAACCATCGTCGGGGCGATCGAAGCTCCCCCGTCGGGGCGGTCAAAACTCCTGCGGCTTGGAGCTCCCGAAGTCGGTCTCTAACCAGGGACCGCAAGCTCCACGATGTTAAAGTCCGCAGGTTCCCGCGGTTGGAGCTCAGAGGTCAATCACTGACAAAGGGATCGCGAGCTCCCACGGTTGGAGCTCCCGAAGTCGGTCTCAAGCAAAGGCCGCCAACTCCACGATGTCAGGCCGCAGTGCGGACGGAGATACGATACGGGAAAAAATCGCATCTCCGTCTAGGTAAGGTTTTTTTTAAAGTTTCCCCACCCCCCCCCTGCCATAACACCACCTAAAGAGCACTAAAACATACATTTAACACATACTATAAAACAACAGAGAAAGAAGGGACAGACAGACTGTTGGCGAGGCAGCCATTGCTGGTGCCACCAAGGAGAGAGGCACAGGAATCATCTGCCTTTATTCCGTCTCTTAATCCCTTAATCTAAACAAAATGTATCTAAACAAAGTCTCTTAATCCTGTAATCTAAACAAAGTCTCTAAATCTTCTAATCCAAACAAAGCATACCTGGAGTGAAAAAATACAGCCAATTTAGATACAGGATGACTCTGTTGGGCTCCTACTCTAGATACAAGGAGACAGGGAACTTGTGATTTCCCATTAGAGGACACAAATTAGATCAGGGATAATTGAACCAGGTTAGTCTAGATGGTGACAGTATAAATACTTTATTCTCCCCAGTCCCAGATAGAGGATGTTCCAGGAAAACATATTTGAAAGGAGCGGTGAAAACTGCTTCCATTCGAGGGTTCCATCAACAGCACAAAACATGAACGTGGGACACGTAGTAGGAGCTGTAATTCAGCATCAAATTTGACCAAATATCATTATTGTGAATAGAAATACGTGAATCATGATATCTAGTCCATTTTTGGACCATAAATCACACAATGGTGATTTTTTTTAAAATATTTTGGTTTGCTTCAGTAAATTTGTATTTTGCTGCTTCTAAAAAAGTTGTATTTCAAAAGCCGAGTGTATAATTGTCATATGTACTAACAGTGGAACAGTGAAATACTTACTTACTGGAGGAATAGCACATATAATAATCAATAAATTAATAACCATAATGCTAGGGAATGGTGCAAAACAGAAGTCTGTAGTGCTATGAAAACGCATTCTATAGAAGATCACAGTTGCTGAGGTTAGCGTATAGTCTTCAAGAGCCTGATTATTGGGAAGAACCTGCTCTTGTACCTGATGCATAAGGTTTTCAGGCTCCTGGATGGCAAGAGTGAAATGTGAGAGTGGCCAGGGTGTTGTGAGTCTTTAATGATATTTGCTGCTTTTTTTGAGACATCATTTCCGTTCGATCCCTTTGGTGGGGAGGTCAGTACCTGTGATGGTTAGGCAGTGTCCACCACTCTGTAATCTCCGTTCCTAGGCATTCAATTTGCCAAACCAGGCTGTGATGGGTCAGTATGTTCCCTACCCAGCACCTGTGGAAATGTAATAAGAGTATTTTTCAACATACCAAATTTCCTCAATCGTCTGAAGGAAGTAAAGGTCTTGATGATCTTTCATTGTGGTTGCATCGAAGTGCTGGGCCCAAGACAGATCTAGAGAAATATATGCCCAGGAGCTTGAATCTTTTAGAAACATAGAAACATAGAAATTAGGTGCAGGAGTAGGCCATTCGGCCCTTCGAGCCTGCACCGCCATTCAATATGATCATGGCTGATCATCCAACTCAGTATCCCGTACCTGCCTTCTCTCCATACCCTCTGATCCCCTTAGCCACAAGGGCCACATCTAACTCCCTCTTAAATATAGCCAATGAACTGGCCTCGACTACCCTCTGTGGCAGGGAGTTCCAGAGATTCATCACTCTCTATGTTGTCCTATCAATGAAGACAGGTTCCAAAGTGCTTTAAATTCAATGAACTATGATTCAGTTGTGTACCATTATAAAAGGAACCATGGTGGCAATTTATGTTCAATGCAATAAAAACTTCCTTGCAAGATACAATATTCTCCTTCCCCAGATTATGAATGACCTGACCTACGTATGATCAAGTTCCCAGAACATTATTACATTCAAAAGTTAAACTTGTGAACGCACGTTCATTTCCATAGACGTCAGTACTAGTTTCCCCCCCTCTCTACACTTTTTGTAAGTGTTCTTTCTTACCAGTCATATGTCCATTTGATGCCATTCATTACACTAATGTGGAGGCATAGTTCCCACATTGAATGACTTTAGTGCATTTTCCAACATGGATAAAATTGATTGTTGAACAGTTTTACAAATGGAATCTATTCATTGCCCAGATGAAGTGCCTGCTTTGAGCGCCATTAAGGTACAGCAAGCATTTAACCAGTTTTTCTATCCACAGATGGTATCTGTACTGCTGATATTTCTGCATTTTGTTGATTTTACATCTCGTATTATGATGACGCTTTCATTGAACAGTACAGTACAGGAGCAGACTCTTCCGTTAATATTTGGCTTTATTGCAATTTTATTGTGAAATGAGTTGATTTGTGTATTTTACAACTTTTTTTTCTCTTTCTTAAAACAACGCCATATTCTTGTCTCAGGATTTTGAATTCGAAACTCCAAAAATGAAAAATTCCATAACTGCATCCAAGGAGCCTACCTCAGTACTTCAGCGGAATCCCTGTGCATCTGCCATAGGTTAGTTTTCCTTGGATTGGATTCAGCAGCATTCGTGTAATTCTCACATCATCCTATTCTCGCTTGCAATAGATATGCTTATTAGGTGCTTGAAATGATGTGCCTCTTGATAATTTTCAGGGAGAAATACTGAAAACATTCAGTGGAGCATAGACCCAGAAGCAGACCTCTCTGATTGTCAGATGGACAGTTTAGAACTGGACTTGAAGGTACCTTATATAATTTTAAATTATTTATTATTTTAGGATTGCTGGCTCATTCTTATTTAGTAGAATAGAATTTTAAAGCAGGAAGGAGATGGCTAGCTCTTTATTGGGGGCAACCCAAGACTAAACCCATAGCCTTGTTCTCTCCTCGCACTGTTGCAATCTATTTCATTTCAAATATTGTTATTTACTTTTCTAAGTGGAGGAGGGTTTGATAGCTTTTCCTCGTGCTTACTCTTGATCACCTGAATAACACAATTCATAGCCAAGAAAGCATGGGATTCGTCTACTTCCACACTATCGCCTAGATAAGTGGCTCTACGCCTGGGTATACGGGGCCCCTCAATGGCTTGTGATTGAGAGGGAGTACAAAGTAAAGGAACCTAGAGTGCAGGAGTTTCTGCCTCTCAATTGCTCAAGTGGGGGATATACTTATTTGGATGAGAGTTGGTGCTGCTAGCTAGATGAACTGTGTGTGTATCATTCACAAAGTTGACCTACGAGTGTTCTAGTTTCCTCCCATGTCACAAAGATGTGTGGGTTGGAGGGAATTTGGCCCCATTGGGGTGGAGTGGAGTTGATGGGAATTTGAAGAGGAGAAAATATAAGTATTTAAGGATTAATTGGGTGCTTGATGGTTGGTGCATTCTCAATAAGCCAAAGGGTCAGTTTAAAAGCTTAAAAACTGCAGGCTACTTACTTTCGCATCTGTTGTGAGGAAAATGTTAGATGCCATTATTAAAAATATTCTTGTCGGGCACTTGAGAGAGAAAGTCAAGATAATCAGGAAAAGACAACTTGGTCTAATGAAAGAGTAATAATGTTTGACCAAATGTTTGGATTTCTTTGAAAAAAGAACATAATAGAGTGGAGCCAGTGAATATAGTTGCCATAGATTTCCAGAAGCAATTGTGAAAGTCACATCGAAGCTAAATGCAGAAAATGAAAGCACATGCTGTCGAGGAGTAGCAATGAGGCCTAATCGAAAATGGGGAGCAAGCACATATGGATTGCCTTCTGGTTGTACGGGTGAAACAAGTGACATGCACAATGAATCAATGCTGGGGTTTCACTACTTTGCAATTTATGTAAATAAACAAGATGAAGGCTACCATGGGACCTGAACCAAAACAACACCTGTCTGTCCTCCAGAGATGCTGCCTGACCTGCTGAGTTACTCCAGTACTTTAAAAAAAAATGAAACTAGCATCTGCAGTTCCTTATGACCACCAAATATAAGTTTGCAAACTTTGCTGGTGCAAAGATAGGTGCTGAGGAGGAGAAGATAATAGATGAAGTGAGAAGGCAAAGATCTGGTAATTTGAGTAAAATATGGGTAAATCTGAAATGATCAATTTTGGCAGGGAAAATATGAAGTATTTTATCTGAGGGGTGAGTGATTACATAGCTCTGAAACACCGAAGGATTTGTGTGACCTTGTGCATTATTTGCAAATTTCTAAAAGTGCCATTGAAGACTAACACACTGCTGTTGTTTACTGCAAGGGGAAAATGAATACAAATGTAGGCAGTTTGTGTTGTAGCTATATAGGACATTGGTGAAACCACAACTGATGTACTGTGAAGAACATTTAGGCTCCTTATTCGGGAAGAAATGAAAATATATTGGAACAGTTTATTGATGTTATACTTGAATAATATCTCGAATGGGTGGATTATCTTTTGAGAAAACAATGGACAGACAAGGCTTGTATATCCTAGAATTTAGATATGTGAGGAAGGGTTTGATTGAACATATGAGATCCTGAAGTGTCTTAACAGAGAGGAGAGGACATTAGTCTTCTTGTGGTAGAATCATGAGCCGGAATCACCCATTTTTAAGACAAATTGCAGCTTTTCCCATTGGGTAATGTTTATTTGAAACACTTCCTCAAAGGATAGTCGAAGCAGTGTTCAGTCTTTAAATATTTTTAAAGAAGACGTAGATACATTTTTGATAAAGGAGAGGGTATAAGCTTAATGAGACTATGTGGGAATGCAGAGTAGAGGTTACAATCAGGTTAACCATGATCTTCCCAAATGGTAGATCAGACTTGAGCCCGCCACCATGCTCCTGCTCCTGCTTCTGGTTTGGATGGAAAGATTACTGGAGATCCCTAATTTTTAATAATAATGAGGTCAATTAGTTGCAAAGTTTTCTCGAATCTTAAAGACAAGCAGTGCCAAATCTCAAGTGATGAGGCCTTTGGCAGCATCAGCAATTTGTTACAGTGGGTGAGACAGTATGGGAAGAGTTTAATTGACAAAGTTTGAAGAAATGGTACTTTCGTTCAAAATGGTGGAAACCATTGAATTGGATGGACTGAGAATGACTTGTCTCAGTGATTAATTGACTTTCAGTGAAGATCTTCATATCAATTTAAGTGGGTGTACAACTTTTTGTTCCCCTTTTTATTAGGTAAATAAAGCCAGTAGGTATATGTGCAAAGGAACTGCAGATGATGGTTTAAACCAAAGATACACACAAAATGCTGGAGTGACTCAGCAGATCAGACAGCATCTCTGAAGAAAAGGAATAGGTGACGTTTCGGGGCGATACCCTTCTTCAGTCTGAAGACCTGAAGCATCACCTATTCCTTTTCTCCAGAGATGCTGTCTGACCCGCTGAGTTACTCCAGCTTTTTGTGTATAAAGCCAGTAAGTACATGCCCTTTGCTAACCATATGATATTTGCAAATAATTCTGACCGAAAATAAAATCAGATGATGCTTTTCTGAAAGTTATGATTCCCATGCATGAAAATCTCATTTGGGTAAGTTAACACATTATCCACAAATTGTTCCTGCCACTTGTGTCACTGAACAGTGCTGGGATAGATAGGACTGAAAGCGGTCCGCTGTGTTAAGGCAGGAAAGTTGGTGATCAATTTTTTTTTTAATGTGATCATAAAATTCTGTTGATTTTATTTTTTGTGGTACATTTAAGTAATCTCAAATTCAGAATTGTATTTAGCTCACCCCCCTGCCCGCAAATAATAGGAATGTGAAATACAAACAAACGCTGGTTATTTGAGAAATGGTATCAATATTTCGGATGGTTGATGGTCTGAGGGAACATTATCAGCTTGAAACATTAACTGTATCTCTCTCCACAAATGTACCACTGACCTGCCACCAGCTCCTATACTTCCAAGCATCGGCAGTAACATAATTGTCCAGGAGAATTTGTAGAAGGCTTATTAACTGGTCTAAATGAGATTTTCATCTGTGGCAGCCATTTGTTTTCCAGAAAACACAAGTGTAGTTAAAGCACCAGTCTGTACTTCTTGTGATCATCCGATGATCAATGAATGGGAGTAAGATCTTCTTTGACAATGGAATAATAGTGTGTTTTGCATTCATTTTCATTCATCATAATCATATAAGGCTTTGATTGAATATTAATTATTATAACAGCCCATCAAACAACTGGGTTCAAATACACCAGACATGGATTGCACCTTCGTGAGTGAAAGCATGTTGTTGAAAACTAAAAAGAGAAGAACAGACCAGTCAATGCCTGGTAAGTAATGAAGATTGGTGATTATTTTTGCCTGATCATTTCCAGCCTAACTTTGCTATAAACACACACAATTTGCTATGATTTAGTTTGCAATTAGAAATATAAAATTCACATTTCATTTTCTAACTTTCATTTGTGTCTTTCAAACAACATACAACGTGATTTGATTATTGATATCAACTGTGAAAGGAGCATATATGGTGCGTGCACTGATTGCAACAATAAAGATAAATATTACCCAAGACAGTTGCTAGGTACACCGGAGACATTGTAAAAAGTATCCTATGGCATTTAGGACTGAGATGTGGAAAAAAGTTTTCACCCAGTTGTGAATCTGTGTAATTCTCTGCCACAGAAGGCAGTGGAGGCCAATTCACTGGATGTTTTCAAGAGATGGTTAGATATAGCTCTTGGGGCTAAAGGAATCAAGGGATATGGGAGGAAAAGCAAGAACGGGTACCGATTTTGGATGCTCAGCCATGATCATATTGAATGGTGCTGGCTCGAAGGGCTGAATGGCCCACTCCTGCACATACTTTCTATGTTTCCATGGTAGTAATTCTTAGCAACTGGGATAAACTTCAGCCAAGCGGGCTGAAATATTGAGAGAATCGTAATATGGCTACTTTGACATGGATTGATTTTTAGTTTTGAAATTTGCAGTTAACCTTGTCTCAACAGTTTTTGGGAACAGTGTTCCATTAATATTAACCTTTTGTTGTTGATATACCTGAATGAAGTTGCACAATTTCATTCAGGTATATCACTTATTTGATCAGGTGCACTGAAGCAAGACCTGTGATCAAGTAAACTTGCAGGACTTGGAGATTACAGTTTATCCCTAAATCTATTTTTTTGTAACCTACTGGATGAATATATAAATGGTGTCAAGTTGGGAAAAAGGGAAGTACAACGGGATCTGGGGGTCCTTGTTCATCAGTCGATGAAAGTAAGCATGCAGGTATAGCAGGCAGTGAAGAAAGCAAATGGCATGTTGGCCTTCATAACAAGTATAGGAGCAAAGAGGTCCTTCTGCTGTTGTACAGGGCCCTAGTAAGACCACACCTGGAGTATTGTGTGCTGTTTTGGTCTCCAAATTTGAGGAAGGGAATTGAAAAATGTAGGTGAACAGAGGGATCTGGGAATAACTGTGCACAGTTCCCTGAAAGTGGAATCTCATGTAGATAGGGTGGTAAAGAAAGCTTTTGGTGTGCTGGCCTTTATAAATCAGAGCATTGAGTATAGAAGTTGGGATGTAATGTTAAAATTGTACAAGGCATTGGTGAGGCCAATTCTGGAGTATGGTGTACAATTTTGGTCGCCTAATTATAGGAAGGATGTCAACAAAATAGAGAAAGTACAGAGGAGATTTACTAGAATGTTGCCTGGGTTTCAGCAACTAAGTTACAGAGAAAGGTTGAACAAGTTAGGGCTTTATTCTTTGGAGCGCAGAAGGTTAAGGGGGGACTTGATAGAGGTTTTTAAAATGATGAGAGGAATAGACAGAGTTGACGTGGAAAAGCTTTTCCCACTGAGAGTAGGGAAGATTCAAACAAGGGGACATGACTTGAGAATTAAGGGACTGAAGTTTAGGGGTAACATGAGGGGGAACGTCTTTACTCAGAGGGTGGTAGCTGTGTGGAATGAGCTTCCAGTGAAGGTGGTGGAGGCAGGTTCGTTTTTATCATTTAAAAATAAATTGGATAGCTATATGGATGGGAAAGGAATGGAGGGTTATGGTCTGAGTGCAGGTATATGGGACTAGGGGAGATTATGTGTTCGGCACGGACTAGAAGGGTCGAGATGGCCTGTTTCCGTGCTGTAATTGTTATATGGTTATATGGTTATAAGGACATTCTTGCTATTGAAGGAGTGCAGCGTAGGTTCACAAGGTTAATTCCCAGGATGGCGAGACTGTAATATGCTGAGAGAATGGAGCGGCTGGGCTTGTACACTCTGGAGTTTAGAAGGATGAGATGGGATCTTATTGAAACATATAAGATTATTAAGAGTTTGGACACGCTAGAGACAGGAAACATGTTCCCGATGTTGGGGGAGTCCAGAACCAGGGGCCACAATTTAATAATAAGGGGTAAGCCATTTAGAACAGAGATGAGGAAACACTTTTTCACACAGAGTTGTGAGTCTGTGGAATTCTCTGCCTCAGATGGCGGTGGAGGCAGGTTCTCTGGATACTTTCAAGACAGAGCTAGATAGGGCTCTTAAAGATAGCGGAGTCAGGGGATATGGGCAGAAGGCAGGAATGGGCTACTGATTGTGGATGATCAGCCATGATCACATTGAATGGCGGTGCCGGCTCGAAGGGCCGAATGGCCTACTCCTGCACCTATTGTCTCTAATTTGGATACAAAGAATAGGGTGGCACGGTGGTGCAGCGATAGAGTTGCTGCCTTACAGCACCAGAGGCCCGGGCTTGATCCTGACCGGGTGCTGTCTGAACGGAGCTTGTACGTTCTCCCCATGACCTGCGTGGGTTTTTTTGCAGGATCTCCGGTTTAGGCAGAAACATTATAAACAGACGTGATATTTTAGGTGGGCCGATAAAGTAAATTTTGAAGTAACTTTATAATCACTCTAGGCCTTGAAAGGAACAAATAAAGTGATTTTTTTGTCAACCATCTTAATACTATACAAGATTATAAATAAGGCAGGCTAAATTTATAGTTATGTACAATTGTACTGCATAGTTAAAATGTAACTAAATGGAAATGCATTATAAAAGCCGAAGAGGTTAAATAAATTACAAAGAGGATATAATAAATTTCAAAAGTGGCGAATCTTTTTATACAGACTGATTTTGTTGTAATGGATAGTGGGGGAAGACCAGCTGTAATGCTTGCACTGCTTTGATGGGTGCAAGTGGTATCTTCTGCATCTACAGAATATTTTTGTAACTTAGAGCAAGAATTGCTTGGTGTATTAAAATTGGTCATTGGTTACCTGTGGCAGCTTTGTGGGTTTAGTTTAGAAATGCAGGGTGGAACAGGCCCTTCGGCTCATCGAGTTCGCGCCGACCAATGATCCCCACACACTAACACTATCCTACAAACTAGGGACAATTTTATAATTATACCAAGCCTAGTAACCTACAAACCTGTACGTCTTTGGAGCATGCGAGGAAACTGGAGATCCCGGAGGAAACCCACGCAGGTCACGGGGAGAATGTACAAACTCCGTGCAGACAGCATCCGTAGTCAGGATCGAACCCGGGTCTCTGGCGCTGAAACTGTACCACTGTGCCGCACCACAGGGTGAGGAGGTCTGAGGAGAAAAGGTCTGTCCTCCTTGGTCGTGGTGGAGTGAACATAAAGATTAGCGGATCAGTGTTGCACTTAATGGGTTTTTTTTGGAAAGGGTAAAATACCAGCCAATTTTTCTCCTCATCAGAGTTTTTATTTCCTACTGTTTCCTCATGACTAAAGCAGGTCCTCACACCTTGAACGGCAACCTGTCGGAAATGTTTGACCGTACTACATATGGTGAATATGATTCGTATCCTCAAGAGAGTCCTCAGAAAGAACATGACGATGGTAAATCTAATCGAAGGTGATATTTTTGTCATTGTGATTTAGTAACTGTAGCGTGCATTGGCGCATTCAGCTATGCTGAGCAGGAGGTACCAATTTTATTGCAAATCTTTGCTTTATTCTCAGCTTGCAGTGGTGTTAGAATTGATTTCTTAGCCGGAAAGAAGTAAAAAGTTTCCAGAATTTCCTGCTGCTCGTTGCAGTTCTAAGTTATCTGCTGGAAAGTAAACAGATGCCTGTGATAACTGGACATCCAATGCTCATTGTCCCAGCTCATGAATGAACAATGATGATAGGGATAAATTCAGATTACCAGTACCTGTGGAAGGTAGACAAAAAGCTGGAGAAACTCAGCGGGTGAGGCAGCATCTATGGAGCGAAGGAATAGGTGACATTTCGGGTCGAGACCTTTCTTCAGACCCTTCTGAGGATGCTGCCTCATCCGCTGAGTTTCTCCAGCTTTTTGTCTACCTTAGATTTTTCCAGCATCTGCAATTCTTTCTTAAACAGTACCTGTGGAACATCATCTTAACAGAAAGTTGTGTCTTCAGTTTGTGAAGTTTCCTCAGTCAATCTGCGTAAATGATTTGTGATCACTGCAGATGGGATTGAATTTAAGACGCGATTATTTGTGATTTTTTTTTTTAGTTTTTCAAGAAGAACCAGAGAAAGTAAAAAATGAATCTTTTGTGCAGCCTTATGCAAACACTGGACAAAGGTAATATGTGATTCAACTTGTTAATTTTGCATTGTAATTCATTCACGTAATGCACAGTACACAGATAATCTAATTTACTTATGTATCCGACGTATATTTAATATGCACTGTTGAGAAGATCATATAACTGTTGTTTGGATAGCCCCAGTCAGTTGTTCCAACAGTTTTGCATTGATATTTGTTGTCAGTGCCACTGTGCTGTCAGAGTCTGTGGGTACTTGGCCATCCTTTACCAAATGCCAAATGTCATGCTTCTAAACAGTCATGCTTCTCCTTAGTATTCATATTTATTGTTGGAGACATTGCAGAAGTGCTCATCCAAGCACTTAATAAATCTGCACGCATTTTAGTCCTATGCCTGAAATATCAGTTATGCAATCCTCGTAGTTAATTTTTGAAAGTATTGACCTGTCAGATGATCACTAAACTGTACATAATCTACAGAACCATGTTACGTATTGATATTATATCCGTGTAAATACACAAGTATATTTAGCGTTGAATCTAGCTTGATAAATATTATTTGATTCCTAGGAAAAATACAGTTTTAAACTTTCCTCACGTTGAGGTGGTCCGTAATAAGCAAGAAAGAAGAAAATTGCATGGGCATACGTGCAAGGAATGTGAAGTCGTAAGTTCTGTCCTGGCACAAGATCAGATACCCAGTTCTGACATTTCTGTCTTTCATTACTTTTGACTTGTCCTCTTATGAAAGATAGGAGAGATCTTAAATTTTATTATTTGAATTCTACATTTTTTTAATAATTGATATTATAAATCTGAAAATTCTAATGACAAATAAAATTGTATTACAAATCAGAAATCAGCAGTGTGCTTCAAATAATCGACCACTGTAGCGTAAGAAGGAACTGCAGATGCTGGAAAATCGAAGGTAGATAAAACTAGAGAAACTCAGCGGGTGAGGCAGCATCTATGGAGCGAAGGAAATGTGCGACGTTTCGGGTTGAGACCCTTCTTCAGACTGATGTAGGGGTGGGGGGGGGGCGGGAAGAAAGGAAGAGGCGGAGACAGTGGGCTGTGGGAGAGCTGGGAGGAGAAGGAGGGAGAAAGCAAGGACTACCTGAAATTGGAGTCAATGTTCATACCACTGGGGTGTAAACTACCCAAGCGAAATATGAGGTGCTGCTCCTCCAATTTGCGGTGGGACTCACTCTGGTGGGCCTCCTCCATGGCCAGAGTGAGGCCCAGCATTCCAACATTTTTGTCGACCACTGTAGCTTGCATTGTTTTGTGCATTTTAATATTGTGAATTGTCCATTAGTGCTTTAAGGTTATGTTAATCGGAGTAGAATTAGGCTATTCAGCCCATCAAGTCTACTCTGCCATTCAATCATGGCTGATCTATCTCTCACTCCTGACCACATTCTCCTGTCTTCTCCCCATAACCTCTGACACCTGTACTAATCAAAAATCTATCTCCACCTTACAAATATCCACTGACTTGGCCTCTACATGCTGGGGTGTAAACTACCTGAAGCTTGGGTACTAGCTGAAGGTACAGTTACCATTAGAGGGGTGATCATATTTGAGGTTGATGAAAAGGCTGGGATTAGAAATATGCAGATATCTCACACAAATGTAGGGCTGGAAGAAATTAGAGATATGGAGGGATGCGATCATGGAAAGATTTTTATTTGAGTGTGGGGGCAGTAAGAAGATGAATGAGAACTTTAACGTTGAGCTATGTTTTAAGCAGGGGGCAGTGCAGGTCAATAAACACTAGGTGACAGTGAACAGCAGTGAAATAAGTCCAGCAGCATTTTGATAATCTCAAGTTTACAGAAAATAGATTAGGGGTAACCAATCATTTTCTGGGAGCAATCAAGTCCAGAGATAACAAAGGCATAGACGATTGTTTGGGTTAGGAAAGATATTGCCAAGATTGAAAGGGTTCAGAAACAATTTACAAGGATGTTGCCAGGACTAGAGGGTGTGAGCTATAGGGAGAGGTTGTCGGTTGGGTCTCTATTCCATGGAGAGTAGGAGGATGAGGGGTGATCTTATAGAGGTGTACAAAATCATGAGAGGAATAGATAGGGTAGATGCACAGAGTCTTTTACCCAGAGTTGGGGAATCGAGGACCATAGGTTCAAGATGAAGGGGAAAAGATTTAATAGGAATCCGAGGGATAACCTTTTCACACAGAGGGTGGTGAATGTATGGAACAAGCTGCCAGAAGAGGTTAGTTGAGCCTGATCCCATCGTTTAAGAAACAGTTGGACAGGTACATGGATAGGGTAGGTTTGGAGGGTTATGGACCAAGCGCAGGTAAGAGGGACTAGGGTAGCTGGGACATTGATGACCGGTGTGGGCGAGTTGGGCCGAAGGGCCTGTTTTCACACTGTATCACTCAAGGCAAGCCAGGCTTAAAATAGATGATCATTGTGATGACATGGATATAGGGTTAGATGTTTCAGCAAGATTGAATGTAGTGTGCTCCACCTGACCTCTTTCTACCTTCTGGATGTACCACTCCTTCTGTGACTCCTTGGTCCACTCATCCCTCCCCACCCACCCAGCGCCCCTGATCCTGTCACTTTCCTCTACAACCACAGGGGTGCTTGTTAGTAGTAGAAACCAGGAACTGCAGATGCTGATTAATATGCAAACAAACCTGTGCTGGATTAACTCTGAACTCTGGTCTGAAGAAGGGTCTCGGCCCGAAACATCATCCATTCCTTTTTTCCATAGATGCTGCCTGCCTGTCCCGCTGAGTTACTCTTGCATTATGTATCTACCTGGGTACACAAAAATGCTGGAGAAACTCAGCGGGTTTAGCAGCATCTATGGAGCGAAGGAAATGGGTGACGTTTCGGGCCGAACCCCTTCCTCAGACCTGTATGTATCTACCTGCTGGATTAACTCGGCAGGTCAGGCAGCATCTCTGGAGAACATGAATAGATGACGTCCCAGGTTGTTCCTTTCAGGTTGAGAAGCAGTTCGTGTCTAGGAGAGCTTGTTCTTGCCCTTTCTTTTCATCACCATTGAATCTTCCAATATCGGGTAATCCTCCAGTTTGCTTCTCCCGCCCATCTTTCTGTCTCCTCCCGATTCATCTCTGGTCCTCCAATTTGTCCTCAGTACGTACCCCTTCCCTTCATGGCCTCATCCACCTACTGTCCATGATTACACCCGCCAGATTCGCCCCCTTCCCCCATCTGGTTCTGTTTCCATCTGCTCGTTACCTCTCACCTAATGGTTTCCACCATCCCCTACTTTATCAGATGCCAGCACTGGTAGTCTTTGTGGTTCTGTTAATCACTTTCCAGCAGCATTCTCCACCTTCACTCTCTCCTGGCTCCAATGGTAATTTTCTCCTGGTTTGCTTCCACCTATTACCCACCTGCCTCTTTCTCCCACTTCCATCCTTACCAGGCTCCATCTGCCTGTTATTTTCGGTGTGCCTATCACCCACTGGCCCCGATCTCACTTCTTTCTCTCCCTCTCCTCTTTATACTGGATATCTTGCCGTTCCGCCCTCACTCCTGATGCAGGTCTTAATTCGAAACATCAAAAATCACACCCCACTCCACTCCCCCACCCCTAGATGTAGTTCAGCCAGCTGAGTTCTTCCAGCATAATGTTTGTTGCAGTAACAGTATGGATTGGATTCAGAGTGTAGAAAGAGAGAGGATGGAACGACTAGCTGTGGAATGGAATTCAGAATTGAGCCCGCTTTCTGGAAAACGGAAAAACTTGGACATCTGACATTTGCAGTTCTGAGTACAGATGGTAAACTATAATGTGTTATAATTTATTAACTTTATTTCAGTATTATGCAGATCTTCCAGAAGAAGAGAGACTGAAAAAGTTGGCAAATTGCTCCAGGCACAGATTCCGCTACATTCCCCCAAACACACCAGAGCATTTCTGGGAGGTGGGGTTCCCTTCCACCCAAACCTGTGTTGACAGAGGTGAGGATCTACAGACACGTTTGATGGGTCAAGTTTTAACAGCTTGCTATTTTTGGCATTATCCTATTTGCTTTCAGGACAGTAAGAAAATCCTTAAAGTCAACTAGTAATTTTGGGAGCGTTTTGGCTTTGCTATATTTTAGAACTTCAGACCCTGATGGAATATAAACTGAAGGTATTGTAGTTGCGAAAACTCTAGTCACAAGGAGTCACTTTCATAGCATTGGGAGACTGACGGCTGCAAGCAGCTTCAGCTGCTCGCATCAGCATCTTAAACGCAGAGGGTGGCGCTGCGGTAGAGTTGCTGCCTTACAAAGCTTGCAGCGCCAGAGACCCGAGTTTGATCCCGACTACGGGTGCTGTCTGGACGGAGTTTGTATGTTCTCCCCGTGACAGCGTGAGTTTCTCCAAGATCTTCAGTTTCCTCTCGTGCTCCAAAGACATACAGGTTTGTAAGTTAATTGACTAGGTACAAGTGTAAATTGTCCCTAGCGCGTGTAGGATAGCATTAATGTGTGGGGATCGCTGGTCGGTGCGGACTAGGTTGGCCAAAGGGCCTCTTTTCATGTTGCAGCTGTAAATGCTAAACTAAACAGAGTTTAATGTTCCAGTGGTCATTCACCTTTGTTACTCTACAGCTCTTCATTTAACTTGACAAGAGCTGCAGTAGGGTCAGGCTGTCCAATGTCAAAGGCCAGGAGGCAATTGGCACTCATATCAAGCTATTTATAAGAGAGAGCTGTGGAATGGAGGGGCAGTCAAACAACAGAGAGGTATGAGGGGAACAGAACATAGTAGAGAGAACTTTAGGAATCAATGTTCTGTCGTCCTGATCAATCTACTGAAAGGGAAGGAGTAATGTGTATTCTAGTGTTGATACACAAAGCCAAATTGCATTAAGAGATCAACAAAAAAAATCTGCAATTAGTTTGAGTAAATTTATTGCTGAAGTCATGTTTGGTTCAGTTCATGAGGTTGGCTTTGCCTGTTAATATATTTTGTAAACCATTCTATATGCTAATTTTCCATGTTTCTTTCTAACACTCGCCCTTTACTCTGTTATGGGCCTGTCCCACTTAGGAGATTTTTCAGGCGACACACAACACACATTTTTTTGTAATTTGAATTGGGCTATCGGGACACTCATAAATTTGAGATTTAATAAATCCATTCACTTGTGCCCTGGACCCAGGGGCAACTCACTTCAAAAATGTTATTTCAAGAAGAGTGATTAAGAATCTGAAGTGAGTTAAGGGTGGGGTGGAGCCAAGTATTAGTATTATGAGAGATTTAAAGAGCCAGTCTTGACAACTCGAAGCACTTGCCAGTTATGGTGAAACTCACACACTGGCATAAGTACTGAACATATCTGTTTTGAAAACCTAAACTTTCAACGTCTGCTGTTACAAATGTTGCTTTCCTCTTTCACAGAACTAACTACTGGTATTTTAAAGAAATAGCAGCTGTATCAAGTTCTCGATCATGCCCGTTTTAACTGCCAACAACATGCTTTATGTTTCAGGTTATATAAAAGAAGAGAGCAGCCCCTGCCAGCGACCAAGACGGAGGCGGCCTTACAATCCAACATTTTTGCTGAAGGACAAAGAACAGAATTTAACTTAACCCTCCACGTAAAAGGCAACAGCGAAAACAAAAATCAACACTGACGAATGTGTCTTAAACATCAAACTTTGTAGTCCAAAAGTCAAATTTATTATAGCATTTGATTAGATCTAATTTGTTTTTCTACAATTGTTATTTAAATTATGATTATTTTCACCCATGTATTGACTGGAAACTTTTACATTTGCACACCATGCATAAGGTTTGGTGATATTTGTTGCACTGGATGATAGCACTGGACAATTATGCCCTTTAATTTGTAAACCTTTATATAATTGTAAATATAAGCTGAATTTTTTGGATGTTTGATATTGAATAAGCTGAAACTTTGATTGTAATAACGACATCAGCAAAGACTAAATGAAAAGTCACATGGTCTTGAATCAGTTCATTCAAAAAATAAACTTTATTGCAAAATGCAAGGCATGGCTATAATGGCTCAGTTAGAGAATGAATATGCAACTCATTCATAGAAAAGAGCACTGTCCTTGGATTGTCTTGAACTGACATGGTTAGATTACATGGTTACGACACGCATATATATCTTTCAAAGGAAGTATTCTATTGAGGGTCTCCGAATCTTGGCTCTGCTTTTTTGGTGGACGCTGAGGTCCTTTGTTTCTACTTGGCAGAAAGTGGATTCATTGCCATTCAGTATTTTGCAATGGGTCAGATCTTGCTGTGCAAACTTGGTGAAACATTAACTAACCTCCTGCAGTCTAATGTCTGTGAAGCATTAGAGAGGAATTGAAGGGTTGAACAAAACAATTTATTTTTTCTTCATAAATCTACAAGCTGAGTTTCAGGAGTTGCATTGTGATCAGAGTGCAACATATTTAGAATATTTCCTAATGTGGATGGCTCTGAGGTAAATAATGTAAGCTTTCTAGCTTTCCCTACACTGGGTGGGAATGCCATGCTGTTAGAATACACGTCTCTGCGTAAGCACCACAAATGTTTGTTCATTAAATACATTTGCACAGGAAGAAATAAATACAACACTGCTAAATGCAATTAGCATCAATAAAAATACAAAAGCTTCAGCGTACTAGTGTACGTGGTTAAAAAGATTGAGATAACTTCAATTACAGTAACAAGTTTTATAACTTGAATGTACAAGCTAGTGCAAAGTTAATTCATTTAGAATAGAATAGAATGCTATTTATTGTCATTCAAACCTAGGTTTGAACGAAATTTCATTTCTACAGTTTTTTACATTACAAAACAATCCAAGACCCACACTTAACACAGTTTACATAAACATCCATCACAGTGAGTCTCCAACATCTCCTCACTGTGATGGAAGGCAAAGTCTTTATCTCTTCCCTTTGTTCCTTCTCCCGCGGTCCAGCAGTCCAACTGCAGTGTCGAGGCGAACTGGGGCTCCGATGTTAAAGCCCCCGGTGGGCGATGGTAAGTCCTGAGGCCGTTTAAGCCACGCCGGGCGATGTTAGGCCCCGGCTCCATGTCCTTAAACCCGCGATTCCAGCAGGAGAAGTCGCCGTTGCGGAGCTTGGAAAAGCGGTCTCCCACCAGGGACCTGCGAGCTCCCGATGTTCCCGATCACCGGGTCTGCGGCCGGTGCCTCCGAACTCCAAAAGTCGGGTCGCAGCCGCGCGCCACCACAGCTCTTCCCGCTCCGAAGTTGGCCAGCTCCGCGATGTCAGTTCCGCAGGCTCTGCAACTGGAGCCCTCAGGTTAGCCGGATATTTAACATCATCCTATTTCATCTACTTTTAGAACCAATAAAGGGCCTGTCCCACTTACGTGTCCTTGGCACGCAAATTACGCGACCTCGTGGTCGCGTTGAGACACATGGGCATCATATGGCCGCACGGGGCAAGTCCCGCTGAAAAGCGCGGAGGGGTATGTAGTTGTGCGCGACATCGCGCGGGGCTCCAAAATGTTTGTAGTGAACGGAATTTTCACGCGCCAACGGCCTGTCGCAGATCTGACGGCCAAAGTCAGTCTTGGGACAGGCCCAAGACTGGCGCGACGCAACGTCTCACCTTCAACAGCAGCAGAAGCAGGCAAACGATCGCCGAACTCGGCCTGGGGCTTACGGCCATTGCGTCCGGATCCGCGCCCACTTCTCCCAGAGCAGGGCCAAAAAATTGAAGATAGACACAAAATGCTGAAGTAACTGATCGGGACTGGCAACACCTCTGGAGAGAAGCAATGGGTGACGTTTCGGGTCAAGACCCTTCTTTTCAGACTGAAGAAGAGTCTCGACATGAAATATCACCCATTGCTTCTCTCCAGAGATGCTGCCGGTCCCGCTGAGTTACTCCTGTTTTGTGTCCATCTTCAAATGACGTCATGCGCTCCAGACGGCTGTGCGTAAGCATGGAATCGTGCCCGACCTTCACAGGACCGTCGCGGCTCAACGCGACCACGCGGTTGCGTAATTTGCGTGCCAAGGACACGCAAGTGGGACAGGCCCTTAAGTGTAGACATAACTAACTTCCAATGGCACTGAGCTGTTCTGAACAAGATTTGACTCAAGTAGATCGATGCGATATTTGAGTCATTTATAGTCAGCGCCCATTTTAAACAATGCATTTACATTTGTCTTTTTAACACCCCAATTGCATTTTGTCAGTTGGATTTGAATCATAGAAAAAAAAATTTCATCACAACAGCCAAGATGCACATTGCTGGAATAATTCATCAGGTCAGACAGCATCTCTGAAGAACATGGATAAGTTACTTTTTGGGTCAGGAGATTTGAATCTGAAGGTGGGTTCTGACTTGAAACATTGTCTCTCCATGTTCTCTAGATATACTGCCTGACTGCTGAGTTCCCCCACCACTTTGTGTCTCTTTTTTGTTGAACAACATCTGCATTTGCTCCCTGTGTCTTTACGTCAAAGTTTAAAAGTGATTTGCTGATGTGCCGCCTGGTGGTATATTGTAAAATTACAACCAATATTGAATGGTCCCTCTGGTCCTCACCTTTCACCCCACCAGCCGGCAAATACAACACATAATCCTCCGCCATTTCCGCCACCTCCAACGTGACCCCACCACTCGCCACATCTTCCCATCTCCCCCCATGTCTGCCTTCCGCAAAGACCGCTCCCTCCGCAACTCCCTCGTCAATTCTTCCCTTCCCTCCCGCACCACCCCCTCCCCGGGCACTTTCCGTTGCAACCGCAAGAAATGCAACACCTGTCCCTTCACCTCCCCCCTCGACTCCATTCAAGGACCCAAGCAGTCGTTCCAGGTGCGACAAAGGTTCACCTGTATCTCCTCCAACCTCATCTACTGCATCCGCTGCTCTAGATGTCAGCTGATTTACATCGGGGAGACTAAGCGTAGGTTGGGCGATCGTTTCGCCGAACACCTCCGCTCAGTCCGCAATAACCTACCTGAACTCCCGGTGGCTCAGCACTTCAACTCCCCCTCCCATTCCCAATCCGACCTCTCTGTCCTGGGTCTCCTCCATTGCCAGAGTGAGCAACAGCGGAAATTGGAGGAACAGCACCTCATATTCCGTCTGGGGACCTTGCGTCCGGATGGCATTAACATTGAATTCTCCCAATTTTGCTAGCCCTTGCTGTCTCCTCCCCTTCCTTTACCCTCCTCCCACCCTCCCATCCGCCCGCCCTCGGGCTCCTCCTCCTCCTCCCCTTTTCCTTCCTTCTCCCCACCACCCCCCATCAGTCTGAAGAAGGGTTTCAGCCCGAAACGTCGCCTATTTCCTTCGCTCCATAGATGCTGCTGCACCCACTGAGTTTCCCCAGCAATTTTGTGTACCTTTGAATAGTTCAGTATTGTTTGATGAAAGCAGATTGCTTTTGATCCTGGAAATATAGAGTACAGACAGAAGATTCTGGAGACACTCAGCAGGCTGGATAGCATCTCTAGAGGGGAGAAAAAGCTGAGTTTGATCTTGCATGTTTTCTGTTTTTATTTCAGCCATATTTCTCAAGAATAGAAACAAAGAACTGTAGATGCTGGTTAATACGCTAAAGTGTACAAAGTGCTGGAGTAACTCAGCAGATCCGGCAACATCCCTGGAGAACATGGATAGGTGATGATTTGGTTCTAGACTCTTCTTTAGTGAGACTCAATCGGCCCTACAATTTTCACCTCCTTTGTTGAAAATCTAAGAGCAGGGCAAAGTGCTGCCTTTTGGGATTGACTTTCCTAGTTTCAACCCTGCATTTGATCATTCTGTTGGCCAGAGGTTGTGGAGCAGGCATAGACAATAGACAATTGGTGCAGGAGTAGGCCATTCGGCCCATCGAGTCAGTACCGCCATTCAATGTGATCATGGCTGACCTTCCCCAATCAGTACCCTGTTCCTGCCTTCTCCCCATATCCCCTGACTCCGTTATCTTTAAGAGCCTTATCTAGCTCTCTCTTGAAACCATCCAGAGAACCGGCCTCTACCGCCCTCTGAGGCAGAGAATTCCACAGACTCACAACTCTCTGTGTGAAAAGGTGTTTCCTCATCTCCGTTCTAAATGGCTTACCTTAAACAGTGGCCCCTGGTTCTGGACTCCCCCAACATTGAGAACATGTTTCCTGCCTCGAGCGTGTCCATACCCTTAATAATCTTATATGTTTCAATAAGATTCCCTCTCATCCTTCTAAACTCCAGAGTATACAAGCCCAGCCGCTCCATTCTCTCAGCATATGACAGTCCCGCCATCCTGGGAATTAACCTTGTAAACCTACGCTGCACTCCCTCAATAGCAATAATGTCCTTCCTCAAATTAGGGGACCAAAACTGCACACAATACTCCAGGTGTAGTCTCACTAGAGCTCTATACAACTGCAGAAAGACCTCTTTGCTCCTATACTCAACTCCTCTTGTTATGAAGGACAACATGCCATTCGCTTTCTTCACTGCCTGCTGCACCTGCATGCTTACTTTCATTGACTGATGAACAAGGACTCCCAGATCCTGTTGCACTTCCCCTTTTCCCAACATAACACCATTTAGATAATAATCTGCCTTCCTGTTTTTGTTGCCAAAGTGGATAACCTCACATCTGCATTAAACTGCACCCGCCATGCATCTGCCCACTCACCCAACCTGTCCAAGTCACCCTGCATTCTCATAGCATCCTCCTCACAGTTCACACTGCCACCCAGCTTTGTGTCATCTGCAAATTTGCTAATGTTACTTTGAATCCCTTCATCTAAATCATTGATGTATATTGTAAATAGCTGTGGTTCCAGCACCGAGCCTTGCAGTACCCCACTAGTCACTGCCTGCCATTCTTAAAGTGGCCTGTTAATCCCTACTCTTTGTTTCCTGTCTGCCAACCAATTATCTATCCATGTCAGCACTCTACCCCCAATATCATGTGCCCTAATTTTGCCAACTAATCTCCTATGTGGTGCCTTATCAAATGCTTTCTGAAAGTCCAGGTACACTACATCCACTGGCTCTCCCTTCTCCATTTTCCTAGTTACATCCTCAAAAAATTCCAGAAGATTAGTCAAGCATGATTTCCCCTTCGTAAATCCATGCTGACTCGGGCCGATCCTGTTACTGCCACCCAAATGTGCCGCTATTTCATTTTTTATGATTCACTCCAGCTTCTTCCCCACCACCCATGTCAGGCTAACTGTTCTATAATTCCCTGTTTTCTCTCTCCCGCCATTCTTAAAAAGTGGAATAACATTAGCTACCCTCCAATCCACAGGAACTGATCCTGAATTTATAGAACATTGGAAAATTATCACCAATGTGTCCATGATTTCTAGAGCCACTTCATTAAGTACCCTGGGATGCAGACCATCAGGCCCTGGGGAATTATCAGCCTTCAGTCCCATCAGTCTATCCAACACCATTTCCTGCCTAATGTGGATTTCCTTCAGTTCCTCCATCATCCCATATCCTCTGACCACTAGCACTTCAGGAAAATTGTTTGTGTTCTCCTTAGTGAAGATGGATCCAAAGTACCTGTTCAGCTTTTTCAGTCTTAAAGGGACCAACTTTGGTCTTAACTAATTTTTTCCTCTTCACATACCTAAAGAAGCTTTTACTATCCTCCTTTACATTCTTGGCTAGCTTACCTTCGTACCTCATCTTTTCTCCCCGTACTGCCTTTTTAGTTATCTTCTGTTGCTCTTTAAACATTACCCAATCCTCTTGCTTTCCACTCATCTTTGCTACGTTGAACTTCTTCTCTTTTATTTTTATACTGGCCCTGACGTCCCTTGTCAGCCACGGTGGCCCCTTAATCCCCTTGGAATCTTTCTTCTTCTTTGGAATGAACCTGTATTATTCCCAGAAGTACCTGCCATTGTTGTTCCACTGTCATCCCTGCTCGGGCATCTTTCCAGTCAACCTTGGCCAGCTCCTCCCTCATGGCCCCATAGTCCCCTTTATTCAACTGTGACACCTCAGATTTACCCTTCTCCCTCTCCAATTGTAGATTAAACCTGACCATATTATGGTCATTAACTCCTAATGGCTTCTTAACCTCAAGTTCCTTTATCAAATCCGGTTCATTACATAACACTAAATCCAGAATTGCCTTCTCCCTGGTAGGCTCCAATACAAGCTGCTCTAAGAATCCATCAGGGAGGCACTCCACAAACACCCTTTCTTGGGGTCCAGTACCAACCTGATTTTCCCAGCCTACGTGCATGTTGAAATCTCCCATAACAACCGCAGCATTACCTTTACTACATGCCAATTTTAACTCCTGATTCAACTTGCACCCTATATCCAGGCTACTGTTTGGGGGCCTGTAGATGTCCCATTAGGGTCCTTTTACCATTACAATTGCTTAGTTCTATTCATTACTTACTCCACATCTCCTGTTTCAATGTCACCCCTTGCAAGGGACTGAATTTCATTCCTCACCAACAGAGCAACCCCACCCCCTCTGCCCACCTGTCTGTCTTTTCGATAGGATGTATACCCTTGAACATTCAGTTCCCAGCCCTGGCCCTCTTGCAGCCATGTCTCTGTAATCCCTCAACATCATACTTGCATAGTGTACCCCTTTTAATATAAGGTTGAATGAGTTAATCCCTTCTATCCACATGTGAGCCCTGCCTTTTCATTGGCCTATTCAAAAGCTTCTCAGATGTCACTTGTCATATCGACTTACACCACCAACCTTGGCAGCACTTCAAGGTTTCAAGGTCAGTTTTTGTCACATGTACCAATTAAGGTACAGTGACATTTGATTTACCATACAGCCATACATAAACCGCTGTCCCACAGTGCGAGTCCACCCACGAGTTATCTTAAAAATAAATCAAACTCGTGGTAATCACATAGAATGAACTTAGCGGGAACGCGGAGCTCGTGGATGTAACTTAGCGACTCGTAACGCTAACGGCAAGTACTCGGGAAACGTGTTAACTCGTGACAATTTTTCAACATGTTGAAAGATTTCCACGAGTCAAATATACTCTTGAAGGAAAAATGTGATACTTTTAAACTCGTTGTAATACCATAGTAGCCCGTGAGTTTACCGTAGTGACTCTAGAATTTACCGTATTAACTCGTGGGTACTATCTGTATGTTTATGTTGTTTTTTGCCTGTTTGAACATGTTTTCGTTTTTTTTGTCAGGCAATTTCAATAGCCCGGGGCAGCAGATTTGAGAGCTTTAAAAGGTGCAGTGCATGTGAGGCACACTTCACCCTTGGCACCCAACGCACCAGGGGAGAGGGGCATCATCAACAATCTGTGCATCTGCACCTCATCATGCCACCCACCCACCACCCCTGTTCTTTTGATAAAATATCGGACAGACGCCAAAATGAACACATTTCTGACATACTCTTCAATTATTCTGCAGTCAAATATCCTTTGATGATGCAATGGTCATTTACTGCAATTCCATTTACAATTTTCAGTTTTATTTAATTTTCCTTTCTAAAATTATTTTCTGAATCCAGGAATCCTGAATACACAATTGATCATTCAGACAGATGGGGGTCTGTTAACACCGACAGGGTTTGTCCATTTATTTTATAATTTATCTCCCAGTTTCCTCCTGGGGTCTGCCTCAGCTCCCTGCCTCAATAAACACACTTTGATTATTCTGCTCTGATTGATTGTCAAGCAGACCCATGCAAATGTTGGCCCATCTACAGTGGGGAGAAAGTCATCAATGTCTTTGTCACCTCCAGATTTCAATAGTGTTTGGTGGTTTTCCATTTTCCTCTTTCCTTGGAATGTGGGAGATGACTTCCAAAGAGTAGCAAGATCTCGGCGAAAACCCACGCGGTCACGGGGGGAACGTACAAACGCCGTACAGACAGCACCCGCAGTCATGATCGAACCTGGGACTCCGGCGTTGCAAACGCTGTAAGGCAGCAACATCCTGGTACACAAAACAGTGCTTTGTTCCTGCAGCAGTTATCTTTAAAATCATGCCCCTGACCAACTCATGAAGTTGTTTTATTTCCGTGTTAAAGAAGTTATCCAAGTAGATGATTATACTCAAAAGCACACACAGTGCTGGAGTAACTCAACAGGTCAGGCAGCATCTCTGGAGAACATGGATAGGTAACCTTTTGGGTCAAGACCCTTCTTCAGATATTATAATATTGTTCATACTATTATACAATTTTCAGGATTATATTATTGTTTTATGGCCAATGCCATTGATCAGTGAGATGTGATAAGGTTATTAGACTGAGGGTAACAAAGAATTATAGATAACTAGACCAAGTACAGACCAGTTGGGTCTGGTCCCCGAACGTGGGTTCGGGGACCAGACCCACAACCACCAAGCACGACATCCGGAGGCTGCAGCGAATCGTCTGATCAGCTGAGAAGGTAATTGGCTGCAACCTTCCCTCCATTGATGAACTGTTCACTGCAAGAGCCAGGAAGCGAGCGGGTAAGATTATCTCTGACCCCTCTCACCCTGGCCACAAACTCTTTGAATCACTTCCCTCTGGAAGGCGACTCTGAACTGTCAAAGCTGCCACAGCCAGACATAAAAACAGTTTTTTTCCACGAGTAGTTGCTCTACTCAATAAACAAAAATCTGTAGCCTCCTTGTGCTCTGGTATTTTATTTAATTCACATTTTAATCAATAATGTTTTATTATTAATGCTTAATGTTTTATGTATCATTCCTAACTGTCACTGTATGTCATGTTGTCACTTGCGGGCAGAGCACCAAGGCAAATTCCTTGTATGTGAATACCTGGCCAATAAACTTATTCATCAATCAGGAAATGTTAATTAAGAGGACAGTCAAACTAGTTGGAGAACTAGGATGGGAGGGAGGGAAAGCAAGGGTTACTTGAAGTTAGAGAAATCAATATTCATAATGCTCGGTTGTAAGAAATCTATATGTGATGTTCTGTTCCTCCAATTTGCGTTGGGCCTCACTCTGACAGTGGAGGAGGCCCAAGACAGGAAGGTCCGTGTGGGAATGGGAAGGGCAGTTAAAGTGTTTGGCAACCGGGAGATCACATAAGCCCAGGCAAACTGAGTGAAGTTGTTCAGCGAAATGATCGCTCAGTCTGTTTGGTCTCGCCGATGCATTTATTTTGTGCCAGGTTCCAGCATCTGCAATCATTTGTGTCTCCTTGTTTCTAATCAGTGTTTTAGTGCTAAATCCACAGGTGTCTGTGTTAGTACCTCCAGGCATGTTTAACTCCTGGTAATAATCAATCAGCTCCAAAATTACAGCCCCAAGCCAGACTTTCAACCAAGCACGTATTATTGTCACCGCTCCACATGCTGCCTATTTTCAACCTCCCACTAGAATAACTTCTTTTGTTTCACTGTCTCTCCCTGAGGTTTTGGGCTCTCAGTCAAAAAGGACTGCGGTTTGGTTTTATTTAGCCACTGTTCATATTTCTGCTCCTACTTCATCCCATTAGCAGGCTACTTTTTCTGCAGAAACCACATTCCTTTATCTTTTATCATCTCGTATTCTTTTCTCAGTGAGAATGTGCAGTAAAACAGAACTCGCTTTAAAAGGTTGAAGAAGGAACTGCAGATGCTGGAAAATCGAAGGTAGACAAAAATGCTGGAGAAACTCAGCGGGTGAGGCAGCATCTATGGAGCGAAGGAAATAAGCTTCGGATCACCGTACATTTTCTTACAGATTCAGGGACAGTTTCTTCCCAGCTGTTATCAGGCAACTGAACCATCCTACCACAACCAGAGAGCAGTCCTGATCTATTATTTACCTCATCGGGGACCCTCAGACTATCCTGGCTTTACCCTGCACTAAACGTTATTCCCTTACCATGTATCTGTACACTGTGAATGGCTCAATTGTAATCATGTATTGTCTTTTCGCTGGCTGGTTAGCATGCAACAAAAGCTTTTCACTGTACCTCAGTGCACGTGGCAATAAACTAAACTGAACTGAATTGAACCCATCCGTTTGGCAGCGCGGAATGAATGGGGGACTCGGATACAACACCACATCCAGCTGAGAGTGGAATTCTGGGGAATCCCAGCCCGACTGGTCTCTGAACATGACTCCACACAGAGCAGCGAGAGAGAGAGAGAGATGTGTGGGCACCTGTCACACAGCATGTTCCAAAATTGAGTTTAGTTTATTGTCACATGCACCGAGGTACAGTGAAAAGCTTTTGTAGTGTGCTAGCCAGTCAGCAGGAAGACAAAACATGATTACACGTGAACCATCCAAATTGTACAGATTCACGATAAAGGGAATAACATGAATAACGTTTAGTGCAAGATAAAGTCCAATCAAAGATAGTCCAAGGGTCTCCAATGATGATGGTGTAACTCTGGAAACAGCCAAACTCTAGAGGTTCCTTTCACAACAGCCAGCCACATCCAGCAATGTTTGGTTCACTGAATAATTTGTTCTTTATATTCCCAGAGGCTTTTCAAAAGGAAATGGCTGATAAGGCAAAATCCTAGATGAAATGACCTCCCAGAGACTGATATATAATACTTCCTGTGGGGACAAGCCAGGGCAGTGACAGGGTGGGTCATTTTTGTCTGCCGGGCTGTTTAGCAGCGTCTCTGCATTGTCCCCACCACAACATGGGGCAGTTGCCAACTACTGAAGACCCCCTTGAATGACATTTTGTCAACTGGAAAACACGGTCAACTGGGTGACATGATGGCGCAGCGGTAGAGTTACAGCGCGACAGACTTGGGTTTAACCCTGACTAAGGGTGCTGTCTGTACGGACTTTCTACGTTCCCTCCTGTGACCACGTGTGTTTTCCCCGGGTGTTTGGCTTCCAAAGATGTTCAGGTTTGGAGGTGAATTGGTTTCAGTAAAAACTGCAAATTGTTCCCAGTGCGTAGGATAGTGCTAGTGCTAGGATTGCTGGTCAGCGCGTTCTCGGTGGGCCGAAGGGTGTGTTGCCACAATATCTCTAAACATGACTGCATTAGTCGTACCTTTACCAAATTATGGATCTCAACCTAATTCTTCCAAGTAATATTTTATCTCTTCAACCATACTATTTGTCTTTCCAACAATAACATTTTATCTTTCCATGCTATTTTAGCAAGTCTTCAATGCAACTTCATTGGCGTAGTAACAAGGAAAAAATATTTAAAACTTTATCCCATAAAAAAAGACCAAGAGCTAGATGACCCAGGTAACCCATGCATGAAGCCTGTTTCAGGTTTAGGTAAAAGGGATCTTGATCAATTGATTAATTTATTGAAAGGTACCACAAGGAACCAGGCCTTTTTGCGCACTAAGTACACACTAACCATTGACAAAGGACAAGGACAAAGAACATTTATTGTCACATCCACCAATTGGTGCAGTGAAATTTGAGTAACCATGCAGCACACAAATAAGATAATACAACACTTTAAAATTTAACATAAAACATTAAAAAAACATCCCCCCACAGCGGAATCAACGTTTCCCACTGTGAGGGAAGGCACTAAAGTTCAGTCCTCTTCCTCTGTGCACCCGTGGTCGGGGCCTATTGAGACCTCTGCAGTCACCGCTACGGGCCCGATGTTTCAGGCCATTGAACGGAAGAATACTCTCAGCGGCCTGGAGCCTCCGAATCGGATGCTTCCTATCGAAGACCGCGGCTTCGGAAGTCCACAGGCCGAGCTGGGTGGAGATTCAACGCTGGCGACCTCGGCGAGAGATCCCAAGGTCCGCGATGTCAAAGTCAACGCCGCCAGCAGCTGGAAAGTCAGCGCCACCAGTGGCTGGAAGCTCCGCAGACCACAGCCCCATGGTGTTCATAGTCGGCAGTCCCAGCACTCCGGAGCTCCAACACGGCAATTCCCGGTAAGGCATCACTCGCTGCGCGATGGAATCCAGTGCTGCGCCGCCGCTGCTGAAGCTGAGGCTCTGGCCGGTCTCCGGCAGGAAAGGCTGCACCAATCCAGGTGGTAGGCCGCGAGGAGGGGGCAAAGATGCGGCTTGGACAATAGTCACATCCTCGACCAGGAAGTGACCAAGAAAAAGTTTCCCCCACCTCCCACATAAAAAAGACTAAAAGACCTCCGAAAACAAACTTTAAAAATAACAAAAAGAATGAAAGGACAGACAGCTGCAGGCTAGGCAGCCACACTCGATGGTGCCACTAATCGAGAATTGATCACCCGTTCACACTAGTTCAAAGTTATTCCACTTACTCATCTGTTTCCTACATTCTGGGGTCAATTTATGGAGGTCAACTAACCTACACAGTTCCCGTGTAGGAAGGAACTACAGATGCTGTGTTGCTGCCCATCCCCTTGTCACTCCAGCATTTTGTGTCTAACCTACAATCCTGCACTTATTTAGGAGATGCGAGGAAACTGAAGGTAGCACCTGAAGGAAACGTAAGTGGTCACAGGGAAAATGTGCAAACTTCACACAGACAGCAACCGAGATTAGGTTCGAACCCGGGTTTCTAGCGCTGTGAGGCAGCAGCTCTACCAGCTGCACCACCGTGGCTCCAGCCCCTACATCCGGCAAGGGAATCCATCTCAGAAAGGTCTCTCCATAAGTGACATAATTACCTCTCATGGCTTTTCCTCATACACTATCCTCAGCCATGATCCAGGCTGGGAGGTTGCAACCTTCACGTGGTCCACCCTGTTTTGACTAATGCAATCGACCTGGCGTGCACAAACAGAAGATCAAACAGAACAAGCTGTCTTACAACTTTAGGCTGTGCACGCCATATGCAAGAAGAAGCCATGATCCTGTTCCAGATGCAGCCTGCTTTTCAATCTAAAACAATAAGTGCTGGATGAACTCAGTGGGCCAGGAACCATGTGTGGAAAGAATAGACAAGCAACATTTTGGACTGCGACATCTTCAGACTGATTGGGGTAGAGGGAAGAAAGCTAGAAAAGAGGAGGGAGCAGGACAAAGGCTGGCAATTTGGGAATTCAAAGCTCTTGAATTGTCGTGGGAGCAAAATTGGCCAGTGGAGGGAGAGGCAAGAGTTGAGGCAGACAAATTGCAACACTGACTCTTTTTCTACTCCTGAGCTTCAATGGATCCTTCCAAACATTACAACGCATAATGTATTTGCCACTTCCTTCTAGCCATCCCACTACCCCATCATCTTGAACTTGTGTATTTGTCACTGGGTGATTTTCCTCCCAAATTCCAGTGAAAATATAGTTGTGCTTTGGCCCCTTGCCTACATGAAATGGACACCTCCATTAACTAGAATGCTGCTGGAGAGAATAGAGTAATGTCAAATGACCATTGTTCACCACTTCAAAGCACCATCCAAAGGGGCAGGCAGATGGTGGGTGGGTTGTGGAGTTAACACTGAATCCTTAGTATCACCAGAAGATCTTCTTGAAACGTATGAGGATTATTTCTAGAGGCCGAAACACTTCCAGCTCCTTTGATCCATGTGTATGACCATTGTGGACCCTGGTCAGGTGCATAAAATGGTGTGGAAATCATGCTTTGATGTCACGCACACAATTGTTGTCGGCATTCGAGCATTTTCAACAGCACACATTCAAGGCCTTAACCAAAATACCGAGGTTTGATTTAGCCACTGGTAGGGTTGCCAACTTTCTCACTCCCAAATAAGGGACAAAAAGGTGGCTGCATCTGGAACAGGATCATGGCTTCTTCTTGCATATGGCGTGCACAGCCTAAAGTTGTAAGACAGCTTGTTCTGTTTGATCTTCTGTTTGTGCACGCCAGGTCGATTGCATTAGTCAAAACAGGGTGGACCACGTGAAGGTTGCAATCTCCCAGCCTGGATCATGGCTGAGGATAGTGTATGAGGAAAAGCCATGAGAGGTAATTATGTCACTTATGGAGAGACGGGGCATGTAAGGGACAATGAGGGACATTGAGGGGAAGGGGGAGGGGGAGGGGACGGGGACTGGATGGGACGGGGGGGTTACAGAGATGGGGAGAGGGGGCCGGATGGGGAGGGGAGGGGACATTGAGGGGAAGGGGACATTGAGGGTGAGGGGACATTGAGGGGGAGGGGAGGGGACATTGAGGGGGAGGGGACATTGAGGAGGAGGGGAGGGGACATTGAGGGGAGGGGAGGGGACATTGAGGGGAGGGGAGGGGACATTGAGGGGGAGGGGAGGGGAGGGGACATTGAGTGGGGGGGAGAAAACATTGAGGGGGAGCGAGACTTGATGGGAGGGAGCAGGGAGTTACAGGGACGGGAAAAATATAGCGTACAACTGATGCGCATAAGGGGGCCTGTGATGGGTTGACAGGTGAATCACTCATGCGTGGCGTCTACAACACATGCAACATGCACGCACGCTGTTGTATCAGATCTAGGATCTGTCTGTAAATGTGCCCTCTGGTGATTACAGAGTAGTAGCAGTCAAACACGGGACAAGGGCGGTCCCGTATGGGACAAACCAATTTAGCGTGTTATAGGGGATGTCCTGGCTAATGCGGGACAGTTGGCAAACCTAGCCACTGGTAAAATAGGCCTAATCCCACCTGGTCAGCTACCAGGAAGTGCACAGCTTTCAGGTAGATTCTCCATGGTCATTTCTTCAACATCCAATCTCGCTCTGCCAGTCACGCTGATCCCGGATCATCTCTCTGACCAACCTGAAGCTCCCTGATCAAGTCACCGAATGCCCCGTCAACCATATCCACACTGCAATGCCCTGTAATCCTCCATCGAGTTATTCTGGTGAATTTCTGCTTGAAAGACTTCAGTACACATTTAACTGTGCCAGGTCTGTTCTAACCTACACGCTGCGTATGTGCGTCTCACACATCACTGGCACAGACAACCAGCCCCAGACCAACCCCTATTCTCAGGCAGAATCTATTTAACAGCCTTTTCAGTTATGGTCCAATTTGCAACACAGTATTTCTTTGGATAAGTATACAGCACAGTTGCATAATTTACCATTGTCAGTTCTACCCTTGGCCCCGCTGAACAGCAAGCACATTGGCCAATGTATTGACAAGGTTGTGAGAGGCAGAAGATGAGGCTCACTGCCAATGAACTCTGTGAAAGGACAATCATTACTGTAAATCTTCACCAATTATTTATTGACAATAAATCTTCACTTTCCCAGGATAAAAGTGTAGATATTATGTTTTGGATGAAATACTGCTCTGAGAATTCATGTACTGAGCCTGAAGGAACAGTGCAAGATTGGCCAGCTTTAGAGATTTATGCTCTTTCTCTAAGGGTTTGGTTGAATGTATACCAATGTCAATGCCTTCCAAAATAAATGTCACCTTCCAGTAAAATCAGGAGCAGTTTAATTTAGTTTAGTTTAGTTTAGTTTAGTTTAGAGACACAGCATGGAAACAGGCCCTTCGGCCTACCGAGTCCATGCCAACCAGCAATCACCCCCTTACATTAGTTCTATCCTACACACCAGGGACAATTTGCAGAAGACAATTTACCTACAAACGTGTATGTCTTTGGAATGTGGAAGGAAATCGGAGCCCCCGGAGAAAACCCATGCGGTCACAGGGAGAATGTACAAACTTCGTACAGATAGCACCCGGGATCAGGATCGAACCTGGTCTCTGGCGCTGTGAGGCAGTAACTCTACTGCTTCCACTCTGTTTGGTTCCTTGTTAACTGGTATTTGTTATCAGGTGGAAAAAAATCAATTGGAAGTCAAGCCAATTTCAGAAGAAAACCCTCCAATATTTTATAATAGACAATATTGATGTAGATTGGTAGTAATTGTACATGCTCGATATATACCTGTGAATGGATATTTGCTTTAGCTTATCACATCCTGAAGTGACCATGAAGAAGCATGAAGAGCAATGATGAGAAATGACATTGAATTGTGGACATTGTGTGAGAGAAACAGATGTATTGTTGGCCATTACTGCTGTCTGTCCTTTAGTTTTCCGTAAAGATCAGGAAAGCTATTGAGCCATCTCACTCATTCATCAACAGCTTCACCTTTGCCACCTTCACCAGCTTCCTAAATGATTTCACTTGTCTTGTCTCATTGTGTCAGCCCTTGTGAAGACTTTGATTCAGATTCAGATTCAACTTTAATTGTCATTGTCAGTGTACAATACAGAGACAACAAAATGCAGTTCGCATCTCCCTGGAAGAGCGACATAGAATATGATTTCAATAAATAAACCTATTTACATGCATACAGTCATAGTGTTTTTCCTGTGGGAGGAGTGGGGGGGGGTGGGGGGGTGATTGGCAGTCACCGAGGTACATTGTTGAGTAGTGTGAGAGCCGCAGGGAAGAAGCTGATCCTGGACCTGCTGGTCCGGCAACGGAGAGACCTGTAGCGCCTCCCGGATGGTAGGAGGGTAAACAGTCCATGGTTGGGGTGAGAGCAGTCCTTGGCGATGCTGAGCTTCCTCCGCAGACAACGCTTGCTTTGGACAGACTCAATGGAGGGGAGTGAGGAACCGGTGATGCGTTGGGCAATTTTCACTACCCTCTGCAATGCTTTCCGGTCGGAGACAGAGCAGTTGCCATACCATACTGTGATACAGTTGGTAAGGATGCTCTCGATGGTGCAGCGGTAGGAGTTCACCAGGATCTGAGGAGACAGATGGACCTTCTTCAGTCTCCTCAGGAAGAAGAGACGCTGGTGAGCCTTCTTGACCAGAGTTGAGGTATTGTGGGTCCAAGAGAGGTCATCGGAGATGTTGACCCCCAGGAACCTGAAGCTGGAAACACGTTCCACCTCCATCCTGTTGATGTGGATGGGGGTGTGCGTGCCGCCCCTAGACTTCCTGAAGTCTACAATGAGCTCCTTGGTCTTCTTGGAGTTAAGGGCCAGGTTGGTGTCAGCGCACCATGCTGCTAGGAGCTGGACCTCCTCCCTATAGGCCGACTCATCGTTGTTGCTGATGAGGCCAATCACCGTTGTATCATCTGCATACTTGATGATGGTGTCAGTACCATGTACAGGTGTGCAGTCGTAGGTGAAGAGGGAGTAGAGGAGGGGGCTCAGCACACAGCCCTGTGGAACGCCGGTGTTCAGGGTGAGGGTTGAAGAGGTGTGCTTGTCTAACCTGACAGACTGGGGTCTGTTGGTTAGAAAGTCCAGTATCCAGTTGCAGAGGGAGGGGTCAATGCCCAGGTTACCGAGTTTGGTGATCAGTTTAGAGGGTATAATGGTGTTGAATGCTGAGCTGTAATCGATGAACAGCATTCTTACGTAAGTGTCTCTGTTGTCGAGGTGGGAGAGGGCGGAGTGAAGTGCCATTGAGATGGCATCCTCCGTACTCCTGTTCTTGCGGTAGGCAAACTGATAGGGATCCAGTGTGGGGGGTAGGCAGCCTTTGAGGTGTGCCAGGACCAGCCTCTCGAAGCACTTGGTAATGATGGGAGTAAGTACAACTGGGCGGAAGTCGTTGAGGCTCGCCGCAGTGGAGTGTTTTGGCACCGGCACGATGGAGGTGGTTTTAAGGCACTTGGGGACAACTGCTTGGGCAAGTGACAGGTTGAAGATGTCAGTCCAGACGTCTGTCAGCTGCGCAGCACAGGCCCTGAGGACGCGCCCGGGGATGCCGTCAGGGCCAGCAGGCTCCATCTTATTTTTGTTCCATTGAACGTGTGACCCTTGGTCTACTTCCAAAGGCTCTTTCAAAGCAGTGTGACACCAGTGTGACACCATTTGCTGTGTGTGGATATGTGATGCCTCACACAATCACTATTCTCCGACAAAGTGTAAATGTCTGCATTTTCTTCTCATGGTGGGGTCAACCCCGTGGCTCTTCTAATAACTCAATCCGGGGTCTGGGGATCTCACTCAAGTCCTAAAGTATTTGCCGCTTAATTGATCTGTATGGTTAAACCTCCCAGTCAACAACATAGATGTTTTAAAAACTTTTAGAGTATTGTGTTCATTTCTAGGCACCGTGTTATAGGAAAGATATTGTCAAGCTTGAAAGGGTTCAGAGAAGATATACGAGGGTATTGCCAGGACTAGATGGTGCGAGCTATAGGGAGAGGTTGAGTAGGCTGGGACTCCATTCCTTGGAGCGCAGGAGGGTGAGGGGTGATCTTATAGAGGTGTGTAAAATTATGAGAGGAATAGATGAGGTAGATGCACAGAATCTCTTGCCCAGAGTAAGGGAATCGAGGACCAGAGGACATAGGTTCAAGGTGAAGGGAAAAAGATTTAATAGGAGGCTGAGGGGTAACCTTTCCTACATAGGGTGGTGAGTGTATGGAACAAGCTGCCAGAGGAGGTAGTTGAGGCTGGGACTATCCCAACGTTCAGGAAACAGTTAAACAGGTACATGGATAGGACAAGTTTGGATGGCATACGGACCAAGTGCAGGCAGGTGGGACTGGTAGCTGGGACATAATGTGTAGGTAAGAACTGCAGATGCTGGTTTAAATCGAAGGTAAACACAAAATGCTGGAGTAACTCAGTGGGACAGGCAGCTTCTCTGGAGAGAAGGAATGGGTGACGTTTCGGGTCGAGACCCTTCTTCAGACTGATGTCAGGGAAGTGCTTGGGACAGAGATAGAATGTAGTCGAAACAGTAAGACTGGCGGGCAAACTGGGAAGGAGAGGGGATGGAGAGAGAGAGAAAGTAAGGGCTATTTGAAGTTAGAGGAGTCAATGTTCACACCGCTGGGGTGTAACCAACCCAAGCAAAATATGAGGTGCTGTTACCTCACCCTGACAATGGAGGAGGCCCAGGACAGAAAGGTCAGATAGGGAATGGGAGGTGGAGTTAAAGTGCTGAGCAACCAGGAGATCAGGTAGGTTAAAGCAGACTGAGCGGACGAAACGATCGCCGAGCCTGTGCTCGGTCTTGTCGATGTAGAGAACTTCAAGGTTTCAAGGTCAGTTTATTGTTACGTGTACCAATTAAGGTACAGAGAAATTCGAATGACCATACAGCCATACTAAAAAAAAACCCAATAAGACACAACTACGTAAAAGTTAACATAAACATCCACCACAGCGGATTCCCCACATTCCTCACTGTGATGGAAGGCAATAAAGTCTAATCTTCTTCCCTCTTTATTCCCCCGCGATCGGGGCAACCGTTCGGAACACCTGGACCAGTGTATACAGTAGATGAGGTTGGAGGAGGTGCAAGTGAACCTCTGCCTCATCTGAAGACTGTCGGAGTTCTTGGATGGAGTCAAGGGGGTAAGGTAAAGGGACAGGTGTTGCATTTCCTGCAGTTGCAGGAAAAAGTACCTGGGGAGGGGGTGGGAAGGGACGAGTTGACCAGGGAGTTGCGGAAGGAACGGTCTCTGCAGAAAACAGAAAGGGGTGGAGATGGGAAGATGTGGCCAGTAGTGGGATCCAGTTGGAGTGGGATCTCATTGGAGGTGGTGAAAGTGTTAGAGGATTATGTGCTGTATGCGATGGCTGATGGGGTGGAAGGTGAGGACAAGGGGGACTCTGTCCTTGTTGCGAATGGGGGGAAGGGGAGCAAGAGCGGAGCTGCAGGATATCGAGGAGACCCGAGTGAGAGCCTCATCTATAATGGAATAGGGAAACACCCGTTCCCTGAAGAATTAGGTCATCTCCGATGATCTAGTATGGAAAACCTCATCCTGGGCGCAGATGCGGGCGTGGACAGAGGAATTGGGAGGAGGGGATAGAGTCTTTACAGGAAGCAGGGTGGGAAGAAGTGTAGTCTAGATAGCTATGGGAGTCAGTGGGTTTGTAGTAAATGTCGGTCAATAGTCTGTCTCCTGTGATGGAGACGGTGAGATCTAGAAACGGTAGGGACATGTCGGAAATGGTCCAAGTGAATTTGAGTGCAGGATGGAAATTAATGGTGAAGTTGATGAAGTCAGTGAGTTCTGCATGGGTGCAGGAGGCAGCACCGATGCAGTCGTCAATGTAGCGGAGGTAGAGTTCGGGGATAGGGCCAGTATACGCCTGAAACAGTGATTGTTCGATGTACCCTGCAAGGAGGCAGGCATAGGGAATAAGGGAAGGGTTATCAACCCTGGGACAACTCGGGTGGCAAAGTGTGTAATGAGAGGTGTAAACGCCATTGAATATAACACTATGAAGTGTACAGACAATGAGAATGCATGAAGAATGTTTGCACAGTTTTTGTTTTGTATATATTTCCAGTATGAATAAAGTTTATTTTTAGGAAAACTATGAATGACATGACGTCTCTTCCAAATTCATTCATTGCCACTTGTATTTGAAGTACGGAGATGCTTTTATTATTTGACGTTCTCGTGACTAGAAGGTCGGCTCGGTGGTGCAGCAGTAGAGTTGCTGCCTTACATACAGCGCCAGAGACACGGGTTTGATCCTGACGATGTGTGCTGTCAGTACTTAGTTTGTACATTCCCCCTGTGACAACGTCCACATGTGTTTTCTCCGGGTGCTCTGGTTTCCTCCCACAGTCCAAAGACGTACAGGTTTGTAGGTTAATTGACTTGGCTTGTAAAATTGTCCCTAGTGTGCGTAGGATAGTGTTATTGTAAAGGGTGAGCACAGGTCAACGCAGACTCGATGGGCTGAAGGGCCTGGTTCCCCACTGTATCTCTAAAGTATACACCCATAAAATAAGAAAAGTAATAAATGTAAAGCCCCAAGGTGTCCGTGCTGCAATAGGCAGAATTCCTGCAGGGGGCCTCCTAACGCACATTTATTAATATACAGCACCAGACATGTTAACTCTGCACAAAATGTTGGGGTAACTCAGTGGGACAGAGGGCTGTCCACACACACACATACATAATATATATGTGTGTGTGTGTGTGTGTGTGTGTGTGTGTGTGTGTGTGCATGTAAATAGAATAGTTATATTAGATTAGATTAGATTAGATTATTTAATGACCACACAGTCAAGCTGGTGGAATTCAGGTTCAGTACAGTATGTTACAAGGTAGGCTGATTCCCGTCAAACATAACATAAAACACAACATCATACAATATACAGTACATGCATGGGGAGGATATGTGCTGTTATCATATTGTGTTCAGAATTCGGATTGCGTGTGGGTAAAAACTGTTTTTAAATCGAGATGTCTTGGCGGACAGTGAGCTGTAGCGCCTTCCTGATGGCAGCAGGTGGAAGATGTGGTGAGCTGGGTGGGAGGGATCAGAGATGATTTTCTTCACCCTTGACACAGACCGTTTGTGATGGAGTGATTCTATTGATGGAAGGGGAGTGCTGATGATTTTGGATGCTTTGTTAACTATGCGTTGTAATTTATTACGGGAGTGAGTGTCTAAACTGCTGAACCAGACTGTAATTGATGAAGTGAGCATGCTTTGGATGATGGCTGTGTAGAATTTGATTAGGAGGTGTTTCCTTACTCTAAACTTCTTGAGCTGGCGGAGGAAGAAGAGTCTTTGGTTGGCTTTTTTGTAGATGTGATTTGAATTGATTTTCCATTTGAGGTTATTGCTTATGTGAGTGCCAAGAAATTTGAATGAGTCAGAAATAGAAATAAAGAGATGTATAAAATAGAAACAAAATTCTTAAAATGTAAAATATTTACTAGAAGAGTAGAGCAGCACAATCAGCAAACGTGGAATTTAATTAAATGATTCATTTTCCAGGAGATGGCATGTGTGTCCGTATAAAGCTATACATGCTTTTAGAAATAAAATAATGTTGTTTGAATGTGCCCTATGCTTATTGTGCCAGAGAGTAGAGAGAGGGCAGTATCTCGAATGCCACCATATGCAAAGGATCAGCATATATGATAAACAACAAACTGCTATATGAACACAGAGCGTCAGGTAGCACGTGTGGAGGTAAAGGGATGTTTTGGGTCAAGACCCTGTATCAGGGCTGCGAGGGGAGAGGCAGATAGCCAGATGGCCGAGAGGTGAGAGGGAGGATGGAGGAGGGGCTGGAAGATGATGGTTGGCAGCAGGTGTGTGGATGGGAGTGATGGAGTAAGGCGGGGGAGAGGAAGGGAGGAGGCAGAGGCTAGTCTGTGACAAGTGGAAGCAGTTAAAGAGTAAAAAGTGGAGCAATTTGGGAGAAGGTAGCTGGACTCCTATACATCGGCGAGACCAAGCGCCGGCATGGCGATCGTTTTGATGAACACCTCCGCTCAGTCCTCCTAGGCCTACACGATCTCCCGGCTGCTACACACTTTAACTCCCATTCCCACACTGACCTTTCTGCCCTGGGCCTCCTCCACTGTCAGAGTGAAGCTCAATGCAAATTGGAGGAACAGCATCTCATAGTTTGCTTGGGCAGCTTACACCCCAGCGGTATCACTATTGATTTCTCTAACTTCAAGTAACCCTTATAACCATATAACCATATAACAATTACAGTACGGAAACAGGCCATCTCGGCCCTACAAGTCCGTGCCGAACACTTTTTTTCCCCTAGTCCCTTCTACCTGCACTCAGACCATAACCCTCCATTCCTTTCCCATCCATATACCTATCCAATTTATTTTTAAATGATAAAATCGAACCTGCCTCCACCACTTCCACTGGAAGATCATTCCACACAGCTACCACTCTCTGAGTAAAGAAGTTCCCCCTCATGTTACCCCTAAGCTTCTTTCCCTTAATTCTGAAGTCATGTCCTCTTGTTTGAATCTTCCCTACTCTCAATGGGAAAAGCTTATCCACGTCAACTCTGTCTATCCCTCTCATCATTTTAACGACCTCTATCAAGTCCCCCCTTAACCTTCTGCGCTCCAAAGAATAAAGACCTAACTTATTCAACCTTTCTCTGTAACTTAGTTGCTGAAACCCAGGCAACATTCTAGTAAATCTCCTCTGTACTCTATTTTGTTGACATCCTTCCTATAATTGGGCGACCAAAATTGTACACCATACTCCAGAATTGGTCTCACCAATGCCTTGTACAATTTTAACATTACATCCCAACTTCTATACTCAATTCTCTGATTTATAAAGGCTAGCATACCAAAAGCTTTCTTTACCACCCTATCTACATGAGATTCCACCTTCAGGGAACTGTGCACAGTTATTCCCAGATCACTCTGTTCAACTGCATTCCTCAATTCGCTACCATTGACCATGTACATCCTATTTTGATTTGTCCTGCCAAGATGTAGCACCTCACACTTATCAGCATTAAACTCCATCTGCACATCTTTCAGCCCATTCTTCCAAATGGCATAAATCTCTCTGTAGACTTTGAAAATCTACTTCATTATCCACAACACCACCTATCTTAGTATCATCTGCATACTTACTAATCCAATTTACCACACCTTCATCCAGATCATTGATGTACATGACAAACAACAGTGGACCCAACACAGATCCCTGAGGCACCCCACTAGTCACCTGCCTCCAACCTGACAAACAGCCATCCACCATTACTCTCTGGCATCTCCCATTCGGCCACTGTTGAATCCATCTTGCTACTCCTGCATTAATACCCAACAATTGAACCTTCTTAACCAACCTTCCATGAGGAACCTTGTCAAAGATGAGGAAAACTTTTTTCACACAGAGAGTGGTGAATCTGTGGAATTCTCTCCCGCAGAAGGTAGTTGAGGCCAGTTCATTGGCTATATTTAAGAGGGAGTTAGATGTGGCCCTTGTGGCTAAAGGGATCAGGGGGTATGGAGAGAAGGCAGGTACAGGATACTGAGTTGGATGATCAGCCATGAGGCCTACTCCTGAATGGCCTACTCCTGCACCTATTTTCTATGTTTCTATGTTTCTAAAGGCCTTACTAAAGTCCATATAGACAACATCCACTGCTTTACCCTCATCAATTTCCCTAGTAACTTCTTCAAAAAATTCAAGAAGATTAGTCAAACATGACCTTCCAGGCACAAATCCATGTTGACTGTTCCTAATCAGACCCTGTTTATCCAGATGCTTATATATATTATCTCTAAGTATCTTTTCCATTAATTTGCCCACCACTGAAGTCAAACTAACAGGTCTATAATTGTTAGGTTTACTCTTAGAACACTTGCATTCCCTCTCTCTCAAGCCCCTGCCTCATCCTAGTTCGACTAGTTCTACTGTGCTCCTGATTAAATATTACTGATTGTATGCCTCGTTGTCACCATATCCTCAGCTAACAATGAACCATTCTACATATCCTTAATAACATCTGCTTTGTTCTGTCATATTCACACCTTACCTTTCTATATCTCTAGGCTCCCATTCTCCTGACTCTCAGTCTGAAGAAGGGTCTCGACCCAAACCGTCACCCATTCCTTCTCTCCAAAGATGCTGCCTGTCCCACTCAGTTACTCCAGCATTTTTTGTCTATCTTCAGTGTAAACCAGCATCTGCAGTTCCTTCCTGGCAATACAGTTACAGTCCGGTTATGAGGAGATTATTGACCATCTCGGGAGAGACAGAGCCTGGAGCTCCAAATCCGCACGATGTTCGACAAGCCCCAACCTGGGGTCCGATCGCTGGTGCGGGGGAGCTGACATTCCCCCCGATGCAGGAGCTTGATCGCCCTGACGAGGAGGCCCGCCACTGGCTACGGGAGTCAAGATCATCCCGTCAACGGAAGGCTCGAGACCCCCGACCGCGGGAGAACAAAGAAAAAAAAAAACGTTTTGTTTATAGGGACAGTGCATATTAATGAACATTTGCATGTAAATATGCGAGATTGTAGCCAATCAGTAGCTAATTTCCGTCTCTAGTCCCAGGCAAAGGTAGGTGAAGTGTCTTGCCCAAGGACACAAGGACAGTACACACTCCAAGCAGGATTCGAACCGGCAACCTTCAGGTTGCCAGCCGAACACTTAGCCCATTGTGCCATCTGTCGTCCTTAAAGAAGGGATGAGATTGACTTTTTTTCACCTTTCAACACGGTGAGGAATGTGGATGTTTATGTTAAAATGTATTTAGTGTGTTCTGGTGCTTTTTATTGGTATGACTGTGTGCCAAATCAAATTCCTTGTATGTCGCAAAACATACTTGGCTAATAAAGTATGATTATGGTTATGATAACCTTAATGGTTTCTTGTTGACCAACATTGTTGGCTGTTGGTAACCACAACTGATGTAACAGGCAGCATGTTCCCCACCTTTAAATAAAAACAAAAGTTGGAATTACTAAGTCAGTTCAATAAGTCTCTATGTCCACATTCAATAAGTATGTCATTAGGTTTGCTGGAATACTTTAAAAGATTCAAGGGCTCTATTGAATGCTGAGTGCATTCTATAAAGCTACCAGGATGGTTGTATATTATGCACTTCTGCTGAATGTAAATCATCTTAACTCCTCCCATAAACTGTGGGAGAAGGCGTAGAGCTCTATAAAATCTGAGTAGTATTAGATACCAGCATCAAAGAACAAGACCATTTGGGATAAGAACATGAGTTCCTTCTCAGGTAAATATTTGTTGTATACTTCCCTCCTTGCAGTGATTAAGAGACATTGAAATTTAGAAACAATGAGTTTTCATTCAGTGGTTTTAATGCCTATTATTGTACCTTTTGTTCCTTCAATGTGGAATGCCGTTGTGTCTGTCAAGTTATGTGAAGATGTATTCAACAGTAAAATGATGAACTAAAATAAACTTATTTTTTGAGTTTTTTCGCTCTACGCTCCTAAAAGGAACATTGATTAGCATGTTGCTGTAAAGTTTCAGGATTAATACCCAAGGGTGTTCATGTAGGCATTAATCTTAATTATGTAGAAGATACTAGTTAAGTTAAGTTAAGTTAAATATAGAATTATACATGAGCACAGAGAAACACTGGATGAAGGATTCAGTTTTCATTCTGTCAGTGTTCAGTAAGGTTAGATTTTGACGTACAAATGCGCAAGTATAGGCTACTTGCGGTACATTCTTTTCAAAAGAGAGTCTATCTACTAATCTAGTCTATGTAGGTTTTCTGTAAATTGTGTAAGCATTTTGTTTGCCATTATTTTAATAAATAGACAGACTCTGATATAAAAGATACATTAGAAAGTATAAGGATAAAATTATTGTAACAAATGATTTCAACGTTGCCGTGGTGGTTTTCTATACATTGAGTTTGAATTCATTTCTCACAATGCTTTCCACATATTTTAATTTATGAAATGTGCATCATTTGAACTTTTAAGTAGCAAATATTTGCCTGGATTGGCTGCCTTCTGATGTTTCTTCTAATAGCAAACTTTAAAACATTTTAGGATTATGTGGTTATTGGAAAAGTACAGAAAGTATGTAGGCACAAACCAAAAGTACAGAATACTGGTGTTCTCCTCATTATGGTCAACTTACAGCTGCATTTCCTTAAGAATTGTTTGCTTCTCACACCCCATTTTCTCACAATCTCACACATATGACAGGCTGCTATCTATTGTAACTGTAGTGGAATCTCCTAGATCCTGCCATTCACTCCATTGTGCTATAACTACATCAGAAGCCCAATGGAGCTCTGTTTACATGGTTTAAGATGATTCCTGGCCTAATTCCCAGCATGTACAGCCCAAAATAGTAAAGAGATGATCAATAATCCATCCCAAAAAAGCCAACATGTTTGGACAGTGACTACTCCTCTGAAGTGCAGAGGTGACCTGACTCCTCTGAATATTCCTCAAATTGAACGGAGTCAACTTGATCTGAAATGTTGTATGTTTATTCCTTCCACAAACTGTTGTCCCTCCAGCACTTTGGCGTTTTGCCTCTAAAGAGTAGTTCTGTGTCAAGATTGCAATTGGTAAATTCAGTTAAGAAACAAAGCCTTGAGTGCCATGCACTGCAATCAATGCTCATAGCTTTTCCTTTACCAATGTGGAATATGTGAAGGATTCTGGGTCTATCCAGAGCTGTTGGGCTGCAGGGAAGAGAGGACAGGTATAGACGAGAGTTATGGGATGGAAGGAGAGTCAGGGCTGAATGTTAGATAGAGGCACTGAGAAAGGGTTGGTTACCTGACGTTGATGAGGGTGTTTGGCAGTAGTCAGGAGAAGAGTTGTCGTAATGGGAAGAACTTACAGTGGAAGATGGTGCATGAAAAGCTGTAGCCCTGGGAAAGAACTTAACTGGGTAAGGTTTTGAAAGGTGGAAGTAGATCAGCGGTCAGGGGAAGGTTTGGTGGTAGGGGGTGGGGCAACTCTGCAACTGTTGGAGCTGGTCAATAACTGGGGGCTGTGGTTCAATAGTTGTGGCTGGCAGGCATTATAGGTCAGGGTTATAAAATCAGAATCATACAACACTGAAACTGTCCCTTCGAACCAGCTTGCCAATGCCGATCAAAGTGTCCCATCTACACTAGTCCCAGCTGCCTGTGTTTGGCCCATATCCATCTAATCCTTTCCTATCGATGTATCTACAAATGTCTTTTGCATGTTGTAATACTTTGTATCTCAACAACCTCCTTTGGCAGCTCATTCCATATATCCACCACCCTGTGTGAAAAACTTTCCCCTCAGATTCCTATTACATCTTTCCACTCTCGCCTTAAACCTATGTTCCTGGTTCTTGATTCTCCTACTCTGGGTAAAATATTCTGTGCATCTATCCTAACCATTCCCTTTATGATCTTATACACCTTCTATAAGATCATCTCTCATCCTTCAATTCTACAAGGAATACAGTCCTCGCCTGCTCAACCTGTCCCTTTAACTCAGGCCTTCAAGTCCTGACAACATCCTCGTAAATCTTCTCTGCACTCTTTCCAGCTTAGAAACACAGAAACATAGAAAATAGGTGCAGGAGGAGGCCATTCGGCCCTTCGAGCCAGCACCGCCATTCAATGTGATCATGGCTGATCGTCCCCTATCAATAACCCACGCCTGCCTTCTCCCCATATCCAATGACTCCACTAGCTCCTAGAGCTCTATCTAACTCTCTCTTAAATCCATCCAGTGACTTGGCCTCCACTGCCCTCTGTGGCAGGGAATTCCATAAATTCACAACTCTCTGGGTGAAAAAGTTTTTTCTCACCTCAGTCTTAAATGACCTCCCCTTTATTCTAAGACTGTGGCCCCTGGTTCTGGACTCGCCCAACATTGGGAACATTGCCTGACAGCTTGACAGTACCTTTCCTGGGTGACCAAAGCAGAACACAATACTCCAAATGTGGTCTCACCAGCACCTTGTACAAAGTAACATAACATCCTAACTTCCATATTCAGTACCCTGACTGATGACAGTCAATGTGCCGAAAGGCTTCTTGACCACCCCATCTACCTCTGACACCACCTTCAAAGAACTATGTACCTGTACCGCTAGACACTAAATGTTGGAGTAACTCAGCGGGGCAGGCAGCATCTCTGGAGAGAAGGAATTGGTGACGTTTTGGGTCGAGACCTTTCTTCAGACCCGACCCGAAACGTCACCCATTCCTTCTCTCCAGAGATGCTGCCTGTCCCGCTGAGTTACTCCAGCATTTTGTGTCTACCTTCGATTTAAACCAGCATCTGTAGTTCTCTCCTACCTGCACTGCTAGATCCCTCTGCTCTACAACATTTCACTGAGCCTTGCCATTCACTGTGAAGGTCCTGCCCTGGTTAGACTCCCCAAAATGCAACACATTTATCTGCATCAAACTTCATGCACCATTCCTCTGTCCACTTGCCCGACTGGTCAAGATTCTGCCTTAACCAGGTTTTTATACTTAGGGGTGTGAACAGTGGTGAAGAGTATTGGATCCAGATGATAGCTCATTAATGCATTGAGTAGTCAGTCGGATGCTGGATCAGGTCAGTTGGGCAGATTGGTGGCCGGGCATACCTTGGATGGTGACCATGCTCTGTGGGGAGGTTGTAGGGGAGCAACAGAATGGCCATTTGAGCAGGGAGGATGTGAATGAGGGAGATCTCGGTAAGTAAATCATTCACTAACAACCTAGTGGGTGATATAGGTCACCACACTAGACTGGGATATGTCCACATAGGTTGCCTGTAAGTACTGATGAGGCTTCCCGACAAGCATCTGTTTGCACATCAGTGGCCATGCAAATGTGAATGAAAATCACAGTGTCCATTCATGCACTCACACACTATTCAATACTAGTGTCTAACTTGGTTCTGCCCTGAATTTGTGTTACAAATGCATGAAGGTCGTGAAAGGAAAACACTGGACTTTGTGCAACTCAAAGAATGTCAACAATTTTCTATTGCATTTTGGGGTTTTTAATTGAAGTTGAATCACTCGTTGCACAAATACGTGGTGTTACACAATCTAATATCCAGGCAAGTACCAACGACAAGCATTGCATTGTGATGTTAAGGAAGAGAAATGTCGCAAAGCCCAGTAAATAGTCGTAACAGTTGCAATAGAAATGACTGCTTAATTTGTGGTTAAGCCGCTTGTCTATGATTCAGAAGGCCGTTCCTTCAAGCTTCACACCTCCGCACCTCCGTATACTGAAGCAGTTAATTTAATCTGGTGCCAAGGAAATGCTACCTTGTTAGATGCATAATCAGTTTGACAAAATGAAAACCAAAGCCCCACAATGGGACGTTGCAGATTCCAAGGCATTGAGTGCAAAGGACGAGGGAGTTCCTTGGGCTAACGTGCTAACATTCGTTCCTTAACAAAAATCACCAAAACAAATTTCTGGAAGATAGACACAAAAAGCTGGAGTAACTCAGCGGGTCAGTCAGCTTCTCTGGAGAAAAAGAATAGGTGACATTTCAGGTCTTTTGACTTCTTCTTCATTTTGTCGTCTAACAATTTTGTCTCAACTTGCACTTTTGAGGAAATATTATTGCATGGCCAGACATAACTCTCAGAAAAAAATGATTATATTTATATTAATCACCCTAAAAAATAAAAAAGGAAAGGAAGGGGCAGAGACAGTAGGCTATGTGGGAGAGCTGGGAAGGGAGAGGGGAAGAAGGGAGAAAGCAAGGGGGGGCAGTGGAACAATCATTTTCTACCTGCTACATAGACTGTAGGATCTGTTGTAAACATCCACGCTGTAACTCAGCTAACCTTCACCGCTCCGTGTATCGTAGATCGACTGGCATCCTTCTGCAAAATATTGTCCCTAGTGTGTGTAGGATAGTGTTAGTGTGCGGGGATCGCTGGTCAGTGCGGACCCGGTGGGCCGAAGGGCCTCTTTCTGTGCTATATATTTATATTATTGTATTGACATAATATATTTATATTAATCACCCTAAAAAATAAAAAATCCAGTAAAAGGGGACAAGCCTAGATCATATGAATATGATGCTTGAATTGGCTAAAGGGAGGGGCTATTTGTGAAGAACATATTTTTGGGTAATTATGCTGGGCCCAAGTGCAGATTTCAGCCAGAAGCTGAGCTCAGTAACACTGACCGAAGCTGTAACTTTGCAGAGAACTGAAGACAGCTCCCTGCTGTAATAATGTTGGACAGCAAGTGAGACCCTCAGGGCAAATAAGACCCATGTTGAGGCTGAGCCCACCCCAGGAAACCTCCTAAGTGGGGCAATTCTGGACTGGAGATAGACGCAGAATGCTGGAGTAACTCAGCGGGACAGGCAGCAAGTCTGGATAAAAGGAATGGGTGACGTTTCGGGCCGAGACCCTTCTTCAGACTGAGAGTCAGGGGAGAGGGAGACACAGAGATAAGGAAGTGTAAAGTGTGAAAACCAGACATCAAAGGGGATAAAGTTCAAGGAGAATGTGGAATAATCATTGTTAGTTGGGAGAAATTGTCCACAAAGCATACAGAGATAAAACTTAATTAGGGGACAGTCAGACTGGTCGGAGAACTAGGGCTCCAGCACTTTGTGTTTTATTTGAAGTTGTTAGTATCAGGCAAAGCAAGTCCTACTTACTCTCTTTAAATAATAATAAGTTTAACAGTCACATCTGACATGGGAACAAACTAATTCTTCAAAATAAAAATGGCAAAAAGGTTATCATGCTTTTACGCAAGCGTGCAATCTAAAATAACCACAGATTAGCAGCACGGAATATTTTGGTAAGAGAAGCACACCAGGAGATAAATACTGATGTGGGTGCAACCACTAACAAGATTATGAAAGGGATGGTTAATGCTCACCTACATACATAACACTCCCACATTTCTGGACCGTCTACACACCCCAATGATGATCTGTCTTGCAGACTCATTCAACGCAATTTTGTTTGCAACACTCTGCAATGTACAGTTTGAAGTAAAAATAGAATACGTTTAAAAGATGCTGTAAGATCATCAATATTTTAGTTTTTAGTTTAGTTTAGAGATACAGCGCGGAAACAGGCCTATCGGTCCACCAAGTCCACGCCGACCACATTAACATTACCCTACACACACTAGGAACAATTTTACACTTATACCAAGACATTTAATCTTCAAACCTGTACGTCTTTGGAGTGCGGGGCCGAAGATCTCGGGGAAAACCCATGAAGGTCACAGGGAGAAGGTACAAACTCCGTACAGACAAGCACCCGTAGTCAGGATCGTACCCAGGTCTCTGGCGCTGTCAGGCAGTAGCTCTAATTCTACAGCATCTACGGTAAAAGATAGATTAATACATTTAGCACAATGCACAATTAGAATAAACAGTAATGGTGAATGAATGCAGCCGACATTATTTAAGTTGCATCTGTTGGGCTTTGCACTGTAAATTCCTAAGATTTAAAAGACTTTTTGAATAATAATAATAATAATAATACACTTTATTGTCATTGTAAATACATACAACGAGATTTCAGGCGCATTGCCCGAGCTGAGCTCCAACGTATCAGATAAATAATAATGACAATGGAAACAACAAAAACGGCAAGAAAAACGTTGCCAAGTCAGAATGTGCAATATTTCACAGTATAGTGTTGTGGCAGTACAAAATATTGGCTATGGGGGCTGTGTGTTCAGTGCAGAATTCAGAGTGGTGAAGGCTTTGGGGTAGAAACTGTTTGTTAATCTTGTGGTGTGTGATTTGATGGATCTGTAATGCTTTCCTGAGGGCAGAAGGGCAAACAAGTGATGTCGGGATGAGACGAGTCCTTTAGGATGCGTGATGCCCTCCGCAGGCAACGAGAGCTGTAGATCTCTTCCAGGGCAGGCAGGTGTGTGTTGGTGATCTTCTGGGCTGTGTTGATGACTCTCTGCAGAGCCTTCTTGTCAGCCGCAGAACTGTTGCCATACCACCCCCGGGATGCCATGAGTCAAACCAGGATGCCATGAGTAATCTCCACCTTCCACTGAACGAGAATCTAAAGCCTTTGTGAAGGCATTCTTGTGTTCTTGACTGTCAGGGAAACACTGGGATTGCGCTGAAGAGATAGGTTACTGCTTCTGGAAGTTTAAGCTTAGACTGGAACCTCAAGGGAAACGCTAAAAAAAATAACCATTCCCTTTAAACGAGGCAGTGAATGTTAGAGGAATGGTAAGGTGAGAAGCAACATAGTTGGTTTCCAGGCGAAGATCAGCATTCCCCAACCTGTCTGGTCATAGCCAGACACGACTTTGGACTACAGGATCACTTTAGACAGCTGTGTCCTGCCCCGTTAAACTCCAGCAGGATCAAGGGCCGTGAGACATGATGGATGTACCAGCCCATGTACTTTCAGCTGTATAATCTCTTCACACACAAGTGCAAAGGACTTTTCACACACAATGTGATCAGTGTCTAGGGGAGGTGGTGGAAGCAGATATAACAGCAAAATGTAAGAGGCACTTAGACACTTGGACTTGCACATGAACAGGTTGGGAATGGGGGATACAGAACAAGTATAGACTGCTGGGATTAGATTAATTTGGCATCATGGTCATCAGAAACATTGTGGGCTGATGGGCCTTTCCCGATGCTGATTTTTAAGTGTTTTATGTTAACAGGGTGTGAAGTGCTTTTGGATGCGCTATTTATGTGCATGTTTTTGCTTTTCAGTACTTTGCTCCATGTACTGATTTATTTCATCCAGTATTGCCATTCAGCAGACCCACTCTTCATTCATTTGATTGATTGCTTGTCAGAGATGACACAATTGTTGAACATGTTAACAAAACAACATAAATAGAGCGGAAGTAGGCCATTTGGCCTCGTGCCTGCTCTTTCATTTCCTGTACCAACTTCATATTCCACGTTTGCCTTAATAGCTGACGATTCATCAACCTCTTGCACAGATTTAGCAGCTGAGCATCCACCTCCTCTACAATAGTTCTAAAGACCCAGCACCACCTGGATGAAGAAATTACTCCTAAAATCTGTTTTGAACAGTTGCCCGTTATTGTTTGATTGCGCTGTCCTGTTTTACACACCGAGCCAGGTGAAACATGTCAAGTCCCTCGTGATTTTTTACATTACAATGAACTTGTTTCTCAATCTTCTAGACGCCAGGTACTCGCCATTTCTTTATTCCAAGAACCCTCCTTTTTTTGTGTGCCATCATGTACTTCTGTGCTTACTTTCTCGAAAGCCATAGTCCCTTCTTTAAACTCGCTGAACATCAGATGGGTTCCATGTGTCTGCACTAACAAGTACATGACCAGTCACTCACACGATTGCCTGCCTTGCAGACATATAAACTTTGGTCTCCTGTATGCCTTTTTTTCTCCCATTTTTTTCTTTCAGTTTTACTCTTTTTTTATATCCTTTACCAACCTTTAGAGATGAAGCTTGAAATCTTCAGTTCTTCTCCTGTTTAGTTTAGTCCACGCTGATCAGCGATCCCCACACATTAACACTGCCCTAGACACACTAAGGGACAATTTACAATTATACCAAGCCAAGTAGCCTACAAACCCATACGTCTTTGGGAGTGGAAAGAAACCGGAGCATGGAAAAAACCCGCGCAGGTCACGGGGAGAACGTACAAACTCCATACAGGCAGCACCCGTGGTCAGGATCGAACCCGGGTCACTGGCGCTGTAAGACCTTTTTTTCACCCAGTTTTATTCCACCAGGGAGGTCTTACCTTCCATTACCTGCAACCTCCGGTAACCACCTTCAACCAGCATCACAACCGGCTTCGACTAAAAAATTACTGATGTTTAAAACGGCAACCTATTTTTAGTCGAGGCCGGTTTTGAATTTTTTTAAATAATCGCCGGAACATAGAAGAAGCTCAACTTGCGGAAACCACTTTCGACCATTAGGGAGAGTGACAAAAACCTCCAGGAACCTCACGGAAACCTTGGGTGGGGCGCAAGGTCTCCATAGGTTTCCGTTCAGGTTTCCTAAGTGGGACAGGGGCTTGAGGCAGCAACTCTACTGCTGCGCTACTATATCCGCTTGCAGATTCTATTGGTTCCTTATTTAGCACTGCTATGTACTCGCTTTTCCCAAAGATCACCAGTCCGATACTTTAACTTTATGACTCTCTTTGGATACATGGAAACTTGGCACATTAATGGAATGGAGGGATATATATATCGTCAATGCAGAGATTAGTTTAATATTTGACATTATCATGTTTGACAGACATTGTGGGCCGAAGGGTCTATTCCTGTGCTGCACTATTCTATGTTTTATGTTCATGTTCTGTCTCTCATTTAGGGTCTCGGACCATTTGCAGTGTTTTCTGGTGTTCAAATTTCTGCCATCTGAAGTATTTTATTCATTCAATTTGTTGTGTCAGAAATTGTTGGGTGGAGGAAACATGTGCCTCCCTCCTATTGAGAAAACCTCCATGATTCAGTCTCACAGCCTGATGGCAGTCTGATAAATTGTCTCCTCGAAAGGAGAAACTCCCTAAATTACACAGAATCCTATCCACAAATTAACAAAACTCTGTTCCTGCCCAATGACTCTCCTGATGTTGGTACAAAGAGCTCCTACTGGCTCAGTCAGACTACGTGAAGAGAGATAAACTATTTAAAAACATCCCCACTTGTAGACTAAATGTGTAAGAAGGAATTGCAGATGCTGGTTTAAACCAAAGATAGACACTAAGACTTGGAGTAACTCAGCGGGACAGGCAGCCTCTCTGGAGAGAAGGAATGGGTGACGTTTCGGGTCGAGACCCACTTTGTAGACTGTCTGATCTGGCTATGAAGAAATTAGATCCAAACCTGTGTTTTTAAGCTATTCTTTATTCCAAAAATACATCCTGCTGTGATGTGGTTGGTAGATGTTGGTGAGAACACATTCACTGTTTTCCATATTTAAGCCTTTCTCTTCCTGGAAGGCAATTTATAGCTGTTCTAATGCCATCTTTCGTTGGGACAGAAGACACGTTAATTCATACCCAATAATTATTGGAAACTGGTATTGCGATAAGAGTTGTAGGCTGCCATTTGGAACAGCTGCCAGCTCAATCCTATTAACTGTTCAATTATTGCATTCTATTCCAAGTAAGGAGTAAGTCGGAATATAATTGGCCGCACTCTCAGCTCTGAAAAAAATAAGATGTACATTTATTTACAACATTTTTTTTCTCATTTTTTCCTTTTAGTATATTTGGGTGTTGTTAGCAAGGCCAATCCCTAATTACCCATGGGATATGGTGGTGATCCATCATCTTGATCCATTGCAGTCCTTCTGGTGAAAGTACTCTCACAATGTGCTCCGTGAAATAAAGTCATAGCCTGCAAAACCTCTCCCTTTAGTGCTTGAGTCCTGGCAACAACCTTGTAAAATCATGGAGAACATTTTTTCCTTTGTCAAATTCCTTCAAATCATGATGGCCATTGATCAGCATGGAAAAAAAATGACACATTAATAACTGATTATATTCTTATTTTTGACTTACATTTGTGTTGACCATTAGTATTTAATAATAGCATCTCCTAACTGTAATCTCTTTTAACTTTATATTTTGGTTATTTCCTGCCAGGTTTTCCAAGCTTCTTGCTCTTTGTCTTCCTAATCCTGTTTTGTTCTGATGGTGTTGTAGCCCGCCGTATCCGGAAGCATCGACGCGGTAATAGGGATGTGAACAGTGAGTACTAAAGCAGTTTGTACGTGTATTGTAGTTTAAAATATGCTCGCATACGTACATCCTACATGGCGGCTTTAATGAAGCCTTTGGGTGAACAACACCACATGTTCTAGTTACTGCTACATTAATTGCCAGACCAAGGCCATGGAAGATTAGCGACTGGTGTACCAAATGAATATAGTAAAGGGCCTGTCCCACTTTCACGAACTAATTCACGACCTCTGCCGAGTTTGCCCTTGACTCATACTCGCAGCATGGTCGTCACGAGGTCGTAGGAGGTCGTAGGAAGTCGTAGGTTATGTCGTAGCAGGCCGTGATGCTAGTCGTAGGTACTCGTGGCATCAGGTAGGTCGGGGCGTTTTTTCTAGCATGATGAAAAATGTCCACGAGTAAAAAAGGTCGTGAATTAGGTCGTGAAAGTGGGACAGGCCCTTAAATTGGAGATCAGAGGAACTGCTTATGCTAGAATCTTGAGCAAAACACAAACTGTTGGAGGAACCTGAAGAAAAATCCCAACCCAAAACATCACCAGTCCATTTCCTCCCCAGATGCTGCCTGACCAACTGAGTTCCTCCAGTACTTTTTGTGCTTTGCTGAGCCCACTATCCTAGACTACATTAAATTACATATGTACTGCAAACAATCAGAAATGAGAGATGTTTGCTTCAGACCTGCCTTTACTAATGGCAACTGTGAATACCACAGGCTCCTGGATGTGAGACAAGATGATATTGATGCTCAGCGTCAATTAACTTGCTCTAGAGAAATGGCAGCAGATGATGTATTTTCCTTTTAGAAATTCAGAGATGAAGAGCTCATTTAAATTTTAACCTTAGAAGATAATTAGAGAATATAACAAAAAAAAAGAAACCAGGCTGAGAAGTTTTGGTGATTCCTTGGTATGATCCGAAAGAAGAAGCTCTCCTAATGTGGATGCCAGCTTTCTTCATCCACCTGGGAACATGTTATTACACATTTTGCTATTGTCTTTTTAGTGCCCAGACTGAATACGCTTGGAACAATTTCCAAGAGATATGACCAGATATCAGATAAACGCACGTTTCTTTTTTAACGTTAATGAGGAAGCAAAAAGTTTCTTACAGCCAACTTGAATTCACACCACAGAAATCTTCATCAAATCAGCTCACATTTTTCTTATTATAATCTCCTCTTTAGATGCACTACTGCCAACATCCTTAGTGCTGAAATTTACTGATAGAACTTGAATTAAAAAAATTATTTTATAATGGCAATCTACTTTTTCTGGTAAAATGTTGGGCTCCAAAACACCAGCAGACCTATATTATTCGCAAGGCTGCAACACAGTAAGACCATCATAATTATGCATCTAAATGCCTTGGGTCCATTGAGAAGGGATGGAGTAATTACCACATATGAGTCTGCATCACTCACATTTATGTCATGACTGAAAGGCACAGGTGTGTAGAGATGAATGTAAATTACAACATTTCATTCTGGATTGGGAAAAAATATATTAATTAAGGTAACCAACTGTTTTTTGAGATAAAAAGACTTCGCAGGTAGTCCTTTCATGGTCTTTCCAAAAGTCAGGTACCGAATCTATCTGGACCCACCAGTGGTGGACACCCTCTAATGTTAAGGCAACAAAACGATTGCAAAAAGTGATGAACACTTCCCAGTCCGTCATGGGTTCTGATCTCCCATCTTTAACCTGACATCAGGAGTCGCTGCCTCAAAAAGGCATTTCATTGTACCTATACTCGTATTTGTGCAATGACAATAAAGTTGAATTGAATTGAAAAAAAAGGAAGCCAGCATCATCGGGGACCTACATGACCCTGGTGAGGCTGTCATTTCACTCCTGCTATCGGGACAAAGGTACAGGAGCCTGAAAACTGTAAGGTCCAGATTCAGGGGCAGTTTATTTCCAACAACAATCAGACTATTAAACATTACAACCTCCAAATAACCTCTGAACTACATAAACTTGGAGGGCACTGTTTTTATCGGTTTTGTCCTTGGACTATTTTGTTTATTTTTCATCTACTGAACTTCTTTTTTTGTTATTTATGATGGCGTTTACAAAATACTATGTTTACACATATGGTTGTGCTGCTGTAAGAAAGAATCTCATTGTTCCATTTCAGGCCATAAGACAATGAAACACTTGTGACTCTTACTCCTAAAATAAGCTGAAATCTCCAAGTGAACTGACAAAGGCTGGATAGTAGATTTGCTGAATCAAGTCAGGGAAAATAATTCACATGGTGAAAATGCAGCTGTTCCCCCAATTACTCCAACTCGCATTCCTTCTTCCACTCAACTGTTCCGTTCTTCTACCCAGGAGAACTTTGTCTTTTATAAAGCTATCATTTGTTGCAATAGACATCATTCAATTTGATGACAGATACACTGTTTCATAAAACTAATTATGTTAATTTGGTGAATCAATACTTTCAGTTTTCTGAAAATTTGTTTCAAAAGACATGTTACACCGAAACTAATCTCAGAATTTTACAGAATTGCGTCTAAGAATCACCATTAATGGTCATTTTTGGCTTGGAAATATTTGTCCTCTAGGTGGTGCACATGAAATAGGCAGAATGAGCCAGTTCAAAGTCCCACCACTACTAACTTCTAACATGGATGAGGATCAAGGTGTTGTTGAAAATAGCAAAATTCATTGCCTATTTTGGGCACCACTGCCACTCGCTGTTCCATTGTGGATGAATTGTGAACGAGGCAACAAGCGAAAGCAGAAGTGAGGGCGATTGCTTAGTGAGTCAATTCAATTACCAAATGTCAAGGACTTGGGTCTGATTGGGTAGATTCCCTTTGGCTAGGTTAACTTCCACTCTGATGGTCATGGGTGCGAGTGTAAAGATTGCGGAAATGCTATACAAATAAGTGTTAGATGCTGTTACGCATGTTTTGGTCTCCTCATGTGTATGGTTGCCACACTTGGGAGATCCCTGAAGCAATTTTGTGTCTGTGCTCAAAATGAAGAGAGTACCTGATGGGCTTTAGATTTTCTGATTAAATTCTATCAAGTTATGCACATTAATGTTGTAATACATAATACAATTGCCAGGCCATCACATTTTACTTTTTTTAGATCCTCAGTTAATTGAAACGTAATTAAAACACGCTCTGCCAAATGAAAGTAAATGTCCAGTAATTACAATAAAGTTTTTCATAGCTAACACTTCTATCAATATATCGCTGCATGACTAACTGTTTTCCTGCCACTTTATGGACAAGGAGGAAGATATTGCTGCTTTTCCAATAATTGTCTTTACAATTGTTTAGATCGTCACCTTCCCACATTCTTTGAATCAGTACCACAATGCAGTACAATGTACAATCAGTATGTTGTGAAAGCAGAAAAGGTTGTGAGGCCTTTGAAGTATCTTCCTTGGATAATGATGGGACCTTTGAAACATTCAGGAGTAAGGTAAGATTTTTGTAAGCCAACATTACCTTTGGTGATATTAGTTGACAAGCATTGTCATATCCACATGCCAATTGCCTGTTACTTCACCAGAGGTGTCAAGCTATTTAAATTGATTACCAATACTATTGAAATAGTTGACAGAGAAATGTCCGGCATATATGTTCTTTACAAATATCTTATCCTTATTTTTCGTATAAATTGTGAGATTTAATACCCCAGGCGAAGCTCAACCAAGTACTGTCCCACCAATGGACACGGGTCTAGAGCCCAACCAGCCACAGTCAGCGGTAGAGAGGAAGATGGAAGGAAAAAAGCAGAATGGAGCAGTCACTGACTGTGACTGAAGAGAAAAGATGCTGTCTGGGCTGCCACGTGACCATCTAGAGGCTAACCATAAGACACACGCCCAGGGCTGATCACCCTGCGGTGGGCCTGCCTTGACTGAGGATGTCTTTTGATAAAGATTTTCGAGGATGTAACTAGTAGCGTGGATAGGGGAGAACCAGTGGATGTGTTGTATCTGGACTTCCAGAAGGCTTTCGCCAAGGTCCCACATAAGAGATTAGTATACAAACTTAAAGCACACGGCATTGGGGGTTCAGTATTGATGTGGATAGAGAACTGGCTGGCAAACAGGAAGCAAAGAGTAGGAGTAAACGGGTCCTTTTCACAATGGCAGGCAGTGACTAGTGGGGTACCACAAGGCTCAGTGCTGGGACCCCAGCTATTTACAATATATATTAATGATCTGGATGAGGGAATTGAAGGCAATATCTCCATGTTTGCGGATGACACTAAGCTGGGGGGCAGTGTTAGCTGTGAGGAGGATGCTAGGAGACTGCAAGGTGACTTGGATAGGCTGGGTGAGTGGGCAAATGTTTGGCAGATGCAGTATAATGTGGATAAATGTGAGGTTATCCATTTTGGTGGCAAAAACAGGAAAGCAGACTATTATCTAAATGGTGGCCGACTAGGAAAAGGGGAGATGCAGCGAGACCTGGGTGTCATGGTACACCAGTCATTGAAAGTGGGCATGCAGGTGCAGCAGGCAGTGAAGAAAGCGAATGGTATGTTAGCTTTCATAGCAAAAGGATTTGAGTATAGGAGCAGGGAGGTTCTACTGCAGTTGTACAGGGTCTTGGTGAGACCACACCTGGAGTATTGCGTACAGTTTTGGTCTCCAAATCTGAGGAAGGACATTATTGCCATAGAGGGAGTGCAGAGAAGGTTCACCAGACTGATTCCTGGGATGTCAGGACTGTCTTATGAAGAAAGACTGGATAGACTTGGTTTATACTCTCTAGAATTTAGGAGATTGAGAGGGGATCTTATAGAAACTTACAAAATTCTTAAGGGGTTGGACAGGCTAGATGCAGGAAGATTGCTCCCGATGTTGGGGAAGTCCAGGACAAGGGGTCACAGCTTAAGGATAAGGGGGAAATCCTTTAAAACCGAGATGAGAATAACTTTTTTCACACAGAGAGTGGTGAATCTCTGGAACTCTCTGCCACAGAGGGTAGTCGAGGCCAGTTCATTGGCTATATTTAAGAGGGAGTTAGATGTGGCCCTTGTGGCTAAGGGGATCAGAGGGTATGGAGAGAAGGCAGGTACGGGATACTGAGTTGGATGATCAGCCATGATCATATTGAATGGCGGTGCAGGCTCGAAGGGCCGAATGGCCTACTCCTGCACCTAATTTCTATGTTTCTATGTTTCTATAAAAGGCCGAAACACCCAGTGATGTTGAGGTACACAACTGAAGATGTGTCTGATTGGTAGCAAAATCACCTAGTGGTCACCCCGAAGAATACTGGGTGTCAGTTGTGGTGGAAGAACCTTAGGGATTGTAACATCCAGTCCTACTAATCAATTTTACTCGTAGGTTCAATGTTCTGAAATATCTGCTTTTTAAAAAAAAAATGCACCAGCTTACATTTCTATATGCTACAGTTCAGAGATTTATAATATTGTCACTATCCCCTTTATAAAAGATAAAACATCATCATGAGGTTGTTTTTTTATCAGCCTGATGTAGGCTAATTTCAAACATACAAAGTTGTTCTTATTGGATCATCAGGATTTGGCCTAATTGTTTATTCACAAGCCCCTGGCTTGGGATTTGCCTCCAACCGGAGGGCAAGTGTTTAAATGAAGAAGCTGTAACTCTTAAAGGGGAGTAATTGCAAATTAAAAGAGAGTCACTCGCTTTCTGCAGGTGAAAAGCATATAGCAAGTGTTTCTTCTGTTTGCTGAAGGGTAGTTCAATGGGTCAAATGGAGCTCATAGACATAGAGGCATACAGCATGAAACTAGGCACATCAGCCCAACTTGCCCATGCCGATCAACATGCCCCACCTACACTGGTTCCACCTGCCCATGCTTGGCCCATAATCCTTTAAACCTATCATATCCATGTATCTATCCCAATGTCTCTTAAATGTTATGATAGTAACATAGCTGTTCGTTCCTTATACCCACCATCCTTGGTGTAAAAAAGTTGCCCCTCACCTTAAACCTATGCCCTCTGGTTCTCGATTCCCCTACTCTGGGCAAAAGGCTCTGTGCCTTTACTCCACCTTTCCTCTCATGATGTTTTACACCTCTATAAAATCACCCCTCATCCTTCTGTGCATCAAGGAATAAAGCCTGCTCAACCTATCCCTATAGCTCAGGCCCTCAAGTCCTGGCAACATCCTTGAAAATCTTTTCTGCACCCATTCCAGCTGTAACATGACCTCCCAACTTCTATACTCAATTCTCTGATCTGATGAAGGCCAAAATGTGCCAAAAGCATTTGTGACAATTGTGATGCCACTTTCAAGGAACCATGTACCTGTACTCCCATATCCCTCTGCTCTCCAATCCTCTCCAGAGCCCTACCATTCACTGAGTAGGTCCTGCCCTTGTTAGACTTCCCCAAATGCACCACCTCACATGTGAGTGTGTCATTGTTCTCCCTTTCAAAGCATGCATGGAAGGCATTCAGCTCATTTGGAAGTGATGCATCATTGCCACATGCTGCTTGGTTTTGCTTGTCTTACTGTTCAAAAATCTCTGTCTCAGCGATGAATAAATTCAATAACCAAACATTCACAACCCACTCTCCATCTCCATCCTACCTATCCAACACCTTATTGTGAGATTGTATTGCACTCCCAACCATCAACTTCTAAACACATCAGGGAGAGTGCAACCGCTTGACATCTCCACCTTTAATCCGTATATAGATGCATGAGGGAGAAGGTTATGTTGATAGGCTGAATGGGGCTGAGATGATGAGTGGCTCATGCGAGGTCCAAAACGGTGCTTTAGTTAGGACTCTACCTTGACCATCCCCTTCGCACCTAACTTGTTGGGTAATGGATTTTATTATGCTCTTTGCAACGCACCAAAGACAAAAATGATTTAATTGACACAAGATGCAATATGATTTCCCAAAGTCAAAACTAAACTTAGTTGGATCAGCATAAGGTATGATATTCAATTTTATTAACATGGACCAATCACACAATCTGGTGACTATCGTACAATTCCTGAAATTTTCTAATTTGCAGTCTCAGTAGAGAGATGTTTGGTAGTGAACTTGCACTACAGATTTGGTCATTGTTCTCTGCATTTTATTGTCACTACATAGATTCATACTTGTATATTGCCCTGTGCTTCCGTACTTTGCATTGGTTCCGAAAATTGTTACCTCTCTCAACCGAGAACAACATGATGCTGTTTATTGGGCTATTGGTTTCTGCCTGAACAGTGCTTGTCTACAACCCAACATGTAACTATCCAAAAACCTTAATGGCTGGTAATCAAGGAGCACTCCTTTTTACTTAAATGGCTTTGCATTAGGTGTTTCCCTGTCTTGCTGAAGAAGTAATTTTGGTTGCACAATTGGTTGTTTACAGGCGCTTTACTTACAGTATAAGACATAACAGTGTGCCACAAGTCTTCTGGCACTGGGCCAGTTTGTTCTTGCCTGTGCTTATCTGCATTCGCCTGTGTTGAAAGCAAAGTTATTACAAAACCAGGGCTAAATTACTTGAGCTGTGTGTCTTGAAATTATGGAGGTTCGGTGTTCAACAACAATTAAAGTTTTAATAAGCTACTTCTTATGACAGGAGTAGAAGTATTTCTAGATGTAAAGAGCACACATACATGATACATTGAGAAGGAAACCATAAGGTATATTGCATTCAGGTTCAGTAATTAATGTAGGATTTGACAGTTCCATTTTGAGTTGATGTTTCTTAGAATTTCTTAGTTGTGAAATGAACACTAAAAATCCTTCTTTTAGAAAAATAGAACACCCTATTTCCTTGGCTGATCTGTTGGGGACATGAGGAATTGAATCTGAACTTACAATACAGAATGGTATAAATGGATGCACTGAAATTTCTCTGATAAATTGCTCCAGTTCATGTTCTGAATTAACAATTAATTCAATAAATTACATAGTTCCAGCAATTAGATCAAATAGAAAAATGGTGACTCTCTTGAATCTATTCCGGCTTATTTTCAGCTCTAAGAATAAAGCAAACTGGAAAGACGAAGTTTAGATGCTTTGGGCGACTAGTGTTAGTGATGCCTTCCTGGCCATTTCTGAGCTTACACAGGCAAAGGAGATGGCTCTGGTGTTTAGAAGCTTTGTCCACAGGAGATGGGTAGATGTGGGTATCCTAACGCGTGATGGCATACAGTTTCACCTATCATCCTTGCATAGAATACTCGCTCACATTGTCCCAAAGTCAGCAGCAAGTGAACCGTTACCATGTCGAATAACATTTTAAAAAATCTTAGATAGGCACAAAATGCTGGAGTAACAGCAGGAGAGACAGCATCTCTGGAGAGAAGGAATAGGTGACGTTTCGGGTCGAGACCCTTTTTCAGAAAATCTTACTGTAGGTGGTTATGCATGCAACCAAATATGTAGCTGCCTCATTACCATTTGACACTCCCACCTTAGGTAGTATAACTGTAGTATCTACATGCACCCTCCCTCTCTCGGTTCCAGTACGTGTGTAGACCAGTTGTGGTCAGTGCTGGGACGTGTGGATGTAGTGTCTTGATAAAGACTTAGTGAAGGATTAAAGACCACGTCTAAATACATCTACACTTACCAAATAATTCTTGCCTGTAATCTACTTACAAGGCCACTGCTGTTGATGGCAGAAAATGAAGGCATTAAACCAATTGCTTCTCAGAGGAGCTCACTCATCTTTAACATTCTAGCTAGCTCTTTTTAGCTCTATCTAGCTCCCATTTCAAAGAGCTAGATAGGGTTCTTGAAGATAGAGGAGTCAGGGGATATGTGGAGAAGGCAGGAACGGGGTACTGATTTTGGATGATCAGCCATAACCACATTGAATGGCGGTGCTGGCTCGAAGGACGGTGCACCTATTGTCTATTGTCTATTGTTCACCTTCACAGGCCTCGTGGCTATTGAATATTAATTCACATTGTCAAAATTCAGTGGACGTGGTATGACAGAGATATGTAATTAAGTAACACTGGCCAAAAACAAGCATTTTGGTTGGCACAGCAGTGCAGCCAGTAAAGCTTCTGCCTCGCAACTCCAGTGAGTTGGGTTCAATCCAGATGCTGTGTGCAGTCTGTGTGCTGCTTGTATGGTCAAGATTTATGGGTTCATCCAGTTTCATCTCACATCCCAAAGATGTGTAGGCTGGTAGATCAATTGGCCACGGTAAATCACCCCTCCTGAAGGTGAGTGGAGGAATTCCTTGGAGAAGGGTTGGTGAAGCTTACGCTGGGACTGATGGGATGATATTTCCAGCTATTCAAAGGATATTTTTTAAATAGAGTGGCAATTCATGGACGATCAAATGCTGCAAACAAGCAAGGCATACAGACACTCCCGGAGGGACAGCCTATGATGGATGCTGTCAGGAATACAAAACGTGTAGCCCTGGTCTTGACAATTCATTGTTCCACTGATTTGCAGTCAAATATTGACCACCTCATTGCCCGCAGGAAGGCCATGATGATGGAGAGGTAGAACATGGAATGCAGGGGCAGAGTACATCATTCCAAAATAATTTCAATTTCTTTCAAACAAATACCCTGCACTGGCCGGATGTCACCAGATTTGCCTCTTCACGTGCCAGTAGATGGTGTAGGGTGCCTGAGGGGAGCTGTATCTCAGCTGCCAGAGAAGGGATTTGAGCAGCCTGCTACAACTACTACTGGACCCACGTCTGAGGTGTTACGAAGATGAAAGCAAAAGTTTGAAGTTGCAATGTCGTTGGTGAAGTGTGCCTGTCAAATCCAGTAGGTTGCAAATATCTGCCATCACCTGAACTGAGAATGCCTTCCTTCTGAGATACAGTTATGACATGTCGAGGAATTTAAACCTCTGACTTTACAAATTGATGTTAAGATTAGGTTTACAGTTTTAAACCACGTGAATATTAGTAATTTCCACCATTTTCCTGTCAATTTGTCGTTAAAGTCAGACAAGCGGTCTTTTTATAGTTCTTACAGTTCTTCAATGACAGGACATGAGAAGACTAACAAGGAAGGGATAGGATAGCTGTTTGCGATATTGCTTTGTGTTGGAATGGTGTTGGAACGCAGGCTAAGAATCTGTTTGTGGGATGTGTGATTTGATGAAGCAATGGTGCCATGATAAGGGCAGCATGGAAAATCCGACCCACAAATTATATGCTGATGATGAGTCTGACATATCAGGTTCATTCATTCATCTTTAAATTTACAAAGTTATCCATCTTCAGAAATATACTAAGCAACATCCTTGTAAATCTTCTCTGCACCCTTTCCAGCTTGACACCACCTTTCGCACAATATGGTGATCAGAACTGAACACAATACTCTAAATGTGGCTTCACCAATGTCTCGTAGAGCTGTAATATAACCTCCCAACTTCAATACTCTGACTGATGAAGGCCAATGTGCCAAAAGCCTTCTTGACCCCTCTATATACCTGTGATGCCAGTTTCAAGAAACTATGTACCTGCAGTCCTAGATCCCTCTGCTATACAACACTCTGCCATTCACTGTGTAGGTCCTGCCATAGTTAGGCTGCCCAAATGTAACACCTCGCACTGCTCTGCATTAAATTTCATCAATCATTCCTTAGTGTTTTAACCGCTTCTCTCGACATTGTTGGCAGTTCATTTGTCATGGATGAGTCTCACTGTGAAATATCACCAAGCTATATAACTACAGGTAAAGACCACAGGTACACCTGATGCTATCCCAACGTGACTGGATAGTTAGCAGGAATGGGAATGCTGACTGACCTAAACAGGATGTCCTGAGTCCATTGTGATATTTCCACCAATTGAATCAGCTGGTTTGTATATCCAATTTTATTAAGAAGATAAGCTACTCAATGTAATTACTTGTAAACTTTACAGATTTTCTTTCTCCCAAAAAAATGTTGACTCTTTCTCATGAACCTTTTCAACCAAAACTGTTCAACCTATTCAACCAAACCAAAACTGTCTATGTCTTTTAGGGTCACTGTAGCTGGTGGACAGAAATGTCTTATTCATAAGGGAGTAGAAATTCTTGCCAGGATTGGTAAATCTAAAACCGTGGTTGAGGATGCCATACACTTGGCAAACGCATGGAAGGTATTTAATAACCTTTTTGTTGAACTTTTATCAAAGAACATTCCCTGTCAGAAAATAATATGGTCATGAAGATGTTATGTCTTGGGCGCTAATGCCCCTGTCCCACTTAGGAATCCTGAATGGAAACCTCTGGAGACTTTGCGCCCCACCCAAGGTTCTCGGAGGTTCCCGGAGGTTTTTGTCAGTCTCCCTAATGGTCGAAAGTGGTTTCCGCTTCTTCTATGTTCCGGCCATTATTTCAAAAAATTCAAAACCTGCTGCGACTAAAAATAGGTTGCCGTTTTAAAAATCAGTAATTTTTTTAGTCGAAGCAGGTAGTGGAAGGTTAAGACCTTCCTGGAACCTCTGGCAACCATCTTCAATCTTTAATCTTTATGTGCAGTAACAGTGCAAACCTCTGACTTCTGCCTGGACTGTAATGGGCCCAATATTACAACAATGTTTTGCAGGCCAGGGTGCATTGATAAAGGGCTAAATAACTCATTCAAAGTAGAATTTCACACATCTAACGAATGCCCCGGAGATTCAGTCACCATGGACTGAATTCACACTGCAGTAGTAAGCAGTCCTGAACTTACATGAAAGGGCACCACAGTGGCACAGCAGTTGAGTTGCTGCCTCACAGCGCCGGGGACCTGGCTTCAGTCCTGACCTCGGGTGCTGTTAGAATGGTGTTTGTACATTCTCACTGTGACCATGTGGGTTTCCTCTGAGTGCTCTGGTTTCCTCTCACAATCCAACATGTGCGGGTTTGTAAGTTAATTGGCTTCTGTAAATTGCCTCTGGTGGGTAAGATGCGTAACAGAGATAACATACAACTACTGTATGGGTGATCGTTGGTTGGTCCAGACTCCGTGGACCGAAGGGCACGTTTCCAAACTCTATCTCTAAACTTAACTAAACTAGTGCTGGGAAGAGCAGGAGTATTACGTTCAACATTGTGCCACTGTGTGCTCTGCAGTGGCGGACTGGGACTAAAAATATTGGTTGCCAGGAGACAAAGAGGGCCCACTTCATCAGGGGCCCACTTGATATAGGGGGCCCACTTCATCAGGGGCCCACTTGCCATCGGGCAAGCTGACACCCTGGCCAGTCCGCCACTGGTGCTCTGTGTTTGGCAACATATTCTCCTCTTCCATTTGCCCATATATCCATTTACCTGAGGCCCAATCCATCAAGGGCTCAATCTTTAAATACTCTGGCATTTCTGCACAACTCCAATGAAACGAGATGTGATGCCCAGTGGCATTGTTACCTCAGGCTTCACCATTGAAGTGCAGATTTATACTGCAAAATCTCACCCACCTCAACATCCAAAGTTGCTCCTAAAAAATGGGAGTCCTTGGAATTCAGGCCCATGTTTTGGCCTCTGTAAAAGCTTAGCCCTGGCGCATAGGGAGTGGATGAGAAAGTGGAATTACACGGAACTGGTGTGAATGTGTGATCAATGGTTTTAAACTGCATTAGTAATGTAGGAATGATATACATGAAATGTTTTTAATATGATATGTACCTGCCTCTAATAAAAAGATTATAAAAAAAAAAAAAACTGCATGCAAATTTCTATTTAAATTATTCTATTAACTTTTATTTTGATTTATACCATAGGTGGAGGAAGAAAAACCAGCATATAAAAGAAAAATGCTTGATTTTATTCGTGCATGCGGTGAGGATTATGATGTTTAACAGACAACTGTCACGACTGTACAGAAAGAATGATGGAACTGGCTGGCACATTATTTAGGGTGTGATCTTTTAAAATCTGATTTTGAAATTGTTCGGTAAAATGGTCACATAAAACTATCTTGAGGATTTTTGGTTATATTTTAAAATCTATTTATTTTTTCATAAATATTATACTTTTATCAACATTGTTTTTTCTTATCCTATTTCCTGCTTATTGTAATGAAGATATTTTAAATGGAAAGAATAACTATAACATTCATATTTTAAAGCTGAAGTAAACATGTATGACAGACAACTAGCTCCATGTTATAATTAAGTATTTTCACAAAGTGAGTTAGATGTATGATTCAGAAAATGCAGAACAAAACTCATTAATCCCGCGATCAGATGAGATAGATCTTAGCTAATTAGTGGAGACTAAAGAGGAACTTTGTCAAGCACTTCCTCCAATTATGAACACATAATTGGGTAGTGGTAGATTGCCACAGGATTGAAATGAGCAAATACAATTTTTACACTTCAAAAAGCATGGAATTAATCAGTAACGTGATGTATAAAATAACCTTCAGAACTTTAATTTGGAGGCATATGTACACATCAGCAGAATGATACTTAAATAGCCAACATCGATTTGCAGAGTTAAGAGCATTT